>NC_137339.1:2336189-3061189 GCF_965287045.1 Carcharhinus amblyrhynchos
TGTGATGTGAGAGAGAGTGTGTGAGTGAGAGAGAGTGTGTGTGAGTGAGAGTGTGAGTGAGAGTGTGGTGAGGAGAGAGTGTGAAGAGTGTGAGAGTGAGAGAGTGTGTGTGAGTGTGAGAGAGTGTGTGAGTGTGAGAGTGTGTAGTGTGAGACAGTGTGAGAGTGTGAGAGAGTGTGAGAGAGTGTGAGAGAGTGTGAGAGAGTGTGAGAGAGTGTGTGAGTGAGAGAGTGTGTGTGAGTGTGAGAGAGTGTGAGACAGTGTGAGAGTGTGAGAGAGTGTGAGAGTGTGTGTGAGTGAGAGAGAGTGTGTGAGTGAGAGAGTGTGAGTGTGAGAGAGTGTGAGTGTGAGAGAGTGTGTGTGAGTGAGAGTGTGTATGAGTGAGAGAGTGTGAGTGAGAGAGTGTGTGAGTGAGATCAGTGAGTGAGAGGGTGTAGTGAGTGAGAGAGTGTGTGAGTGAGAGAGTGTGTGTGAGTGAGAGTGTGTGTGAGTGAGAGTGTGTGTGAGTGAGAGTGTGTGAGTGAGAGAGTGTGTGAGTGAGAGAGTGTGTGTGAGTGAGAGAGTGTGTGAGAGAGTGTGTGAGTGAGAGAGTGTGTGAGTGAGAGAGTGTGTGAGAGTGAGAGAGTGTGTGAGTGAGTTGTGGTGTGAGTGAGAGAGTGTGTGAGTGAGAGAGTGGTGAATGAGAGAGTGTGTGGTGAGTGAGAGAGTGTGTGAATGGAGAGTGTGTGAGAGTGAGAGAGTGTGTGAGTGAGAGAGTGTGTGTGAGTGAGAGAGTGTGGTGAGTGAGAGAGAGTGTGTGAGTGAGAGAGAGTGTGAGTGAGAGAGTGTGTGAGTGAGAGAGTGTGTGAGTGAGAGAGTGTGTGAGTGAGAGAGTGTGTGAGTAGAGTGAGAGAGTGAGTGAGTGAGAGAGAGGTGAGTGGAGAGAGTGTGAGATGAGAGAGTGTGAGTGAGAGAGTGTGTGAGTGAGAGAGTGGGGAGAGGTGAGTGAGAGAGTGTGTGTGAGTGAGAGAGTGGGAGGTGGTGAGGGGTGAGAGGTGTGTGAGTGAGAGAGTGTGTGAGTGAGAGAGTGTGTGAGTGAGAGAGTGTGTGTGAGTGAGAGAGTGTGTGTGAGTGAGAGAGTGTGTGTGAGTGAGAGAGTGTGTGTGAGTGAGAGAGTGTGAGTGAGAGAGTGTGTGAGTGAGAGAGTGTGTGTGAGTGAGAGAGTGTGTGAGTGAGAGAGTGTGTGAGTGAGAGAGTGTGTGAGTGAGAGAGTGTGTGTGAGTGAGAGAGTGTGTGTGAGTGAGAGAGTGTGTGTGAGTGAGAGAGTGTGAGTGAGAGAGTGTGTGAGTGAGAGAGTGTGTGAGTGAGAGAGTGTGTGAGTGAGAGAGTGTGAGTGAGAGAGTGTGTGAGTGAGAGAGTGTGTGAGTGAGAGAGTGTGTGTGAGTGAGAGAGTGTGAGTGAGAGAGTGTGAGTGAGAGAGTGTGTGAGTGAGAGAGTGTGTGTGAGTGAGAGAGTGTGTGTGAGTGAGAGAGTGTGAGTGAGAGAGTGTGTGAGTGAGAGAGTGTGTGAGTGAGAGAGTGTGAGTGAGAAGAGTGTGTGTGAGTGAGAGAGTGTGTGAGTGAGAGAGTGTGAGTGAGAGAGTGTGTGAGTGAGAGAGTGTGTGAGTGAGAGAGTGTGAGTGAGAGAGTGTGTGAGTGAGAGAGTGTGTGTGAGTGAGAGAGTGTGTGAGTGAGAGAGTGTGTGTGTGTGAGAGAGTGTGTGTGAGTGAGAGAGTGTGAGTGAGAGAGTGTGTGAGTGAGAGATGTGTGTGAGTGAGAGTGTGTGAGTGAGAGAGTGTGTGAGTGAGAGTGTGTGAGTGTGAGAGAGTGTGTGAGTGAGAGAGAGTGTGATAGAGGAGAGTGTGAGTGAGAGAGTGTGTGAGTGAGAGAGTGTGTGAGTGAGAGTGCTGGAAGTGAGAGAGAGAGTGAGAGTGAGAGAGTGTGTGAGTGAGAGAGGTGTGTGAGTGAGAGAGTGTGTGAGTGAGAGAGTGTGGTGAGTGAGAGAGTGTGTGAGAGAGAGAGTGTGAGTGAGAGAGTGTGTGTGAGTGAGAGAGTGTGTGTGAGTGAGAGAGAGTGTGAGTGAGAGAGTGTGTGAGTGAGAGAGTGTGTGTGAGTGAGAGAGTGTGTGAGTGAGAGAGTGTGTGAGTGAGAGAGTGTGTGAGTGAGAGAGTGTGTGAGTGAGAGTGTGTGTGTGAGTGCAAATTGCAGAGATGGAGGTACACAGGGTTGATCATGTCCTAATGTTCTGTGCTGGTTGCTTGTCTGTTTCATCTCTTGCTGCCTCTCTGCGCAGAGAGCACGTGTATTCACACATGGTAATTGTGTTTTGTGACCGAAGCTGGTGTGTTTGATAATGTGCAGCTCTGTGTAATGCTGCAACGCTCCAGTCACGTTGCCCATCAGTATTTCCGGTGAACAGTTGCTGTTTATCTGAGCTTTCACGTTAACTACGCAGGTCAAGGACCCAAACTCCATCCGGCTGCAGCTTTCCTTAGCACTAACTCTCGTTAAAGCAGACACCGGAACCTGCTTCAAATGCAACGTAAATCACAACCCAACATCCTGAAGCAAAAGACCAACTTCTGCCAGGGAAATGCTGAGTCAGGCGCTCTTGAGTCACACACTGTGTGTGAGAAGGATCAGAGCCAGCTACACATACACTGAATTAGATAGGAGGAGGAACTTCTTCACTCAAAGGGTGGTGGATCTCTGGAATTCTCTGCCCGTTGAAGTGGTGGAGGCTACCTCGCTAAATATATTTAAGTCACGGGTAGATAGGTTTTTGATAGACAAGGGAATTAAGGGTTATGGGGAGAAAGCGGGAAAGTGGAACTGATCCACTTCAGATCAGCCATGATCTTATTGAATGGCGGGGCAGGCTCGAAGGGCTAGATGGCCTACTCCTGCTCCTATTTCTTATGTACTTAGATAGAATGGGTAGTGCAGAAATATACCATTCAGCCCTCGGAAAAGCAGCCAGCATAATCCCACACACCCCGGACATTCTCTCTTCCACACAAAAGTCTGGGGTCCCGTACCAATCGACTCAAAAACAGCTTCTTCCCTGCTGCTGTCAGACTTTTGAACGGACCTACCTTGCATTAAGTTGATCTTTCTCTATACCCTCACTATGACTGTAACACTACATTCTGCACCCTCCCCTTTCCTTCTCCATGAACGGTATGCTTTGTCTGTATAGCATGCAAGAAACAATGCTTTTCACTGTATGTTGATACATGTGGCAATAATAAATCCAATCAAACCCTCCTCCATAAACCCTTCCCCGAGTTCCTTTCACCCTCACCTCCACCAATAGATGTGAGGAGCTCATGGATTTCTGACACTAAGATTGAGGCAATCCAATCAGTTGTCTCTGCTGCTTCCCTCCCTCTCCTGGGTCACCAGGCCAACCTCCCCCCACCCCCCCCGACCCCACCCCCCACCCCACCGCCCCCCCTGCTGTGAAACGCGTGACGAGGGAGTGCAGTTGGTGGGACTGGAAGATGCTGCCAGCACCAACAGCTGGAAAGTTCCAGCCTCTGTATCTGAATCTCTCCAATCAGATCCCACCTCCCCCTCCCCCCACCCCACCCTCTCCCCCCACTATAGCATTAAAACAGCTCTTACCAAAATCATGCTGTGTGACTGTGACAAGAGAGAACTTTCCCTCCTTGTCCTTCTCGAGCTGTTTGCAGCCTTTGTGACCACCCCCTCCTCCTCCCACCCTCTCCACTGCCGCCCAGCTGGATGGGGCTAATCTCCCCGGTTCCATTCCTACCGATCTAATCAGAGCCAAAGAATTGCCTACAATGGGTTCTCTTCCTGCTCCCACACCACAATCTCTGGTAGCAAACCCCCCAAGAATCGATCCTTGGTTCTCCCTATTTCTCACCCTCGCCCTGCCCCTCCCTGCCACCAGCTAAAGATATCGTAATGCTATGGATCAGTTGAAGCTGCTCTTGTCTCCGGCTCAATACATCCTCTAATTCCGATTTGGTGACCGTACCTTCAGTTGCCATGAGCCAAGCTCTGGAATTCCCTCCCTAATTCTCTCTGACTCTTTAAAAGTTGACCTCTTTGAACATAAGAACATAAGAAATAGGAGCAGGAGTAGGCCATCTAGCCCTTCGAGCCTGCCCCGCCATTCAATAAGATCATGGCTGATCTGTCGTGGCTCAGTTCCACATTCCCGCCCTCTCCCCATAACCCTTAATCCCCTCGCTTATCAAAAACCCATCAACCCGCGTCTTAAAAATATTTAGCGAGGCAGCCTCCACCACTTCAACAGGCAGAGAATTCCAGAGATTCACCACCCTTTGAGTGAAGAAGTTCCTCCTCAACTCTGTTCTAAACCACCCCCCCTTTATCTTGAGGCTGTGCCCTGTAGTCCTACTGTCTTTCTGAGTGGAAAGAGTCTATTCACCTCTATCCTATCCATCCCATTCATCATCTTATACGTCTCAATGAGATCTCCCCTCATTCTTCTAAACTCTAACGAGTACAAGCCTAGTTTATTCAGCCTCTCCTCATAGCTCAACCCCCTCAACTCCGGTATCAGCCTAGTAAACCTGCTCTGCACTCCCTCCAAGGTCAAAATATCCTTGTGTAAGTGCGGCGACCAAAACTGCACACAGTACTCCAGCTGCAGCCTCACCAGTGCCCTATACAGCCGCAGCAAGACCTCCCTACTTTTATATTCAATCCCCCTCGCTATGAAGGCCAGCATCCCATTCGCCTTCCTGACCACCTGCTGCACCTGCAGGCTGGGTGATATTGAAAATTTCAACACGAAGTTACCTGGCCCTTTTTCTCCCCAGCCCTTTTGCTCCTAAGCCCTAGTAGCTCACTCTGCTTCCTCTCACTTTGACCAGGCTTTGGGTCACCTGATGGAATATCTCTGCTGACTTGGTCCTGTTCTAACTGCTGCAGTGAAACGCCACGGGAAATATTCCAAACGTGAATATTCTCCAGTTCTGGGTGTTTGAAGAGTGTCGTAAACAGTCAGATTTTCAGACACAGCACAAAATCATTGTTCTCATTCCTTCCTTGCAATACTTTGAGTATGTTTATTTTAACTGCAGCTCACTGAGAGACATTCTTTCTCACACGGTAATAGAGATTTGCAGCATGGAAACGGGCCCTTTGGCCCAACTTGTCCATGCCGCCCTATTTTTAATTACTAAGCTAATCCCAATTGCCCGCATTTGGCCCAAATCCTTCTATACCCTCCTTACCAATGTAACTGTCTAAATGTTTTTTGATGTGGAGATGCCGGTGTTGGACTGGGGTGGGCACAGTAAGAAGTCTCACAACAACAGGTTAAAGTCCGACCGGTTTATTTGGCAGCACCAGCTGTCAGAGCGCTGCCCCTTCATCAGGTGAGCGTTGAAACAGCAGCACTCTGAAAGCTGTTGGACTTTAACCTGATGTTATAAATACTTTTTCAAAAGACAAATTTGTATCTGCCTCTAATCGTCCCAGACGCTCACCACCCTCTGAGTGAAAAAATTGTCCCTCTGGGCCTTTTTGTAAGTCTCCCCTCCCACTTTAAACTCATACCCTCTAGTTTGAGACTCCCCTACCTTTGGGGAAAGATGCTGACTTTCTGGCTGATCTGTGTCCCTCAATCTTGTGTTATCTGCTTTCCTGAATGAATTTTTATGGGATCAATATAAGTCCTATTTAAAATGTAAAGGCTTCCCTGACAGCAGCATCTTAAACATCTGGAGGGATAGTCACACAGAGTGAAACGCTAACTCTGTTTCTCTCTCCCCGGACACAGTCGGACCCACTCCATTTTCCACTTTCACCTCCAATCTGCAACATTCGCAGTGTTCTGCTGAATGGGCCGCTCCCGATTGGCTGAACAGTTCTCCAGTGAGATGAAACCTTAGATTCCATGTGGAAATATCCTGGTATGGTTCAGCATTTTCTCAACCTCTGGCTGACACTCAACTCATAACTAAAGTGGGGGAATGTGGAGTCAGAGACAATGAGCAGAATGGATTGCAATCTGCTTGTAAGACAGAAGGTGGAGAGTCGGTGGTAACGTACAGGGGTTCCAGTGATTTATGCAGGGTTCACAAGGGGGCAGTACTGGCACAGTGGTTAGCACTGCTGCCAGGGAGCTGGGTTCAATTCCAGGCTTAGCCAACTCTCCGTGTGGAGTTTGCACTTTCTCCCCGTGTCTGCATGGGTTTCCTCCGGCTGCTCCGGTTTCCTCCCACATTCCAAAGATAAGCCATGATCTTATTGAATGGCGGGGCAGGCTCAAAGGGCTGGATGGCCTACTCCTGCTCCTATTTCTTACGTTCTTATGGGTTAGGTTGATTGGCCATGCTAAAATTGACCCTAGTATCAGGGGGATGAGCAGGGTAAATTCATGGGGTTACAGGGAGAGGACCTGGGTAGGATTGTTGTCAGCGTAGGCTTGATGGGCTGAATGGCCTCCTCCTGCACTGTAGGGACTCGATGATTTTATGGACTGTTGTTTAAAACTTGCATCAAAAACACAATTTCTAAATTGAAGACAATGGCAACTTCTGTGGGGAGTTAATATGAGAAGAACTGCAACAAATTACAACAAGACATGAATAATCTTCCAGACATATAATTGGTAAATCAATTTTAACATTGCTAATAAATGTGAGGAATTATATTCTGGTAATAAGAAAATCAGGGGCTAATGGGAATGGAGGAGCAAAGGGATCTGGGAATATAAATCACCAAACATTTGTGACTAAGTTAAAAAGCGGAGCTACAATAAGGTTTGTTGCTGGAGGAATATGATTGACAAGTAGAGAAATTAGGTTCAGCTGATATCACTGACTGGTTAGATCACAGCTGGAGCTGGGGAGAGCTTTGATTTTTATACAATAAAAAGATCGCGACACTGGGGAGGATGCAGTGAAAATTTCCGAGGATGAGGCCAGAGTTCTCGGGACTGGATGAAAAGTCTTTGTGTCTTTTCTCTCAAAAATAGAAAGTTGAAGGGTGATCTAAGAGAGATCTTTAGAATAATTAAAGGTTTTGATATTGTGGATACAGAGAGAATGGCTGGAATTTTACCATCATGCCTGCCACGGGAATCGGAGCGGGCGAGGGGCGGACAATGGGCAGGTCCATTGGGATTTTACAGTTTCGGGATGAGCGAGGTGAAGAGTAAAATCCCACCTAGCGTTTCCCCTTATGGAGAAGGTCATAATTGAAGGCCAAGAATATAAGATCGTCACTAATGAATCCAATCAGGGATTCAGTAAAAACCGCTTTAGCCAGAGTGTGGTGAGAATGTGGAACTCGCTCCCACAGTGAGAGGTTGAGGTGAATAGTATTGAAGAGGAAGCTGGATAAACACTTGAATTTCAGAGTCACAAAGACGTGTAGGTTAGGTAGATTGGTCATGGTAGATGTGCAGGGTTACAGGGCAGGGGTGGGACTAGCGAAGATACTCTTTTGGAGAGTTGGTGCAGGCTCAATGGGCCAAATGGCCTCCTCTTGCACTGGATGGGTCCAATGAATGAGGAAGGATTAAGGGTTTTGTTGACATAGTGAGATGGAGAGGGATGGGTGGAGACTGGAAGATAAAGGCTACAATGGACTGGTTGGGCCCAGTGGCCTGTTTCAGTAGATTCAATGTAATCCTGTGTTTGCAGTCAGCTCTCTCACTTTCTACCCATCTGGAGTTGGAGCTTTGTTGATGAGATTGGGTGTAACTTGAATGACTGAAATATGCACAGTTTATGAAGCAATTTCTGGGTTTTATCCAAGGAGAAACCTCCAGGCTATAATAATATCTAACCCTTTCCCTACTCCAGTCAACAGCTGTTGCCACTTAAAACCAATCCATCAACATGAGCTGGAACGAATGGAATCCAATTAGAATCCCATGGGATTAAGTTTTGCAATGGTACAGGAATTACAATGTTAAATTTCATTTATATAGTGCCTTTAACAGGGTAAAACTTTCTCAGAGGTTTCCATGAAGCCATTGACCCAACCAGTCCATTGTAGCCTTTATCCTCCACTCAAACCTCCGCCCCCATCCCTCTCCATCTCACTATCTCAGCAAAACCCTTATTCCTTTCTCATTCATAGAAGCTCTCCAGTGCAGAAGGAGACCATTTGGCTCATTGAACCTGCACCTATTCTCACCAACTTTTATAGATGCACCATAGAAAGCATTCTTTCTGGTTGTATCACAGCTTGGTATGGGCTCCTGCCCTGCTCAAGACCACAAGGAACTACAAAAGGTCTGAATATAGCCCAATCCATCACACAAACCAGCCTCCCATCCACTGACGCTATCTACACATCCTGCTGCCTCGGGAAAAGCAGCCAGCAAAATTAAGGACTCCACACACCCCGGATATTCTCTCTTCCACCTTCTTCCGTTGGGAAAAAGATACAAAAGTCTGAGATGACATACCAACCAACTCAAGAACAGCTTCTTCCCTGCTGCTGTCAGACCTTTGAATGGACCTACCTCGCATTATGTTGATCTTTCTCTACACTCTAGCTATGACTGTAACACCACATTCTGCATTCTCTCCTTTCCTTCTCTATGAACAGTATGTTTTGTCTGTATAGCTTTCAAGAAACAATACTTTTCACTGTGTGTTAATACATGTGACAATAATAAATTAAATCAAATCAAAGTAAAATCAATACTGAACAACATAAGACATGTTGATCAAATGATCAAATATTTGGTCAAAGAGGTCACTTACAACAAGTGTCTTAACCAGGGAGAGAGATGGAGTTTGGAGAGGTTTAGGGAGGGAATTCCAGAGCCTGTGATCCAGGAAGTAGCAAAGACGATTGGTGGCACAATCCTAATTGGGCAACGTCAAGGTGTTAAAGTTGAGGGAATGCAGAGACCCCAGCAAACTGTGGAGCTGGAGGAGATGACCAGGATCGGGAGCGGCAAGGTCATGGGAGGGTTTCAAAACAAGGATGAAAATTTTAAAATTGAGACATTGTCGGAGCTGGAACTATGATGGGTTAGCAAGGGAAAACTGGATAAACACATGAATGAGAAAGGAATAAAGTGTTTGCACAGGGTGATAGATGTAAGTTAGAGCATGAGCAGCAGAGACTTGGGTCTGGTTAACTCTTAGTTGCCCTCTGATATGGCCTAGTCAGCCACTATCGAACTACTAAAGAATAAAGCAGTGTGGCTGTATCGACACCACACAGACTGCAGAGGTTCAAGGAAGTGGCACACACCATCACATTCTCAAAACTTAATCCGACATTCACACCCAAGAATAAAGAAAAATCCCAAACCTCGGGTATGGTCAATATCAACAAAGTGGCTCACTCGTGAATCAAAACGTTCTTTGCATTCCCTCTCCTCCTGAAGGGAATGGGAACCTGTCAGGTTTCTGATACTCAGACATCAGCTCTCCACGGGAAGGAGACGGGTTGTGGCGGGTCTGTGTGATGGTGAGAGAACTCATCACAGCGAGTCTGGTGCCATTGTGAACCTCTGTCCAGCCATGAACATTCTACCCCATTCCTGGGCTGGCGTCTCATGCAGTAACGCCCACTATCTATCTCTGTTTCTAGTTCAGAGTGGAGGCTGATGGGAGGGAGGGTGGGGAAGGGGAGGCAAATAGGGGGAATCTCTTCGCTGTGCCTGAGATGGGACAAGGAGTCCCCCAGACCTTAGTTCACACAGAGTGGAGAATGAATTCACCAGCGGGTGAAGCAAACTATGCCTGAAGTCTTTATCTGTTCAGTGATGGAGTCCCAATCAGACCCCAGCCTTGTATAACTGCTCAGTAATAAAGTCACAGAATAGAATCATGGAACCCTTGTTGTGCAGAAGGAGGCCATTCGGCCCATCGAGTCTGTACTGACCACAACCCACCCAGGCCCTTTTCCCACCCAAACTCATTTACCCTGCTGTCCCGCTGACATGAGGGTCAATTGGCCAATCAACCTAACCCGCACATCTTTGGACTGTGGGAGGAAACCGGAGCGCCCGGAGGAAACCCAGGCAGACACTGGGAGAACATGCAAACTTTGCACAGACAGACAGTCACCTGAAGCTGGAGTTGAACCTGGGTGTCTGGCGCTGTGTGACAGCAGTGCTAACCACTGTGCCACCGTGCCTCCCCAAACAGATATCAGCATTGTATAACTCTTATCAGATCAATCTTTCCAAACTGAGGCGAGGAGAAATTTCACTCAGAGGGTGGCTAATGTGTGAATTCACTCCCACAGCAAATAGTCGAGGCCAGAACACTGTGTGATTTCAAGAATAAATTAGATCGAGCTCTTGGGGCTAAAGGGATCGAGGGGTATGGGGGGGAAGGCGGGGGGTTCAGGAT
Organism: Carcharhinus amblyrhynchos; assembly: GCF_965287045.1. Classification (NCBI taxonomy): domain Eukaryota; kingdom Metazoa; phylum Chordata; class Chondrichthyes; order Carcharhiniformes; family Carcharhinidae; genus Carcharhinus; species Carcharhinus amblyrhynchos. The sequence goes on from NC_137339.1 coordinate 2,346,541, forward strand.
ATTGAATTAGATGATCAGCCATGATCATTGTGAGTGGTGGAGCAAGCTCAATGGGGCGAGGTCGATAGATACTTGTTAGGCACTCGAATCAAAGGTTATGGGGTTTGGTGATTTTATTGAATGGTGGAGTAGGCCCAAGGAGCTGAATGTTTAACTCATGCTCCTATTTCATATTGATGTGTTTGTCTCAATGTTCTTTCTGAGATCTTGCTGCACAGTCTAGCTGTTTGTACGTTACAACAGTTCAATAATACAGCAGTGGCTGCAAAGAGCTTGGAAATGTCCTGAAGGGTGAAAGGCGCCATGTAAATGCAAGTTCCTTCCTAACACTGGTGACATCGCTGGTCAAAGCATTAGTCCCTTAGAAGAGTTTCTCACACAGTAAGATCCCATCCGGCTGTGTCTGTCGGGTAAGAGGAGGTTCCTCCAAGACAAAGGATGATTTTTAAAAACTCGCAGCTATTGTTTTAGCTTTAACGAAAAATGAGAAACAAGTTTGTCATCGCTTCAACGTAACCCTGCTTTGTTCTGCAAACATTTGCTTTCTGCTGCTGAGCGATGCAGTGAAGGAGGCCCCAGAGGTTTCACTTTACATTCCAATAGTTGTGGCAACAATTAATGTTGAATTTTGACTATAAAATCTGGTCCAGACTTGCTCATAACCTCCTCCCAAAGAGAGCTGAACTGAGATACTCATAGATCAGGGCAAAAACCATCTGAAAACTCCACCAAAAGGCAAGAAAAAAATGAAACTACCCTGTGGATGATGATATAGGAACAGACCATTCAACCCAATGGGTTCATGCCAGTGTTTATATTCCACATGAACCTCCTCCGATATCACCCTATTGACACATTAACATTATATAGTCAGAACTTTCTGCACCTTCCCAATGGGGGAATCTCCCACTCTATAAGATATAGGAACAGAATTAGTGCCATTCGGCCCGTTTTGTCTGCTCTGCCATCCAATCATGGCTGATAAGTTTCTCAACCCCATGTTTCCGCTTTTTTCCCATAACCCTTCATCCCTTTACCAATCAGGAACCCTATCTATCTCTGTCTGAAAGACACTCAGTGACCTGCCCTCCACAGCCTTCTGCAGCAATTCACCACTCTCTGGCTGAAGAAATTCCTCCTCATCTCCGTTCTAAGGGGTTGTCCCTTTACTCTGAGGCTGTGCCCTCGGATCCTAGTCTCTCCTCCTAATGGAAACATCTTACTAACGTCCACTCAATCTAGGCCTTTCAGTACTCTCTAAGTTTCGGTGAGATTCCCCATAACCTTTAGTCCATGAAAAGATCATCCACGATCTTACTGAATGGCGGAGCTTCCTCTTGCTCCTAGTTCTTATGTAATCTTCATCAAGTACAGACCCAGTCTCCTCAGACACTCCTCATACATCAAGCTTTTCATCTTGCGATCCCGGATGCCGCAAAGCTCAACGGACATTTGAATGCCTCATCGGATCATCAGTGGGAAAACCTGCCACGCAAGGCTGGAAACTCCGGGTTTATATATTCCTATAGCGCCTTAATGGCACCTTGTGCGTCACAGGAGTATCGTGACACAAAATCTGAATCACGTGAGGGGAATGTTAGAGAAGGTGACCAAAAGCTTGGTCAAAGAGTTGGGTTTTAAGGAACATTTCAAGGGAACACTGGGAGATGGAGAGGGAATTCCTGAGATCCCAGGGCTCCGTTTCTCTCTGCACAGATGCTGACTGACTTGCTGAGTGTTTGCAGCATTTTCTGTTCTTACTCCACCCTTGAAAACACGGCCACCCAACCATGGAAACATGAAACGTCAGAGTGAAATAAGCATTGATATCTTCAAAGGTTTGGATCAGATTACAGAGATAAGGTCCGGTATTCTACAGCCTCGCTTGGGCAAGACTTATAAAACCCCGCCCGAGGCCAACAGAGAATTCTGTTCTGTGAGCTGCGCCCCCCCGGATTCTGGGCCGTGTGTGGCGGTAAGATTCCGGCCCAGAGTTGGGGGGAATGGGGGAATTCATGGTGGGATTTAATGGATTCAACAAAGACAAGTTAAAAACACGTTCTGATGAAAGTTCACCTCAGCCTGAAACAGAGTGGCAGAAATCTTCTGGTCCCACCAGCAGCGATGGGTGGAACTGCGAGGCCTAAGCTCAGACTCCAGACTGGATAGAGTCAGAGAGGTTTACAGCATGGAAACAGGCCCTTCAGCCCAATTTGTCCATGCTAGCCAGTTTTTATCACTAAGCTAGTCCCAGTTGCCTGCCCATATCCCTCTATACCCATCGTACCCATGTAACTGTCTAAATGCTTTTTAAAAGACAATATTGTACCCGCCTCTACTACTGTCTCTGGCAGCTCGTTCCAGACACTCACCACCCTCTGTGTGAAAAAAATTGCCCCTCTGGACACTTTTGTATCTCTCCCCTCTCACCTTAAACCTATGCCCTCTAGTTTTAGACTCCCCTACCTTTGGGAAAAGATATTGACTATCTGTGCTGATCTGTGCCCCTCATTATTTTATAGACCTCTATAAGATCACCCCTCAGCCTCCTACGCTCCAGAGAAAAAAGTCCCAGTCTATCCAGCCTGTCTTTGTAATTCCAGCCCTTAACTCTGTATCTCTCTCTCTACGGAAACTACCTGATCTAATGGGTATTTCCAGCAGTTTAATTCTATTCCAGGATGAATATTTCATTCTGTTCCTCTTCCCTCACGTGTTAATCTATCTTCCGCTAAAACGTCTGTGCTTGTTGCCTTGAACACTCCTTGTGGTGTCCAGTTCCTCATTCAGTTCATTTATCTGGGTTATTTTGGGGAGATGCAATTCTCAAATTCCTTCCCCTTTTTCTCCCCCTAGCTTTGTACTGTCAGTGTTTCTGGTTGTGTGACATTTTCAGTGAGAAAGAGACAGTGTGTCACCCTCAGGCAAATTCTCCAATTCTAGATCTGTAGCCATGCCATGAAGAACAGGGGGAAATGCAGCTCCTTAATCGCTCAGTGCAAATTGTGCACAGCAAGATCCCAGGAATAACAGAGAGATAAATGACCGGGTAATCTGTTTCAGTGTTATTGGCTCAGTGATAACTGCTGGCCACAGCCCTGGGGGAATCCCCCCTGTTCCGAAAGCTTGTGGCATTTGCTACAAATACACCTGTTGGACTTGAAGCTGGTGCTGTGAGACTTCTTCCTTCTTTACACCCACCAGAAAAGGATATAATCAAAAGATTGCACAGGGGAGATACCAGTGTGTTTACACATCAGTGTGAAAAATATCAGAGTGAAAATGCCAGTATGTGACATGGTTGTATTTGGAGATTAAGATGTCTGTGACACATCCCATGAGGTCCATGGGGAATCACTGGCTGTTCTTCCTCTGGGCCACATTGGGTATGAGTTCCCCTGATAACAGGCCTGCCTGACCTCATTATCTGAGCCTTTTCTAAGGCACGCCCAAGACTGGGCCTGCTGAACTGGAGTCCCAGGCAGGGACTAGCGTGTGGACATCACGGTATCGGTTTTACTTTGCCTTCTGTAACAATCTATGTTCCTATTCAGTCAGACTTCCTCAGTCATTACATTGGGCCAGGTTCTCCAACCTCACTTGCAACCCAGATTCTCCAGTCCCGCTGCCGCGAGTGAAGATTTGGCTGAGTGCCAAGTTCCTCATTTCTGCTGGCAGTAGCGGCGGGGCGCGCACAGCTGGAGAATTCTGGCCAATGCCATTGCGACGCGCTGGGCACATGATCACTGGGTTATTGAACCCTATTCTGGCTGCAGAGACAATCTCTCAACTAGATTCCAGACACAGAGAGCATTGTCCCTATTGTAAAGCAATATTTGTGAATGTTTAAGTTGTTGCAGAGAATATTCAAATGTCCAATTATGTCAATAGCATTCATTAATTAACAGAGAAGGAAAGGCTTTCATGGAATGTCCAATTATCTTTTCTGTTCTGTGTTCTCTCTGTAGTAATTCCCTCTTTTATAATGCAGTTTTTGATCCAAGTAATTTCTTGAAAGCCCTTCATCTTGGTACTTGAGTGGGTATGATATGGCTTGCTCCAGAATATCACGATACAATACCCCCCACTATTATCGGTTTGAACCCCTCTCCTCAATGGGACTATTCACTGCAATGTGTGTTAACATGCTCCTAAATCGCACATCCCCCTGGACTGCTTTCGCTATTGGCTAGCAGCTGGAGCTCAGTGTTGGGGGGGTGTGGGGGACACAGCAGTGTCTGAGTCGGGGGATGTGAGCCCTGTTCCTCACTCTGGGTCTATCTGTCTATCCAGAAAGTCCCAGTGCTGTTTGCAGTGAGTTCAGCCTTTCAGCCTTTCCCTCAGTTGGGTGTGAAAGAATGCATCAAACTATTGAGTTCTGTTCTGTGTCCTGGCCAATACATGTCCCTCAATCACTACAAGAGATTATCCGATCATGGTCACATTGCTGTGTGTGGGAGCTTGCTGTGCACAAATTAGCAACTGTGTCTCTGACATAACAGCAGTGATTACATTTCAAAAGGGTTTCGTTCTCTGTAAGGCACATTGGGTCCTCCCGAGGTTAGGGTGGCACAGTAGTTAGCACTGCTGCCTCACAACGCCAGGGACCCAGGTTCGATTCCCGGCTTGGGTCACCGTCTGTGCAGAGTCTGCACATTCTGCCCATGTCTGCGTGGGTTTCCTCTGGGTGCTCCGGTTTCCTCCCACAGTCTGAAAGGTGTGCGGGTTAGGGTGCATTGCCTGTGCTAAATTCTCGCCCCTCTGCTGAGATCAAAAAACCTCAATGAGTTGAAGGAACAGTACCTCATCTTTCAATGAGACACTGCAGACTTCTCGATTCAACAGTGTTAGATCATAAATTCCACCCCCATTTTTGGACTGCAGTTGTTGGTGATAGTTCTGCATTTATACCTCCTCTTTGGTCATTTAAGAACATAAGAAATAAGAACATAAGAAATAGGAGCAGGAGTAGGCCATCTAGCCCTTCGAGCCTGCCCCGCCATTCAATAAGATCATGGCTGATCTGTTGTGGCTCAGTTCCACATTCCCGCCCTCTCCCCATAACCCTTAATTCCCTCTCTTATCAAAAACCCATCAACCCGCTTCTTAAAAATATCTAGCGAGGCAGCCTCCACCACTTCAACGGGCAGAGAATTCCAGAGATTCACCACCCTTTGAGTGAAGAAGTTCCTCCTCAACTCCGTTCTAAACCGCCCCCCCTTTATCTTGAGGCTGTGCCCCCTAGTCCTACTGTCTTTTTTGAGCGGGAAGAGTCTCTCCACCTCTATCCTATCCATCCCATTCATCATCTTATACGTCTCAATGAGATCTCCCCTCATTCTTCTAAACTCTAACGAGTACAAGCCTAGTTTATTCAGCCTCTCCTCATAGCTCAACCCCCTCAACTCCGGTATCAGCCTAGTAAACCTCCTCTGCACTCCCTCCAAGGCCAAAATATCTTTGCGCAGGTGCGGCGCCCAAAACTGCACACAGTACTCCAGCTGCGGCCTCACCAATGCCCTATACAGCCGCAGCAAGACCTCCCTATTTTTATATTCAATCCCCCTCGCGATGAAGGCCAGCATCCCATTCGCCTTCCTGACCACCTGCTGCACCTGCAAGCTGGGTTTTTGCGACTCATGCACAAGGACCCCGAGGTCCCTCTGCACCGTCGCCTGCTGCAGTTTTTCGCCACGTAAGTAATAGTCCTTCCTACCATTCTTATTTACTTGTCACTTTATAAAGCATAAGAATTAGGAGCAGGGGATAGGCCATTCAGCCCTCAAATCTGCTCTGCCATTCAATACTATCATGGCTGATCTCAGTTTGACCTCATCTCCATGTTCCTGCCCCCTCCATATTATCCTTCACCCCCTTTTACTCTGCACCGTCATCCCTTTTGTGCAGGTTGGGTGGACTGGCCATGATGAGTTGCCACTTAGTATTAGGGATTAGTGGGGTAAGTATGTGGGGGTTATGGGGATAGAACCTGGGTGGGATTGTGGTCAGTGCAGACACGATGGGCCGACCAACCTTCTGTACTGTAGGGATTCTACCATTAAATTCTCCTGCTTTCTGTCCTATCACAAACTTTCCCTGCTGTTCTTTCCCTGACTCTGTACTCGGTTTCATTTCCCCAGCACTGATGAAAGACCATTGATGTAAAACGTTAACTCTCCTTCTCTCCCCACAGACAGTAGTGAGATCGGAAGGTGCTGTCACAGGAGCTTTGGTGAGCTGTTGCAATGCACCATGTAGATGGTACATACGTATTGGTAGTGGATGGGATGCCAATCAAGCGGGCTGCTGGATGGCACTGAGCTTCTTGAGTGTTGCTGGAGACTGTTCTATCACATTCCTGGCTTATGCCTTGTAGATGGCGAACATCTAGAAATTTCTTCACCCAGAGAGTGGTGAATGTGTGGAACTCACAGAAAATGTTGTCTGATTTCAAGAAGAAACTCCATGGAGCGAAAGGGATCAAAGGATACGGGGGAAAGGTGGGATCAAAATGAATGGTGGAGCAGGCTCGAAGGGCTGAATGGCCTAACCTGCTTCTGTTTTCTGTGAACAGGCTTTGGGGAGTCAGGAGGTGAGTTACTGACCACAGGATTCCCAGCCTCTGACCCGCTCCTGTAGCTGCAGTATTGGTGTGGCAAGTCCCATTCAGTTTCTGATCAATGAAAATCACTGGATTATTGATATTTCAGCACATTAGCTGTTGTTAATTTTTAAAATATGCTTCATCATTATCATCGTGGGAAACCCATGCAGACACGGGGAGAATGTGCAGACTCCACACAGACACTGACCCAAGGCAGGAATTGAACCCGGGTCCCTGGTGTCGTGAGGCAGCAGCACTAACGACTGTGCCGCCCATTTCTGTCTCATTTTCTGAAAATAACAGAAACAAGATTGTGTCACAGGGTCCCAGAATCCTCTACCCTGCTCTAACTTTGCTCACTGTGAACAATAGGGAGATCAATCTCCATCTCAAAGCTTCATTTCTTTGTATTTACCAACAGAGGTCCTTGGCCAGAGGCTGCATCTTAAATTCACAAACATTTCCCAAGTGTGTGTTTTATTTTGGTCCCAGAACCACGAGGGGGTAAGGACAGAGTATTTCACTGAGCTCAACGGAACCTACCTGCCCCCTGATTGGTGGTTTACCGGCTGGCACCAGGCTGCCATCCAATTAGTGGTCAGGCCGTTACAGCACCATCTCCCATGAGGGGCCCAGAACGTCTCTTACACCAGCCAAGTAATGGAGCCAGCACCCACTATCTCACACCAATGAGTAAAGTGTGAGCGTGGGGGGGGGGGGGGGCAGTGGATCTCTGTGCCAGATCTGGGCTTGCCAAAGGACAGGTTGGCACAGGGAGTGGAAAACTGGAAGAGGAGATTACAATAAACAGTTTGTGTGACTTTATTCTGTGAAGGAGTGGGTGTGAGCTGGCAATCACAAAACCTCAACTAGTGTTCCACCAAGACTTGTTATTCAGGAACTGTCACGATCGAGTGATTGGGACTGTCACTTCAATCCTTAAATTTCCCTGTCAGAAGGACAGTAATTATTTCTGACACTGGTCTCCTGGCGATGTGGATTGTGTTTTATACCGGGGGAATCGGTAAGTCTCCAGTTTCTGGTTTGGTGTCTGCTTCCGCACCGTGACTCAGTGACCTCTCCGAGTGTGGCCTGCAGTCGGTGGACACCAGTGTCCAATCCATAACCAATTCCTTCCCAGCTCCGGATGCCGAAGAGGAAGATTTGTGTGTGAGCAGAGCTGCTAAATGGATGGCGAGTGGATGGAATTCCGATTCTAACAAGGCAGCAAGAGAGGATTCCTTGAGTTTCCCAACAGTAAAGCAGCTGGAGTACTGTGTGCAGTTTTGGTCACCGCACTTGCGCAAGGATATTTTGGCCTTGGAGGGAGTGCAGAGGAGGTTCACTAGGCTGATACCAGAGATGAGGGGGTTGGACTATGAAGAGAGACTCAATAGACTGGGTCTGTACTCGTTGGAGTTTAGAAGCATGAGGGGGGATCTTATAGAGACATATAAGACAATGAAGGGATGGATAGGGTAGAGGTAGAGAGATTCTTCCTGCTTAGAAAGGACAGTAGGACTAGAGGGCACAGCCTCAAGATAAAGGGGGGGTGCAGTTTAGAACGGAGTTGAAGAGGAACTTCTTCACTCAAAGGGTGGTGAATCTCTGGAATTCTCTGCCCGTTGAAGTGGTGGAGGCTGCCTCGCTAAATATATTTAAGACACGGGTAGATAGGTTTTTGGTAGGCAAGGGGAATTAAGGGTTATGGGGAGAAAGTGGGAAAGTGGAACTGATCCACTTCAGATCAGCCATGATCTTATTGAATGGCGGGGCAGGCTCGAAGGGCTAGATGGCCTACTCCTGCTCCTATTTCTTATGTTCTTAAGTGGAACGTGAGGGCAAGCTAAAGGGGAGGGCATTCCTGTGAGGGAGTGAAGAGGCGCTGCTGCCCCCTGTGAAAGGAAGAGTGAAGTGCAGGTCGAAATCTCCAAAATGCTTCATTTAGGGAAAACCTGAAAACCAGAATATTGAACAATTTGGAGACACCGAGATCTTTGATGAGAATCTGGGACGGTGCCGGCAAGTCAGGACATCTAGTCACCCAACGAATACCATTTCCTATCCGGTCTGAGCTGTGACAGACACGAGACCCACAGTGATGGTTCTGCCGTACATTTCCTGTTTCTTCGTGGAGAAAATACGGCCAGTGATTCACCGGGCACTAGTCTGCTTTCACACACATTCCCATGTTATCTTTCCGTATATTACGGACTTCCACTCCATACTTTAGTATTTACAAACTGACCATAAGGCTGCGAAGGATGAACTTCTGAGGGACGCCTGACCCCTGTTGTGGACGGAAACCAATCCCCCCCCTCAGGAGGGAAATAAAGCAACTTTCAAACTAGTGTTAAATCAGGTGTGCTGGTCAGGCTGTCATCAACTGAATTGGTTATTCGAACACAGAGATACCAGCTGCCTCCAGGCCTCACCATGTTAAAAAGATTACAGGACATGTAACCAAAAACCCACCCGTTATTTTGACAAAGAACTTTGGACTTCTTTCTGCAAGTCACATGACGAGGGAACTGTTTTGGTTGTTCGCTTAAATCAGCAGGAAGTTGACAGAGAAAGAGACTTCCATCAAAACATATCGAATTATCTGTCAACCATCAATCTGCCAAGGTAATTAATTGCAAATATCTTGTAAATGGGACATTTCAACAGAGGTAGAGCTCCCCCAACCAGTTCCAGGTAAAGTTCACCTGAAAAACAAACCTCCTTGAAATTCGACTACAATATACCTCACAGCCTGCCGATAATCCTTTGCTTTGCAAGAGCTTCGCTTCAACTATGGAGCATCAAATGTATCAAAGAAACTACAGGCCCGCTACAAAACAGATTGAGGCAAAAACAAACTGTAAGAGATTTTCACAGTACCTTCATTGCAGTGTTAATGTAAGCCTACTTGTGACACTAATAAATAAACATATATTACCCTAATCAGTATCTAATCATTGTGTGTGAAAGTGTGAGACAAGTGAGTGCAGCAATGCGTCATTTCGGGATATGTCTACGATAACAAATTACCTTCTTTCTTTATAAACTCATAAAAGCTTGCTGCTGAATTACTTAATTGGAACACACTCCAGGGGTAAGAAAACACACACCTTTACAATTAAACTTACTGATCATGGGCAGCAAAAGAGAACACAAACGTTCTGTCTGTGGCAACGCTGACAAACCTTCCCAGACTTCATTCCAGGAGATGTCTGTACCACAGGGATGGATCAGCTGGGAATCAGATCAGTACCAACTGAAAAGTTACTGGACGCAGTTAAATTAATAGAAAGATAAACCAATTCTAATCCCATTTGATTAACCCTTTCTTGTGGCTATTTTGTTTCCATCTAATTTTGGATTCAGTGGCCACCACTGATCTTATTCATGGCTCGTGTCCTCACTGATACACCTTCCTTCACAGTAATCATGAGATAGTGAGGAGACTTCCAACAATACATAAAGGGCAAAAGAGTAACAGGGGAGAGAGTAGGGCCTCTTAAGGATCAACAAGGTCATCTATGTGCGGATCCACAAGAGATGGGTGAGATCCTAAATGAATATTTCTCATTGGTATTCAGTGTTGAGAAAAGCATGGATGTTAGGGAACTTGGGGGAATAAATGGTGATGTCTTGAGAAGTGTACATATTATAGAGAAGGAGGTGCTGGAAGTCTTAAAGGACATCAAGTTAGATAAATCCCCGGGACCTGATGAGGTGTTTCCCAGGACATTGTGGGAGGGTGGGGAGGAAATTGCGGGAGCCCTGGCCGAGATATTTGAATCATCGATAGTCACAGGTGAGGTGCCTGAAGATTGGAGAGTGGCAAATGTTGTGCCTTTGTTTAAAAAGGGCTGCAGGGGAAAGCCTGGGAACTACAGGCCAGTGAGCCTCACATCTGTGGTGGGTAAATTGTTGGAAGGTATTTTGAGAGACAGAATCTACAGGCACTTAGAGACGCAAGAACTGATCAGGGTCAGTCAGCATGGCTTTGTGAGTGGAAAATCATGTCTCACAAATTTAACTGAGTTTTTTGAAGGGGTAACCAAGAAGGTAGATGAGGACAGTGCAGTTGATGTTGTCTACATGGACTTTAGCAAGGCCTTTGACAAGGTACCACATGGTAGGTTGTTGCATAAGGTTAAATCTCACGGGATCCAGGGTGAGGTATCGAAATGGATATAAAACTGGCTTCTGACTGAAGCCAGAGGGTGGTTGTAGAGAATTGTTTTTCAAACTGGAGGCCTGTGGCCAGCGGTGTGCCTCAGGGATCAGTGCTGGGTCCACTGTTATTTATCATTAATATTAATGATTTGGATGAGAATATAGGAGGCATGGTTAGTAAGTTTGCAGATGACACAAAGATTGGTGGCATAGTGGACAGTGAAGAAAGTTATCTCCAATTGCAATGGGATCTTGATCAATTGGACCAGTGGGCTGACAAATGGCAGATGGAGTTTAATTTAGACAAATGCGAGGTGATGCATTTTGGTAGATTGAACCAGGGCAGGACTTACTCAGTTAATGGTAGGGTGTTGGGGAGAGTTACTGAACAAAGAGATCTAGGGGTACAGGTTCATAGCTCCTTGAAAGTGGAGTCACAGGTGGACAGAGTGGTGAAGAAGGCTTTCTGCATGCTTGGTTTCATTGGTCAGAACATTGAATACAGGAGTTGGGACGTCTTGTTGAAGTTGTACAAGACATTGGTAAGGCCACACTTGGAATACTGTGTACAGTTCTGGTCACCCTATTATAGAAAGGATATTATTAAACTAGAAAGAGTTCAGAAAAGATTTACTAGGATGCTACTGGGACTTGATGGTTTGAGTTATAAGGAGAGGCTGGATAGACTGGGATTTTTTTCTCTGGAGCGTAGGAGGTTGAGGGGTGATCTTATCGAAGTCTATAACATAATGAGGGGCATAGACAAGATAGATAGTCAATATCTTTTCCCAAAGGTAGGGGAGTCTAAAACTAGAGGGTATAGGTTTAACGTGAGAAGGGAGAGATACAAAAGTGTCCAGAGGGGCAATTTTTTCATACAGAGGGTGGTGTCTGGAACGAGCTGCCAGAGGTAGTAGTAGAGGTGGGTACAATTTTGTCTTTTAAAAAGCATTTAGATGGTTATATGGGTACGATGGGTACAGAGGGGTATTGGCCAAATGCAGGCAACTGGGATTAGTTTAGGGGTTTTAAAAAAAGAGGGCAGCATGGACAAGTTGGGCCAAAGGGCCTGTTTCTATGCTGTAAACCTCTCTGACTTAGGGGTCCCAGGGGTACTGAGGCCAATCCATGCTCAGGCTGAGAGCAATGGACATTACAGAGCACGTATTGAATGTGTGACTATCATAGACTATCCTCGAATCCACAGCACGGAGACAGGCCCTTCGGCCCAAACTGGTCCATGCTGACCAAAATGCCCATTTAAACTAACCCCATTGGCCTGCATTTGGCCCATATCCCTCTAAACCTTTCCTATCCGTGTATCTGTCCAAATACCTTTTAAATGTCCTGCCTCAACAACTTCCTCCAGCAGCTCAGTCCACATACATATCATTCCCATTAATTCTTTCCCCTCTTAACTTAAACTGATGTGCTCTGGTTCTCACTTCCCCAACCCTGGAAAAAAAAACTGAGTGCATTCACCCTATCCATGCCTCTCATGATGTTATACATCTCTGTAAGATCACTCCTCAGTCTCCTACGCTCCAAAGAAAAATGTTCTTCCCTGTCCAATCCCTCCCTATAACTCAGTCCCTTGAGTTCTGGCAACATCCTTGTGAATCTCTTGTGCATTCTCTCCAGTTTAATAACATCTTTCCTGTAGCTAAAACTGAACACAATACTCTGGGTGTGGTCTCACCAACATCCTATACAACTGCAACATAATTTCCCAACTCCAATACTCAATGCCCTGGCTGATGAAGGCCAGCATGCCACAAGCCTTCTTCATTGCCCTATCTACCTGTGACTCTACCTTTAGAGAACTCTGCACCTGAACTCCCAGGTCCCTCTGTTCCACGATACTCCCAAAGGTCCTACCATTCACCTACAATATCGAAGGCATGCAAGGCAGCTCAATCTTTTCCACATGATTTGAATATTACCCATCCGATGGCAAGACAAAATACCAGACACTGAAGTTCTCTCTAGAGCAAGTCTACCATCAGTCCACACACTGCTGATGAGAGCCCAGACCCGGTGGGCAGGTCATGTCATCCGTATGTCAGACAAGTGCGTACCCAAGCAGCTCCTTTTTGGGGAACTCTCTGCTGGAAGACGCTCACATGGAGGGCAGAAGAAACGTTTCAAAGACACACTCAAAGCCTCCCTGAAGTCACTTGACATTGACACAACCACCTGGGAAATGCTGGCACAAAACCGCCCTACCTGGCGCTGCCTCATCCACAAAGGCTGTCAAGCTCACGGAACAAGGTGTATTGCTGAAGCACAACTTAAGCACGAGCTGCGCAAGTCCAGAGCCACCAGCGCAACAACTAGAGTGTCTACACAAGTCTGTCCAATATGTGGCAGGACATTCCGTGTCCGAATTCTGATCAGTCAGCTTTGGACACACCGCAACCAGCCTCAAAATGACTAATGGTGTCGAGGTCCTCATCGATGACAATGGACGAACAACAACCATTCACCATGAAAGCCCTACCTTGATTTGACTTTCCAAAATGCAACACCTCACATTTATCTGTATTGAACTGCATTTTGCCATTTCTTGGCTCACTTCCCCAGCTGATCAAGATGCTGTTGCAATTTATGATAACCTTCCTCACTGCCTGTAATACCACCTGCAAACTTACAGATCATTCCTTGAACATTCTTATCCAAATTGTTGATACAGATAACAAACAACAACAGAGCCCAGCGCTGACCATCAAATGACAGTATAGCACAGGACCAGGCCCTTCACTAAGCATGCTGTATCATGTTGTCCAGGCGCAAACGCACGCCTGTATCTTTCTGTTCCCTGTCTGTTCATGTGTTTATCCAGATAAGTCTTAAATGTCGCTGACGTAGCTGCCTCAACCACCTCACTTGTCCGTGCATTCCAGCCCCCCACCATCCTCTGTGTAAAAAACTTCCCCCGCACGTCTCCACTGAACCTTTCTCCCCTTATCTTGAACTTCTGCCCCCTGTAATTGTCATTTCTGCCCTGGGAAAAAGCTTCCAACTGTTCACCCTTTCCACACCCCTCATAATTTTATAAACTTCTACCGGGTTGCCCCTCAGCCTCCGTCTTTCCAGGAAGAACAACTCCAGTTTATTCAGTCTCTCCTCACACGCAAACACACACATGCACACGCGCAAACACACACACAAACACAAATACAAACACACACAGATACAACACACGCATACACATGTACACACATGCATATATACAAACACATGCAACATATACACACACACACACAAACGTGTACACACTGCTACAATTTGCTCAATATTATATATATAAAAGTGTATTGACAAAAATCTTGAGAAAACACAGCTCAGAGGGAGTTCTATGAACAGGTTATCCGCCAACTTTAAATTCCAAACTTTCATTTTCCTGGGACAACTTTCGTTTTTAAACCTTCCATTACCTGAATAGTGGAGACAGCCCAGTGACTACAGATCTTCAATAATCTTCATTACATACAGCTCTGAGATCCTCCAGTCAGACTCAGCCTTCTGGAAATGAATCAATTTTCTCCCCTGAGTCCAGTGTTAATCCATGGAGCGCTCACCGCCTCGGAACTGGGACAATAACAAGAAGATTTTAACTGACGCTCTCTGATCAACAGCATTGACTCTTCCGGGAAGTCAGTCAGTTCACAGTTAGAGAGTTCAGTTCCTGTCTAACTGTTCACTAGTTCTGATTAATTAGTCACACTTCTCTTTTTCAGCAGAGAGTAAGTTACATAAGTTTCCAGTCCCGCCCTCTGTGAAAAGCAGACAGTTAGAAGATGGACAAATCATTCCGCAGAATTTCTCTTCTGGTCGAAGTTTAACAGTTTAATTGCCTGTTCAGTTCCTTGCCTGATTCAGGTTCCAGGGCCAGCAGTCAGCAAGGTAACTTTCCCCCAAATCGAGTGTCCCGACTCAATCAGAATCTGAAAGGAAAGAATTTGCATTTTTGGAGCATTTCACAGCCTCAGGCGGTGACAAAGTGCTTTCCACTCACTGCCATCTTTTAGGAATGTGGTTTCTGTTTTAATGTAGATTTTAATGTTCAAATCCCACACTCTGATTTATGTGTTTACTGACTGGGTAACTATTCGGGGTCAGTAACATTTTCCAGCGGATCTCATTTTCATCACACACAAACCTATGGGCATATCCACAAGAGATGATCACTTACCCTGAAACCAGGGAAGGCCATTCAGCCCCTTGTACTGTTTTGCCATTCAATGCAGTCACAGCTGACCTGTGACCTCATATATACTCACCTTTGACCTCACATTCCTTAATAGCTTTGGCTCACAAAATCTATTCATCTCAGTTAATGATGGAATCTGGAATCAGTTGCCATTTGCAAAGAGTTCCAACCTTCTACCATCCTCAGTGTGGAACGTGTTCCCTGGTTTCATTGCTGAATAAGTGACCACATGCCTAGTCGTGGACTCCCTAACCAGGAGAATTAGTTTCTCTTTCCATCCTGTTGTGTTTTTATTCCTATTGACTTGCAGAGCTATGCTGTGTCTTATGAGGAAAGGCTGAGGGACTTGGAGGTTGTTTTCATTAGCGAGAAGAAGGTTATGAGGTGACCTAATTGAGGCATACAAGATGATCAGAGGGTTAGATAGGGTGGACAGTGAGAGTCTTTTTCCTCGGATGGTGATGGCTAACACGAGGGGACATAGCTTTAAATTAAGGGGTGGTAATTATAGGACGGATGTCAGAGGTAGGTTCTTTACTCAGAGGGTAGTAAGGGCATGGAATGCCCTGCCTGCAGCAGTTGTGGACTCGCCAACTTTAAGGGCGTTCAAATGGTCAGTGGATTGGCATATGGATAACATTGGAATAGTTTAGGTTAGAGGGTCATTAGATTGGTTCCACTGGCCGGCGCAACATCGAGGGCCGAAGGGCCTGAACTGTGCTGTAATGTTCTATGTTCTATGTGTCAATGTGTACACCAGAAATGATGTAATACACCTGGTATAGGGAACAGAGAGCCATGGATGAGATCACAGTTCATTACTGAAGCTCCATTCAATTGTAGCCAAAGTCTGTTCTGCACATCACATCTCGATTACACAACAAAACTGGTGACAAGGACTAGGGATGTGGGTTTGCCAACCACCCAGAAAGAAAAAATTAACTAAAGAAAGGTCGGAATAAAAAGAAAACCAATCGACATAGTCACAAGGAGTTATCAGTTACCCTGAAACACAGGATCAGACATGATCATAATGAATGGCGGAGCAGGTTTGAAGGGCTGAATGGCCACCTCCTGCTCCTATCTTTTATGTTTCTATGTTAAAACTTCCACACATGTTAAGGAGACTAACAGGCTAGGTGGCTCAAGTAAACAACACTGCAAGCAGATTATAGAACTGGCTGTGATAAATAAGAGCCCTAAACTTGATGTGTATGAACCTTGTGTGTAAGAAAATCGAGGTAACTGCTGGAAATACAGTTGCGAAGTGTGTACGGCAAACCTGCTTAAAATTGCTGGGAGTTCTCGGCATCGTGGGATCCTGTGATGAAATGGGGGGCTTATGGTGTCAGAGAGTGATTGGCCAGGGACAAAGGGGAGGGAGGTTGATGTTTAGTTTCCTCTGTAGTTTAGTGCAATCTGACAAACCTGGCACAAAAACATACAAACTGATTGTGGACATTCTGCCAGCACGTTTTTCATTGAAACCCCTGGTGATTGCAGAGTGCTTTAGATTCCATAAAAGAATTCAAGAGGGGGAGTCAATCGCACAATTTGTGGCTGTGCTTAAAAGATTTTCAGAATATTGTGAGTTTGGAGATGTGCTGAATGACACTGTCCAGGACAGATTTGTTTGAACATAAGAACATAAGAAATAGGAGCAGGAGTAGGCCATCCAGCCCTTCGAGCCTGCCCCGCCATTCAATAAGATCATGGCTGATCTGTTGTGGCTCAGTTCCACTTTCCCGCCCTCTCCCCATAACCCTTAATCCCCTCTCTTATCAAAAACCCATCAACCCGCGTCTTAAAAATATTTAGCAAGGCAGCCTCCACCACTTCAACGGGCAGAGAATTCCAGAGATTCACCACCCTTTGAGTGAAGAAGTTCCTCCTCAACTCCGTTCTAAACCGCCTCCCCTTTATCTTGAGGCTGTGCCCCCTAGTCCTACTGTCCTTTCTGAGCGGGAAGAGTCTCTCCACCTCTATCCTATCCATCCCATTCATCATCTTATACGTCTCAATGAGATCTCCCCTCATTCTTCTAAACTCTAACGAGTACAAGCCTAGTTTATTCAGCCTCTCCTCATAGCTCAACCCCCTCAACTCCGGTATCAGCCTAGTAAACCTCCTCTGCACTCCCTCCAAGGCCAAAATATCCGCTCTGAAGCGACACAAAAAAATCTGTTAACTGAGAGTAATCTCACTATAAGGTCAGAACACTGTATGAAATAGGAACAGGGGCAGCACAGTGGCACCATTATTAGTACTGCTGCCTCACCAGGTACTGGGTTTGATTCTGGCCTCGGGTGTCTGCCTGTGTAGGGTTTACATGTTTTCCCTGTGTCTGTGTGGGTTTCCTCTGGGAGCTCTGGTTTCCTCCCACACTCCAAAGATGTGTGGGTTGGGTGGATTGGCCATGCTAAATTCACAGGGGTTACGGGGATAGGGGAGGCCATGGTTTTGGGTAGAAGGGGTGAAGTCAACATGATGGCCAATGGAAAATTAGGTCTCATAAAAGTTTTAAAGAAATAAGCTGTTGTTTTTGATGGAGAATTAAGGAGTATAAAAGACATTACAGTCAAACTGAAAATAAAAAACGGAAGCCAAGTGAAATGTTTAAACTCAAGATCTGCACCATGTGCGATTAGTCTGAAAGTGGAGGTTGATTTGGAGCGACTGGTGAAGGCTGGAGATCTGAAACCTGTCAACATCAGTGAATGGACGATGTCTATTCCAGCCATCAAGGAAGATGGATCTGTAAGTGTCTGCACGGGCTTTAACACCACCATAAATCCAGTGTAATGTGCTGAACAGTGCCCATTGCCTCACATTGAAGACCTGGATGCCAACATTTCAGCAAAGTCCACCTGAGCCAGGCCTTCTTACATATCAATGTGGAATGTGGAGAAGTCACAGGAACATAGCCATTCAGCCCATCGAGTCTGTACTGACCACAATCTCACCCTATTCCCATAACTCCACACATTTACCCTGCTAATCCCCTGACACTAGGATCAATTGTCAACTTCTGACAATTGTGACCCATAAAGGCTTGTTCTGCTACTGAAGGTTGCTGTTTGGTATCACATTGAGCCCTGTCTTGTCTTGAAGGGCAATGAATCAGAGCCTGAGTGGACTGAGTGGGTCTAATGCTGTCTGGATGACATCCTAGTCACTGGAGGAGACAAAGAGGGACATGAGTACAATGTGTACAATACTGGTCGCCACACTAGCAGAAGGATATGGATGCTTTGGAGAGGGTACAGAAGAGGTTTACCAGGGTGTTGCCTGGTATGGAGGATACTAGCTATGAGAAGAGGTTGGAGAAACTCAGTTTGTTCTCACTGGAATCAGAGGTTGTGGGGCGACTTGATAGAAGTCTACAAGATTATGAGAGGCATGGACAGAGTGGATAGTCAGGTGGTCTTTCCTAGGGTGGAAAAATTAAGTACTAGGGGATATGGGTTTAAGATGCATGGGAAAAAGATTAGAGGAGATGTGCAAGGCAAGTTTTTTACGCAGAGGGTGGTGAATGTCTGGAACGGGGAGGGGGTGGGAGCAGGTACAATAGCGACATTTAAGGGGCAACTAGATGAATACATGAATAGGATGGGAATGGAAGGATACAGACTCTGTAAGTGTGTATGGTTTTAGTTTAGGCAGGCATCATGATCGGTGCAGGCTTGGAGGGCTGTACATTTCCTGCGCTGTATTTTTCTTTGTGCTTCGCTCTTTGTTGATCTTCAAAACTTGGATACTACCCTCCAGAGATTAAGTGTTGGCTGGGACTTGTCTCTGCTCTTTGGAATAGTGACCATGAGATCATTTATATCCTCCTGAGAGAGCAGAGGGACAGGAGCCTTGGTTTATTGTCTCATCTGTAAGTCGGTACTTCCAACAGTGCAGAGTGTTGTACACCCTGCGGAGTTAAACATTTATAATCAAACTTCTCTCTCCCCCAGAGCTACAGAACTGCTAATACAGGGTCAGAGCGGAGCGCCCTGAGAAAGCACAGCTTGTCTTCAGCTTTTAGTGACTGCGTATTATCGACAAAACATGCTTGAGCAGGGAAATAAACGGCTGAAAGAATCCCAAGCTGAGTGATTAAAGGATGAGAAAAACAGGAATAGCTTTTCAGCAAACTGCTGCCAGGCAGCTGCAGCTGGGAAAACAATCCTTCTCTTTCCTGCCTTGCTGTCTGACCCAAGTTAAACTGTGATCTCCTTATAAATTTAATGGGTAGTGTGGTGTGAGTGTACCTTTAAGAGGTTTTTTAAAAATTATGGTCACAGCCTTGGTGATGTCAGGAGGAAAAATAAGCTGTGGGCAGGTCAGGTGACCAAAGCTTTTCAGCTTTCAGTTTCATTCTGACTGCAGGGTTAGAGGCAGTCTCACAAGTCAGCTGGAAAAGAAATCCCTTTCTCTCTCTGATTTGCTTTGAAAATTTAACCAGTTAGCTGAAAGAAAGGCTTGTTGCCAGTGAAGAATTTGGTGCTTTGGTGTTTTGGGAAGCTTATCTGAACACAAACTGCTCTGTGTTTTCAAGATCATTTGAAATCAGCATTCAGCCCAGGGAACTGGATTCTGGTATGTGAGTATTGGTCTGTGCAGTAATAAATCTGTATAAAGGATTTTGTTTATTGGATGTTAGTGTTGATTGGAACATCTGATATATATTGGTTAAGGATTATACATTATTATGGTTGTTTTGTTTCTGCTTGTGATTCATAAAAGTTACTACTAATTTTCATTCCGTACATTCTATTCTTAAATAAACCTTGTTTGATAAAAGCTCCCTAGTGTATCATCTGAATCATACCTGAAGTGAAACATCTCATGTTTATCTTCACTAAATTCAAGATGCAGAACTTATAATCCATCAAACATTTGGAGTTTCTGACCTGAACCATAGCAGTAACTTAATGAACCTTGGCAGAAGTGTCTATGAGTGATGTATGGTGTTACGGTGGCCACGAAGGACACAGGGGAATCATTGATAAATCTGGGTTCAGTGAAGTGTGAGCTTCCCGTTGAGTGAACATGAACTGACCCAATGGAAAATGAGCTGTGTGAGTTTGAAACCCCTGCATCCTTAACCTGTCCCTGGGCTTGGTCCTGAGTGCTGTAAGCTGCAGTTGTGGCTTTCCCTTTGAAAGGTATGGTGATGTGGAAATGCCGGCATTGGACTGGAGTAAAAACAGTAAGAAGTCTCACAACACCAGGTTAGAATCCAACCAGTTTATTTGATAGTAAACTCACTCTGTCTGAGACCAGAACTCTCCATTCGCCTGACAAAGGGGCAAATCCTGAAAGCTTGTGAGTTTACTATCAAGTAAATCAGTTGGACTTAAACCTGGTGTTGTCAGACCTCTTACTGTGTTTAGCCCAGTCCAAAACCAGCATCTCCACATCAAGTCTCACAACACCAGGTTAGAGTCCAACCAGTTTATTTGATAGTAATCTCACAAGCTTTCGGAAACGGTGTCCCTTTGTCAGGTGTGTGGAAGGTTCTGATCAGAGAAGGGCATATAGAGTCACCCACAGTATGGTGCCAGAAGACTGAACCTTAGTGAAATTATTAAATATAGGGAATATCAGTGCTTAATAAAACAATCATTCAAGAATTAAGAACATAAGAACATAAGAAATAGGAGCAGGAGTAGGCCATCTAGCCCTTCGAGCCTGCCCAGCCATTCAATAAGATCATGGCTGATCTGTCGTGGCTCAGTTCCACATTCCCGCCCTCTCCCCATAACCCTTAATCCCCTCGCTTATCAAAAACCCATCAACCCGCGTCTTAAAAATATTTAGCGAGGTAGCCTCCACCACTTCAACGGGCAGAGAATTCCAGAGATTCACCACCCTTTGAGTGAAGAAGTTCCTCCTCAACTCCGTTCTAAACCAACCCCCCTTTATCTTGAGGCTGTGCCCCCTAGTCCTACTATCCTTTCTGAGCGGGAAGAGTCTCTCCACCTCTATCCTATCCATCCCATTCATCATCTTATACGTCTCAATGAGATCTCCCCTCATTCTTCTAAACTCTAACGAGTACAAGCCTAGTTTATTCAGCCTCTCCTCATAGCTCAACCCCCTCAACTCCGGCATCAGCCTAGTAAACCTCCTCTGCACTCCCTCCAAGGCCAAAATATCCTTGCGTAAGTACGGCGCCCAAAACTGCACACAGTACTCCAGCTGCGGCCTCACCAGTGCCCTATACAGCTGCAGCAAAACCTCCCTACTTTTATATTCAATCCCCCTCGCTATGAAGGCCAGCATCCCATTCGCCTTCCTGACCACCTGCTGCACCTGCAAGCTGGGTTTTTGCGACTCATGCACAAGGACCCCGAGGTCCCTCTGCACCGTCGCCTGCTGCAGTTTTTCGCCCCGTAAGTAATAGTCCTTCCTACCATTCTTCCTACCAAAGTGGACCACCTCACACTTGCCAACATTAAATTCCATTTGCCATTTCCTGGCCCATTCGCCCAGCCTATCTAGATCCTTCTGTAGACTCTCTGTAGACTCTGTAGAATTGTTCAGTTGGGAAATCTTGTCTGAGAGAAGTGTCTTTAAATAAATAACGATAGCTGTTAATTTAAATTGATTGTATTTTAAAGATTCAGGAAGATACATCATGAGGTCTTATTGTCACATGTACCTTGGAGGTATGCAAATTAAGGTGCCTAAAAAGGAGGTTTTGTGGCACAATGGTAATGTTCCTAGCTCTGGGCCAGAAGCCCCAGGTTCAAGTCCAATGTCAGGGCTTGTTGGCTATGGAAGGAGCAGTTCAATGGGCTAATAAACAGCTCAGGCATCCTTCCACCACTCCCCCACCTGCCCCACCCCACCCCACCATTCCCGAAAGGGCAAGCAGTGTCTATGTGAAGGAAGGCTGAAAGAAAAGCTGCTTTGTTGGGAAGCTCGAAAGATAGAGAAGTCAGAAGTCCCTTCAATGAGTAACTCACTTCCTAACACACACCCCCCCCCCCCCCCCCCCCCACCACCACCACCACCACTCCGAAAACCTATCCACTCCCATCTACAAGGCACAAGTCAGGAGTGTGATGGAATACTCCCCACTTACCTGGGTGAATGCAGCTCCAACAAACATACAAGAAACTCGACACCATCCTGGACAAAACAGCCCCAACTTCATTCTACCCCTTCCACAGACATTCACTCCCTCCAACAGCAGCACGCACACTCTACTATCTACAACAGCGTTTCCCAAACCTTCCCAGTCCTTTTCAACTCCCAGTATTATTGACAGAAAAACATATTTAATATGTTGCAGAGTTAAATCACAAAAAAAATTGGTTGTTTTTGCAAAGTGGGTCCAAACATACAAAAACCTAATTTCTAGCAGTCTTTTCTATTTCTTCTATGTATATTGTTAATCTAATTAAAAGATCTACTTGAGTCTTGTCTCCATTATTCTTAATGGGTGGAATTTTGCAGCTCCTTTAGTTCAGTAGGAAGATTACTGCTGGAAAATAAACAGAAAATGCTGGAAAATCTCAGCAGATCTGACAGCATCTGTGGAGCGAGAATAGAGCCAATGTTACGAGTCAGAATTTTGATTGGATTTATTATTGTCACATGTATTACTATGCAGTGAAAAGTATTGTTTCTTGCACGCCATACAGAACATACTGTTCATAGAGAAGGAAAGGAGAGAGTGCAGAATGTAGTATCACAGTCATAGCTAGGATGTAGAGAAAGATCAGCTTAATGCAAGGTGGGTCCATTCAAAAGTCTAATGGCAGTAGGGAAGAAGCTGTTCTTGAGTTGGTTGATACGTGACCTCAGACTTTTGTATATTTTTCCCAATGGAAGAAGGTGGAAGAGAGAATATCCGGGGTGTGTGGGGTCCTTGATTATGCTAAATGGCTTTCCAAGGCAGTGGGAAGTGTCGACAGAGTCAACTTTTGGGAGGCTGATTTGCGTGATGGACTGGACTTTGTTTGCGACCCTTTGTAGTTTCTTGCGGTCTGACATCGGTGTCCTTGTTGTCTAGGTGTTCCAGGGTTGAGTGCAGAGCCAGGGAGATGACGTCTGTTGCAGACCTGTTGCGGTGGTTGGCAAACTGTAATGGATCCAGGCAGTCCGGGAGGCTGGAATTGATTCGTGTCATGACTAACCTTTCGAAGTATTTCATAATGATGGATGTCAGAGCCACCGGCCAATAGTCATTAAGATAAGTATTGTAGCTGGACTGGAACAGCTTGGCAAGGGGCAGGGTAAGTTCTGGAATACAAGTCTTCCAGGCTATAGCCTGGATATTCTTAGGGTCCATTGCCTTTGTCATATCCAGTGCTTCCAGTGGGGTGGCTGGAGGCTGGCATCTGAGATGCTGGGGACCACAGGAGGAGGCCAAGGTGGATACTTCACCTTACACTTTGTACTGATGCGCTGGGCTCCTCCATCGTTGAGGATGGGGATATTTGTGGAGCCTCTTCCTGCAGCTATTTGTTCAATTGTCCACCACCATTCACGGTTGGATGTGGCAGGACTGCAGACCTGATCTGGTGGTTGTGGATACTCTTAGCTCTGTCACTTGTTGCTTGTGCTGTTTTGCAGTAAGTAGTCCTGTACTGTAGCTTCACCAGGTTGACACCTCGTTTCCAGGTGTGCCTGTTGCTGCTCCTGGTATGCCCTCCTGCACTCTGCATTCAACCAGGGATTGATCCCCTGCCTTGATGGTACTGGGATATGCCAGGCTGTGAGGTTGATTTTGCTGCTGATGATGGCCCACAGCACCTGAGGGTTGCCCAGTCTTGAGCTTCTAGATCTGGTTGAAGCCTGTCCCACATTGGTAGTGCCACACAACACGATGGAAAATGGGACTCTGTCTCCACAAGGACTGTGTGGTGGTCGCTCCTACCGATAATGTCATGGATAGATGTGTCTGCAGGAGGCAGGTTGGTGAGGATGGGATCCAGTATGGTTTTCTCTCCTTGGTTCCCTCAGCACCTGCCGCAGTCCCAGTCTCGCAGCGATGTCCTTTAGCATCTGGCCAGCTCGGTCTATGCTGGCGCTATCGAGCCACCCTTGGTGATGGACGTTGAAGTCCCCAGCCAGGGTATATTCTGTGTCCGCCACCCTCAAAGCTTCCTCCAAGTGATGTTCAAGATGGAAGAGTACTGATTCATCGCTTAGTGGGACAGTATGTGGTAATCAGCAAGAGGTTCAGAGTGGACAGCGTGGTGAAGAAGGCATTCAGCATGCTTGGTTTCCTCACTCAGAACATTAAATACAGTAGTTGGGATGTCTTGTTAAAGTTGTACAAGACATTGGTGAGGCCATACTTGGAACAGTGAGTGCAATTCTGATCATCCTATTATAGAAAGAATAGTATTAAACTAGAAAGAGTGCAGAAGAGATTTACTAGGATGCTACTAGGGCTTGATGGATTGAGTTATAAGGAGAGACTGAAGACTGGGACTTTTTTCCTCTGGAGCATAGAAGGTTGAGGGGTGATCTTGTAGAGGTCTATAAAATAATGAGGGGCACAGACAAGGTAGATAGTCAATAGCTTTTCCCAAAAGTAGGGGAGTCTAAAACCAGAGGGCATAGGTTTAAGGTGAGAGAGGAGAGATGCAAAAGTATCCAGAGGGGCAATCTTTTCACAGTGAGTGTCTGGAACAAGCTGCCAGAGGTAGTAGTAGAGGCAGGTACAACTTTATCTTTTAAAAAGCATTTAGATAGTTACATGGGTACGATGGGTATAGAGGGATATGGGCCAAATGTGGGCAATTAGGATTGGTTTAGGGGTTCAAAAAAAAAAGGGCAGCGTGGACAAGTTTGGCCGAAGGGCCTGTTTCCATGCTGTAAACCTTTATTACTCTAGGTTCCCTTGTCCATGTTTGATCTGGTGCCATGATACATCAGGGGGTTGGAGTCAATGTTGAGCCCTTTCGACTATACCACTGTGCCGCTGTCACCTCTGCTGGGTTTGTCCTGCTGGTAGGATACGACATACCTAGGAGTAGTGATTTCGGTGTCTGGGACATTATCTGTAAGGTATGATTCTGTGAGAATGACTATGTCAGTGTGTTGTTTGACTAGTTTGTGAAAAAGCTCTCCCAATTTTGGGACCAGCCCCCAGATGTTAGTAAGAAGAGCTTTGCAAGGTTGCCAATGCTGGCTCTGCAGTTGTTCTTCCTGGTGCCCAGTTTGATGCCATTC
Organism: Carcharhinus amblyrhynchos; assembly: GCF_965287045.1. NCBI lineage: Eukaryota > Metazoa > Chordata > Chondrichthyes > Carcharhiniformes > Carcharhinidae > Carcharhinus > Carcharhinus amblyrhynchos. The sequence continues at coordinate 2,371,710 of NC_137339.1, forward strand.
AGTCTGTCCACTGGATACAACTGAGTGGATTGCTAGCTCATCGCAGGGGGCAGATAGGAGAAACCACCTTTTACTGAGACCAACAGACTTGTCTGAACTCATTGCAGCTTTTATTTCCACACACAGCTGTAATAGAGGATAACAAAGATTTTCAAACACATTTTTGGAATGATCGTTTGGATATAACTGCTACATGCAAGAGGCTACAAAAACGACTAAAAATGTTACAGCAATTTCTTTAACCAAAATATTAAAATCTTAGTTCCTGATATTTGGAAATAATAATTTCCCCTCTTTAAAGAGAAGATATTAATTATTTCATGGAGTTTTTTTTTTAAAGAGGACTCAACTCTTGGAATAGCTACCTTGGATTGGGGATAAAGTGCAGCAAAGTTTGGAGCATGTGTTGCAAAGAGAGGGAGCTAATCTGGCAAAGTCTCCTGCAAGGTGTCTAAGCAAGCAACAATGCCCTTTTGGGAAGAAAGTTCACAACACAGAGAATTTATGCTAATGAGTGCAACATCCAATAAAGGAATGCAAAGCTCCATCTCTCTACCATGTTCAATCCACTCTGCCTTGGTCTCTTAACGTGCAGGTATACAGTTTAATATGATGCATAGAGGAAGCATCATCAGTGCAACAATTCCAAATGGACCCACTGGGGGCTATTTTGTAACAGCCATTTTATATCAATATTTTAAATTAATTTAAGATATTAAAAATAAAACTATATTTAAGCATAATTTATAATAAATTGGTGCAAGTTTATACTGCTCTAACATCTCCTACTTCTGAATAGTGCATTTCAGGGTTCAGGGTGGAGGGCTGGGGGTTGCAGGAAGCTGTCTCCACCCCCCCATCCTACCCTGAATCTAAAATCTTTCTGGTTCTGAGGAAGCCCATGTTAGAGGATACACAGAGGACAGCAGGTCAAAAGTGCAAAGGATGCATGCAGGAACAGGAAGATCCAGTCCCCCCAAATCTCAGCCAAAACTAACTCGGGCCAGTGTTGGTCCAGTACAGGACCTAGTCACAATTGGAAACACAGGCAACCTGATGCAAAGGAATGTGGTTACATGAAGCATTAAAACCCAAACAAATATTGAGGCATCCAAGAAGGAATGGAATGTGTTTTCTGCCATCTTTTCCATCCATTTTGTGAGCTTTGTGTTGGCCTGGGTTGGGGGGGAATCACTCTTGGTGTTGATAGGAAGCTCTTCAATAAACCTTCTTGCTAGGACTGCACAGACTAATCATCGAACAGTCCAAAGCCCATGTCTTCATCGGACTCATCCGATTCCTCCTTAACCTCAGCTTTCTTCTCTTCAGCTGTGAATGAAACAGAGGGTTATCTTTGAGATTAAAGAGAGTTATCTATGAATTAAACCAAAGGCTATCTTTGGCTGCTGAGTCATGTTCCACATTAGTTTGCAATCACTGACAGGCAGCTGGGCCACATTGTGTCTGCTCCCGTGTCCCTCGATTGCAGCAACATTACCACTAGACTCTTCCTGTCAAACACCTGATTCCCTCAGACAGGCAAAAAACTCAGAGCTAATAAGGGCGAAAATTCCTAACTGACCCCCTCAGGCATCTGAAAGTAATCCCGGAAATTCAAGGTGCTAACGGGAAAGATGCTGTGGGACTGAGATGAGGAGACAACTTTTCACTCAGAAGATTGTGAAATAGAAGAGGGCTGTGAATGGTCAAAAGTTGAATATATTTAAGACTGAGATCGATAGATTTTTGAACTCTATGTCATTAAGGGATGAGGGGATAGTGTAGGAAATTGAAGTTGGTGTAGATTTACTATGATCTTGCTGAACAACACAGGTTCAAAGGGCTGAGTGGCCTCTTCCAGCCCCAAATTCGCATGTTTTTATGTATGTTTTTACCTTTTATTGTCTTTAACCTGGAGTCTTATTTGCATATTTATTGCCTGATGGAAGAGGGCATTTCAACATGTGTTATTTCACAGGGAGGACTGAATAAATGGTTATTGTGAAAAAAGAAACTGCACTGAAATTATAACTTTCGTAAATTCTGAAAATCCCAAAGCACTTTATAACCAATGGAGTTTTAAACATCAGCAATGCTGGAAGGCCAAGAAAAGCAGCAGCTAATTTGTACACACTCATCTTCCACAAACATCATGTGGTAATAATCAGAAAATCTTTTTACTGAGGCTGGTTTGGAGATAAATGTTGTTCAGAACTCTCCTAATCTCTGAATAGTGCTGAGGATCTTTTATATCCACCTGACAGACAGGACCTGATTTACAGTCTCATCTGAAAGAGAGGACATCCAAAATTGCGGCACTCCCTCAGCAATGACCCTCTGACAGTGCCGCACTCCCTCAGTACTGACCCTCTGACAGTGCGGCGCTCCCTCAGCACTGACCCTCTGACAGTGCGGCGCTCCCTCAGCAATGACCCTCTGACAGTGCCGCACTCCCTCAGTACTGACCCTCTGACAGTGCGTCGCTCCCTCAGCACTGACCCTCTGACAGTGCGGCGCTCCCTCAGTACTGACCCTCTGACAGTGCGTCGCTCCCTCAGCACTGACCCTCTGACAGTGCGGCGCTCCCTCAGCAATGACCCTCTGACAGTGCAGCACTCCCTCAGCACTGACCCTCTGACAGTGTGGCACTCCCTCAGCACGGATCCTCTGACAGTGCGGCACTCCCTCAGCACTGACCATCTGACAGTGCGGTGCTCCCTCAGTACTGACCCTCTGACAGTGCGGCACTCCCTCAGCACTGACCCTCTGACAGTGCACCACTCCCTCAGCACTGACCCTCTGACAGTGCGGCACTCCCTCAGCACTGACCCTCTGACAGTGCGGCACTCCCTCAGCACTGACCCTCTGACAGTGTGGCACTCCCTCAGCACTGACCCTCTGACAGTGCGGCACTCCCTCAGCACGGATCCTCTGACAGTGCGGCACTCCCTCAGCACTGATCCTCTGACAATGCGGCACTCCCTCAGCAATGACCCTCTGACAGTGCGACACTCCCTCAGCAATGATCCTCTAACAGTGCGGCACTCCCTCGGCACTGACCCTCTGACAGTGCGGCACTCCCTCGGCACTGACCCTCTGACAGTGCGGCACTCCCTCGGCACTGACTCTCTGACAGTGCGGCACTCCCTCAGCACTGACCCTCTGACAGTGCGGCACTCCCTCGGCACTGACCCTCTGACAGTGCGGCACTCCCTCGGCACTGACCCTCTGACAGTGCGGCACTCCCTCGGCACTGACTCTCTGACAGTGCGGCACTCCCTCAGCACTGACTCTCTGACAGTGCGGCACTCCCTCAGCACTGACCCTCTGACAGTGCGGCACTCCCTCAGCACTGACCCTCTGACAGTGCGGCACTCCCTCAGCACTGACCCTCTGACAGTGCGGCACTCCCTCAGCACTGACCCTCTGACAGTGCGGCATTCCCTCAGTACTGACCCTCTGACAGTGCGGCACTCCCTCAGTACTGACCCTCTGACAGTGCGGCACTCCCTCAGTACTGGCCCTCTGACAGTGCAGCACTCCCTCAGCGTTTATTGGATATTGTGGTCACGTCTCTGGAGTGAGTCTTGAACTCCTGATCTCCCGACTGCTGCTAAGCTCAGCATTTGTTGCCCTTGACTTACCATCAGCAGCTGCAGCAGCTCCTCCGGCTGCAGCTGTTCCACCAGGAGTGGATGCACCCAGCGGTAAAGCACCCCCAGCACCGATGTTACAGATCAGGCTGCCAATATTCACATTGCTCAGGGCCTGTGGGTTAGATAGAAGAATAAGACTCAATTAAATCAACTCTGAACAGACAGAATTCCACCCTGGATCAAAGAGCGCTCATGTGGCACTCCTTCCAGGAACATTTGAAGTCTTCCATGAAATCAATAGCACAAGTGTTGGCCATTCAACCCAAATTGTCCATGCTAGCCCTCATCCTCCAGAGGAGCCTCTTTCCCTCTCTCTTCATCTCACTCTTTCACATATCCTCCCGTTCCTTTCTCACTTCTGTGTTTATCCACCTTAAAGGATTTCATGCTGTTCACGTCAACCATTCCCTGTAGTAGTAAGCTCCACATCCCACATCCGCAAGTTCCACATCCCACATTGGGTGGCACGGTAGCACAGTGGTTAGCACTGCTGCTTCACAGCTCCAGGGACCTAGGTTTGATTCCCGGCTGTGTGGAGTTTGCACATTCTCCTCATGTCCGTTTGCGTTTCCTCCGGGTGCTCCGGTTTCCTCCCACAGTCCAAAGATGTGCGGGTTAGGTTGATTGACCATGCTAAGAAATTGCCCCTTAGTGTGCTGAGATGTGTAGGTTGGAGGAATTAGTGGGTATAATATGTAGGGATTTGGGGGTAGGGCCTGGGTGAGATTATGTTCAATGCAGACTCGATGGGCCAAAGGGCCTCTTTCTGCACTGTAGAATTCTATGATTCTCAACTCTCTCTGAGCAAAGTACTCCTGGATTCCTCCTGGTTTTATGTGCGATTACTTTATGCTGCTCGTTCCTAGTTCTCTTCTCCCTCACAAGTAGGAACATCCTCAATATGTCTCCTCCCAATCTTTTCAAATCTCGAATACCCAGCCTTCTCTTTTGACAGAACAGAACAGAACTCCAGCTGACTGAGTCTTATCTGGGAGTTATAAGCTCTTGGCTCTGGTATCCTGCACCTTCTCCAGTATCTTTATATCCTATATGGAACTTGATGACAGGGACTGTCACGCCCACCTCCAAACTGTGAACAACTCATGAGGGAGTCTCCTGGAAGTTATTTTTCCAAAGAACCATCTTAGGGTTTTAGAATATTTATCCTTGGCTTCTGGTCAACATTAGTGCTTGAGATGGATGACCACAGTATCTCCTCCAACACTACTTCTGTTGTCCAATTCAGGTGGGCTGGCCTTGCTTGACTCCACTCTTACCTGTCCAATCGTAGCCACAACACTGCCTTCAATGGTTCCTCTTTCTGCACCCTACACGTTTGGGCCCCCTGTCCAGTATCTGTGCTCTGCTACCTCATCCTCATGTGGCCCTTTGGCAATGTCACCTGCACCTATCAGGTCAACTCTGACATGAAGTAAGCAAGCATGAAGACAGCAGCTGGGCACCGAGTACACCTCGCCACAGAGCGAGAGCTGAGGAACACGGTGAGTGAAAGGTTAATTTTCATGGTTTAATCTCCTCCCGAAATCCAGTCTAGTTTGCATTTCAAATAATTTACTGTTAAAGTTAATTCTCTTTCAGCCTTAGTCAGGGATAAAGAAGCACCCTCCCGCAGAGCCAGCTGTAGTTAGTTAATTAAATGGCTAATTTAATTTGACTCAGCTGTCTCAGTGTCAGCCAGTGTAAACAGGGGTGGGATTGCTCAGCACACAGGCAGCGCCTCATCGCCGAGTGAAACTGGGCATATGGTTTCAACTCGGGGAGTTTGGCGGGTGCGGGGGGGGTGGGAGTTTGGCGGGTGCGGGGGAGATTGGGGGGAGAGTTTGGCGAGTGGGGGGGAGAGTTTGGCGAGTGGGGGGGAGAGTTTGGCGAGTGGGGGGAGAGTTTGGCGAGTGGGGGGGAGAGTTTGGCGAGTGGGGGGAAGAGTTTGGCGAGTGGGGGGGAGAGTTTGGCGAGTGGGGGGGAGAGTTTGGCGAGTGGGGGGGGAGAGTTTGGCGAGTGGGGGGGGAGAGTTTGGCGAGTGGGGGGGGAGAGTTTGGCGAGTGGGGGGGGAGAGTTTGGCGAGTGGGGGGGGAGAGTTTGGCGAGTGGGGGGGGAGAGTTTGGCGAGTGGGGGGGGAGAGTTTGGCGAGTGGGGGGGGAGACAGTTTGGCGAGTGGGGGGGGAGAGTTTGGCGAGTGGGGGGGGAGAGTTTGGCGAGTGGGGGGGGGGAGTTTGGCGAGTGGGGGGGGGAGTTTGGCGAGTGGGGGGGGAGAGTTTGGCGAGTGGGGGGGGAGAGTTTGGCGAGTCGGGGGGGAGAGTTTGGCGAGTGGGGGGGGAGAGTTTGGCGAGTGGGGGGGGAGAGTTTGGCGAGCGGGGGGGGAGAGAGTTTGGCGAGCGGGGGGGGAGAGAGTTTGGCGAGTGGGGGGGGAGAGTTTGGTGAGTGGGGGGGAGTTTGGCGAGTGGGGGGGAGTTTGGCGAGTGGGGGGGAGTTTGGCGAGTGGGGGGAGTTTGGCGAGTGGGGGGGAGTTTGGCGAGTGGGGGGGAGTTTGGCGAGTGGGGGGGAGTTTGGCGAGTGGGAGGAATTCTACGAGTATGGGGGGAGTTGCTTTTCTCTTAAGTAATGGCCATAAGTTTGAGTTTTTGAAAGTGCAGGGAATTTGGTGGGCAGTTTGAAAGGATGCTGTCAGGGTCTCAGTGTGAGGACTGGCCACAACCTGAGAAAAATATAAACTCTGATCTCACAGGGAAACGGGTGTGACTTTTTATTCGGTAAAAATGCTGCTTGTTTATCTTTCAGAATGTGTGTAATCTAGCTGTGGTTGTATGAATGGTTGTGAGGTTTAAGAGAAGCAGCAAGGCTTTTACAGGGCAGAGGAAGCATTTCCGACAGATAAAAGCTTTGGCAAATGACGAACCTTCCAAACTACTTTACTGACATAATAATTCTTAGTTATTTATCAGCAGTGAATTTAGTTGATGGAAATGGGTTCTCCAGCCTGTGTTAGGTTAAAATGGTGCAAACCTCCACACGTTGATAAATAAGTTTTAAGTTATTGAGTGTGATACCTTTGCAAACAAGCCGGGCCAGAATGGCTCCACTGTCACACCTGCTGCCTTCATCAATGCGTTGAGTTTATCCTCCTGTCAAAGGAACAAAGAGAAAACTGACATCGCATTCACAGCAAAAAAAATACAATCTGCACAGAGCTTTGGAACTGAAAGGTACCACATTCTAATACCTCCAACTCTATCCCAAACTCTGCTTTCGTGCTGTTGTAACCCTCAAACATGTCTTTGTTAACTCCAGTTTTGACGCTTCCAAAACACACTTGTCTGGTCCCCACCTCCGTAAACTGATGCTCCAAAATTCTGCAGTTCAAATCCTAACTGGCATCAGGACCCATTGACCCAGCACCTCCCGAGTTGCATGGCTCTTGCTCCAGCCAATTCGCATCTATTGCTCATCTGGCTTCAGCTGAGAGCAAAGTTAAAGTTTATTTATTCGTGTCACAAGGAGGCTTACGTTAACACTGCAATGAAATTACTGTGAAAATCTCCTAGTCGCCACACTCTGCAACTGTCTGTTTGGGTATGCTGAAGAAATTTAGCACGGACAATGCACCTAACCAGTGTACAGTCCAATTCTCCACATCAATGAGATTCCAGCCATGTTCGTTCAGGAATGGATGGGGTGCTTTTAATTTATCTACCTATGTGGGCATCGCTGGCTGGCCAGCATTTATTGTCCATCCCTAGTTGCGCTTAGAAGATAGTTGAAAGTCAACTACATTCCTGTGGCTCTGGAGTCACATGTAGTCCAGACCACACAAAGATTTCCTTCCCTGAAGGACATTAATGAACCAGATGGGTTTTGACAATTGATAATAGTTTCATGGTCATCAGATTTTTAATTCCAGATTTTTTTTAATTGAATTCAAATTCCACCATCTGCTGTGGCAGGATTTGAACCCGGGTCCCCAGTTCATTAGCTGAATTTCTGGATTAATAGTCAAGTGATAACATGACTAGGCCAGTGCCTCCTGCTGCCCCTGTGCCTTCCATCCCCTCTGTGCTTTCCCCAGAGTGCTGCATTTTATTTCCCTTCTTAAATATCCATCTAATTCCCTTTTGAAAGTAACTGTTGAATCTGTCTGTAATTTTTGTACTCTCAAGGCTTATTTGCTTTCACGTCAACTAAGAGTTCAGTGAACTTCTTTACCAGGCACTGACGTCCAGTCTTATGGATTTCAATGGGATACCGTCAGCTCCTGCAGGTTCACTGTAATGATGTGGGTATGCCGGCGTTGGACTGGCGTAAACACAGTAAAAAGTCTGACAACACCAGGTTTTAGTCCAACCGATTTATTTGATAATAGACTCACAAGCTTTCGAGGTTTCCCTCTTCGTCAGGTGAATGGAGAGTTCTGGCCTCAGACAGAGCGTATAAAGCACAGACAGTTTAGAGATTACTGATTAGAATGCGAATCCTTACACCTAACCTGCTGTTCAAGACCTGAACTGGCTGACAATGTGAGTGGAAGGAGCACTGATCACAGGTTAAAGAGATGTGTATTGTCTCCAGACAGTACAGTAAGTGAGGTTTTGCAAACCCAGGCAAGTCACAGGGGTTACAGGTAGTGCGACTTCTCCGGAGTCTTCAACATATCATTGATGAAGACGAACATCTCGCCAGGGCTATCCCCACACCCCCACTTCTTGCCTTCAGACAACCACACAACCTCATACAGACCACTGTTCGCAGCAAACTACCCAGTCTTCAGGAGAACGGTGACCACAATTCCACACAACCCTGCCACAGCAACCTCTGCAAGACATGCCGGATCATCGACATGGATACCATCATCACACGTGAGAATACCATCCACCAGGTACATGGTAAATACTCTTGCAACTCGGCCAACATTGTCTACCTGATACGTTGCAAGAAAGGATGTCCCGAAGCATGGTACATTGGGGAGACCATGCAGACGCTACGACAACGGATGAATGAACATCGCTCGACAATCACCAGGCAAGACTGTTCCCTTCCTGTTGGCGAACACTTCAGTGGTCACGGGCATTCAGCCTCTGACCTTCCGGTAAGCATTCTCCAAGGCGGCCTTCACGACACACGACAGCGCAGAGTCGCTGAACAGAGACTGATAGCCAAGTTCCGCACACGTGAGGACGGTCTCAACAGGGATCTTGGGTTCATATTGCACTATCTGTAACCCCCGTGACTTGCCTGGGTTTGCAAAACCTCACTTACTGTACTGTCTGGAAACAATACACATCTCTGTAACCTGTGATCAGTGCTCCTTCCACTCACATTGTCAGCCATTTCAGGTCTTGAACAGCAGGTTAGGTGTAAGGATTCGCATTCTAATCAGTAATCTCTAAACTGTCTGTGCTTTATATGCTCTGTCTGAGGCCAGAACTCTCCATTCACCTGACGAAGAGGGAAACCTCGAAAGCTTGTGAATCTGTTATCAAATAAATCGGTTGGACTAAAACCTGGTGTTGTCAGACTTTTTACTGTGGTTCGCTGTAAGACAGGGATTAGTTGTTTCTAACAGTGGGGAAGGGTCATCAAGAGGGCAATTGATGGGAACCAAAATATCACGTGCAGTTTTGGTCTCCTTATCTGAAGAAGGATGTTCTTGCTCGAGGGAACGCAGCAAAGGTTTACCAGGCTGATTCCAGGGGTTTGGCAAAAGGTGATCTGGTCTCGAATCATCAGCTCTTTTCTCTCCTTACAGATGCTGCCAGACATGCTGAGGTTTTCCAGCGTTTTCTCTTTTGGTTTCAGATTCCAGCATCTGCAGTAATTTGCTTTGATTCCTGGGGTGCCTGGACTGACTATGAGGAGAGATTGAGTCAGTTAAGATCATATTCCCAGAAGAATGAGGGGGGGATCTCACGGAAACATATAAGATTCTAACAGGATTAGACAGGGTAGATATAGGAAGAAGGTTCCTGATGGTGGGGGTATCCACAACTAATGGTCATAGTCTGGGGATACAGGGTAAACCTTTTTAGAACTGAGGTGAAGATAAATTTCTTCACCCAGAGAGTGCCCAGCCTGTGGAATTCATTACCACAGAAAGTAGTTGAGGCCAAAACATTGAAGGTTTTCAAGATGTGGTTAGCACTACTACCTCACAGCACCAGGGACCTGGGTTCAATTCTGGTCTTGGGTGATAGTGTGTGTGTGTGCATCTGTGTGTGTGTACGTCTGTGTGTGTGTACATGTGTGTGTATGTATGCACGCATGTGTGTGTGTATGGAGTTTGCACATTCTCCCTGTGTCTGCATGGGTTTCCTCCGGGTGTAACGGTTCCTCCCACACCCCAAAGATGTGTAGGTTAGATGGATTGGTCATGGTAAAAAGCCAAGTTCCGCATTCATGAGGATGGCCTCAACCGGGATCTTGGGTTCATGTCACAGGATCTGTCACCCCCACGACTTGCGTGGGCTTGCAAAATCTCACTAACTGTCCTGTCTGGAGACAATACACATCTCTTTAACCTGTGCTTAACCCTCTCTCCACTCACACTGTCTGTACCTTTAAGACTTTTTTACCTATAAGGACTTGCATTCCAACCATTATCTTGTAAATTGAGTTTGTGTCCCTGTTTGTGAACACAACTCCTCACTCACTTGAAGGAGCAAGACTCCAGAAGCTGGTGCTGCTAAATAAACCTGTTGGACTATAACCTGGTGTTGTGAGACTTCCTACCATGGTAAAAAGTGCAGGATTATGGGGATAGGGCAGTGAGAGGGCCTGCAAAAGACACTCTATAAGAGAGTTGGTGCAGCTTCCTTCTGCACTGTATAGATTCTTACAGCTCTTGGGGCTAAAGGATATGGCAGAAAGGGGGAAAGGTGGGATCAGGCTTTTGTGGTTGATGATCAGCCATGATCATAATGAATGGTGGAGCAAGCTTGAAGGGCTGAATGGCCTGCTCTGATTTTCTATGAACCAGTGGCAAGTTGTTGCTTGCTTCTGCACTGATTGGGGAAGGCCCAGATGAGGATGTGGTAAACATACTCTGCTCATGTCTAGAAGAATAGGCTTTCACTGGCTGTAGCGTTGACTTAAAGGCACCAAGGGCTGACGATGGAATAATAGACTGGTATCTGTAGATATAGAGTAATCAAGCTCTCCTGGGCTCTGGGATAGCGGTGCGGAGACCGGTGAAATTCTGGATGATTCCTGGATACTCGATGTTCCAGCCATGGCTCTGGCTTTTTCTAACTCTGTGGTCGGCTGATAATCCTGCAGTTCATCATTAATCCAGAACTCTGTTCCCATGTTTTCTTGCCTTTTATCCCAATAACTCTTTATCTGTTATCCCTCCAACATGTGAACGAAAGGAGATGCTGAAGACAATGGCAGCGATTACAATTCTGATTCTCTGGATTATTTATATTAATTTCTGCTGACCTTCTCCATGTATTAAATGAAATGATTGTTCTGTACTATGCTGAACCTGGGGAATTTGTCGTGTATCGTACTGAATATAAAGTTAAAAATTCTCATTAAAAACATTATTAAAAATGAGAATCTCTTCCAGTCTGTGGGTGACTCACGTCCAGTTGCTTTCTGATTCATCTTTCTGACCTTGGAGAGTCCTTTGATTGTTTTGGTTATTGTGTTTGGATAGTCACAGAGGTAAACTCGGTAAAGGTGATTTTTCTCCTCCAGGCGAGATGTTTTTCCTCCGTCATTGTTTGATGGTTATGATTGGTATGACCAGGGATCTCGAGAAAGTGAAGCGTATCATATCTCTGAAAGCCATCCTCACTGTGACCACTTTCGCCGGACAAAGACAACTCGAGAATCTCTGAGAAAGACTTCTTGTGTGACATTTCTGTATTTTCATGCCCTTGGGGTGTTTGGGTGATCGATCAGGATAATGGTCAGTCCAGCCATCAGAGAATCATAGAATCCCTACAGTGCAGAAGGAGGGCATTCAGCCCATCGAATCTGCACTGATCTCTGACAGAGTATCTTACCCAGGCCCTCATCTCTGATCCATTGCTGTAACCTCAAATATTTACCATCCATGTAATCTAATCTACACATCTTGGGACACTAAAGGGCAATTTATCATGGCCAATCTGCCTAACCTGCACATCTTTGGAGTGTGGGAGGAATCCGGAGGATCTGGTGGGAACCCCGCAGACATAGGGAGAATGTGCAAACTCCGCAGTCACCCAAGGCTGCAATTGAACCCTGGCACAATGAGGGAGCAGCAATAATCACTGTGCCACCGTGCCATCCACAAAATCAACAGTACCTCTCACATGTGAAGCAAGTGGTCTGCCATCCCCCAACAGAGCCACTCACGGCTTGTTTCTCACACACACACACACACATATTGTCCGTCTCTCTGCCTGGTGACAATATTGGTTAGCTGGGACTGTAAGACCTGTTTTCATAATCACAACACTCTATAACAATGGGTTCTCATGAAAAGAAGCAGCAGGCACCATATCCTGACCTGGCAGATGGAGTACAATGTTAGCAAGTGTGAGGTTATCCACTTTGGCAGAAATATAGTAGGAGAGATTACTATTTAAAGGGCGAAAAGCTGCAGCATGTTACGGTGCAGAGGGACCTGGGGGTCCTTGTGCATGAGTTGCAAAAACCCAGTCTGCAGGTGATCGAGAAGGCGAATGGGATGCTGGCCTTTATAGCGAGGGGGATAGAATATAAAAGCAGGGAGGTCTTGCTACAACTGTACAGGGCACTGGTGAGGCTGCAACTGGAGTACTGTGTGCAGTTTTGGTTGCCGCACTTGCGCAAGGATATTTTGGCCTTGGAGGGAGTGCAGAGGAGGTTCACTAGGCTGATACTGGAGATGAGGGGTTTGGACTATGAAGAGAGACTAAATAGACTGGGTCTGTACTTGTTAGAACATAGAACATTACAGCGCAGTACAGGCCCTTCGGCCCTCGATGTTGCGCCGACCAGTGGAACCAATCTAATGACCCTCTAACCTAAACTATTCCAATGTTATCCATATGCCTATCCACTGACCATTTGAACGCCCTTAAAGTTGGCAAGTCCACAACTGCTGCAGGCAGGGCATTCCATGCCCTTACTACCCTCTGAGTAAAGAACCTACCTCTGACATCCGTCCTATAATTACCACCCCTTAATTTAAAGCTATCTCCCCTTGTGTTAGCCATCACCATCCAGGGTAAAAGGCTCTTACTGTCCACCCTATCCTATCCTTGGAGTTTAGAAGGATGAGGGGGGATCTTATAGAGACGTATAAGATAATGAAAGGGATGGATAGGGTAGAGGTAGAGAGATTCTTCCTGCTCAGAAAGGACAGCAGGACTAAAGGGCACAGCCTCAAGATAAGGGGGGGACAGTTTAGAATGGAGTTGAGGAGGAACTTCTTCACTCAAAGGGTGGTGAATCTCTGGAATTCTCTGCCTGTTGAAGTGGTGGAGGCTACCTCGCTAAATATATTTAAGTCACGGGTAGATAGGTTTTTGACAGACAAGGGAATTAAGGGTTATGGGGAGAAAGCGGGAAAGTGGAACTGAGCCACTTCAGCTCAGCCATGATCTTATTGAATGGCGGGGCAGGCTCGAAGGGCTAGATGGCCTACTCCTGCTCCTATTTCTTATGTTCTTATTTGATGCCACATTGGAGCTGGAGCTGGAGCTGGAGCGGGGTGGGGGAGGTCTAGTACAAAATGCCTGCCCTCTGTCTGTCTCTGACCTGAGGGTAACTAAACAAAATACCTCACTTATTATTGAAATGAGAGACGTGTTGTTGAAGTTTTTCAATTCTGCACTCATCAGGACAAACACAAGAATGCCAAATTGCAAACAATCGTGACAATTTATACGACAAGTATAATGCAGGTTGATTTGTTGTCACATCTACTCTGATTGACCAAAATGTTGCCGTGGAAAATTCTGAATTTAAATAAAGAATTAGGCATTTATTGATCAAACCACAGCCTTCTCAAAGAGGAAATAACTGCCTGAAGTGAAAGTAGACCGAGAGCTATCTGTTTTCTATTTTTGTGAAGCTCACTAGTTTCTGAATATATTCCTACGTTGATCTGTTATCTCAAAAGAAAGAATTAGGAAGAAATGGCAAACAATCTTCGCTTTACTGCGATTGGTTGAGAGATAAATATTGGCCAGGACACTGGGAATGCCTCGAATGTTCACCTGACAGGATCTCAGTTTAAGGGCTCATCCCAAAGACAGCATCTCTGACAATGCAGCACTCCCTCAGCACTGACCCTCTGACAGTGCGGCATTCCCTCAGCACTGACCCTCTGACAACGCAGCACTCCCTCAGCACTGACCCTCTGACAGTGCGGCACTCTCTCAGTACTGATCCTCTGACAGTGTGGCGCTCCCTCAGTACTGACCCTCTGACGGTGCGGCACTCCCTCAGTACTGACCCTCTGACGGTGCGGCACTCCCTCAGCACTGACCCTCTGACAGTGAGGCACTCCCTCAGCACTGACCCTCTGACAGTGCGGCACTCCCTCAGCACTAAATTGGATTATCCAAGATGGGAGGCATCTCAGTGAATGTGTTTGGGGTTATATCTGTGTTGCCCAAAGTGTGCTCCTTACATGGGTTTCACTTCCTCCATATTCCATCAGACTTGGCACTTTTATCATCTTCTAACCCGTCTGAATTTTAAAAATAACTGCTTGCACTTATAAAACACTGTTAACATCAAAAAAGAGCCCCCAACATCCTTCACTGAAAAGTAAATCAGACAAAAATAAACGAAAAGGGGTCTTATTTGCATGGATTAGCTGTTGCATTTGCCTAAGTAACGGCAGTGATGGATCTCAGTGTGACACAGGTTACAAAGTGCATCCTGAAATCCTGAGGATATTAAAATTTAAACCTATTGATTTTACCTGAAGAAAACCCTGGGCTTCAGACACAGTCAATCCCATTAGTTGATCTTGGGTGGGCTAGCGTTAAGGACAGCATTGGGAGAGGACAACTGGGGGGTGGTGGGGAGGGGGGGTTAGTGGAGTGGGTAGTGCAGAGTCAGAAGAATAGAATCCCTACAGTACAGAAGGCAGCTATTCAGCCCATCCAGCCAACACCAACAATAATCCCACCCAGGCTCTATCCCCATAACCCCACATATTTACCCCGCTAATCCCCCTGATACTAAGGAGCAATTTCACATGGCCTACCAACCAGACCCAAAGGGAGAAGGACAGAGAGGAGAGAGGGACAAAGAGAGAGAGAAAGGGAGAGGGAGGAAACAGATATAGAATCCTACAGTGCAGAAGGTGGCCAATCAGCCCATTGGGTCTGCACAGACCACAATCCCACCCAGACTCCATCCCCATGTATTTACTCCAGCTAGTTCCCCTGCAACTAATGGGCAATTTAGCATGGCCAATCCACCTAACCCACACATCTTTGGACTGGGGGAGGAAACTGGAATGCCCAGAGGAAACCCACACAGACATAAGGAGAACGTGCAAACCCCACACAAACAGTGAGCCAAGCCAGGAATTGAACCCAGCTCCCTGGAGCTGTGAGGCAGCGGTGCTAATAACTGTGCCACTGTGCTGACACAGACAGAAAGGAATAGTGAGAGACACATGAGAGAGAGTGAGAAGTTCAGCATTTCTATTCTAGCTTGCCGTGTTCTTACTGAAAGTTGTGTTTGTGAGTGGGTATTGGGTGATGTCAGGTTCAAACTCAGTCACCGAGCTGTCAGCTGACAGTGAGTAAGTCACTTGTTGAAGTGCGGTGGACCACTGCTCAAACAGGAATGAGAACTTTCAGCACAGAAGGAAACAGATTTTAGCAATCCTTCCGGCACGAGGAAGTCTAATTTTAACACTAAACGTTCAAAAATTGCAATTCTGATAAACTAGCTTCTTCAGAATCCCTCAGATGCTGGGAAAATCAGGACAATAATTGTCAGAGATTGGGGAAGAGGATGGACAGAAACTGCAAATCCTCTGGTATTTGAAAACTTTGTTGAGCTTTCATATTTTAACAAATAGTTTCTCGACTAACTTCCTTTGTAAATATGTAACATGATTGTGATAATTGCTAATGCAAATTGGGTCATAGTTTAACAGTCCCAGCTTCTGTTGCTGTCCACTTCAAACATGGTTGACAGTAGGATGTGGGGTAACGTATGGGAAGCGTCTGAGCACTCTGGGTCTGTACTCAGAGTTTAGAAGGATAAGGGGGGATCTTATTGAAACTTACAGGATAGAGTGGATGTGGAGAGTATGCTTCCGTGAGTAGGACAGACTGGGATCCAAGGGCACAGGCTCAGAATAATGGGATAACCCTTTAGAACCAAGATGAGGAGGGATTTCTCCAGCCAGAGAGTGGTGAGTCTGTGGAACACTGCTACAGAAGGCTGTGGAGGCCAGGTCATTGAGGGTCTTTAAGACAGGGATAGATAGGTTTTTGATTGGTAAGGGAATCAAAGGGTTATGGGAAGAAGGTGGGAGAATGGAGTTGAGAAACTGCTATATGTAAAAGTTCATTTTTCTGGATGGGTGTTACATAAAATCTACAGGCCATTTGTCCTAGCAATTCCATGCTAGTGTTTATACTCCAATATGAGAATGTGGAACTCGTTCCCACAGAGAGTGGCTGAAGTAATGTATTTAAGGAGAAGGTGGATAAAAATGATGAAAAGAGCAATAGGAGGACATGTCATCAAGGCTTTATGACTGTGATTGAATGGTGGAGCATATTCGATGGGCTGAATGGTCTCATTCTGCTCCTATATCTTATGGTATTATGGGTGGTAGATTGCGGTGGGGATGGGTTCTGAGCTTGGTCACACCAACCTGCAGTGGTTTTGAATCCAGGCTGGGTTTTCCTCCCGGGGGGAGGAAGATCAGGGCTGTGGGGGAGAATGAGAAGGAGCCTCCCTCCAATCCAAAGCAGAACGGGGGGAGGGTATGAACTGGACCCTGTACAGGACAAGACAGCCTGTTTGATTGGCACCCTATCCATCACTTTAAACACTAACTCCCTCCACACAGTGGCAGCTACAAGATGCACTGCAGCAACTCACCAAGCATACTCCAACAACAAGGAAAGGAATTCAGTATAGCTTCACCTGGGCGCCATTGGCCACCTGTTGCAAAATACAAAGAGCTTTGAATCGGACACCTGCTAACTTCACTCACCCGAGGAACCAAGCAAGATAGTCACTAACAAACCCAATAGGCAATTCAAGAGAAACAGCTGTACCCAGAGAGTGGTAAGAATGTGGAACTCGCTCCCACAGACAGTGGTTGAAGCAATGTATTTAAAAAAGATGAATAAAAACGAGGGAGAAAGCAGGAGGAAGACATGGTGGTAAGAACAGGAATGGGAAGAGGTTCTCGTGGAGCGTAAACACCAGTATAAAATTGCCAGGATGAATGGCCTGTAGATTTTATGTAACACCCATCTAGAAAATATGAAGTACTGAACTTAAGGAGAAGGTGGATAAAAATGAGGAAATGAACAAAAGGAGGACATGTCATCAGGGTTGTATGACTGTGATTGAATGGCGGGGCAGACTCGATGGGCTGTGACAGCCACATGAAGAAAAGCAATGGAAAGACAGCAAGTGAGACACTGCAGAGTAAACAGCTACATTTCCGAAGGGAATCTGTGTCTGGCTTTTAACATCTGAGAGTCAACTTTACCTCAATGTGAGCAAATTGGATACTGAGAACCCAAAGATAACAGTGAAACTGGTCAGGAATGCTACTGTCAGTCAATGAATCTCCAAACATTAGATCAATACACAATGTGATGTTGCAAGTAATGGGAGTGTAAAGATTATGTTACTGGACGAGAAACCCGGGGATCAAATTGCAATCTTGAGAATTTCTAATTGGCTGGAAGGAAATGGGGATAAAAAGATGACTGATATCGGGTAAAGTTACACTGAACTGATGAAAAGCCCAATCTTGTTCACTAAAGTTATTTATGGCAGGGAACCATTTCCCCCCACTGCACATTCTGCTCTAATCAGTCTCTCTCAACAAAAAATCTACAAATATGGAAAATCGGTAACAACAGAATTCGAGCTAGCTGTGATACTTTCCAAGTTTTACAGTTCACCCATTCAGTCTTGCACCTAATTTTGTTACAGAGCAATATTCTACACTTAGAAACAAGAATCTAAACATTAAACAAATTTTCAAATCTGCACTGATAATCCAGTGGTATAGACTGCCACCCAGTGGGTGAAATTGTGGGAGTGGGAAGAGGAACAGGAATGTTGATGGAACAAAAACAGAAAATGCTGGCAGAACTCAGCAGGTCAGGCAACAGATTGGTGGGACTGGAAGATCCTGTTGGCAGCCAACGGTGGGCCTCCTCCTTCACAGGGTAACATGCCACGGGGGAGGGAGGTGAGGGGGGTGGAAATCCAACCCAGAGTTAACATTTCAGGTTAACGACCTTTCATCTGGAGTGTTAACCCTCGAGTCCCTCTGCACAGGTGCTGTCTGAGCAGGGTATTTCCAACATCTGCAGTGTTAGAGATTTACATGGGGTCAATGTTTGGAACAGAGGCCATTCTGCCCTTCAAGCCTGTCCTGCCATTCAGTGAGGCTGGGGCTGAGCTGTATCTCAACTCCATCCAGCACCCTTACCACAGTCTGTATCTCAGATTTTAAAATGGTTAATTGAATTCAAACCAGCTGCTCTTTGTCAATCCCACACTTCTATCACCCTTTCTTATCTCTGCTCCTCATTAACCTTGCTCTCATCAAACTGTGACATCTCCTTCCCCAAGATACCCCATCAGCAACAAAAGGGTTTTCTCTTTGACTCTGGGTCAAACTGCCCTGCCCCCTGACCCTGCCCCTGCCTCCCCCTCCCCACTCCACGAGCTCAGTATCTGACACCATACAGGCTAGAAAGGCACCAAGCTTGGGCAATCTGAGTAGAACCTGCTGATATCAGGTGTTTGAAACTTAAAGGACGATAATTCTGCAAAGCACTTGAGGTGGGACACTCCATCAGTTAAATCATCAGGCCAGGGAACTGCTCAACTCCTCCACCATGAATTAAAACTAATCTGCTGACTAGGATTGTTACTGAATCAATTCAGTTCACAGTCAGGTTATGAGTTGTTCTGATGGTCCCATTAGTAAACCCTTATTAGTTTATTCCTCGTCTAATGCTTTATTCTGAGGTATAAGGCTCCTAGAGATGGGGCTGATTGAAAAAACAAGGGAAGGCTTCAGGCATTATGCAGGTTATGAATATTTTAAATGATCCAGGCAGGGACAAGCTGAAGTCACTGCAAAATGACTTATTAAAAAAACATGTTAAATGCAAAGCCAGGCCCAGCGATAAGCTCTCAGCCATTTCTCGAAACCCCAATCTGTCAGCATTAATTGGAATCTACACATCTGCTGCTGAAGATGAGCGTGCCTCGCTGCTTTCACTAAATAGTGTAATATGTTTCCAGGGCATTGTGTGATTGCTTTAACTAAGTGCTTTGTTACTTGAAGCGCAACATTAAGAGTCGGCTGTAGTTCGAGAGGTGGAACTCTTACCTCTGAATCAGGAGGTTAGATATTCAAATCTCACTCCACAGACTTAGGAACACAAATCCAGGCTGACACTCCCAGTACAGCACTGTTATCTGGTCATTACCAGATTGCTGTTTGTGGGAGCTTGCTGTGCACAAATTGGCTGCTGTGTTTCAAAAACACTTCATTGGCTGTGATGTTTCTGGAGAAATCCTGTGGTCATGAGAGGTGTTACACAAATGCCAAGTCTTTCTGTCTTCTATCCCTGCCCTTGTTCACTGCCTCCTTCTTTCTGGTTGTATCACAGCTTGGTATGACTCCTGCTCTGCCCAAGACCGCAAGAAACCACAAAAGGTTGTGAATGTAGCCCAATCCATCACACAAATCAGCCTCCCATCCATTGACTCTGTCTACACTTCCCATTGCCTCGGCAAAGCAGCCAGCATAATTAAGGACCCCACGCACCCCGGACATTCTCTCTTCCACCTTCTTCCATCGGGGAAAAGATACAAAAGTCTGACGTCACGTACCGACCGACTCAAGAACAGCTTCTTCCCTGCTGCTGTCAGACTTTTGAATGGACCTACCTTGCATTAAGTTGATCTTTCTCTTACACCTTAGCTATGACTGTAACACTACATTCTGCACTCTCTCGTTTCCTTCTTTATGAATGGTATGCTTTGTCTGTATAGTGCATACGAAGCAATACTTTTCACTATATGTTAATATACGTGGCAAGAGTAAATCAAGTAAAAAAAAATCACTCTTCAAAACAATCATCGAGTCTCTCAACAAAACTCCGCCTGCACAATACAGCAATTTCCCCTGCACAAACTGGATGGAGATTTGAGCTATTTGGAAAGTACAACAGTAGAGCATTGGCGGAGTTGGCTGGCAGTGCCTTCACTGTATCTGTGGCACTCGGTGACTGACCTTGCCACGGTTTACCATGGGATAAAAGTGGATAAGCAGTGACAGGAAGTCCTGAGGCATTGAGCTCACCGGCCTCTCTCCCAGTGCGTCAAATCACAAAATCAATGAACATAAATTACATTAGAATCTTTCCTACGTCAATTCAGCAAAAATAAAGCAAAAACATCACGGAAACATAGGTCCAGGACTGGGGAGAACAAATCTGCAAAACCCAGCCACAGTCAGCGAGCCAAGATTGAGAAGAATTGCCTCTTCAGACAGGTAGAGGCTACATGGATCTGGAATTAAAAGTTGATGATGACATGAAACCATTGCCGATTGTTGTAAAAATCAATGTGCTAATGTCCTTCAGGGAAGGAAATCCACCATCCTTACCTGGTCTGGCCTACATGTGACTCCAGAGCCACCGCAACGCAGTTGGATCTTAAGTACCCTCAGCAATGGGCATTAAGTGCTGGCCCAGCCAGTGACGCCCACATACCATAAACGAATAAAAAACAAATATGACTAACAATTAAATTCCCTGTTGCAATAAGATGCCAATCAAGTTGTTCCAGTATGTTCCAGCATTCATTAGATCATGCCCATTCTGTACTCTAACCCCCATCCACCTGCCTTGGTTCTATCTCCATTAACAGTCTTATCTAACTAAAGTCCGATCAATCTCAGTGGTGGAAGTTTCAACCATTCCCAATGGAATTCCATAATCTAATAACTCTCTGTGCAAAGATTTGTCTTCCCAATTCTCTCCTGATTCACCGTCATCATCCTAAACTGATGACCTGCTCTTCACCAACTCTGCACAAGGGGAAATCGGCTGTGGCTGAGCGGTAACACCCCTGATTCAGGGTCAGGGGGTGGTGGCTTTGAGTTCCACCTCCAAGGATCAAGTAGTGGAAGATGGGATGAGGATGGCTAGGTGCTTCATGGCTGGCATAGAAACGATGGGCCAAAGGGCCTCTTTCTGTCCTGTAGAACACTATGTCTCTACCAGATTTGACCCAGATCAGTGCTGAGAGAGTGCTGCACTGTCAGTGAAGTGGTGCCATCTTTTGGGTAAGTTAAACTGAGATGCTGTCTGCTCTCTCAAGTGGATCTGAAAGATTCCATGGCACTATTTGAAAAAGACCAGTGGAATTCTCAATTGTGGGACCTTGTGTAAATTGGTTGCTGCATTCTCAACACTACAAACATGACTTTAATTCAAAAGTACTTTGTCAATTGTAAATCTCTTTGGAGTGTGCTGAAATTGTGAAAGGTGCCATAGAAATTCAAGCTCTTTCTTTACCAATCGCTCTGTCAAATCCACCGTCACATGAGAAATCTCCATTAAATCTCCGCTCGGCCTTATCTGTGCCAGAAAGAGGAATCCGGAGAATCTCAAATCCCTCTTCATGGAGAATCTGAAAAGAATTACACTAGCATAGTGCCTGTCACAAGCGCAATGAAGGGTAGCCACTGTTGTAACTGAGGAAACATGGCTGCCAATCTGTGCACAGCAAGATCCCACAACAGACCAGACAATCTGTTTTCAATGATAAAAGCAAAACACTATGGATGTTGGAAACCTGAAATAAAAAGAGAGTGCGGGGAAAAACCGTGCAGGCCTCGCAGCATCTTGTCTGAGGAAAAGTCAGGTTCAACTTGAAACGTTAACTCCGTTTCTCTCTCGCTGGAGATTCTGTCCAACCAGCTGAATCTTTCCAGCACTTTCTCTTTTTAGCACATTGGTTATGGGATGAATATTGGCCGGGACATCAGGGGACAATTCCATTGTTCCTCTTAGGAAAGATGTGGAAATATTGATGTTGGACTGAGGTGGGCACAGTAAGGAGTCTCACAATGCCATGTTTATTTGGTATCACTAGTTTTCGGAGCGCTGCTCCTTCATCAGGTGAGTTTAGGAAAAGGTCTTCTTTGAAATAATGTTATTATTAATATTAACCTGAGGGGCAGATGGTGGGGAGATAGTGGTAATTCACTGGACTGATAATGCAAAAAAGACCGGTCAAAGTTCTGGGAACACAGGTTCAAATCTCACCATGATCTGATTTCAATTCCGTTAACACAAATCTTGGGTTTAAAGTCAGTCTCAGTAATTATCGAATCCCTACAGTGCAGGAGACCATTTGGCCCATCACACCGGCACCAACTCTGGCAGAGCGTTTTACCCATAACCCCATATGTTTACACTGCTAACTGCCCTAATTTACACATCTTGTGACAATAAGGGGTAGTTTAGCGTGACCAATCAACTTAAGCTATACATCTTTGGACCGTGGAAGGAAACCGGGGCACCTGGAGGAAACCTACACAGACATGGGGAGAATGTGCAGACTCCACACAGACACAGACTAGAGCCCGATTGCTAGCGCTGTGAGGCAGCAAAGCTAACCTCTGTGCCACCATGTCGCCCCGGTGACAAAAATAGTAATTATTGCAAAAACCCATTGGGTTCACTTATATCCTTTAGGGAAGGAAATCTGCCATCCTTATCTGATCTGTGACTCCAGAGCCATTGCAATGCGATTGACTCTTCAAAGTAATTCTGAATTCAGTCATGTTCGTGGTGTAGAGAACGCAGCAAGATTTACGCAAGATCCCACAATTCAAAATTCCATTGGTCTTTTTCAAAAAGTACCGTGGAATCTTTTAGATCCACTTGGGAGAGCAGACAGCACCTCAATTTAACTTCTCTGCCCTCAAGGATGGGCAATAAATGCTGGCCTTTCCAGTGACACCCACATCCCATGAAAGAATTTTAAACGAATGCAGAGCCTCAGTTTAACATCCCACAGAAACGACAACATGGAACAGTAAAATCCTGATTGTGCAGAAGAGGCCATTCAGCCCAACGAGTATGCACCAACTCTCCAACGGAGCATCCTACCCAAGTCCATCCCTCACCCTATCCCCCTAATCCACTAATTACCTTAACCTGCACATCTTGGAACGCTAAGGCACCATTTACCATGGTACCACGGCCAATCCCCCAAATCTGTGGCAGTGCCGGGCTCCCCTGGCAGGGTCAGGCTCAGGCTCCACTGGCAGTGCTGGGCACTGCCACTCCCCCTGGCAGTGCAGGGCTCCCCTGGCAGTGCAGGGCTCCCCTGGCAGGGCAGGGCTCCCCAGGCAGTGCAGGGTTCCCCAGGCAGTGCAGGGCTCCCCTGGCAGTGCAGGGTTCCCCAGGCAGTGCAGGGCTCCCCAGGCAGTGCAGGGCTCCCCTGGCAGTGCTGGGCTCCCCTGGCAGGGCCCACAGTGGGGCCGGGCCTCCTCACTGACCCGCGGCCTGTCCATGGAGCCTCTCCCAAACAGGATGCTCAGGTACCCAGCCCGGCGGCAGCGATGGGCTAACTCACGGTGATGGCCACCTCGTCGTCGTACAGGATGAGCGCGCTGTAGATGCAGGCCAGCTCCGCCTCGGAAGCCATGGCGCAGCAGGGAAACACTTAGCCCGGAACAAACAACCCGGGAACCGCAAACCCGCGGACAGGCAACCGGAGCGGACCGGAAGGGAACCGCCGCCATCTTGGTGCGGGGCAGCGCGAGCGGAAGTGACAACAAAGCGGGTGATAGCGTGGGAGACAGCGGGGCAGAGAGGAGGGGAGCTTCACACAGCATGGAGGTGGGGAGAGGGAGAGGACTAGGAGAAGGGAAGGATGAGGGAGGGAAAGGGTGAAAAGTGGGGAGAAGGTGGGAAGGAAGAGGAGGGGCAGGTTGTTTAAGTTTATTTACTAGCGTCGCAAGTGGGCTTACATTAACACTGCAATGAAGTTATTGTGAAAATCCCCTAGTCGCCACACTCCGGTGCCTGTTCGGGTACACTGAGGGAGAACTTAGCATAGCCAATGCCCCCTAACCAGCACATCTTTCAGACTGTGGGAGGAAACCAGAGCACCCAGAGAAAACCCACACAGATATGGAGAGAATGTACAGACTCTGCATAAATAGTAACCTGAGCCGGGAATCAAACCCAGATCCCTGGTGCTGTGAGGCAGCAGTGCTAACCACTGTGCCACCGTGCCACCCAGGAGATTTAGTCTCCTTATCGAAGACCACGGCGGCACAGTTAGCATTGCTGCCTCACAGAGCCAGGGACCCGGGTTCAATTCTGGCCTCGGGTAACTGTATATGTGGAGTTTGTATGTTCTTCCCATGTCTGTGTAGGTTTCCTCTAGATGCTCTGGTTTCCTCCCACAGTCCAAAGATATGGGGTTTAGGTTGATTGGCCAAGCTGAATTGAACTTAGTGTCAGGGGGATTAGCAGGGCAAATATCAAGGGTTATGGGAATAGGGTCTGGGTGGGATTGTGGTCAGTGCAGTCTTGATGGGCTGAACGGCCTCCTTTAGCACTGTAGGAATTCTATGGATTCTATGGAACTATATACTTGCCATGGAAGTAGTACAGTGAAGGTTCACCGGACTGATTCCTGGATGACAGGATTGTCATATGAAGAGAAATTGTGCCGAGTGGGCCTGTATTCTCTGGAATTTATGTAATACCCTAACTATGTTAGCGGTTGTGGGTTTTAAACAAAAAGACAAGATGTGGTTTGCACATGTAGATTCAAAGTAACACACAACAGGTTTATTATGCAGTGCAGAGACCATCTCTTTCAGAGTATATACTGAAGCTGTGACCTGCTCTTAAAGCAATTATGCAACTACTTAAGTATATAACAGTATAAATGGATGAGAGGGGATCTCATTGAAATGGATAAAATTCTACAGACTGGATGCAGGGGTAATGTTTCTGCTGGCTAGGGGTCTAGAACAAGGGGTTACAGTCTCAGGATACTGACTAGACCATTTAGAGCTGAGATAAGGAGAAAGCTTTGACAAAGGGTCATCTGGACTCAAAACATCAACTCTTTTCTCTCCTTACAGATGCTGCCAGACATGCTGAGATTTTCCAGCGTTTTCTGTTTTGGTTTCAGATTCCAGCATCCACAGTAATTTGCTTTTATAAGGAGAAACCTCTTCAGTCTGAGGGTGGTGAACCTGTGGAATTCTTTACCTCAGAAAGGCATAGATGTCAAGTCAATGAACAAATCTAAGAAGAAAATAGATAGATTTCTCGACTCTAAAAGCGTCAAGGGGTATGAGGAGAGCACCTGAGTATGGCATTGAGGTAGGGGATCAGTCATGATCATTGAATGACAGAGCAAGCTTGAAGGGCCGAATGATCTGTCGCTCCTCAATGTTCCTACTTTTCTGCAAAAGATTAGTGTCATGAATAGACATTGTGATGTGGAGAACTTACTGAGTTACAGGCCATCAGTTTCGTGGTTCCAGCTTACAGACGAAGGTCAGTGAGTAAGAGTAAGGTCTGTGACAATTATTTTGGTGTTATGGGGAACAATATGAAATAGATAAAGCTGCTGTGAAAACTATAATCTTGTCTTTCATGTCGTGCCCATTTAAACAAACAATTTATTAATATGTAATTGACTTCCTTGAACTCAAATTCTCAGTTGTTCTTCCAAAAGATTGTGGAGCTGTGGATGAGGACAAGTGGGATTTGTCCAGAAGTCTTATTGAGATGGTATCAAGGTCATCTTGCATAATTAGATATTGGAAATTAAAAGTACTCTCCTGATTATCGGGGCCACAGGCTCATTCATAGGAGTCGTGGGTGAATCTCAAGAAATATTTAAAACTTAACCCAAAATTAGTAGTGTTATTATCCCAGCTGATATTACCACTGGACAAATCTGATCCCAGGGTGGAAACCAGCTTGACCGATACAAACTTTTATTTATTGTTCAGATACATGGAAGGTGAATAGTCACAAGAGTCAGCTGATGAGCTTTTAACAAAAAAAATTAAATAAGAAAAACCCCAAAAGTACCATTACAGTTATGTACAGATTTGTAAGAACAACGCAGGTTATAAAATCTTTCTTACACTCTAATGTTCACAGTAAGTACACAATGTAAACCAATAGGTGACCTGTGGTCAGATGCGCTACACTTTCAAACCAAGTGGCAGATACCACCCAAGACTATTTCTATGGATTTCTCAATTCTCCCAGATGCATGTCACATTGTAAATCAACTGGCTCACTAGAATGTAGCCTTTCACATGAGGGTTTCCAACTCTGCTCTTGACGAACATGCTTTGGACTCTTCTCCCAAATGACGTTTCCACTCGGATGTCTGAAGGATCCACCTCCAGGGTTTCAACCTCTCCATTTGGTATTTCACTGCTCCAGATAATACATGCATTCAAGCTTTCTTGCCACACAATCTCTCAAATCCTGCTGTGCCAACAGAACATCACTGCTTTATAAGTTTGTAGGAAGGAATCAGCAACCTTTTGGTTACCTTGGATCTCTTGTTTCTTGCAAACTTGCTTTGCTTTCCACCTGCTTCCTGTAGCTTTGTCTTTTTGGAGTCTCTCTCCCTCTTGCTCCACACTCGCCCACCGCAACATGTCCACAGCAGACGCCATTTTCCTGGCTCTGCAGTCAATCCTGGAACACTTAGATAACAAGGACATCCATGTCCTATTTATTGATTATAGCTCAGCATTCAACATCATTATTCCTTCGAAACTCATCTCCAAACTCCGTAGCCTGGGTCTCAGCTTCTCCCTCTACGACTGGGTCCTGAACTTCCTAACTCACAGACCACAATCAGTAAGGATAGGCAACAACACCTCCTCCACAATCATCCTCAACACCAGTGCCCCGCAAGGCTGTGTTCTCAGCCCCCTGCTATACTCCTTATTCACCTCTGACGGTGTGGCCAAATTCTCTTCCAATATGATTATCAAGTTTGCTGATGACATCACTGTAGTGGGTCGGATCTCAAAAAATCACAAGGCAGATTACAGGAATGAGATAGAGAATCTGGTGAACTGGTGTGGAAACAATAATCTCTCCCTCAATGTTAACAAAACGAAGAAGATTGTCATCGACTTCAGGAAGTGTAGACGACAGCATGCCTCTGTCTACATCGTAAAAAGTCTGACAACACCAGGTTTTAGTCCAACCGATTTATTTGATAGTAAACTGTCTACATCAATAGGGACGAAGTAGAAAGGGTCGAGAGCTTCAAGTTTTTAGGTGTCCGGATCACAAATAACCTGTCTTGGTCCCCCCAATGCCGACACTATCGTGAAGAAAGCCCCACCAACGCCTCTATTTTCTTTGAAGACTGAGGAAATTTGACATGTCAGATACGACATGTCTTTTACAGATGCACCATAGAAAGCATTCTTTCTGGTTGTATCACAGCTTGGTATGGGCTCCTGCTCTGCCCAAGACCACAAGGAACTACAAATGGTCGTGAACATAGCCCACGTAAACCAGTCTCCCATCCACTGACTCTGTCTGTACTTCCCGCTGCCTCGGCAAAGCAACCAGCATAATTGAGGACCCCACGCACCCTGGACATTCTCTCTTCCACCTTTTCCTTAGGGAAAAAGATACAAAAGTCTGAGGTCATGTACCAACTGACTGAAGAACAGCTTCTTCCCTGCTGCTGTCAGATTTTTGAATGGACCTACCTTGCATTAAGTTGATCTTTCTCAACATCCTCGCTGTTACTATAACATTACATTCTGCACTCTCTCATTTCCTTCTCTATGAACGGTATCCTTTGCCTGTATAGTGTGCAAGAAACAATACTTTTCACTGTATGTTAATACATGTGACAATAATAAATCAAATCAATTCACTGAACAGATCCTTTTCCCCAGATTACTGTTCTTTGTTCCTTTGACCAGAAGCTCTTCTTGGCACTTAAGTACTCTGGGTGGGGGACTTTAGTGTTCATCACCAAAAATGGCTTGATGGAAAGGGCCATGCATTGTACTTTAAAAGAATAGGTATTCACTTTAGTGCATCAGCTAGCATTGCCAACTGTGATTAAATGTATCTCTGGAGGTTTCATCATGTTTTGCATTCACACTCCAGTCATTATTTGGCCAACAAATCATCCTTGTGACATACGGCCTTCTAACACCAATTGGAAAACAGAAAGATTCATTCCCCAGTTGGATGAGGCTTGACTGTCAGCCAAACAGCCGTTTCTCTCCCTGTTTTCAATATTTTAAATCTGTTAAAGAGACATGTTCAAAGAAAATTACAGTTAAAAAAATGAATAAAGATAAATCTTCAATCCATAAGAACGTAAGAACTAGCAGCAGGAGAAGGCCATTTGGCCCCTTGAGCCTGCTCCGCCATTCAATAAGATCGTGGTAAGAAGTCTCGCAACACAGGTTAAAGTCCAAAAGGTTTATTTCATAGGACAAGCTTCTGGAACACTGTTCCTTCATCAGGTGAGTCATGGCTGATCTTTTTGTGGACTCAGCTCCACTTACCCGCCCGCTCACCATAACCCTTAATTCCTTTACTGTTCAAAAATGTATCTATCCTTACCTTAAAAACATTCAATGAGGGAACCTCAACTGCTTCACTGGGCAGGGAATTCCACAGATTCACAACCCTTTGTGTGAAGAAGTTCCTCCTCAACTCAGTCCTTAATCTGCTTCCCCTTATTTTGAGGCCATGACCCCAGTTCTAGTTTCACCCCCCCAGTGGAAACAACTTCCCTGCTTCTATCTTATCGATTCCCTTCATTATCTCATGTTTCTATAAGATCTCCCCTCGTTCTTCTGAATTCCAATGAGTATAGCCCCAGTCTACTCAGTCTCTCCTCATAAGCCAACCCTCTCAACTCCGGAACAACCTAGTGAATCTCCTCTGCACCCACCTCCAGTGCCAGTATATCCTTTCTCAAGTAAGGAGACCAAAACTGTACACAGTACTCCAGGTGTGGCCTCACCAGCACCTTATACAGCTGCAACATAACCTCGCTGTTTTAAAACTCCATCCCTCTAGCAACGAAGGACAAAATTCTATTTGACTTCTTAATTACCTGCTGCACTTGCAAACCACTCCTTGAGATTCCTACACAAGGACACCCAGGACAGCAGGATGCTGCAATATTTTACTATTTAAATAATACTCAATTTTGCCGTTATTCCTACCAAAATGGATGACCTCACACTTACTAACATTGTACTCCATCTGCCAGACCCTTGCCCACTCACTTAGACTATCTATATTCCTTTGCAAACTTTCAGTGTCCTCTGCGCATTTCGCTCTGCCACTCATCTTAGTGTCATCTGTGAATTTTGACACACTACACTTGGTCCCCAACTCAAAATCATCGATGTAAACCGTAAATAATTGAAGTCCCAATACTGATCCCTGAGGCACTCCACTAGTCACTGATCGCCAACCAGAAAGACACCAATTTACCTCCACTCTTTGCTTGTTGGAGACTCCAGGCCAATCCCGGAGGGTTGGTAACTCTGGCTTCAATTGCATGGCAGTTAGTGAGCAGGACAATGTTGCTTGTGATTTGACGCATGATGTGAGTCCAGCTTCTTTCAGCTTTATAGGGACTTTGGATCTATGATCCTCACACCTTTCCACCACTGGGACTTTACCTCACTGGCTTTGTTTAGACTTGTTAATAGAGATTCATCACAGATTATCCTGCAAGCCTATGATCTGTGATTACCAGGATGGCAGAAGGTGAATTACACAGACCCTGGGCTTTTATCACATCGCAATTCTCATTATAGCTTCTCATCATAGAACCCCTACAGTAGGGAAAGAGACCATTCGGCCCATCGGGTCTGCACTGACCACAATCCCACCCAGGCCCTACTCTGATATCCTTACATATTTACCCGCTAATCCCGCTAACGTACGCATCTCAGGACACTAAGGGGCAATTTAGCCTGGCCAATCAACCTCACCCCGCACATCTTTGGACTGTGGGAGGAAACCGGAGCACCTGGAGGAAACCCACACAGACATGAGGAGAATGTGCACACTCCACACAGACAGTGACCCAAGCCGGGAATCGAACCCAGGTCCCTGGAGCTGTGAAGCAGCAGTGCTAAGCGCTGTGCTACCGTGACACTCCTATCTCATGTGAGCTGTCAAACCAACAGTACAACACAGAAGAAGACAGAAGACCTTCAGAATGTTGCTGTGGGATCTTTTACAACCAGTGGAGGGGACAGACAGAGCCTATGTTTAACATCTTGTTCATAAGACACCATCCCTGACAATGCTGCAATCCCCTGGTACTACACTGAGAGTCTCAGATTTTGTGTTCAAATCCCTTTGGTGAAACTTGAAGCCACTGACTCAGTGGTGAGAATGTTACTCTTAAACATTGCTGACACACATCACATTTATCCCAAACGAAAGCAAAGCAATTCCGAGGGGTAAACCCCTCAGTCTGCGTGTGAACAGACGAGCTGTTTGGACACTTTTAGTGCTGGAAACACCTGTGATATCAAACTCCATGTCACATTCAGAACTTTCCTCTCTGGTTCCTCATATACCACCTACTCCAGCAGTGGACAAGCTGCAGCCCGGAGGCCACATGCAAACCACCTGGGTTCTCAGTGCAGCCATGAGACGTTATTGACCATTGCCCAAGTGCAGGTTTGTCACATTCCGCTGATTTCCAAAACTGTGGAGTTTTTTTCCTGCCGGTCTGACTGAAGTGATTTGTACGTAAAGCAAGGGGCGAGTGAAGTGAGGAGCGTGCTGATTGCTCACAACACTGACTGATAGCGTGCGCTCCCTCTGTGTCCAAAGGGTCAATATCTCTTTTGTTTTTGAGGTGATCACAGTTCTATTAATATATGAATGATGAAGCATTTTCTGTAACTCGTTATGAAATATTTGGCATGTATTAAATGTATTGAATCTTATTCATGGGGTCACAGTTAGTGAACAAGCACACTGAGATGAAGGAAGCCCACCCACTAGCTGAGATTATTCAGCATTGATCTGCTCTCATCTGTTGCTTTGCCAATGCTTTATCTGAACCCGTGACCCAGAAATAAGCAGCGCAGTAAATCATAGAATCCCAACAGTGCAAAACATGGCCATCCAGCCCATTGAGTCTGCATCTTTCTCAGGCCCACTCCCTCCCAGATCGCCATATCACCACTCATTTACCCCACAAATCCACAAAGAAAGACCCCCTGGGGTTTGGATTGACGGGGTCATGTGATAGTGTGGTTAATGGGAGGAGCTAGATATGTAGCAAAAAAAAGCTTTTGGAACTCTGGTTGTGTTTGTTTAAAGACAGAGGTCTACAACCTGCTCCCTCCACAAAATCTGAAAGCTTTAAGGCTGTTTACCTTCATTATAGCAGGTATACTTATGGTTGTTAACTATATTTAAAATTTTTTTTGAGCCTGTAAGAAGAATGTTGTTTATTTGGAACTGAAATAGTGATGAGTTAGAATTAGAGTTGTTTTCTTTTCATATGTAAATATTGTTCAGTGGGTAATAGTTAAGCTGCTTCATTTGCCAAAGCTATAATTAAATTGTGTTATTAAGTAATTTTGTTTTTTTCGATGAAAGATGCTAAATTTGTCAGCAGAATAACTCCTGGACAGAGGCATCCAATCCTCACATTTATATCAGCACATAAAATTGTCGGGGTCTGGTCTGGTTCCCTGATGTAATTTGAGATTCTGGTCTAGGGCCATGCTAAATTGACCCTTAGTGTCAGGGGGATTAGGAGGGTAAATGCGTGGGGTTACGGGAATAGGGCCTGGGTGGTATTGGTTGGTGCAGACTCAATGGGCTGAAAGGCCTCATTCTGCACTGTTGGGATTCTATGATAGCTCATGTGACACTAGAACTGAGACTTTGGATGAATGCTGCAATCACTCAGGATAGTTTGCAGTCAGAACAGCTTCCCAGAATGCCAAGGAGACTCCCTGGTCGAACAGCAGACTTTCCATTCCAGGAAGGCTTTCAGCTAACCAACAGAATTTCCCAAGCCAAGGAGGGAGAGAGAGAGATACTTCTCTCTCACTTGATGTCCCTTCTAAAACTAAAACCTGCAGCTCAGAACTGAAAATTAAAGAGCTCCTATCACCTGACCTGCAAACATTCTTCCTCCTGACAATGCAGGGCCATAAAACTAACTCCCAAATAAAAATAAACAATCCCCATTCAAGCCAATGAACGACAATGAAAGGATTCCTTATAAACAGCTCAGCAACGATGAGAGCTGAGAGCTACAGAGAACATGATTTAAAAAAAAATCCATCTCTTAAAGGTACACTAACATCACAAGGAGTCAGCTCCACCAGAGTTACTTCCGACTGCTCTCTTCTGTTGGTGGTTTTCTTAATATCGTTATCAGTGTTTTACCAGAAATCATCCAGGGACATAATACAGAGTTCTCACTCCTAGATTAGGTAAGTATGAGCTGTGTAATTGAGATAAATAAAAGGATTTCGGGCTGAGTAGAGCCACAGCTAGTCCTGTACTCATATCAACTTCAAAATTTGACATTCTTGCATCGGTCCTGATAAGTGCAAGTTGAAAAGCTTTGACAGTTTGTTTCTTTTTTCAGCAAAATTCTACACTACTAACTGACTAATTTGCAATATGCCAATGCCTGTCATTCGCTGCGTTTAGGATGGAAAATCAATGCTGCCTTTATTAGGACGCTGCTGTGGTTTCAGTAATGAATTGTACTTACTGTCATTGGTAGAAGCTTTGTTAAAGTAGAATTGATGCACTGTTTGCTGTGCGGCTTTGTTGAAATAAACTGGTATGGAATAGACCCTGTTGAGTAGGAAGATTCTGCTTGCTAACAAATGTGCTCGGGTTTTTTTGTAAGTTCCACCCCAACTCCAAATCATTACCTGACAAAGTGATGTCAGCACTCACTGTGATAAATGTCCCCATGTGTGAAACCATCAGGGGTTTCCAGGGAGAATTCCTTGCCACTTGACAAGTTCTCATCAATGCAAACTCTGTGAGAAGAAATGAAGGAGGCAGTTTAAAAACTAAAACTACCTAAAGGTGTCCTGAATCTGTCAGCTCAGTTGTGCATGTCACCAAACATTGTTTCAGCTAATTTGACTCCTGACACTCACTCTCAGAGCCAGCTGTTTCACAACTGGAGTGTCTGCAAGCACACTGTCCCCACCAGTGAGGTGTGCTAACTTTTCATTTCTTTGTGTGTTTGTGTGTGTGTGTGTGTGTTTTGTGTGTGCGTTTGTGTTCCTGTGTGTGTGCATTTATGTGTGCGTGTGTGTGTGTCCGTCTGTCTGTGTGTCTCCATATGCAATGGATAAACACAGCTGTATGTATTTAAAGACTAGACAAAATGCCGAAGTTACCCAACACATTTCACTGGGGCCCTGTCCTCATTTATTTCAGTAAGTGAGAAATATTATTAGTGACTCCAAAAATGCCATGGCGTCAGCTCTGCAAAGACTGTCTGTGAACCCGGGTATTTAAATCATTTTAATGAAATGCTGCCTGAAAGAGCACAAAACATTATATATGATTATAAAACAAAAACAGAATGCTGGAAACATTCAGCAGGTAGGGGAGAATCTTCCGAGAGAGAGAAACACGGTTAACATTTCAGGTGGTTGGGCACAGAATAGTGAGGGGGTTTGACATTCTCTGAACAAGAGGATCCAAGATGGGATTTTCCGAGGCCAGTGGACATTTCCATTGTCTGCCCTTCGCCCGCTCCGATTCCAGGCAGGGTAGTAGGATTCTGGTGCCAGAATCTAGGTGGCTGTGTTGCTGCCCAATGCCAGGGTTTGGGACATCTGCCCTCGACTGGAGAGGAACGAGCAGTGGTCGGGGGGAGGATCCCATTGCCATGGTCCATGTAGATATCAATGTTATAGGTAAATGAGGAAAGAGATTTTACATGGAGAGTTTAAGGAACAAAGCACTAAATTAAATATCTGAACCTTCAAGGGTACAATCTCTGGATTATTACCTGACCCAAGTGCAAATTGGCATTGGGTGCATAAAATTAGAGAGATGAATAATGTGGCTCAAAGACTGGTGTGGGAGAAGTGGGTTTCGGTTCATGGGGCACTGGTACTGGTACTGTAGAAAGTGGGACTGATCCCACTGGATGTCCGGTGCCGGTAAGAGCGCGAGAGGTGAGAAATCAGGCACAAATCTGATTCCTTGGCTCTTTCACGATCTTACCAGCTTGTCCCACACATCGACCAGTGGGGCGCAACGGTAAGATTGCCTCCAGGGTATTTTAGAGCCGGGCTCCATGCTGAGAACTTCCCGTCCACTTGGATCCTGCACAGATCAGCTGGCAGAAGTTTTCTCTCTTTACACCAATCTGAGATTCCGAGCTGCTTCAGGAAGGTGATCGTAATTCCTGTACCGAAGCAATGTGCCTTAATGACTACCATTCCAGTGGCTCTGACATCCACCATTATGGAGTGTTTTGAAAGCTAGTTATGGCAAAAATCAATTCCAGCCTCCCAGCTTGCTTTGATCCACTACAGTTTACCTACCGCCACAACAGGTCCATAGCAGACGCCATCTCCCTAGCCCTGCATTCAATCCTGGAACATCTATATAACAAGGACACCTATGTCAGACTCCTATTTATCGACTGCAGCTCAGCCTTCATCACCATTATTCCCAAAACTCATCTCCAAATTCCGTGGCCTGGGCCTCGGCTCCTCCCTCTGCGACTGGATCCTGAATTTCCTAACACACAGACCACAATCAGTAAGGATCGGTAACAACACCTCCTCCACAATCATCCTCAACACCGGTGCCCCACAAGGCTGTGTTCTCAGCCCCCTACTATACTCCTTATACACCTATGACTGTGCGGCCAAATTCCCCTCCAATTCAATTTTCAAGTTTGCTGATGACACCACCATAGTGAGTCAGATCTCAAAGAATGACGAGACAGAGTACAGGAATGACACAGAGAATCTGGTGAACTGGCGCGCTGACAATAATTTCTCCTTCAACAAAACAAAAAGAAGGAGATTGTTATCGATTTCAGCAAGTGTAAAGGAGAACATGCCCCTGTCTACATCAACGGGGGCAAAGTGGAAATGGTCATGAGCCTCTAGTTTCTAGGTGTCCCAATCACCAATAACTTGTCCTGCACCCGCCACCCATCCCCCAAACTGATGCTATAATTATGAAAGCCCACCAATGCCTCTATTTCAACCCATTACCAATTAAAAATCTGTCTAACTCCTCCTTAAATTGACTCACTGTCCCAGCATCCACTGCAATTTGGGCTAGCAAATTCCACAGATTCACACCCCTTTGGGAGAAGGAGTTTCCTCTCAACCCTGTTTTAAATTTACTATCCCTTATCCTAAGATCTCATGATCTCATTGAATGGAGGAGACCCGATGGGCCAAATGGCCTACTGCTGATCCCATGCCTTCTGACCTTATGGTCAATGACATTTCAATAGAACTAGATTGTGAAAGATTATCGGAGCAACTTTAACTTTCTTTATCTCTTCACAGATGCTGCCTCGCTTGCTGAATATTTTGAGCCTTTCTGCTGTTCTTTCAGGTTTCTAGCACCCAGATTACTTTCTTTCTGTACACACATTGATAATCTTGTTTATTCTACAGAGGAGACAGCACAATGGAATATCCTATTGACCAGCCCCAGGTGAGGTTTCCCCAAAGCTGTTATTTGGGTGAAACAGCTCAATTTGTCACCATCCAGCTGGGATACCCCTGAGTTTTTACAGACCCGTGTGATGGAGGGGTGACTGGCTCTGTGTCTTTATTCAATCCATCCTCTACTGGCAGCAAGAAGGTTCAATTTAGCAAAGCTCCCTCGGAGACCTTTTCCAGACCCAACATTTATGTTTAAAAATGGCCCAATTTAACCAGGCCCTTTGAGTTAAGATTGAATAAGATTATTAACCACTAAAAAAGGTCAGAAGACATAAAATACACTGTGACAATACTGTGCCTTTAAGAAATGCACTTTGTGTCATGTTTCTTGTGAAGGATGTGTTCAGATTCAACTCTGTTTAAACAGTGCGGCGTTGTCTGCTCCAGACAGCCCACCTGCTGAGCATGCAGACAGATAATTTCTCTGAGTCATGGGGTGTTTGTTTCAGTCTGAGTGAATGCAGTTTTGTTTATTCTTTTGGGTTGTCTCTTGAGGTTTCAGAGTAGAGTTTAATTAGATTGATTGATGAGAGAGAGAATCATGTGTTAATGGGAAGAGATAGTGTTATCATCCAGTATAGCAGCTCCAAAGTATTTTGCGAAGTCAGCTTAGACCATAAGTTTTGCAATTCGAATTTCTGCACGGGTGAGCATAAGATATTTCACTCCAGGTATGATTCAAATGACCCACTAGGGAGCTTTTATCAAACAAAGTTTATATGAGAATACTGTTAATATATAATAAGACAACTAGCAATAACTTCTACCAATAACAAACCAGAAAAAAATCCTGAAATTGTCTATATCTTAACAGTTCAATGTACTGTTCCAAACAAACGTACTGTTCCAAGCAACTGTGAAGTTGTCCACTTTGGTAGGAATAATGGTAGGAAGGACTATTACTTACATGGCGAAAAACTGCAGCATGCGACGGTGCAGAGGGACCTCGGGGTCCTTGGGATGAGTCGCAAAAACCCAGCCTGCAGGTGCAGCAGGTGGTCAGGAAGGCAAATGGGATGCTGGCCTTTATAGCAAGAGGGATTGAGTATAAAAGTAGGGAGGTCTTGCTGCAACTGTACAGGGCACTGGTGAGGCCGCAGCTGGGGTACATAAGAACATAAGAACATAAGAAATAGGAGCAGGAGTAGGCCATCTAGCCCTTCGAGCCTGCCCCGCCATTCAATAAGATCATGGCTGATCTGTCGTGGCTCAGTTCCACATTCCCGCCCTCTCCCCATAACCCTTAATCCCCTCTCTTATAAAAAACCCATCAACCTGCGTCTTAAAAATATTTAGCGAGGCAGCCTCCACCACTTCAACGGGCAGAGAATTCCAGAGATTCACCACCCTTTGAGTGAAGAAGCTCCTCCTCAATTCCATTCTAAACCGCCCCCCCTTTATCTTGAGGCTGTGCCCCCTAGTCCTACTGTCCTTTCTGAGCGGGAAGAGTCTCTCCACCTCTATCCTATCCATCCCATTCATCATCTTATACGTCTCAATGAGATCCCCCCTCATTCTTCTAAACTCTAACGAGAACAAGCCTAGTTTATTCAGCCTCTCCTCATAGCTCAACCCCCTCAACTCCGGCATCAGCCTAGTAAACCTCCTCTGCACTCCCTCCAGGGCCAAAATATCCTTGCGTAAGTACGGTGCCCAAAACTGCACACAGTACTCCAGCTGCGGCCTCACCAATGCCCTATACAGCTGCAGCAAGACCTCCCTACTTTTATATTCAATCCCCCTCGCTATGAAGGCCAGCATCCCATTTGCCTTCCTGACCACCTGCTGCACCTGCAAGCTGGGTTTTTGCGACTCATGCACAAGGACCCCGAGGTCCCTCTGCACCGTCGCCTGCTGCAGTTTTTCTCCACATAAGTAATAATCCTTCCTACCATTATTCCTACCAAAGTGGACCACCTCGCACTTGCCAACATTAAATTCCATTTGCCATTTCCTGGCCCATTCGCCCAACCTATCTAGATCCTTCTGTAGACTCTCCACACCCTCCGCACAATTTGCCGTTCCACCAATCTTGGTGTCATCAGCAAATTTCGACACCCTACACTCGGTTCCCTCCTCCAGATCATCTATATAAATGGTAAATAGCTGAGGCCCCAGCACCGACCCCTGGGGCACTCCACTAGTCACCATCCGCCAATCCGAATAGCACCCGTTGACCCCCACTCTCTGCCTCCTACTTGACAACCAATCCTCTATCCACGCTAACACCCTACCCCCAACTCCATGTCCCCTGACCTTCTGCAATAACCTCTTGTGAGGTACCTTGTCAAATGCCTTCTGAAAATCCAGAAAGACCACATCCACCGGCTTTCCTCTATCCACCGCCCTAGACACATCCTCATAGAACTCCAGTAAATTTGTCAGACACAACTTCCCTTTAACGAAACCGTGCCGCGTCTGCTCTATCAAGCAATTCCCCTCAAGATGCCTCGCTATTTCCTCCTTGATGACGGATTCTAACATTTTACCTACAACAGACGTTAAACTAACCAGCCTTTAATTCCCTGCCTTTTGCCTGGCACCCTTCTTAAACAACGGTGTAACATTAGCCGTTTTCCAATCTTCCGGCACTTCCCCGGAATCCAGCGACTTCTGGAAAATAACCACCAAGGCATCCACTATCACCTCCGCCATTTCTTTCAGAACCCTCAGATGCATTCCATCCGGTCCTGGCGACTTGTCCACAATCAGTCCCTCCAGTCTGTCGAGCACCGCCTCTCTAGTAACAGTAATGTCATTAAGACCCTCCATTCCTACCACCTTTCCATCGCTAACACCCGGCAAATTATTCACGTCCTCCTCCGTGAAGATAGAGACAAAAAGTTATTCAATACCTTAACCATATCCCCATCCCCTACCACTAAGTCCCCCTTCTCATCCTCTAAGGGACCAACGTTCACCCTAGCCAGCCTCTTTCTTTTTATATACTTATAAAAACTCTTGCTATCCTTTTTTATATTAAGCACTAGCCCAGCTTCATAGTTTCTCCTACCCTTCTTTGTCAACTTCTTTGTCAATCTTTGTTGACATTTAAACCTTTCCCAATCCTCTTCTCGCCCACTACTCTTAGCTACTCTAAACGCCTCCGCTTTTAATTTAACACTTTCCTTCACCTCCTTCGTTATCCACGGCTTATTACCTCTCCTCCTACTGTCCTTTTTAACCATCGGAATAAATTTCTGCTGAGCACCAAGAAAGATCTCCTTAAAGATCCTCCACTGCTCCTCAGCAGACCTACCTTCCAACGTGCTCCCCCAGTCCACATTCGCCAATTCTCCTCTCATCCTACCATACTCCCCTCTATTCAAACAAAGGACGCGTGTCCGGGAACTCACTTTCTCCTCCTCCATCTGCAACAGAAACTCCACCATACAATGATCACTCTCCCCAAGAGGATCCTTCACCGCAAGTTCCCTAATTCTACCTGCCTCATTACATAACACCAGATCCAAGATAGCTCGCTCCCTTGTCGGCTCCAACACACACTGTTCAAGGAAACTATCCCGGCAGCATTCCAAGAACTCCTCCTCGAGCCCACCGCGTCCAACATGGGTCGACCAATCAATATGCAGATTGAAATCCCCCATAACTACGGCCGTCCCATTCCTGCACGCCGCACTTATTTGCGCGTTAACAGCCCGCCCCACCTCCAGATCATTATTCGGGGGCCTATAGACAACACCCACCAGCGTCTTCCTCCCTTTGCTGTTCCTAATCTCTACCCACAACGATTCCACTTTCTGCTCTTTGTCTCCAATATCATCCCTTGCTACCACCCTGATGCTATCCTTAATCAGCAGAGCTACGCCCCCCCCCTTTCCTCCCACCTATCCTTCCTAAAGACTTGATACCCCTGGACATTCAGCTCCCAGTCCCTGTCACCTTGCAGCCACGTCTCTGTAATGGCCACCAGATCATATCCATTTGTGCTGATCTGCGCCACCAGCTCATCCACTTTATTCCGAATGCTTCGTGCATTCAGATAAAGTGCCTTCATCCCAGCCTTCACCTGGACCCTATCTGATGTAACGCCACCAACCATACTCACGCCCCCTACTCCCTTTATTATTGGGACATCCTTGGCCTCCACCCTTACCTGTACCGTCTCCTTCACTTTAGACCCCGTAATGTCACCTACCCTCGCACCCTCCCCCCCCCCAATTAGTTTAAAGCCCTGTCTACAGCCCTCTTTACTCTATTCACCAGCACTCTGATCCCAGCACGGTTCAGACCAACCCCATCCCGCCTGAACAGGCCCCAACTACCCCAATACTGGTGCCAATGCCCCATAAATTCAAACCCATTCCTCCCACACCAATCCCTGAGCCACCCATTCACTTCCTTAATCCTGTCAACCTTATGCCTGTCTGCACTCGGTTCAGGCAGTAGCCCAGAGATAACCACCTTGTCGGTTCTACTTTTTAATTCCATTCCCAGCTTTTCATACTCCCTCCCCAGATCCTCAGTTCGCATTTTGCCTACGTTGTTGGCACCCACATGAACCACAACGACCGGATTCTCACCCTCCCATTCCAGGTTCCTCTGCAGCCCAGATGCGACATCCTGGACCCAAGCACCAGGCAGACAACACACCCTTCTGTGCACTTTGCCATTGTGACAAAGGACAGTGTCAATACCCTTCACCCCACTGTCCCCAATCACTACTACGTTCCTTTTCACCTTCTCTTTGCCTATGTCCTGCTGCATCACTGTACTGTGTGCAGTTTGCTCACCAACCTCACCTCCCTCGTTCTCGTCCAGACTGGAAGCAAGAACCTCAAACCTGTTATGCAGATTGAGAGGCTGAGGCCTCCGCTCCCCACCCTCCTTCCTCCGCTCCCCACCCCCCTTCCTCCGCTCCCCACCCCCCTTCCTCCGCTCCCCACCCTCCTTCCTCCGCTCCCCACCCTCTGTCCTCCTCTCAGCAGCCCCCTCTTGTTCTTGACCCTTAGAGTTAGCCAGTCTAGGGGGGGTGGATGTCACTTGCACCCCATTGACAATGGCACCCTCTCTCCCCCTGATGAGCCTCAGTGTCTGTAGCTCAGAGGCCAGCTCATCTACCTTGAGCTGGAGCTCCTCCAGCTACCTGCACTTACTGCAGACATGGTCACTGGGAAGGACCCTGGGGTCCACCAGCTCCCACATCATACAGAAACCACACATCACATGCCCCTCCATTATTCACTGTAGTAATATTTAATATTTCAACACGAACTTACCTGGCCCTTTTTCCCCCAAGCCCTTTTGATATTAAGCCCTAATAGCTCACTCTGCTCCCCCTCACTCCGCTGCCCGCTCCGACGCTGCCCGCTGTCTACACCAGGCCTCCTTTTAAACCTGGCGCTGATTTAAAGCTTGCTGGCCCACAACTCCCTTCTAACCACTCCCTCAGAATTCTTAAAGCAGTAAATACGAAAAGCCCGCAAAAATGCTTTTAAATGCTTTAAACAGTTCTACAAGGTACAAAGTGCTTTAAACTTATTTAAACAGGTTTTTAACAGGTAGTTTCTTATCTCTCTCTCTGCTCCTTCACGCGTCTGCTCCAGCAAACAAGTTTTGGTCGCCGCGCTTACGCAAGGATATTTTGGCCTTGGAGGGAGTGCAGAGGAGGTTTACTAGGCTGATACCGGAGTTGAGGGGATTGAGCTATGAGGAGAGGCTGAATAAACTAGGCTTGTACTCGTTGGAGTTTAGAAGAATGAGGGGAGATCTCATTGAGACGTATAAGATGATGAATGGGATGGATAGGATAGAGGTGGAGAGACTCTTCCCGCTCAGAAAGGACAGTAGGACTAGGGGGCACAGCCTCAAGATAAAGGGGAGGCGGTTTAGAATGGAGTTGAGGAGGAACTTCTTCACTCAAAGGGTGGTGAATCTCTGGAATTCTCTGCCCGTTGAAGTGGTGGAGGCTGCCTCGCTAAATATATTTAAGACGCGGGTTGATAGGTTTTTGATAGGCAAGGGGACTAAAGGTTATGGGGAGAGGGCGGGAATGTGGAACTGAGCCACGACAGATCAGCCATGATCTTATTGAATGGCGGGGCAGGCTCGAAGGGCTAGATGGCCTACTCCTGCTCCTATTTCTTATGTTCTTATGTTCAAACAAGCACTCTTACAAGCATACACCCATCCCAGGTTTAACACAGAAAATAAGGATGCTATGAACTAGTCCCTTGGATGGAGAATTGAACCACGAGCTTCTCCATTCTGGAGATCCCAGCACTTCAAGGTAGAGAGAGAGCCACAGCTTTCTTCGAGCCAGCAAATCACAAACAGCAAACTTCTCACTCCAGAAAAATAAGGAAGGCTACCTCCAACTAACCAGCAGAATTTCTAATATCAGGGCAGACAGAAAGACTGCAACCAACCTGGAGTCCAAGTACTTTCCCACCAGCAAGTAACCAAAACTGAAAGTAAAAGAACTCTTATCATAGCATCGAAGAATCATAGAATCCTATGAATCATAGAACCCTACAGTGCAGAAGGAGGCCCTTCGGCCCATCGAGTCTGCACCGACCACAATCCCACCCAGGCCCTACCCCCATATCCCTACATATTTTACCCACTAATCCCTTTAACCTAAGCATCCTACTACACTAAGGGGCAATTTTAACATGACCACTCAACCTAACCCGCACATCTTTGGACTGTGGGAGGAAACTGGAGCACCTGGAGGAAACCCATGCAGACACGAGGAGAATGTGCAATCTCCACACAGACAATGACCCAAGCCGGGAATCGAACCCAGGTCCCTGGAGCTGTGAAGCAGCAGTGCCAACCACTGTGTTACCGTGCCAACCTGTGTTCCTTCAGAAGGAATTCTTCAAAATGCAGCTAATGAAAGTATAACAAAGCTTACTCCAACTTATAAATCAAACAAGGAAACATTATTACTCCAAACTTGGGACCTCACCCTGGGCCACTCCAAACTATCCACAATTCTACATACTCCCTTATTGATAGTGAATCAGCTGGTCAACTGGCCATTACATCATTCTGTAATTGGTTCCATGGTTTACTAGATCAGCTGACCCTTACATCTTGTTCCCATTGGTCACGTTACATTCAATACAAAGTTGTCACTGGTTAACTCTAACATCCTGCAGTGCAGAAGAAGGCCATTTGGCCCGTCGAGACTGCGCCGACCACAATCCCACCCCGGCTCTATCCCCATAACCTCATGCATTTACACTAGCTAATCCCCCTGACATTAAGGGGCAATTTAGCATGGCCAATCTACCTAACCCACACATCTTTGGACTGTGGGAAGAAATTTTGTGAGGAAAAAAACTGTCCCACTTGACCTATCAATCATACTTATCCTCAACAATTTCAAAAAGGTTGTAAACCTCAAGAGAGTGCATTAGCCCAGATTAAAAATAAACAAAAACCCATCAAATAATTTAAGCAACAATTAAAGGATATCTAGTCAGGCAGCTCAGTGCCTGCTTATAACTGCAGGGAACACGAATAAAAATATACTTCTTAAAGACACACAATGTCATACTAGGCTTACAGAGGGAAAAATAGACAATTTCTGTTTGGATTGTAAACAGCAGCAGCACTTCTCTCTCTCTGGAGATTAAAGTCTGGGACCTGCTAGAAAATAGGTATCTCTCTCTGGAGGGGCTCTGTAGGCTGAAGGACCAGTAGCCTGCATAGCAACATGTAAGTCTATTGTGTATTAACCGGTATTGAAGAGGAGTTTATGGCTATAAGGAATATTGCTTAAATTGGAACTAATAGAGATTGGCTAGCAGTTAAGA
The DNA here is from genome assembly GCF_965287045.1 of Carcharhinus amblyrhynchos. Lineage (NCBI taxonomy): Eukaryota > Metazoa > Chordata > Chondrichthyes > Carcharhiniformes > Carcharhinidae > Carcharhinus > Carcharhinus amblyrhynchos. The sequence goes on from NC_137339.1 coordinate 2,415,122, forward strand.
ATTGTATCTTGTCATGTTTAAGTATTGGTAAAAGATAATTATTTTTGTTGTGGTTAAACTGTATTGTTAAATAAATTTTGTTTTGATAAAAGCTTCCCAGTGAGTCAATAGAATCACACCTGGAGTGAATCACCTTATGCTCACACTAATGCCAAAACCAGAAAGAGTTGGTGTCTGGGCTAACTTCATTGCGTGCCTTGGAGTTTCTGAACTAGTCCCTAATAACATGCATCTTCATTCATGTGGATTGGAAGTAAGAATCGAGTCCAATAGTAAACAAATATAAATAAAATGTTAACGAAACCATCCTTGAATTGTGAGGAGTAGATGATGAGTTGTTGCAGTTGTTACTAATTGATTGCAGCATAGTGACTTTTACAGACAAATAATTGATTCTGTGATCAAGGTTAAAAGCAAATTACTGCAGATGCTGGAATCTGAAACCAAAAGAGAAAATCTCAGCAGGTCTGGCAGCATCTGTAAGGAGAGAAAAGATCTGACGTTTCGAGTTCAGATGACCCTTTGACAAAGCTCTGACCTAGTCATTCTTTTATTCCTGAGATACCTCTAGAAAGCTTTAGGATTTTCCTTGCCAAAAACCTTTCATGTCCCCTCCTGGCTCTTCTTAGCTCTCTCTTTAGGTCCTTCCTGGCTAACTTGTAACTCTCAAGCACCCTAACTGAGCCTTCACGTCTCATGTTAACATAAGCCTCCTTCTTCCTCTTCACAAGAGATTCAACTTCTTTAGTAAACCACGGTTCCCTCGCTCGATCACTTCCTCCCTGCCTGACAGGTACATACTTATCAAGGGCATGCAGTAGCTGTTCCTTGAACAAGCTCCACATTTCAATTGTGCCCATCCCCTGCAGTTTCCTTCCACATCCTATGCATCCTAAATCTCGCCTAATCGCATCATAATTTCCTTTCCCCCCGCTATAACTCTTGCCCTGTGGTATATACCTATCCCTTTCCATCAGTAAAGTAAATGTAACTGAATTGTGGTCACTATCACCAAAGTGCTCCCTTCCTCCAAATCTGACACCTGGTCTGGTTCATTACCCAGTACCAAATCCAATGTGGCCTCACCTCTTGTTGGCCTGTCTACGTACTGTGTCAGGAAACCCCCCTGCACACATTGGACAAAAACTGACCCCTCTAAAGTACTCAAACTATAGTGTTTCCAGTCAATATTTGTAAAGTTAAAGTCCCCCATAACAACTACCCTGTTACTTTCGCTCCTATCCAGAATCATCAAAATCATCAGTATACTTTTTCTGTATAGTGCGCAAGAAACAATACTTTTCACTGTATGTCAATACATGTGACAATAATAAATCAAATCAAAATAAATCAAAAAGAATAAGTTTGAGACATCCTCACTCACAACTAAAAGAGTCTGTGTGGTCCTTCAGTTTTTTTTATATGGAATTATTGGTGCACATTAATTTATAAATTTATTATCTCATGTCTTTTAGCATCAGCCCATCAAAGTAATTAATTCTGAGTGTAGAACTTCTGGAGGTTACTGACAGATATGGAAAGGTGTTATATAAATGCAGTACTTGATATAATTTACTTGGGATTTTGAAAGTTAATTGAAATTCTCTCACTTGGTCTTGAGGAAGGATAAGGCTCAGTTATTAACGGGGAGTTAGCGAGCTGGTTTGTGAAGAGATGATGATTTTGATGAATGGAATGACATTCCCTGAAGCTGGGATCAAGCTAGTGGAATTTTAAAGAGCTTCCTTTTGTCCCAGGCTTTACACCTCTTCAATCATTTTATGTTCTCATTAATGAATTTCAGTGACAAAAGCTTCCAAGTTGTATAGGGTAAGCCTCGAGGTGAAAGGCAGTGCAAAACCTAATAAAATATAGATCAGTATTCACGAATAGTTTTGAAATCAAATGCTTTGTGACTTGACTATTTTTTAGCAGCATAAAATTAAATTGGATGGAGGTCTGGATTAGCAGATTTCCTTCCCTAAAGGGCATGAGTGAACCAGATGGGTTTTTATGACAATCGCCAATGGTTTCATGGTCTTCAGTAGATTTTTAATTCCTGACATTATTTTTCATTGAAGTCAAATTCCATGACAAGACAGATTTTCCCAGTTTTGACTTCCTTCACCCAATTCCACAATTCTGCCATTCCCAATGTGTATGGAGTGTTGAATCATAATCACAAGTGCAGTATTCTAGTGGAGCTGAACCTTAAGCCGAGCCATCAGATGCAATACAATGCACCAATGCAATACCCCAATGCAATACAAAAAACCTTGTTGTGGAAGTGGGTGGGGACAAAATGACAAGAAATTGACCATTACAAAATATCTTACAATCCAAGTGTTTCTAACAGCAGTACACAAGATCTTTCAAGACAAAAAGTAGTTAGCTGCATGAAGACAATTTTTCCTGGAGTTTCCAATTGGTCTCAAGTCCATTTGGGCAGAAATAGGGTCTGCCAAAAAAATTGTCACAAAATCAACAGGCCATTATGTTAAAACCATTGCTGCTCAGGAGGCAAATGCTGTAGAAGTTACTGTGCAATACTGTGCAACAGGAAGAGATCTGTCTCTGCTGGACTCATGTCCTTAGCAGCAGCCACCTCCGCCACTGCCTTGCTTCAATGGAGCGCTCTGAATTTGGATGTTGGATTTTTCATCACTGTGTGTAGGGCCTGTGCCCGTGCGATTCTTGATCTCAACAGACATCATCACAAATGCCGGTTCAATAGTAGTGGCATTTTTTGCACTGGTTTCCAAGAATGGAATTTGGAGAGAGTCAGCATACTCCTTAGCTGTAGTATAATCCACTACCTTCATAGTAGTCAAGTCACATTTGTTTCCTGCTAGCAATTTATTCACATTCCCACTGGCATAGCGAGCTATTTCCTCCAGCCACTGCTTAACATTAGTGAAGGAATCCTGATCTGTAACATCGTACACAATAATAATCCCATGTGCTCCTCTGTAGGAACTGGAAGTGATGGTTCGGAATCGCTGTCGTCCTGCTGTATCCCGAATCTGTAGCTTTATGGTTTTACCCTCTAGTTCAATGGTTTGGATTTTGAAGTCAACACCAATGGTGTAGCTTTCTGTGTACGCGTCATCAGCAACTCGGAGCAGCAGACAAGACTTGCCAACACCAGAGTCACCAATGAGGAGCAACTTGAACAAGTAGTCATATTCAGGATTCATGGCTGACATTTCAGAGGTGGGTGGGGGGGGGGGGGGGGGGAGGGTGGTGGTGGTGCGGGGGATGTTGGGGGGGGAGGGGGGAGAGAGTATCCCTGGGGGAGTGGGAGGCTGTGTCTGCTCCTGGCGGCTGCTGTCTGCGGCTCCCTGGAGGCAGCTTTCACTCTCCCCGGATACAAAGTATCGGCCTGGCGGCGACACTGTATCCAGCAGCGGCCACAATGTATCCACTGTGCTCATTCAGTGAAGCTGGCGCCGGCTGGCTGGCTCTCCCAGCTGCTCCACCGCAACAGCCTGCACACCAAGTTTTCAGTGTTGAGGAGCAGAAGGATCTTGGGGTCCGGGTCCATAGGACTCTTAAATCGGCCTCGCAGGTAGAGGATGTGGCCAAGAAGGCATATGGTGTACTGGCCTTCATTAATCGAGGGATTGAGTTTAGGAGTCGGGAGGTAATGCTGCAACTTTATAAGAGCCTTGTCAGACCCCACTTGGAGTACTATGCGCAGTTCTGGTCGCCTCATTACAGGAAGGATGTGGAAGCTATTGAGAGGGTGCAGAGGAGATTTACAAGGATGTTGCCTGGATTGGGAGGCATGCCTTATGAGGATAGGTTGAGGGAGCTGGGCCTCTTCTCCCTGGAGAGATGAAGGATGAGAGATGACCTGATAGAGGTTTATAAAATGTTGAGAGGCATAGCTAGGGTGAATTCTCAGGGGCTATTTCCCAGGGCTGAAATGGTCGCTACAAGAGGACACAGGTTTAAGGTGCTGGGGAGCAGGTACAGAGGAGATGTCAGGGTAAGTTTTTCACTCAGAGGGTGGAGAGTGAGTGGAATTGGCTGCCGTCAGTGGTGGTGGAGGCAAATTCGCTGGGGTCTTTTAAGAGACTTCTGGATGAGTACATGGGATTTAATGGCATTGAGGGTTATAGATAGGCCTGGTAGGTAGCAATATGATCGGCGCAACTTGTGGGCTGAAGGACCTGTTTGTGCTGTAGTGTTCTATGTTCTATATTCCACCATCTGCCATGGTGGGATTTGAACTCAGGTCCTCAGAACATTAGCTGAGTTTCTGGATTAACAGTCTAGTGATAATATCACTAGACCATCACCTTCCCCATGATCTGCTTTCAGGACTTGGCCATTATGGGTGGGATTTTCCAGTCACACTTGCCCCAAGACCGGAAAGTCCCATCCAAGGTCAACAAACTCTCGCACGGTTTGTCCCATTGCCCGCCATGGGATTTGTAGTGGGCAGGATGGGAAATTCCCCCTTGTGACTCGGAATTAGAGACCTACAGTTGTTGGAGAGTGTATCCCAACAGTGATTGCCTCAGCAGGTAATTTAATTAGTAATTAGTCAGGGTGAGCCCCGCACCTACCCAGCATCTCTGATACCCCAGACACTACCGAATACCACAGTGTGTCTGTACGCCAACATCAGCACCAAACAAAGATCCAATCGTCACGCAATAGTGTACATTTAGGTGTCTGATCATCAAGAATTCCGCACTGTATCTCCCTTTCCAAATACCTGAAAGTATTTTCAGGAACGTTACTGACACACATTTTAAACCCACCTGGAAATCCTACCAGAAAATTACATCAAGATCACATAACAAAAAATGAAAATTATGGCTTGGTATTTCATAAATTATAAGAAGTCTCACAACACCAGGTTAAAATCCAATAGGCTTGTTTGGAATCACGAGCTTTCAGAGCACTGCCCCTTCATCAGGTGAGTCAAGGAGCAGCACTCTGAAAGCTCGTGATACCAAATAAACCTGTTGGACTTTAACTTGGTGTTGTGAGACTCCTTATTGTGCCCACCCCAGTCCAACACCGGCATCTCCACATTATTTCATAAACTGTACTTTGCTGGTAGGAAATTTATGTTTCTGATCCAGGTTCAGATGTTTTGGAGCTGAGATTTTTATTCTTTTCTCCCCTTCCCCTTAAGTTAAGATGCAGAATCAGGATCTTGTGGTTGAATTGTTTCCAACAGGCGTGACAATGGAATATAACTTTCAGCAAAGCCTGTGTATTTTCAGACACAATCGTTCATCCATTTGCTATCGATTTCATCCTTCAACTTAAAAGTAAAAGATAGTTTACTAGTCACAAGTAAGGCTTACATTAACACCGCAGTGAAGTTACTGTGAAATTCCCCTAGTCGCCACATTCCAGCACCCGTTCGGGTCAATTCACCCTAACCAGCATGACTTTTAGACTGCGGGAGGAAACTGGAGCACCCGGAGGAAACCCACGCAGACACAGGGAGAACGCGCAGACTCCACACAGACAGTGACCGAAGCCGGGAACCAAGTCCCTGTGAAACAGCAGTGCTGACCACTGTGCCGCCCGTAACCTGTTATGGATTTGGAGACAGCAGGAAAATGAAAAATCGCAACTGGGGAAACAACCAGAAACAGAATCAATTCATTCCAGTGATCAGGTGGGTGATCGCATGGTCAAATTAATTGTTACAGCCAATTGCTGATGATTTACAATCATCTTCTATTGTCCAAAATGTTGCATCCTCAAAACAAAGTGTTCTTTATTCTGCAATTTGAACTTGAATTATTCAGGAAATCATGTTAATGATTGAATTAAGAACAACATTTTGTAACTTGGTTTTTATTCTGAATATCAACCATTTGAGCCTTTCAACAGAATCTCAGCTTTAACTCAGTCCTAGTCAATCATTTATTCCTCATATCAATTATTCTGTAGGTAAGCCATTCCAAGCATGGCATTCGGCTGCAGCCTGTAACTTTTTATAAGTTTAAGTTTATTTATTAGTCATAAGTAAGTTTATACTGCAACTGGGTTACTGTGAAAATTCCCTAGTCACCACACTCTGGTGCCTGTTCGGGTATACTGAGGGAGAATTTAACATGGCTAATATAACTAACCCGCACATCTTTGGACTGTGGGAGGAAACCAGAGCACCCGGAGGAAACCCACGCAGACATGGGGAGATTGTGCAGACTCCACACAGACAGTTACCCAAGTCGGGAAGTGAAGCCGGGTGCCTGGCAATGTGAGGCAGCAGTGCTAACACACTGTGTCACCATCAACTGATTCCTGAGTATCCATTATTACCATAGAAAACCATAGAATCATAGAAAATTACAGCTCAGAAACAGGCCTTTTGGCCCTTCTTGTCTGTGCCGAACCATTTTTTGTCTAGTTCCACTGACCTGCACCTGGACCATGTCCCTCCACACCCCTCTCATCCATGAACCCGACCAGGTTTTTCTTACATGTTAAAAGTGACCCCGCTATTGACCAACTCATTCCACACTCCCACCACTCTGCATGAAATTCATATTCTATTTCATATTCTATATGAAAACCAAATATTATTTATATACATATTACATCCATGAATCCAAATATAAAAAATATAAATTATTCCAGATAAAAATCACCTGAACCATTCATTTAAATTATACCTATAATTAAACCCATAACTCTCTTCTGGGTATTCATTATTTACCTTAACTGACTAATCACGCAATTAAATTCACTGTTCTCCATTTTACATATTACCCATTGAGATTCTAGCTTATACCTTATTTTGAGGTATCTGTTCCCCAGGGTAAGTTTAGCGGTTAAGAAAGTGAGAGGGGTTAGTTACTCCTCAGAGCTGTGAAAGATGCAGAGATGACAGTTGAGAGAGAGCAGATAAAGGATATGCTGGATAGACTGGCTATGCTGAAAGTGGAGAATGTATGAATGGCTTGCATCCCAGGTTGTTCAAGGATATTGGGAGTGTAGAGAGGGGCAGGGCTTTCCAAAATCTTCCCAAGACATGGGGACGACATTGGAGGATTGGAGAGTGGCAAATATGACCCTGATTTGAATAGACCTGGTAACTCCAGGCCGGATAGTTTAACATTAGTGGTGGGTAAGGCTTTAGAAGTTATGTGTGTGATTTTCCTCCTAGTCCACGGGGTGTTTTGGGGTGGGAGAGGTGCTCCGCTCACTGGGTGGTATGGTGGCACAGTGGTTAGCACTGCTGCCTCACAGCGCCAGGAACCCAGGTTCGATTTCTGGCTTGGGTCACTGTCCATGCGAAGCCTGCATGTTCTCCCTGTGTCTGCATGGGTTTCCTCTGGGTGTTCTGGTTTCCTGCCACAGTTGGAAAGCCACTCAACGGTCACCACGCGGGAGACATTCTAATTCTCTGGGTGCAACACCTTACAATATAACCAATGGTGACACGCTAGGGTGGCATGGTGGTGCAGTGGTGAGCACCAGGGAACTGGGTTCAATGCCCGGCTTGGGGCACTGTCTTTGTGGAGTTTGCACATTCTCTCCGTGTCTGCGTGGATTTCCTCCGGGTGCTCCAGTTTCCTCCCTGTGTTGGTTAGTTTGATTGGCCGTGCTGAATTCCCCCTCAGTGTCAGGGAGATGAGGTACATGCTTGGGGTTATGTGGATAGGCTCTGGGTGGGATTGTGGTCAGTGCAGACTCGATGGGCCGAATGGCCTCCTTTTGTACTGTAGGGATTCTGTGATTCTATGCTGTGATGGTCAGCTGACTGGGTAGGAGTAGGAAGCAGAGGGGATTGGGGCACAAGTGGCTGTACCTTCAATAAACCTTTACTTTGGATTTATTCTGGGAAGTTGGTTTATTTTCTTTATTATTGCTGAAGGATTCTCAGTGCCGGATGAAAGCAATCTTGGAAGGTTTTATTTGGATTTATTGACAGTAAATGAAACGCGAGTGGATTAAAGGGGAGAGGTCTCGGGGGCGCAGAGCACTGTAACATTGAGCAATTTGGGGGAAAAGTATTGAGATACAGGAATGTTTATTGAAGAGCAAGGACTGTCCTGGGATAGGCAGTCATCCAGTGGGTGGTATCAATGGGTTTTGTGTTGGATGTCTGTGATGTGGTTATGGCTGGCTCCATGGTGGGGTGAGTGACCTGATTCTGCAACACTCGCAGACCTGATGAGAAATCAGCCTCTGGAACACCAGAACAGAATCACAGGAATGGCTGGATGCCAAACTGTTCTGGAATTAATTGGAAAGCTCTATCTGAATGCGAGAACAGGGCACGATGTGAGCTGTGTAACCTTTTGTGTTAAAGATTCCAAGAGACAAGCACCAGGTCATGGAGATGCACTGGAATTCAAATAGGTTTCAGCCCAGCTTCCTGCACTTCTGTCTCATCAATTTCCCAAAGAACAGGGAGAGAGAAACAAAAATAATATCCAATTAAAGCATTCCTGACAGGAAAAAGCACTTCAATCAACACCTGGCAACTGAATGCTGCGCTGCTCAGCAAGTCCCTCGGCACCTTTCCCCTGCTGTGGCACAGCTTGGCATTGTTCCTCATTCACAAATAGACATGTACATCTTTTCAAGGCTGTATGGGTGCAGCATGTTCATATCAAGAACAAACCATTCAGCCGAAAGATAGCTTCCAAGCAGATAAACCTGTAAACAACCGCACCGGATATATTTACTGGAACCAAACAGTTTGATTTATTGATCTGCTCCAAATTCTAGGAACACATCTGAGGACAATGCCAGCATCCAGTCCAACCTGGTTTTCCTGAACTAATCTATTTCACTTTTCTGTCTTGTAATAACTATCTTAAACTGACAGCGTACAGTTCTGGTCACCCTATTATAGAAAGAATATTATTAAACTAGAAAGAGTGCACAAAAGATTTACTAGGATGCTACTGGGACTTAATGGAGAAGCTGAACAGAATGGGAATTTTTTCTCTGGATGTAGAAGGCTGAGGGATAATCTTGTAGAGGTCTATAAAATAATGAGGGCCATAGATCGGCTTGATAGTCAATATCTTTTCCCAAAGGTAGAGGAGTCTAAAACTAGAGGGCATAGGTTTAAGGTGAGAGGGGAGAGATACAAAAGTGTCCAGAGGGGCAGTATTTTTCACGCAGAGTACGGTGAGTGTCTGGAACAAGCTGCCAGAGGCAGTAGTAGAGGCGGGTACAATTTTATCTTTTAAAAAGCATTTAGACAGTTACATGGGTAGAATGGGTATAGGGGAATATGGGCCAAATGTGGGCAATTGGGATTAGCTTAGTGGTTAACAAGAAAGGGCAGCATGGACAAGTTGGGCCGAAGGGCCTGTTTCCATGCTGTAAACCTCTATGACTCTATGATTCTAGACTGAGCTGGGTAGCCTGAGAAATGGCTTGGAATCCATTTTAATGCCCTCTGCACTTTGACCAGTAAAAGCGGCTCTGAGATATAATTCATCATCTTACCCCTGGTTACCAGATAAGAAGGGTGGAGGAAATCATCATGAGTTTCCTGTATTAATGTCCTTGAAAGTCCTTCAAAGTTTGTAGAAGACTTGGAGACTTTCAGTGGTTGTAAATTGTGCTCTGAAAATGCAAGTCTTGCTTTTGTCTTTTTGGGTCTAGTGCGGACATAACACCAGCGTCTATTTATGAAACCCTTTCAGTAGTTAATAATCTCCAAGTATAAAAGGAAAATTGTGACTTTTTTTCAAGACATCCATAAATTACTCAGGTCACATCATTGACAAAGATGACTCAGATAAGGAACTGAAAAAGATGAGAGCAATTTTAGAAGCTCCACATCCTCAAGATGTGACCCAGCTGAAGTTGTTTCTAAAACTGATAAACTATTAGGGTCAATTCATTCCAAATTTAGCATTGCTGAAAAAGCCATTGCACATTTTGCTATGTGTCAAACTGGCATAACACTGGACAGAAGAAAGTGTGATTTGATTTGATTTGATTTATTATTGTCACATGTATTAACATACAGTGAAAAGTATTGTTTCTTGCACGCTTTTACAGACAAAGCATACCGTTCATAGGGAAGGAAAGGAGAGCGCAGAATGTAGTGTTACAGTCATAGCTAGGATGTAGAGAAAGATCAACTTAATGCAAGGTAGGTCCATTCAAAAGTCTGATGGCAGCAGGGAAGAAGCTGTTCTTGAGTTGGTTGATACATGATCTCAAACTTTTGTTTCTTTTTCCCAATGAAAGAAGGTGGAAGAGAGAATGTCCGGGGTGCATGGGGTCCTTGATTATGCTGGCTGCTTTTCCGAGGCAGCGGGTAGTGTAGACAGAGTCAATGGATGGGAGGCTGGTTTGAGTGATGGACAGAGCTTCAGTCACGACCCTTTGTTGTTTCTTGTGGCCTTGGGCAGAGCAGGAGCCCATACCAAGCTGTGATACAACCAGAAAGAATGCTTTCTATGATGCATCTGTAGAAGTTTGTGAGGGTCGTAGTGGACAAGCCAAATTTCCTTAGTCTTCTGAGAAAGTAGAGGCATCGGTGGGCTTTCTTAACTATAGTGTCTGCATGGGGGGAGGGGGGAACCAGGACAGGTTGTTGGTGATCTGGACACCTAAAAATTTGAAACTGTCAACTCTTTCTATTTCATCCCCCTTTCTCTTTGTGAAAGAGCTCAAGAATTGAAAAGCAGGATACACAAAGTGGCAAGGGATAGTGGTAGACCAGAGACTGGGAAGTTTTTAGATTCCAGCAGCAGAAGTCTAAAAAGCTCGTAAGGAGAGAGAAAATGAATTTTGAGAGAAAATTTGCATGCAGCATAAAAACAACCAGTTGGAGTTTCTATCGAGATATAAGTAGGAAGTCAGCAGCTGAACGTGGGACTTTTACTGAATGAGGCTGGTGAATTAATAACAGAAAATAAAGAAATGGCAGATATGCAAAATTTTTTTTGTATCAGTCTTCCTCACGTAATACATTGTGAATATCTCTAGGTGATCAGATGAACTGATTTCAATTAACATGGTGGAACTTACAAGAATCCCAATCACAAGGAATAGATTATTAGAGAAACCCAAGGGTCTAAGGGAGGACAAGTCACCAGGATCAGATGAACTGCACCCTAGGTTGCAGAAATAGTGGATCCATTGGTTGCAAGTTTTTGCTAAATTCCAGGAGGCTACCAGGAGATTGGAAAACAGCCATTGTGACTCCCTTGTTCAAAAAGGAAGAAAGGCAGAAGGCAGGGAACTATAGGACAGTTAGTTTAAGGTCTCTTTTTGGCAAGATGCTGGAGACCATGATCAAAGAGGAAATAGCTAATCATTTCGGAAGGCTGAATATAATCAAACCGAGTCAACATGGTTTTATGAAAGGTAAATCATGTTTGACAAATTTGCTTGAATTCTTTGAGGAAGTAACAGGCAGACCAGATAAAGGAGAGCCTATAGATGTAGTGTGTTTAGTTTTCCAAAAGGCATTTGAGAAGGTGTTGCATAACAGTTTGCTGCATAAAGTAAAATGAATTGGAGGCAATGTGTTAGCATGGTTGAAAACTGGCTGTCACACAGAATAAGAAGTCTCACATCACAAGGAACCTTCCACACACCTGATGAAGGGTCACCATTTCCAAAAGCTTGTGAGATTACTATCAAATAAACCTGTTGGACTTTAACCTGGTGTTGTGAGACTTCTTACTGTGTTTATCCCAGTCCAACACCAGCATCTCTACATCATGTCACACAGAAAACAGAGAGTTGGAATAAATGGCTCCTTTTCAGAATGGACAGATGTAACTAATGGAGCACCACAGGGATCAGTTCTTGGCCTGCAATTGTTCACATTGGAGGCAGTCCAAAGGAGATTCACCAGGCTAATTCCTGGGATGAGAGTGTTGTCTTCTCCAGAGAGACTAAATAGTCTGGGTCTATATCCCTTGGAGTTTAGAAGCATGTGGGCTGAACTTATTCAAACATATAAGATCCTGAGGGGGCTTGACAGGGTGATGGTGAGATGTTCTCACTGGTGGGACAGTCTTGAACAACGAGACATTGCTACAAGGGCCAGTCATTTAAAACTGAAATGTGTAGAAATTTCTTCTCACAGAGGGCGGTGAATTTTTGGAATTCTCTGTCCCACAAGGTGTTGGAAGCTGGGTCATTAGGAGTATTTAAAGCGGAGGTGGATAAATATTTTGATGGATCAAGGAATAGAAGGCGATGGGAAATGGCACAGAAAAGGAGTAGAGTTAGGCAAAGATCAGCCATGATCATATTGAATGGCGGGGCCAGGCTGGAAGGGCCTGGTGGCCATTCCTGATGCCATTTCTCGTGTTCTTGTTCTGGTAAGAGGTGAAAGAAGCTTTAAGGAAGTTGGAGTAATTGGTTCATTTCAATCCCTAGTTGAAGTTACAGCTTGCTTGCGATGCATCATCCTAAGGGGTAGGGACTGTCATTTCACCCATAACACCCTCAGGAGAATCTGATTTGAGTTATTATTGTCACATGTATTGGTATGCAGTGAAAAGTATTGTTTCTTGTGCACTAAACAGACAAAGAGAAGGAAAGGAGAGAGTGCAGAATGCGGTAGCTAGGGTGTAGAGAAAGATCAACTTAATGCAAGATAAGTCAATTCAAAAGTCTGATAACAGCAGGGAAGAACTGTTCTTGAGTCAATTGTTACATGATCTCAAACTTTTATATCTTTTTCCCGAAGGAAGAAGGTGGAAGAGAGAATGTCTGGGTGCGTGGGATCCTTAATTATGCTGGCTGATTTGCCAAGGCAGTGGGAAGTGTGGACAGAGTCAATGGGTGACAGACTGGTTTGAGTGATGGACTGGGCTACATTCACAACCCTTTTTAGTTTAAAACTACTGATAGCCTTAGCTTTTAACCCAGAAATGAATTATGCTCAGCTGGAAAAAGAAGCTTTGAGTATGAAATTTGGAGTAAAAGATTTCATCACTACCTTTATGGGCATCATTTTGCACTTTTGACAGATCATCGACCTTTGGCGACAATCTTTGGGCCGTGTAAAGGTATTTGTTCTTTAGCAGCCAGTAAGTTACAGAGATGGTCTTTGATATCATTGGCACACACACCTCTAATGTTTCATATCTTCAATTGGAATAACATGTGAATGCTGAAGGTTTGTTAAGCATGCTATTACAAAGCAAGATAATTCAGTTAACATCTTATATTTCTCACAAGTGAATAGTGTACCTGTGACTTTCCTTCAAGTTCAGGGACACACAGAAACAAATCCGGTGATGGGAAAGTTATGTAAGTGGTTGTAAAGGCAACAATAATGGAAGGACATAAAAAAAAACTTTCTATCACAAGGAGGCTTGAATTGATAGTTCAGAGTGAAGTTTTATTATGGGGAGTCTGAGTGATCATTCCCCTGTGCTTGTGCAGAAGAATCCTTGAACAGGTACCGAGGGAGATCAACGCGTGATAAGAATGAAGGAACTGGCATTGGTAGAAAGTGGAGCAATGTCAGTCCTGTGCAAAACTAACAAACATTCCACCACTACAACCCAACAACTGTGGAGTGGTGCGGTGGCACAGTGGCTAGAACTGTTGCCACACAGCTCCAGGGACCTGGGTTCAATTCCAGCCTTCAGCACGTTCCCTGTGTCTGCGTTGGTTTCCTCCAGGTGCTCCAGTTTCCTCCCACAATCCATGCTATTGGCCATGTTAAATTGCCTCTTACTGCCAGGGGGATTAGCAGGATAAATATGTGCGGTTATGGGATAGGACCTGAGTGGGATTGTTATCAGTCCAGGCTTGATGGGCCAAATGGCCTGCTTCTGCACTGTAGGAATTCTATGAACTTTTATATCTGTAAGAATGGCCGAAACAGCCATGGCAGAGAGTCCACATAGATTACACTGGTCCAATAGAGGGATTGGGAGATGCATATTCAAAACGGCCGTAAGTAGTGACCATGAAATCCATGACTGCAGAACAGACTATTGAAAAGTTGGAGGAAATATTTTCTCAATTTGGTAGACCTGGGCAAATAGTAAGTAACAACGGCATGCAATTCACTTCCAAAACGTTCAAAGGCTACATGAAAGGAAATGGTACCCAACGCATCAAATCATCCCCATATCACCCATTTCCAAATGGATTGGCCGGAAGATTCATGCAGTCACTCAAAAACTCACTAGAGGTACCAAAGGAATAAGGGACATGGTTGAGATGAATAAAGAACTTTTTGATATCCTACAGGAACACTGAACATACAGCAAGACCGAGCTCATCACTGATGCTGTTTTTAAAAAGGAACCTGGAGCAAAGTTCGATTTATTCCAGAACCACAGCAATGTGTGATTGACCCTTAAATGCCCTCAGGAGTGGTCAGTAAATGCTGGCCCAGTCAGCGACACCCACATCCCGTGAACGGATTTAAAAAATCAAATGCTGTTTCTGAAGAACCGTCAACTCTGATGGAAACTGACACTGAAATGGTTTCACAGGAAGATTTACCAACAGAAGAAATGGGAACACTTCAAAGGTCTGGAGTCGCCAAATTCCAGAGTGTTGAGTACAACTCAGAAGAAATAGACGTCTACCTGAGAGGCTATCTTATTAATTGTACATATGAGAAATAATGATGCAAAGTAATGTATCCACTATATAACTGACTCTGTGGTTGGAACATTGGGAAAGTTGTTGCTGGGAACTAAAGAAATAAAGGGGGAGGGATGTTATGTAGTTAAGTTGGTAACATCTCTTCTGGCATAATGTCACCTGATCTGTAGTGACGTAAGCAGAGATTTATAGGCTTTTGTGACTCTTTCACCTTAGACCTGGAACTAGCAACGCCTTAATAAACCTGCATCCTGTTTTACTACAATCCACCAGCGTGGCACTTCATTGATTTTCTCTTTGTGGTAGCTTCCTGTTGAGATGTAACAGTTACGTACATCCAGTTAGGAACAGGAGCGTCCACGTGACCTCTTGAACCTGTTCCACCATTCAGTAAGATCGTGCCTGATCTGATTGTAACCCCAATGCCACATTCCCATCTATCCCCACAATAATCTTTCACCCTCTTGCTTATCAACAACTTGACCTGTTCTGCCTTAAAGAGGTTGCCATGATCCATTTGAGGAAGGAAGTTACAAAGATTCAAAACAAAATAAAAACATTAAAATAACATTGTCCTCTCTTTAACTCTGAAAAAGAGTCAGACAGACTCAGAATGTTTACTCTGCTTCTCTCTCCACAGATGCTGCCAGACCTGCTGCATTTTTCCAACATTTCCTATTTCTGTTACAATGGTTCAAATTCTACTGCAGAGATTCGATCAGATAATCTGGGTAAACACTTCATTGCAGTGTTGAGGGACAGCTGCATTGTTGGAGTTGCTGTCCTTTGAATGAAACCAGGCCAATGTATTCTCTCACGTGGATATGTATAAAAATTACAATGCGTTAAACAAATTGCTATTGATTCAGTTTATAATTTGCTTAAACGATAATAAGATCATAGCTTTCAAAGACAAATGGACCAAAGGGAGAATCAGCAATGTTTAATTAAATAGGTGGCTTGTGGAATAAACCATCAATATCGACTTGATGGGTTAAGTAGGCACGTTTTTTTGTGCAACAGTCAATGAATCTATGCTCTGTTTCAGGCTAAAACAGTTGTTTACATTTATTTATATATTAGGCAATTACACAGAAGTAAAAAGTCATAGCAAGTAACAATTAGTGACTTCTAAGTTTCACAATCTGTGCAATTATTTTCTGTTGTACTTAACGGATTCTTTGAAGGATATTAATCCAGCATCTCCAAATCATGGATATTTTAATAGGAAGAGATCTTGTGAAAGTCCTCTATCAGTGCCTTTATATTTAAAACAGTGTGACATGAGGTTACATGCAATATTGATCTATCTTTCATATTAGAGCCAGTTCAATGACAAAATTAATTTTTCTCAAAAGTCAGATGAATGAGAAATTAAAGATTTTAACAGATAATTGATGAGTGTAAGATCTGTAGTCTTGTCTTCAACTGATGGCCCATCTGGTTTTTACACCCAATAGCAATTGTCATCTCATTTTGTTCAGCTTCTAGGATTAAGCCTTCTGAATGGGGTTCAGCTGTTTAGACCATCTGCAGTACTGCTTATTCAGTACTTTGAGTCCATTCGATAAGCTTGTGTTTGAACTTATGCATCAGTTTCACCCTCCTGTTCTATCTCCTTCGTGCCCTGTAGGTTCAACAATCTAGCAATCTCAGCCTTGAATGTTCTCAGTAACTGAGCATCCACGGTTCTCTGGGGTAAAGAATTCCAAAGATTCACAATTCTTTGAATGAAGAAGTGTTTCCTCATCTCGGTTCTAAGTGACTGACCCCTTATTACGAGACAATGACTTGTAGTTTTATACACAATAGTCAGGGGAAGCAGAATGCTGGCATCTTGATTTGATTTGATTTAATTTGATTTGATTTGATTTATTATTGTCGCATGTATTAACATACAGTGAAAAGTATTGTTTCTTGTGCACTATACAGGCAAAACATACTGTTCATAGAGAGGGAAAAGAGAGAGTGCAGAATGTAGTGTCACAGTCAAAACTAGGGTGTAGAGAAAGGTCAACATAATGCAAGGTAGGTACATTCAAATGTCTGACAGCAGCAGGGAAGAAGCTGTTCTTGAACTGGTTGGTATGTGACCTCAGACTTTTGTATCTTTTTCCCGACAGAAGAGAGTGGAAGACAGAAAGTTCAGGGTGCATAAGGTTCTTAATTACGCCGGCTGCTTTGCCGAGGCAGAAAGAAGTGTAGATAGAGTCATTGGGTGAGAAGCTGGTTTGCGTGATGGATTGGGCTACATTCACAACCTTGCGGTCTTGGGCAGCTCAGGAGCCATATCAAGCTATGATACAACCAGAAAGAATGCTTTCTATGGTGCATTTGTAAAAGTTGGTGAGAGTCGTAGCTGACATGCCAAATTTCCCTAGTCTTCTGAGAAAGTAGAGGTGTTGGTGGATTTTCTTAATTATAGTGTCAGAGTGGGGGGACCAAGACAGGCTGTTGGTGATCTGGACGCCTAAAAACCTGAAGCTCTCAAATCTTTCTACTTCATCCCTGTTGATGTAGACAGGGGCTTGTTCTCCTTTACGCTTCCTGAAGTCGAGGCTATCCCCTTCATTTTGTTGACATTGAGGGAGGGATTATTGTTGCCGCACCAGTTCACCAGATTCTCGATCTCATTCCTGTACTCAGTCCCATCATTGTTTGAGATCTGACCCACTACGGTGGTGTCATCAGCAAACTTGAAGGTCGAATTGGAGTGGAATTTGGCTACACGGTCATAGATGTATAAGGAGTATAGTACGGGGCTGAGAACACAGCCTTGTGGGGCACTGGTGTTGTCTACCCTGTCAAGCCCTTGAAGCATCTTTCATATTCCAATGAGATCACCTCTCATTCCCCTAAACCCCAGAGAGTCATTTTACTCAATCTCTCCTCATAGAACAACTATCTCATTCCAGGCATCAATCTAATGAACCTTTATTGTACTCTTTTTGGGGAAATTATATTCTTCCTCAGGCAAAATGACCAAAGTTCAATACAGCACTCCAGGTGTGTTGTCATCAACAAAATAAAAAATTGCAGCAAGATATCGTTACTCTTATACTTGGACTCTCACGGAATAAAGGCTCATATACCTTGAAGAGTGATTGGTAGCCTCACTGAATAGTAATCCAGCAGCTTTGGGTATCCTGGGGGCATGTGTTCAAATCTCGCCCTGGCAGCATGTGGAATTTAAATTCAGTTGACTCAAATTCTGGAATTGGTATGGTGATCTCAAAATTATCATTGATTATTGTAAAAAAACCCATCTGGTTCATTTATCCAGTCTGGTCTCCATGTGACTCCACACCATAGCAATATGGCTGACACTTTACTGCCCTCTGGCAAGCTAAGCTCAAGGGCAGTTAGGGAATGGACAACAAATGCTGGCCTTGCCAGTGATGCTCATGTCCCATGAACTATCATATCATTTGCCTTCCTAATTGTTTGTTGCAACTGGATTTTAACTCCTGTGAATTGTGTACAAGGACACTCAGATCCCTCTGCATCACAGAGCTCGATAGTCCCCTCCTTCTCAAACATATTCTGCTTTTCTATTCTTCCTAGTTAAATCAATAATCTTGGTAATTTATCAAGATTATTGGATAATTTATCGGATGGGCTGAATGGCCTCTTCTGTGCTGTATCATGCCATGATTCGATGATCTGCAGGCTCACATATTTTGATCTGTAAAAGTGACTGAGGCCATTGCTTATATCTGACAGGAATGAGTTAGAATCTGAAGATTTTCTTCTCTAAAGAATATTAATAAATCTGAAGGATGTTTACAATAATTGATTATAGTTTCACAATCAACATTATTGAGGCTAGCGTTATATTAATAATGTTTAATTGGAAATAAAAATCCACTAGCTGCTGTGGTGGGATTTGAACCCAGGTCAGGAACATTAAGCCTCTGGATCACTATTCTGGTGAGTGAACCACAACTCCACCATCGGCCCTTGGTTAACTCACCTCAGTGTCAGCCTTGGCCCAGTTGGTAGTGCTCTTGTCATTAAATCAGAAGTTTAAATTTAAAGTTTTAATCAGAAGTTGCTGTGCTGTTGGACAGGCTCTCTTTCACATGAGATGTTAAACTGAGATCCTGTCTACCCTCTTACGTGGATGCTAAAGATCCCGTTGCATTATTTTTAAGAAATCTATCCCTGGTGTCTGGGAAAACATTTATCCCTCAATCAATCTCACCAAAGCAGATGATCTGGTCATTGTCACAATACTGCGTGTGGGAGCTTGCTGTTCACACATTGTCTGCTGTGTTCCCTACATCCAAACAGTTGAAATGAGTTGGCATCTTCAGCAGCAGAAAGATGGAGAGGAAATCAGATGATAAACTGGAAATCAAAGATTGAAGGCTCAGCTGTGTAAGATTTCATCTTTTCCCAGTGTCAAGAATATTCATTTCTGTTTTTACCATTTAACCGTGTCATGTGATGGAATCACTTGATAGTACAAAGTATTTCTGCACTGTTAAATCTGCAAAATAATTCTGACGTAACCTGTACAAGTTTCTGAACTTTGGGGACTTTCAAAATCATTGGTCCTTTTCTGATATTCTGGGTGGCACAGTGGCACTGCTGCCTCATAACGTCAGGGTCCTGGGTTCAATTCTGGCCTCAGGTCACTGGCTTGTGGAGATTGCACATTCTCCCCGTGTCAACGTGGTTTCCTCCAGGTGCTCCGGTTTCCTCCCAAAGTCCAAAGTTGTGTGGTGGATTGGCCATGCGAAATTGCCCCATAGTGTCAGGGAGTTTAGCAGGCTATATAAGTGGGGTTACAGAGATGGGGTTTGAGTGGGATTGTTGTCAGTGCAGATTTGATAGGAAAAACTAGAACCAGAGGGATGCTCCTTTAAAACAGATGAGGAGGAATTTCTTCAGCCAGAGAGTGGTGAATCTGTGGAACTCTGCCGCAGAAAGCTGTGGAGGCCGAGTCATCGAATATCTTTAAGAAAGAGATAAAGAAGTTCTTGATTAGTAAGGGGGCAGGAGATTGGGAATGAAAAAAGTATCAGCCATGATTGAATGGTGGAGCAGACTCGATGGGCCGAGTGGCCTAGTTCTACTCCTATGTCTTATGGTCTTACCATGGGTCAAATGGCCTCCTTCTGCATTGTAGGGATTTTATGATTCTGTGATATACATTCAGTTCCTTTATGTATGTTTGCTGCTAATTCTCTAATCATTTTTTGGGTGCTAAGGGAATTTATTGTCAGTCCATAGCTGAGTTGAAACTTTGGGAATGTGTAATCCAACTGAGGTTTTTTTACACAATCTTGAGATATGAGCATTGCTGGTGAGGGCAACATTTATTGCCCATCCCTAATTGCCCTTGAGAAGGTGGTGGTGAGCTGTCTTTTTGAACTGTTGCAGTCAGTGTGGTGTAGGTACAGCCAGTGTTCCAGGATTTTGATTCAGCCACAGTGAGAGAATGATGATGTATTTTCAAGTCAGGAAGATATGCAGCTCTGAGGGGAACTTGCAGGTGGTGATGTTCCCATGTGCTTGTTTCCCTTGTCCATCTAGGTGATAGAGATTGTGGATCTGGGAGTTGTAGAAGGGGTGCCATCCTGTAGATGGTATCTACAGATGGTGTAGATGGTGTATAGCATCCTGTAGATGGTACATACTGCTGCTACTGTGCCTTGGTGCTAGTGGGAGTGGATGTTTGAGGCAATGGATGGGATGCCAATCAAGCAGATTGCTTTTCCTGGCTGGTGTCTTGTTGAGTGCTATTGGAGCTGCACTCATCCAGGCAAGTGGAATAGTCACATCAGACTCGTGACTTGTATCTTGTAAATGGTGGACAGACTTTGGGGAGTCAGGAACTGAGTGTCAGCATTAGGAAAGGACAAGATTAGGGTCAGTTTTGATACCCTTGATATCTTGCCAGAAAGATTGTGGAAGCAGCATCTAGGATTCAGTGTCAGCTTTGCCACTGTCGTAGCACTCTCAGCAGAGTACGTATCTGGGGAGTCCTCTCCATTAGACTTAGACATGTCATCTAGGCTGACACTGTCAGAGGGTCAGTACTGAGGGAGTGCCGCACTGTCAGAGGGTCAGTGCTGAGGGAGCACCACACTGTCAGAGGGTCAGTACTGAGGGAGTGCCGCACTGTCAGAGGGTCAGTGCTGAGGGAGTGCTGCACTGTCAGAGGGTCAGTGCTGAGGGAGCACCACACTGTCAGAGGGTCAGTGCTGACGGAGTGCCGCACTGTCAGAGGGTCAGTGCTGAGGGAGTGCTGCACTGTCAGAGGGTCAGTGCTGAGGGAGTGCCGCACTGTCAGAGGGTCAGTGCTGAGGGAGTGCTGCACTGTCAGAGGGATTGTCTTTCAGGTTAAAGAGTAAAGTATTACTTCTCAGGTATTAGATTCACTGGTATTATTGTGCAGAGGAATCCTCTTGATGTCCTCACCAACATTTATCTCTCAGCCAATAACATTACAACTCAGTGCCTTCTCTGGGAGTTTGCTGCATGAAAATCATACTTCCTGTAGCAACCTTAGTTCAAAAGTGTTTCATTGGTCATTAAGCCATTTGGGGTTTCTGAGGACGTGCTATATAAATGCGAGTTTTTTTTTCTCTCAGTGTTATTAAAGGTGATTTTTTTTGATAAATTGAAAGGATTAAAGGGAATAGAATATGACTGAATGGACTGTTCTTCTCAAGAGCTAGCACAGGGTGTTGGGCTGAATGACCTGTTTCTGTATTACAACCCTATTATCCAGATTCACCTGCTGTGGTAGTGAAGAGGACAAGCTTGTGCAATGTGGAGAGACTGGAGAATCTGGGACTGTTCTCCTTAAAGCGGAGAGTTTAAGGGTAATTTTTCTAGACCACTTCAGAATTCCGGGGGATGGAAGATGGGGGACAGGAATGTTGGGGGGTGCGTGGTGGTGGGCAGGGGGAGCAGTGCGGTTTGAGAGATTCAATCGGAACACATTTTCTATTCTATTCTACTCAGAAAGGAGAGGACTGAAGGCAATTGACAAAAGAAGCAGGAGGGACATGAGGAGAATTTATTTTCCACAGCAAGGTGATTATGATTGAAAGGCGATGTTTGAAAGGGCAGTGGAAACAGATTGAATAGCAACTTTCCAAAGGGAACTGGCTAAATGTTTGAGGAGGAATTAATCGCAGGTTTGTAGGGAAATGTTGGAGGGAATGGGGTGGTATTTGATAGAGTTAATGCAAATTAACTTTAAAAGCTAGGCACGGTGGTTAGCACTGCAGCCTCACAGCACCAGAGACCTGGGTTCGATTCCAGCCTTGGGTCACTGCACGTTCTCCCTGTGGCTGCGTGGGTTTCCTCCGGGTGTTCCAGGCTCCTCTCACATTCCATGCTAAGTTTCCTCTTAGTGTCCAAAGCTTTTTTTGTTATTCATTCCCATGGGCATTACAGGCTGGACAGCATAATTGCCCATCCCTAGTTGCCCTTGGATTGATGCAACTGAATGGCTTGCCATTTCAGAGGGCGGTTGAAAGTCAACCACACTATTTTTGGTCTGGAGTCATGTGTAAGCCAGACCAAGTAAGGGAGGCAGATTCCGTTCTCCAAAGGATATTAGTGAATTGGATGGGTTTTCCTGACAATTGACAATGGTTTTATGGTCATTAGTAGATCCTTAATTCCAAATATTTCTATTCAATACAAATTCCAGCAACTGCTATGGTGGGATTTGAACCTGGGTCCCCAGAACATTAGCTGAGTTTCTGGATCAATAGTCCGGCAATAATACCACTTGGCTATCACCTCCCCTGGAGATGTGTAGGTTAATTCCCTGCCCAGTGAAGCAGTTGAGGCTACCTCATTGAATGTTTTTAAGGCAAGGATAGATAAATTTTTGAACAGTAAAGGAATTAAGGGTTATGGTGAGCGGGCGGGTAAGTGGAGCTGAGTCCACAAAAAGATCAGCCATGGTCTTACTGAATGGCGGAGCAGGATCGAGGGGCCAGATGCTCTACTCCTGCTCCTAGTTCTTATGTTCTATGTTATGTGGATTGGCCACGTTAAATTGCTCCTTAGTGTCCAAAGATGTTTAGATTAGATAGATAAACCATGGGATTAGATAGATTAACCATGGGAAAGTGATGGGGTTACAGGGATTGGGCAGGGGGTGGGCCTGGGTAATTTACCCTGTCAGAGAGTTGTACAGCCTCGATGGGCTAAATGGCCTCTTCTGCACTATGGTATTCTATGGTATAATGAATGGCCTTCTCTTGTACAGTAAGATTCTAAGTGAATGCAGAATATCATCAAAAATTGGAGTTTTGATCCTGAACATTGAGATTTGGGAATTGTATTGTTGGGGGGCGGGGAGTTGACACTCAGTGCTGTGGGCGGTGGAGGGGCGGGGGAGGGGTGGTAGAATTGACTTACAGTGCTGTGTGGGGGGAGAGATTGACTTTTAGTGCTGTGGGGGTGGGGGTTGACCCCCAGTGCTGTGTGGGGGGAATTGACTCTCAGTGTTGTGGGCAGGGGGGGGGGGTTGGGTGTGACCCTCAGTGCTGTGTGGGGGGGACTGATTCTCAGTGCTGTGGGTGGGGGGGGAGGGATTGATTCCCAGTGCTGTGGCGGGGGCAGGTGTTTGACCCTTGGTGCTGTATTGGGTGGTGAATTTGGGGAGGGGGTGTGACCCTCAGTGCTGTGTGCACGGACGGGGGTGGCGGTTTGGGAGGGCGACCTTAAGATCTGTGGGGAGGGGGTGGTTTGGGAGAGGTTGGATCCTAAATGCTGTATTGGGGGGGAGCGGTTTGGGGGTGTAGCCTTGAGTGCTGTACTGGAGGGGGATTAATGGGGGGGGTTGACCCTGAGTGCTGTATGGGGGGTGAGGGGTGTTTGATGCTGTGTTGTGGGAGGGGGTGACCCTGAGTGCTGGGGTGTGGGGTTTGATGCTGTGTTGAGGGGTTTGATGGGGGTGATGACTCTCAGTGGTGGTGGGGGGTGAAGCTGTGTTGAGGGGTGACCCTCTGCTGCATGGGGTGGCATTGATGGGGGGGTTGGTGTGACTCTCATGCTGTGGGGGGGTGGTGTTTGATGCTGTGTTGGGAGAATGGTTTGGGGGGTGCTTGACCCTGAGTGTTATATGGGGGGGGGTTGATAGGGGGGTTTGATGGTGTGTTGGAGGGGGTGGTTTGTGGGGAGTGACCCTGAGTGTTGTGTGGGGGGTGGGTTGTTGCTGTATGGGGGCAGCTGGTTTGGGGGGGTTTGACCCTTAATGCTGTGGGGGTTTGATGGGGAGGAGGGTTTGATGCTATGTTAGGGGAGTGGCTTTGGGGGGTGGTTTGGGGGGGGGCGTTAACCCTGAGTGTTGTATTGGGAAGGGGGGAGTTTGATGCTGTATGGGGGATTTGATGGGGGGGTTGATGCTGTGTTGTTGGGGGTTTGAAGGGGGTTGATAATGTATGGGTGGGGGGTGTGTGATGGGGGGTTCGATGGGGGGGTGTTTGATAGGGGTATTTGATGTTATGTTGGGAGGTGTTTGATTGGGGGGTTTATGCTGCATGAGGGGGGTTTGATGGGGGTGTGTTTGATGGGTGTGTTTGATGCTGTGTTGGGGGTGTTTGATGGGGGGGTTCTGTGGGGGTGTTTGATCCTGTATGTGGTGGCAGTGTTCGGGGGGGGAGGTGTTCTATGGGGGTGTTTGATGCTGCGTTGAGGGTTTGATGGGGGGTTTGATGGGGGTGGTTGATGGGGCGGTGATTGATGCTGTGTTGGGGGGTTTGATGGGGGGGTTGATGCTGTATGAGGGGCTTGATGGCGGGGTGTTTGATGGGGGGTTTAATGGGGGGGTGCTTGATGGGGAGGTGTTTGATGCTGTGTTGTTGGGGGTTTGGAGAGGGGTTTGATACTGTGTTGGGGGGTGTTTGATGGGGGTGTTTGATGGGGAGTTGATGCTGTATGGGGGGGTTGATGGGGGGGTTGATGGGGGGGTTTGATACTGTGTCGGGGGGTGTTTGATGGGGGCATTGATGCTGGGCCCGGGGGTGTTTGATGGGGGGTTCTATGGGGGGGGGGTTGATGCTGTGTCGGGGGGTGTTTGATGGGGGGTTCTATGGGGGGGTTTGATGCTGTGTCGGGGGGTGTTTGATGGGGGGTTCTATGGGGGGGTTGATGCTGTGTCGGGGGGTGTTTGATGGGGGGTTCTATGGGGGGGGTTGATGCTGTGTCGGGGGGTGTTTGATGGGGGGTTCTATGGGGGGGGTTGATGCTGTGTCGGGGGGTGTTTGATGGGGGGTTCTATGGGGGGGGTTGATGCTGTGTCGGGGGGTGTTTGATGGGGGGTTCTATGGGGGGGTTGATGCTGTGTCCGGGGGTGTTTGATGGGGGGTTCTATGGGGGGGTTGATGCTGTGTCCGGGGGTGTTTGATGGGGGGTTCTATGGGGGGGTTGATGCTGTGTGGGGGGGTGTTTGATGGGGGGTTCTATGGGGGGGGTTGATGCTGTGTCCGGGGGTGTTTGATGGGGGGTTCTATGGGGGGGGTTGATGCTGTGTCGGGGGGTGTTTGATGGGGGGTTCTATGGGGGGGGTTGATGCTGTGTCGGGGGGTGTTTGATGGGGGGTTCTATGGGGGGGTTGATGCTGTGTCCGGGGGTGTTTGATGGGGGGTTCTATGGGGGGGTTGATGCTGTGTCCGGGGGTGTTTGATGGGGGGTTCTATGGGGGGGTTGATGCTGTGTGGGGGGGTGTTTGATGGGGGGTTCTATGGGGGGGGTTGATGCTGTGTCCGGGGGTGTTTGATGGGGGGTTCTATGGGGGGGGTTGATGCTGTGTCGGGGGGTGTTTGATGGGGGGTTCTATGGGGGGGGTTGATGCTGTGTCGGGGGGTGTTTGATGGGGGGTTCTATGGGGGGGGTTGATGCTGTGTCGGGGGGATGTTTGATCGGGGGTTCTATGGGGGGGGTTGATGCTGTGTCGGGGGGTGTTTGATGGGGGGGGTTCTATGGGGGGGGTTTGATGCTGTGTCGGGGGGTGTTTGATGGGGGGTTCTATGGGGGGGGTTGATGCTGTGTCCGGGGGTGTTTGATGGGGGGGTTGATGCTGTGTCGGGGGGATGTTTGATCGGGGGTTCTATGGGGGGGGTTTGATGCTGTGTTGGGGGTGTTTGATGGGGGGTTCTATGGGGGGGTTTGATGCTGTGTTGGGGGTGTTTGATGGGGGGTTCTATGGGGGGGTTTGATGCTGTGTCGGGGGGTGTTTGATGGGGGGGGGTTGATGCTGTGTTGGGGGGTGTTTGATGGGGGGTTCTATGGGGGGGGGGTTTAATGCTGTGTCGGGGGTGAAGGGGTTAATGAGGGATGTGTTCTGGGGCTGCGCAGCTGCAGTTGTGGCGATGCCAGTGTGCGGATGGGCAGGATGTGGATCTGAGGCTGGAGTCATTGTGTACAAGGCGGGGGGAGGGTGGGAGGGAGGGGGGCGATTGCACAGCATGATCCCAGGGAAGCCCCAGTGCAGGCGGGCAGGCTGCTGAGCATGGTGCAGAAAGCCAAGCGGAACGGGGAGGTTGGAGGCGGCCCGGGGGAGAAGCGGCTGAAGGTGGGATTCGTGGGCATCGATGGAGGGACCGAGGCTGCGATCAGCGCCGGGGCGGACTCCTCCTGCACCCGGGACGGGGCTCTGCTGATCGCCGGCACGGATGGCAGCAAGCGGGGCAGCATCCTGGGCAAGCCCCGCTCCGGGGTGGGCAAACGCCCCAAGAGGAACGCCTTTTACAGAAAGCTGCAGAACTTTATGTACAATGTGCTGGAGAGACCCCGCGGATGGGCGTTTATCTACCATGCATATGTGTGAGTAAAGAGCCCAGCTCCCCCTGCCAGCCCCCCCGGGGGGGGGGACAAATCTCAGCCTTTGTCGCAGTCTGAGGTTCTCACATTGCATTCAGTCAGTTCCTAAATTCAACCCCAAGCTGAGGAGCAGGGAGCAGATCATCAGCTGGTGCTCAGTCTGTGTTTGCCTGTCATTCATTCCTGTGTGTGTCTCTGTGTGTGTGTGTCTGTGTGTGTCTCTGTGTGTGTGTCTGTGTGAGTCTCTGTGTGTGTGTGTCTCTGTGTGTGTGTCTGTGTGTGTGTCTCAGTGTGTGTCTCTGTGTGTGTCTGTGTGAGTCTCTGTGTGTGTCTGTGTGTGTGTGTCTCAGTGTGTGTCTCTGTGTGTGTCTGTGTGAGTCTCTGTGTGTGTGTCTCTGTGTGTGTCTGTGTGTGTGTCTGTGTGTGTGTCTGTATGTGTGTCTCTGTGTGTGTATGTATCTGTGTGTCCGTGTGTATGTCTGTGTGTGTGTCTGTGTGTCTCTCTGTATGTCTGTGTGTGCATGTGTTTGTGTCCCTGTGTATGTGCATGTGTCTATGTGTCTCTCTGTGTCTGTGTCCTTGTGTGTGTGTCTGTGTGTGTGTGTGTGCCTGTCTGTCTGTGTGTGTTTGCTGTTATCTGTTGCTGCAATTTCCAAGCCCCCACTCTCCGCCCCATCAGATTCTTCTGCTGTGAATCCGGTTAGATTCAAACTGGAAGAATCAGCAAAAATCCCTCAATCGATGAGCAGGAGAGTGTGTCTGTGTGTGTGTGTCTGTGAGAGAGAGGGGGGAGTGAGTGAGCTCTGCAACTGCACCAGGGCTGCTAACTTGTGAAAAACGCTCAGTCCACACTGTGGCATCTTTTAATTTCAATTGAATTTCTTAAACTCAAGACGGTTGGTCAAAGTTAAAGGCAAAATACTGCAGATGCTGGGAATCTGCCACAGTAACAGAAAATGCTGGAAAGTCTCAGCAGGTCTGACAGCATCTGTGGAGAGAGAATAGAGCCAACGTTTGGAGTCTGGATGCCAGAGCTCTCTCCACAGATGCTGTCAGGCTCGCTGAGATTTTCCAGCATTTTCTGCAGTTGGTCTGAGTGTTTGGTCATTGATGAAGTTCAGATCAGTTGGTGAAAAGGGATTTTTATTAATTACATAAGACTGTTATAAAGACAATCGATTTGTTGGGTTGACCTTGAGTCTGAGACATGTTGCTGCATGAACTGAGGGGGGAATTTTATTATGTATTTTAAATTATTTGTATTGATAGATTTAAAGAAAATGTATTATGCATTTGACGTATTATGGAATTGACGTGGTTTTGCTGGCAAGATTGGATTTGGTCTCTAACTCTAGTTGCCCTAACAATGTTTTTTTTTGAATGGCTGTTCATTTCTGCATATATGGATGGCTTCAAAAACTGTCCAACTTCTTGCTGTCATTTATTTTAGCCACCTTTTCCGGATGATTGACTTTAGCTGTAGTAAATGTTTCAAATAGAAACCTGTATGTAAACAGTTCCTGTAATGGTGTAGTTGCAAGCTCTGGCCACTAGCTGATGCCAGTGTGCAGTAGCTTCCTGAAGTCTTGCCATCTTGTATGTGTGAAGAAGGTTTGTCAAGCCTGTGACATTTTCAGTGGAACCATAAGTTTTTGTTCAGGAGCTGACTAAAATAATAAATAGAATTAAAATAATTCAGCAGAGACCGTTATCCCTTCACCAGATTCCCTTTTTAGTTACAAACTCTACTGAAGTTACTAGAGTGTTAGAAGCTCAGAGCCAGCATCCAGACACTCCCAGTTATATATACAACAATTGGATAAGCAATAAAGAGCTCAGTCAGGGGGCTTCTTTTGATGTCCAATCAAATAAACAAAATCAAATTAACTTGGGGACAAATTAAAAGGGGCAGCTCCCCAAAAGGAGGAGAACCTCACGAAACAAAAGACAAAGCTGGGAGGAAACATGAAACATCAAATTAAAATGTGATTTAAGGGGCCAATAATGCATCCCAGTCTTCGCAGTGCCCAGCGGGCACAGAAGGCATTAACAATGCCCTCGGACACTGCATGCTCCCTCTCCAGCGACACCCAGTCACAAATATAACCGCAACAGAGGGGCGGGCAGTCAGGCTGGACAGCTCCCTTCATCGCCCGGTGCCTGGACCTGTAGAAGGGAGCTCAATCAGGGACAGCTTTTAGTGGGAACTCAGTCAGGGATCTCTTTTCCTGTTGAACCAAATAAACAAAATCAAACCAAGGAGTTTATATTCTAAGAGGCCATACTTAATGGTCTCATTGAAGTCATTACAAGAATGTCTGTGGATGTAATTCACATGAACTTACAGAAGGCCGATTTACCAAAATGAGACCTGGTATCAAAGCGTTAAATTGCAAGTGAGAATTACATAAACTAGCAATATATCCCCTGACATTTAGAAGGTTACGAGATGATTTGATTGAAGTTTTCAATGGGAACAGATAAGGTTGGTAGAGAGAAGCTATTTCTGTTGGTTGGAGAGCCAAGCACAGAGTCTTATCCTTCAGCACTGAGGATAGGAAGCATCTTCGGCACATACACCACACATACACACCACACATACACACACACACACCACACACATACATACACACACACACCGCACATACACACACACCGTACATACACACACACCACACACACATACATACACACACACCGCACATACACACACACACCACACACACATACATACACACACACTGCACATACACACACACACCACACACACATACATACACACACACACCACATACACACACACATATACACACACACATACACACACACACCACACACACATACACACACACCACACACATCACATACACACACACCACACATACACATATACATACACACACACCACATACACATACATACACACACCACACACATACATACACACACACCACACACACATACACACACACATATACACACAAACCACACACACCACACACACACACCACACATACACATATACACACACACACACACCACACACACATACATACACACACACACCACACACACATATACACACACACATACCCACACACACATACACACATACACACACACACCACACATACACATATACACACACATACATACACACATACATACACACACACACCACATATACACACACCACACACACACCACACACACACGCACACACACACATACACACACACACCACACACACACACACCACACACACACATATACACACACACCACACACACACATACACACACACCACACACGTACACACACACCACACACATCACACACTCACACACATACACACACACCACACACACATATACACACACACACACACACACACACACACAGGGAGCTTGGAACATTCTTTTACAAACGGTGATTGATGACAGATGAATTTTAATTTCAAATCTATGATTTAGAGACTTTTATTAAACAGATGTGTTTAGGGATAATGGACAAAAGGCAGGTTATAGAGTTAGGTTTGCAAATCACTCCTGATCTCATTAAATGGCAGAGCAGATGGGTGAGGGTCCAAGTGACCTCCTACGTATCTCCAATATTCCTTCAGACATCATGTGCAAAAAAATTTTGATTGGTTCAAGTTTTCAATTAGGAACCAATCAACGACCACTTTAGTGCTAACCTCCTCACCTCTGAGCAGATTGTGATTGGTTCCTGTGGAACAGTTCAGCTCATTAATATATACTCTGAGACTGGGAACTTGTCAAATGTTTTTATTTGTTGGGTACTTTGGAGTCAATGAGAAAATATTTGTTGTTTATTTTAACTGCCTCTGAACGAGTCAGCATAACCCTTGACTGAGAAATCCCACCCACTGAGCAATACTGCAGGGAGCAGGAGAGTGTCTGCACATCTGTGTTGTTTCTATTAGCGTAAAGATAGAATTGGTTAGATTGTGATTTTTTTTATTATAATGGTTTAGAAGTCATTGATTGAAGGAGTGCTGAGGGACAAATCAATGTGTTTTTTTTAGAAGCAGGAAACTTTGTGTACTACTAACTAAAAGATCCTTATTTACAGATCCTGATTGTGTCAAATGTTTGAAGGATAATAGAGCCTTTTATTGGAAGGATAATTCTGAAGTTATATACCAGAAAGTTGTAATGTTAAAACAGAAACTGCACAGAAACAGACCATTCGGCCAGTTGTTACCGTACTGGCTCTTTGAGAGAGCAATTCAGCTAGTCCTTCTTTCCCAGGCTCTTTCCTGCAATTTTTATTCATTTTTGAAGTTAATATTGTATCTGTTTCCACTGCCCATTCAGGAAGTGCATCCCACATCATCCTAATTAGCTGGGATTGGCAATTATACTGTTCCTCACTGAAGTTTGTTTTTTATTCATTCATGGGACATGGGCATCGCTGGATGGCCAACATATATTGCCTATCCCTTCTTGACCGAGGACAGTTGGGAGTCAACTACACTGCTGTGGGGTCATTTGTAAGGATATGCAAAGTAAGGATGGTGGATTTCCTTCCCTGAAGGGCATTAGTGAACCTGATGGGTTTTTCTGACAATTGGCAATGGTTTCATGGTCATCAGTAGATTCTAAATTTCAGATATTTTTTATTGAATTCAAATTGCACCATCTGCCATGGTGGGTTTTAAACCCGGATCCCCAGAACATTAGTTGAGTTTCTGGATTAATAATCTAGGAATAATACCACTAGGCCATTGCCTTCCCGTTTAACATCATTAAAATATGATTATCGGGTTATTTTCTGATTACTATTGATGGGAGCTTGCTGTGCACAAATTGTCAACTGTATTTCCTACATTACAACAGTGACTATTCTCCCAGAAATGCTTCATTGGCTGTGAAACATTTTGGAACATCCTGAAGTTTTGAAAGGTGTGATAGAAATTGAAATGTTCTTGAGACTCTTGTGCCTTTGTTAATTATGTTCATGAGAGTTTGGGATTGGAGAAAAGTTGAGATGATTTTGACCATCATCACTTCCTTCTTGTTGTAGCAAGGAGTATTGGGTTGTACGGGAAATAGACAGGAGATTGCAAATAGGAAGGAAGCTCAGATATCCTGGTGAAAATCTCAGATAACCAATTGAGATTAACTCATCAATGTGCTGTTCTCAAAATGGAACTCAAAAGTGACAGCTTTTTGTTAAAGTGCTTATAGAGTCATAGAGGTTTACAGCATGGAAACAGGTCTTTTGGCCCAACTTGTCCATGCTGCCTTTTTTTTTAAACCCCTAAGTTAATCCTAATTGCCCATATTTTGCCCATATCCCTCTATACCCATCGTACCCATGTAACTATCTAAATGCTTTTTAAAAGATAAAATTGTACCTGCCTCTACCTCTGCCTCTGGCAGCTTGTTCCAGACACTCACCATCTTCTGTGTGAAAAAATTGCCCCTCTGAACCCTTTTGTATCTCTGCCCTCTCACCTTAAACCTATGCCCTCTAGTTTTAGACTTCCCTACCTTTGGGAAAAGATATTGACTATCTACCTTGTCTATGCCCCTCATTATTTTATAGACCTCTACAAGGTCACCCCTCAACCTCCTACGCTCCAGAGAAAAAAGTCCCTGTCTATTCATCCTCTCCTTATAACTCAATCCATCAAGTCATGGTAGCATCCTAGTAAATCTTTTTTGCACTCTTTCTAGTTTAATAAAATCCTTTCTGTAATAGGGTGACCAGAATTGCACACAGTATTCCAAGTGTGGCCTCACCAATGTCTTGTACAAATTCAACAAGACATCCCAACTCCTGTATTCAATGTTCTGACCGATGAGACCAAGCATGCTGAATGCCTTCTTCACCACTCTGTCCTCCTGTGACTCCACTTTCAAGGAGCTATGAACATGTACCCTTAGATCTCTTTGTTCTGTAACTCTCCACAATGCCCTACCGTTAACTGAGTAAATCCTGCCCTGGTTCAATCGACCAAAATGCATCACCTCGCGTTTATCTAAATTAAACTCCATCTGCCATTCGTCAATCCACTGGCCCAATTGACCCAAGATTCCGTTGCAATTGGAGATAACTTCCTTCACTGTCCACTATGCCACCAATCTTGGTGTCATCTGCAAACTTACTAACCATGCCCCCTATATTCTCATCCAAATCATTAATATAAATGACAAATAACAGTGGGCCCAGCACTGATCCCTGAGGCACACTGCTAGTCACAGGCCTCCAGTTTGCAAAACAACGCTCTACAACCACCCTCTCGCTTCTGTCAAGAAGCCAATTTTGTATCCATTTAGATACCTCACCCTGGATCCTGTGAGATTTAACTTTATGCAACAACCTACCGTGTGGTACCTTGATTCTAATCATGACTCTTGAAGCCACATCGAACACAGCGAGGATTATATATCAAAGCCCGATTGCTGTGTAGTGAGGAATTACTCATTTATACTGGTCCCATCAATGATGATGTCAGTCTGAGAAACACTCTATGATCTGTCATTATAGAAAGACTCTTCCACATTCACTACAGTGCAATTGTTCGCAATAAGTTACGTTTTGCAGCAAATTTAAAACTGCAACCTTATTTTCAGGTGTTGGTTATGCTTAACATTGCATCAAACAGCACAGCATCAGAGTCAGCCGTTTGAACGATCTATCCAATTAATCCCACTCCTCCCTTCTCCATAGCCCTGCATATCTTTCCTTTTCAATATTTATCCAATTCCCTTTTGAATCTGCTTCCAGTGCCCGTGCGCCGTGCATTCCAGTTCAGAACAACTGGCCGCAAGGAAAACACTCTTTGGGCGGGATTTTCCAGCTGTGCTCACCCCAGAACCAGAAAATTCCACCAAGGTCAACAGACCTGTGCATTGTCTCCCTCTTCACCCCTCCATCCTCCACCCTCCCTCCCCCTCCTCCCACCCCAATTACGATTCCTGTGGTGGGCCGAATGGGAAAACGATGCCATTTATTTCTGTGATAAGTCTTTGGAGGCAGGAGTCCCTTCACCAGAATCCCTTTATTTACAATTCCAGCAGCAGTACACAGAGTACTCGCAGTCAGCAGTCTACCTCCGGGAGTGCCAGAGGAGCTGACACCTCTGGTTCCATACAAGGAAAGGACTTGCTGATTGGCCCATCAATTAACTCTTAATCAGGGAGTTCATATTCCAATAGGCCAACCTCAGTGGCCTGACTGAAGTCATTACAATCTCTCCTTCTGATATTTTTCTGTTTTGTGACCATAAATCTGGGTTTTCTGGTGCTGACTGACCCCCCCACCCCTCCCAGTTTTTCCCGATCACTATCAAAACCCTTATTATTTTGAACACCTCCATTTAGTGTCCCTGAACCTTCTCTGCTGTGAGGAGAACATCCTCAACTTCTACCATCTCTCCATGTTAACAAAAGCCCTCATTTTGTTTGAAACCCAGCCACTTACAGCTCAGAAACAGGCCATTCAGCCCGAGTCTAAATCAGTATTATGTTGTACCTTCATCTCCTCCCACCCTTCTTCAGCCAAGGCCGTGGGCGTATCATTTTATTCCTTTGCCCTTCTCATGCTTATCTAACTTTCCTTTGAATTTGCCTCAGCTACTCGCTGTGATAATGGTTTTCAGATTGTGATTGCTCGCTGGGTCTTGAATTCCCTACTGGATTTATTAATGAGGATCTCATATTTATGGTCCTTAGTTCTGCTTTCGTAGAATCCCTACGGTGCAGAAGGAGACCATTCGGTCCATTGAGTCTGCACCGAGCACAATCCCGCCCAGGCCCTATTCCCATAACCCCATGCATTTACCCTAGCTAGTCCCCCTGACACTAAGGGGCAAATTAGCATGGCCAATCAACCTAGTCTGCACACCTTTGGAGTGTGGGAAGAAACCGGAGCATCTGGAGAAACCCATGCAGAAACAGGGAGAATGTGCAAACTTCACACAGACAGTGACCCAAGCTGGGAATCAAACCCGGATCCCTGGCGCTGTGAGGCAGCAGTATTAACCACCGTGCCACTGTGCCACCCCTTTTGCCTGGAGGTGGGACTACTATTTCTATACCAGCTCCATCAGATTACCCCTTTCTTTTTATATTGAAAAGATCCCTTGCCTGTTTGATCTTTCTTGAGTTTAGAAGCTCTCTGTTCTGGTATCATTTCAGTGATTTTTTTTATTTTCAGTGTTTGTAGGTTTTTGTTTTGTAATTTGGAGACCAGCTGAGCAAGGTTCAATGCAAGTTTAGCATGACTACCCTACTTTTCAATTCTATCCATTTAGAAATGTATCTGCATTGCTACTTTGTCTGTTTGTAACTCCAGACCTTTTTGTCCCTCTGAACAACTTAGATTCATTGGTCCAAAGAGTATGTCACCTCTTTATTCTTCCTCCCCAAAAAGGAACACATGAGGCAGGAGTAGGCCAGTTGGTTCCTTGAGTCTCTCCGCCATTTGACTAGATCATGGCTGATGTTCCACCTCAACATCAACTTCTTGCACTATTCCCATATCTCTTGATGTCATTGGTATCTAGAAACCTATCGAACTCTGCTTTGAACATACTCAATAACTGACCCTCAGCAGCCCTTTGGGGTAGACAATTCCAAAGATTTACCATCCTCTGATGGGAGAAATCCCTCCCCACTTCAGTCTGAAATAACCTCTTATTCTGTGACAGTGTCCCCTGATTCTAGACCTCCACACCCCTGTCAGCCAGGGGAAACATTCTTCCTGGGTCTACCCTATCAATTGCTGTAACAATTTTCTACAGTTCATTGAGGCCACCTCTCATTCTCTCATCCAAAGAATGCAAGCTCAGACTCTCAATCTCACCTCACAGGACAAGCCCACCACCCCCAGACTAGTGCGGTGAACATCTGCGGCACTCCCCACTAAGTAAGGAGATGAAAACTGCACACAACACTCCCAAATGTGGTCTTGCCAAAATATAACACCTCAAAATTCCTGCATTGAAGCAAAAAACATAAAATGTCTGGCAGCATCTTTGATGAGAGGAGCAGATTTAAAGCAATATTTCAGGTCAGTGACCTTTTATCAGAAACCTCCATAGGTGCTGCCTGACTCCTCAATATTCCCCAACGTTTTCTGATTTTATTTCAGAATTCCATAAGCTGCAGTATTTTGTGTTTGTATTTTGATTGAGATTAACTGAGGCGATCAGATAGCCCATCACATCTCCCTCATTGTTCATTATGATCATGGCTGATCTTGGGTTTGAACCCTGCTTTCCCACCTGCTCCCCATATTCCTGAAAGACTGAAAATCTGCTGATCCCAGCCTTAAATCTATTCAACAATGGAGTATCCACACGCCTCGGGGACACAGAATTCCAAAGATTTGAGAGAAGAACTTTCTCCTCATCTAGGTCCCCAATTTGTCCTGAAATTGCACCCGTGTTCTAGGTTTGTTTAGATTCATTTTTGGGACATGGGTATCACTGGCTGGGCAGCATTTACTGCCCATCCCGAGGGCAGTTGAGAGTCAACCACGTTGCTGTGACTCTGGCGTCACATGTCAGCCAGACCAGGTAAGGACGGCAGACTTCCTTCCCTAAAGGATCTTAATGAACCAGATGGGTTTTTCCGACAACCCACAATGGTTTCCTGGTCATCAGTAGATTCTGAATTCCAGATATTTTTTATTGAATTCAAATTCCAGTATCTGCCATGGTGGGATTCGAACCCGGATCCCCAGAATATTAGCCGAGTTTCTGGATTAATAATCCAGTGATAACACTACTAGGCCATTGCCTCCTTGGTGATGCCCCCAGATGCCCCAGCCAGGGACAACAGCATGCCAACCACATGGCTGTTCTGCAAGTTCATTAATGTCTTTCTATACTTCCTCCGTCTTCCTCTGCATTAATGACCACCCATCTACCCACAGATTAGTGTCACAGTTTGAGGCTGTACTTTCAAATTGTTCATGTATATTGTGAACAGGTCTCAGCAGTGATTCAAGTGGGACACATTCCTTATAGGTAATGATCTTCCAGGTTTAGGTGTGTCTGTTCCTTTGGAGGATCGGTATTCTCAGGATTGTAGTTCTATCAAAATCCCAATCACTACCTGCAGTGTTTGTTACTGAGTCTCAATCAGTAACAGGCACTGATTCCAGAGAGTAACGTACAACTCATCATTCTTATCGAAGGGCTGGATACTACTACTCCTGCTCCTATTTCTTATGTTCTTATTATGTTCTTATTCCTGGGCAACCAAACTAATTCCCTTTATTCATTCGGGGCACATGGCTACTGTTGACAAAGACAGCCGTTCCATTTCCAATTCCCCTTAACAGAGCAACTTGTTAGTTACTTCAGAGGGCAGTTAAGAATTAACAACATCTGGAGTGGAATATAATACTCCCCCTGTCACAAATCCAGTGGTGGGGGGATTTAATTGGATACAGCATGGGGACCTCTCCATGCTGCATCTGTCCTGGGAGTGTTTGATGGGGACAGTGTAGAGGGAGCTTTACTCTATATCTAACCCTGTGCTGTACCTGTCCTGGGAGTCTTTGATGGGGGCTGTGTAGAGGGAGCTTTACTCTGTATCTATCCTGGACTCCAAACTTTGGGAATCTCTTCCTAAACCTCTCTGCCTCAATTTGCTCCTTGAGAATTCTGCGAAAGCTCAGTCTTTAGCTCAGCTTTTGATCATCCACTCTTAATAATTTGTGTAAGTCAGTGTCAAAATTTGTTCAGTAAACCCCTTGTGAAGTGTTACGGGACATTGGGCTGTGTTAAAGGCACTACAGAAACGCTATGAGTTGGTAATGTAGTAATTACAATGGGCAGAATTACAGTGGGCTGCTGGCTCACTCTCAGCTGTTTTACAACATCACAAAAACTCAAAATCTATCTGAACTAATGGACAACAAAACCAAAACTCAAAGCAAGGAAACTGCTCCCTGTGATTGTGAGTCTCTGCGGTATTTGATTGCTGTCCAGTAGCCCCAAGCTCCCTGGCTCAGTCATTGAGCTGACAGTTAGCAGTTATTACAAGCCACACTGCTAGATCAGTGGTTCCCAATGGGTGTGCTGCGGGGAAGTGGGCAAGTTGTGCCCTGGCGTGGGCAGACTGGGATAGGAGATTGTACAGTTCCATGTCAGAAATACCTCTACCCAGCGTGTGGATTTATCTGTCAGAACAGGACAGTAAGTCACGCCTTGGCTATTTGATAAGGGTTCTGTCAAATCTGGATACTGTCTCTTGGCTTCTTGGGGTGCCCTCAATACCGCATCCTTACCTGATAGGTTTTCTGGGGTTACTGTGTGAATGTTAGGCATTTGTGGCAATGTTTCACCACATTCCCGTCCAGTCCTGTCCTGTCCGCCACCAGTCTCACTGTAGTAGCTCCGTGGTCGCATTCCTTCCCCTGATGGATGGCCCCCTTGTACAGTCCCATCTCGGTAATAAGAACCGCTTATTGACCACAGTGACTCTCGCTCAGTGAGAATGAAATGATGCTGCATCTACTACATAGTGCAACTATAAAATGTTTTACCCAGGGAAGGGGTTCGATTGTCCACTGTCTACGTGGAGTTTGCACACTCTCCCTGTGTCTTTGTGGGTTTCCTCCAGATGCTCCGGTTTCCTCCCGCACTCCAAAGATGTGCAGGTTAGGTTGATTGGCCATGATAAATTGTCCCTGGTTTCAGTGGGATTGGCAGGATAAATGAGTGAGGCTGTGGGAATAGGGCCTGTGTGGGATTATAGTTAAATATTTCTTCACTCAGAGAGGCTGAGTTTGTGGAATTTTGTACCACAGAAAGTAGTTGAGGCATTGTATGTTTTCAGGAAGGAGTTAGATATATTGAGAGAACAGTAAGCAAAGCAAATGGGATCTTCGGTTTCATAAATAGAGACATTGAGCACAAAAACAGGGAAATGATTCTGAATCTTTATAAAGCTCTGGTTAGGCTACAGCTATAAGTTTGTATTCAAGTATTGTTGCAACAGGACGGAGGTGGGGGATCCTTGAGGGAATGCAAGAGAGATTTACCAGAATGCTTCCAGGCATAGGGGAATTCTATTTCATATGATTCACTTAGACAAGCCATGGTTGTTCTTCCTGGAGCAATGGAGATTGAAGGGGAGATATGAAAGAAATGTAGAAGATTATAAATTTAGCTAAGGTGGACAGGGAAAGACTCGTCCCATTAGCTGTTTGTTGAAGGGCTAGGCAGCCCTGAAAACACTGTTTTAAGATTATTGGCAAGAGTTGCAGGGGCTATGTGAGGAGGGACATTCTTGCTTAGTGACCAGTAATGACCGAGAACTTGGTGTCCCTGAGAGTGGTAAAGGCGAAATCGATCAATAACTTGAAAAGTAAATTAATTGGATGTGAATTTGAAGGAAATAAATTTGCAGGGCTACAGGAATCTGAGAGTTAGAGGGACTGCATGCTTTGTGAGATCCTAGCACAGGCCTTTTGGGCTGAACGGCCTCTTGCATTGTAACTGACTTGAGATAGAGGGCGTTGATTGGGTGGTTATATTAGCATGTATGAAGTATATACCTGGATTATTTCACTCTTGAGTAAATCGATTCCAAGACTGACTCTGGTTGCACTAACTGATCATCATGAACATAATACAAGTTATCTAAGTCTTTTTTGAAATCCAAATACATTACATCAACTCAATTATGTTTATGTAATCTTCTTGAAACTTCTTCAAATGATTCAGTCAGGTTGGTCAAGCAGAGTCTCACCTTTCTGAAATCCATCCTGAATAGTCTTTATTAGATTTTCAATAACTAGATGTTTTTCTGTTACATCTTTAAGGAAGAATTCTATTATCTTTCCAACTATCGATAGTATGTCAGTTTGTAATTCCCTGTGCTTGTTCTCTCTCTGTTTCCAAAAACTTGAATTACTATCAGTTATTTCTCTCTCTTCTGCTTATAATTAATTTTTACAAATATATATATAATAGTGCCCTGTTATAAATTCAAAGAACAAAGAAAATTACAGCACAGGAACAGGCCCTTCGGCCCTCCAAGCCTGCACCGACCATGCTGCCCGACTTAACTAAAACCCCCTACCCTTCTGAGGACCACATCTCTCTATTCCCATCTTCTTCATGTATTTATCCAGATGCCCCTTAAAACTCACTATTGTACATGCGTCCACTACCTCCCCAGGCAGCGAGTTCCAGGCACCCACCACCCTTTGTGTAAAAAAACTTGCCTCGTACATCCCCTTTAAACCTTGCCCCTCGCACCTTAAACCTGTGCCCCCTTGTAATTGACTTTTCCACCCTGGGGAAAAGCTGACTATCCACTCTGTCATGCCCCTCAATATCTCCTCTCTAACTTTATATAGATTCAATTTATCTTCTCTGTGAACGTAAGAACGTAAGAATTAGGAGCAGGAGTAGCCATCTGACCCCTCGAGCCTGCTCCGCCATTCAATAAGATCATGGCTGATCTTTTCATGGACTCAGCTCCACTTACCCGCCCGCTCACCATAACCCTTAATTCCTTTACTGTTCAAAAATGTATCTATCCTTGCCATAAAAACATTCAATGAGGTAGCCTCAACTGCTTCACTGGGCAGGGAATTCCACAGATTCACAACCCTTTGTGAGAAGAAGTTCCTCCTCAACTCAGTCCTAAATCTGCTTCCCCTTATTTTGAGGCCATGACCCCAGTTCTAGTTTCACCCGCCACCTGCTTCTATCTTATCTATTCTCTTCATAATACAAAGAACAAAGAGCAACACAGCACAAGAAACAGGCCCTTCATAACATAATCTTATATGTTTCTATAAGATCTCCTCTCATTCTTTTAAATTCCAATAAGTATAGTCCCAGTCTACTCAGTCTCTCCTCATAAGCCAACCCTCTCAACTCCGGAATCAACCTAGTGAATCTCCTCTGCACCCCCTCCAGTGCCAGTATATCCTTTCTCAAGTAAGGAGACCAAAACTGTACACAGTACTCCAGGTGTGGCCTCACCAGCACCTTATACAGCTGCAACATAACCTCGCTGTTTTTAAACTCCACCCCTCTAGCAATGAAGGATAAAATTCCATTTGCCTTCTTAATTACCTGCTGCATCTGCAAACCAACTCCTTGTAATTCTTGCGCAAGGACACCCGGGTCCCTCTGCACAGCAGCATGCTGCAATTTTTTACTATTTAAATAATTGTCCGTTTTGCTGTTATTTCTACCAAAACGAATGACCTCACATTTACCAACGTTGTACTCCATCTGCCAGACCCTTGTCCACTCACTTAGACTATCTATATTCCTTTGCAGACTTTCAGCATCCTCTGCATTTTGCTCTGCCACCATCTCAGTGTCATCTGTGAACTTTGACACACTACACTTGACCCCCAACTCGAAATCATCTATGTAAACCGTAAACAATTGCGGTCCTAACACTGATCCCTGAGGCACACCACTAGTCACTGATCGCCAACCAGAAAAACACCCATTTACTCCAACTCTTTGCTTTCTGTTAGTTAACCAACCCTGTATCCATGCTAATACATTACCTGTAACACCGTGCATCTTTATCTTATGTAGCAGTCTTTGGTGTGACACCTTGTCAGATGCCTTCTAGAAATCCAGATACACCACATCCACAGGTTCCCCATTGTCCACTGCACATGTAATGTTCTCAAAGAATTTCATCAAATTAGTCAAACATGACCTGTCCTTCATGAACCCATGCTGTGTCTTACCATTGGGACAATTTATATCCGGATGTCTGGCTATTTCTTCCTTGATGACAGATTCAAGCATTTTCTCTACTACAGAAATTAAGCTAACCGGTCTATAGTTACCTGCCTTTTGTCGACCTCCTTTTTTAAACAGTGGTGTCACATTTGCTGTTTTCCAATCTGCAGGAACCATCCCAGAGTTCAGCGAATTTTAGTAAATTACCACTAGTGCATTTGTTATTTCTCCCGTCATCTCTTTTAGTACCCTGGAACGCATTCCATCAGGACCAGGAGACTTGTCTACCTTTAGCCCCATTAACTTGCCCAACACTACCTCTTTCATGATAACGATAGTTTCTAGGTCCTCACCTGCCATCAATTTTTGGCATGTTATTTGTGTCTTCCACTGTGTAGACCAACACAAAATACCTGTTCAATGCCTCAGTCATTTTCTCATTTCCAGTTATTACATCTCCCTTCTCATCCTCTAAAGGACCAATGTTTACTTTAGCTACTCTTTTTCATTTTATATATTTGTAGAAACTTTTGCTATTTGTTTTTATATTCTGAGCTAGTTTATTCTCATAACCCATCTTACATTTTTTTAGCTTTCTTTGTAGCTTCCTGCTGACCTTTAAAGATTCCCGAATCCTCTAGTTTCCCACTAATCTTTGCTACTTTGTATGCATTTTCTTTCAATTTGATACCCTCCTTTATTTCCTTAGATATCTGTGGCTGATTACCTCTTTTTCTACATCCTTCCTTATCACTGGTATATACTTTTACCGAGCAATGTGAAAGATTGTTTTGAAAATCCTCCACTGTTCCTCAATTGTCCCACCGTAAAGTTTTTGCTCCCAGTCTACCTTAGCCAACTCCTCCCTCATCCCTTTATAGCCTTCTTTGTTTAAGCACAAGACACTGGTTTTGGATTTTATCTTCTCACGCTCCATCTGTATTTTAAATTCAACCACACTGTGATCCTCCGTCCGTGAGAATCCCTAACTGTAAGATTATTAATTATTCCTGTCTCATTACACAGGAAAAAGTCTGACAACACCAGGTTTTAGTCCAACCTATTTATTTGATAATATACTCGCAAGCTTTCGGGTTAGCCCCTTCGTCAGGTGAATGGAGAGTTCTGGCCTCAGACAGTCTGTGCTTTATATGCTCTGTCTGAGGCCAGAACTCTCCATTCACCTGACGAAGGGGCTAACCCGAAAGCTTGCGAGTATATTATCAAATAAATAGGTTGGACTAAAACCTGGTGTTGTCAGACTTTTTACTGTGTTTACGCCAGTCCAACGCCAGCATACCCACATCATTACACAGGACCAGATCTAGGATAGCTTTCTCCCTCGTAGGTTCCAATACATACTGTTCAAGGAAGCTATCGCGGATACATTCTATGAACTCCTCCTCAACGGCTGCCTTGACCAACCTGGTTTGACCAATTGATATGTCGATTAAAATCCCCCATGATAATTGCTCTATCAGTTATTTCTGTGTTTATCTCTTGCTCCACCATGATGTCATTATTTGGTGGCCTATAGACTACACCCATCTTCACTATTTCTGATTTCCACCCAAATTGATTCAACCCTTTTCCTCCATAGAACCTATATCACCTCTCACTACTGCCCCTTTGGTTAGTTTATTAAATATCTCCCTGCTTTTATATTTAACATCTTTTTATTGCTGCTGATTCAATCTTCATTCTGAAGCCACATTCACAGCATTATTTGTCCAATAAATGGAGAAAGCAATTTAATATTTCTACCGTTTTGTTATCATTAGCTGTAATGTTTTCAGTGAGGTCCATGAGGTGGGCCTCTTGAAGTACAAGATCCCTGATTGAGGCCATAATTACCTTCCCAATCAGGGAGCCCCGCCTTTAAATAAAAATATGAGTGTTAGGTCTACAGACTGTCTGGATTCTGACTGTGTACCTGAAGCATTCTTCGGAGCGGAATAGAGTTTGTAAATAAAGGGAATCTGCTGAAGAGACACCAGTCTCTAAGGGGTTATTTCAATGACCTGTGAGTTTATCATGTGTGTCCCATGATGGCCCTGACTAGATCATGGTGTATCTTTTGCTATTTATGTGTTATCAGAATACTTTACTAGTTTCCTATTAGTTGATAATTTGATTTTGTAGTTTCTCTTTGTCTTCCTAATTGATTTTTTAAAAAATATCTTTCCCAACTTTTTCAGTACTCCCTTTTGTCATTGTCTCCTTTGTTGCCTGTGTGTTTAGTATGTATCTTTGTGGTTAGTTTCAATTTTGTCTTTATTTATTGATAGGGTTTCATTACTGGCTAGTTTGTTCTTGTTTCTTACCGTGAGTCTTTTGATCAGTAAATTAGATAGATCCCACTGCTGATTTTTTTGTTATTATTTTATTTCCAATTTATTTTCCCGAGTTCATTCTCATCTTGTTAAAAACTGCTATT
Organism: Carcharhinus amblyrhynchos; assembly: GCF_965287045.1. NCBI lineage: Eukaryota > Metazoa > Chordata > Chondrichthyes > Carcharhiniformes > Carcharhinidae > Carcharhinus > Carcharhinus amblyrhynchos. The sequence continues at coordinate 2,458,618 of NC_137339.1, forward strand.
ATTCTTTGCTTTATTATTTTGATCTTTGACTTTAGTTACGTCTTTCTCAATCTTTTGTAAATCTTATTTATATTGTGATTGCTGTTGTCTAGATGTTCCCCAATGCATGTTTTTGATGTTGCATTATGATTTTGAATAGCTGGATATTCACAATTTGGGAATGTTTTGTAACTTTTAGCTGGGAATGTACAAAGTAGAAAATTTTGTTGGAATAGGGCACAGTGGAAAGTTCCCCGGAACAAAGCAGGAAACATTCGGAAAAACAAGAATCCAACCCAGGATCTTTTTACCTGCTCTTTGAGGATGGGCTGTTCTGACAACCCAGCATGGCTTCATAACTTAAGATTCATAGCCATGTAGTCTAGGATTGGAGTCATGTGTGGACGGCGAGTTGCTAGTTCCATTTTAACCTAACCTGATGACAGGATTGGTTTGGGTTCTACACTCAACATATTCACTTTCCTTGCTAGTACAGTGGTTAGGATCCCAGCCTGTCATGGGGTTCAAATTCCTGATGTGGAGCTACAATGTTTGCCCGAAAGCGCACTGTTAGGGTGTCATTTAGTGGGTGGCACAGTGGTTAGTGCTGTTGCCTCGCAGTGCCAGGGACCTGTGTTCAAATCCAGCCCTGGGCATGTGTTTGTGTGGAGTTTGCATGTTCTTCCCATGTCTGGGTGGGTTTCCTCGAGGTGCTCTGGTTTCCTCCCACAGTCGAAAGATGTGCGTGTTGGGTGGATTGGCCATGTTAAATCAACGTTTAGTGTCCTAAGGATGAGTAGTTTAGGGGAATTAGCAGAAAAAAATACTTGGGGTTACGGGGATAGGGATTGGGTAAGATGCTCTGCTGGAGGCTTGGTGCAGATTTGATGGGTCAAATGGCCTCCTTCTGCACTGTAGGGATTCTATGATTTTATACCTGGGCAGATTTTACATAGAATAATCTAGTAATTATAAGTGAGGAAGAGTCCATTCAGCCTGTCAGTTTTATACTCCACATGAACCTCTTCCCAGCATTTCTTCATCAGCATCTCCTTCTCTCCGTCCCTTCCTGATGTCCATTCAAGTTTCCCTTTAAGTGCATCGATGATATTTGTCTCAATAATTCAGTGTGGTAGCAAAATCCTCATTTCCAACACTCACGGAGTAAAGACGCTCCTCTTGAATTTCCTGTTGGGTTTGTTAGTTCCTGTAATTTATTAGTGACCCCGAAGCACAGGAGGAAGTATGGGGCAACATTCTCTGGCCCTTCACACCAGCTGGATTCTCCTGTCCCGCTGCAGTGAACGGAGATTTGGCTGAGTGCCAAGTTATCCGGGAGCGGCTGGTGAATTACTCACCCTATCAAAAATTACTCACCCCTCCCAATCCCACCCAACCCCTCCCCAATCCCCCCCACCCAACACCCCCAAACTGCCCCCCTCATCCCCAACCCCTGGGATTTAAAATCACGTCAGGCATTTCTGACTCATTTTGGATTAGTGACTGACAAAGTGTTTCCTGAGCAAACAGCCTACGCCTGTTCAGTCTCTGTTGACAGTTGCACCCTCTCCAATCTGGTATCATCCTTGCAATTCACTTCTAACAGTGCTTCTATGCACCTGTTTCGAAAGATGGAAACAAGAATTCTATCTTCAGTAAAACACCTGAACCCCCACAGTTCAGGATCAAACGGGGACACTTGAACCGAGTGCTCTGGTTAAGGACTAAGATGGACAAGGCAGCATGCTGAGAAGGTCTTGTGTTGTATCAGAGTTGCTTGAGTCTCTGGAGAGGCCTTGGGGAGGGTTTGGCTGTGTGTGAGTGTGTATGTGTATAACCATGCAAACTTTTAGACGTGAGCAGAACTGCACAGATAGTTTGTGCCGGTGTGTGTGTCTTATCTGCAAAAAGTATAAATGCTATCTTGCAAATTCTCCCATTTCCTGTTGGAGAAGTGAGTTCTAATTTAATGGGAGAATAGACAGGCTGTGCCTCAGTTACATGTGAATACATTAGGATTATGCTGCCCTAGAAACATTTGGTGAGCAGTTTGTTAGGAAATAGGACACATTAATTGAGGGAGCTGTCAGAACGGAAACACATCCACCTGAGATAATAAACTGCTCACATCAAAACCAGCTCCGATCAAATCCAATCTAGGGCTCATTAGACGCTGCAATCTGTAATCTACATTTACAGTTTGCTTTTCTGGATAGATTAGTGTTGCCTTCTCCATCCATTCCACCCCTCCTCTTCTGAAAGGACTGACTCTTGTTCCTTTCAAACCAGGCCTGCGTGCAACAGAAACCAGAGGTTCAACATCCGTCATTTAAGTATAAGTTTATTTATTAGTCACAAGTAGGCTTATGTTAACACTGCAATAAAGTTACTGTGAAATTGCCCTCGTTGCCACACTCCAGTGCTTGTTCATGTACACCAGGGGAGAGTTTGGTGTGGTCAATGCACCCTAAAGTTGCACATCTTTCAGACTGTGGGAAGAAATTGGAGCATCCGGAGGAAACCCACAGGGAGAATGTGCAGACTCCACACAGACAGTAACCCAATCCAGGAATGAAACCCGGGTTTCTGGTGCTGTGAGGCAGCAGTGCTAACCACTGTGCCCCTAGGGTTTTCTCACAGGCTCTGAGGAGCAGGATTGAGTCCCTCTCGAACCTTACCCCACTCAGTTTATTTCCGAGGTAGAGGCTGTTCTGGTGTATTTGTGACCATGCCTCCCACTGCCCAAGGCTGCAGCCCCTCTGGCTAACCAGATAGTGAGTCTCACTGTATCCTGGAGAGAATCTGACTCTGGGCACTGGACCCCATAAACTGCAGATGCAATGAAATCATTTGAATCGATCTGCAAAATATCCACAATCACCAACATCAGCAGTACTGATCGGTGGTTTTGCAGTTATACTGCATGTTGCAGACCAATTGCCTCGCTCGCTTAAACAGCAGGTCATTCAGAGCTTCAATCTGTTCCACTTATTGCCATCATGGCTGATCTGCATCTTAAACACATCCATATGACTTGGTTCTGTTACCAGCCCTGTCTACCAAAAAAAAAATCCATGAATTTCCAACCTGACATTTTCAATCCACTGTTGTCCTGAACAGTTGGAGAGAGTTCCAGATTTCCATGAAGAGAACTGCTGTGAGACCTTACCCCAGAACAGCCTAGTTCCAACTGAAAAATCATATCCTCTTGTTCTGGATTCTTTTGAAACTGAAGGCAACAGAGAAATATGTTTCCAAATCCTGTACCAATGGCCGTGTGTCTTGTTGCACATTGTAAAGATTCCTCTCATTAATATCTTTTATCCCCAGTCCCTGTCCCTGTAATTTACTGAGAGTCGGTGTCCCTTTGTTCAGTCCTGTCTTACTGTCTGACAGACTGTCCGGTATGTTCACATCTTTACTCTCTCTTAGATGCTCTGCTTCTCTGTACCATCCCACCCCTCCCCACCACCCCCTTCCCCACCCACACTCTCACCCCCCCACCCCCCCACCCCCCTCCCCCCTACCCATCCCACCCACCCCCTCACCAAACCCTCCCCCCACCACCACTATCAGGCTGGGTGATATATTTCTCCTCCTATTCTTTTCAAAGTGGGAGATCCCTTTAGTATTGAAAGTAATTAACTTGCTTCAACCAATTAAAAGAGCAGAAAGTAAATATTACACAATACAAAGAGCGGCACGGTGGCACAGTGGTTAGCACTGCTGCCTCACAGCTCCAGGGACCCAGGACATCACGGTGGCACAGTGGTTAGCACTGCTGCCTCACAGCACCAGGGACCCAGGACATCACGGTGGCACAGTGGTTAGCACTGCTGCCTCACAGCACCAGGGACCCAGGACGTCACGGTGGCACAGTGGTTAGCACTGCTGCCTCACAGCACCAGGGACCCAGGACGTCACGGTGGCACAGTGGTTAGCACTGCTGCCTCACAGCACCAGGGACCCAGGACATCATGGTGGCACAGTGGTTAGCACTGCTGCCTCACAGCACCAGGGACCCAGGATGTCATGGTGGCACAGTAGTTAGCACTGCTGCCTCACAGCACCAGGGACCCAGGACGTCACGGTGGCACAGTGGTTAGCACTGCTGTCTCACAGCGCCAGGGACCATTGTTAAATTCCCGGCTTGGGTCACTGCCAGTGTGGAGTCTGCACATTCTCCCCGTGTCTGCGTGGGTTTCCTCTGGGTGCTCCGGTTTCCTCCTACATTCCAAAGATCTGCGGGTTTGGTTGATCCACCATGGTAAATTGCCCCTCAGTGTCAGGAGGATTAGCAGGGTAAATATGTGAGGTTGCCAGGATAGTTGCCTGCATGGGATTGTGGTTAGTGTAGGCTCGATGGGCCAAATGGCCTTCTTCTGCAGTGTAAGGATTCTATGATTCAAAGGAACAGAGCTATCAGCAGGTTAAACATGGCAAGGCAGGTGCTTTCAAAATGTACGTATCCTTGGCTTTATTAATAGAGGAATATAGCACAAAAGAAAATTAGCTAAGCCTTTATAAATCATTATTTGGGCCTCATTATTTTGCTGAGTTCCAGGCTCCACATTTTAGGAAGGACTTTGGAGAGGAGATTTATTAGAATGCTATGAGGAATTCAGAGAAATGGAGAGACACATAACACCATCTGTAAGCTGAACAGAGCTGCACAAAATTCTGAGGGGTTTTATTGAGAATCGATAAGGAGGGAACTGTTTCCAGTGGCAGGAAGGTTCCTGACCAGATGACAGATATTTAAGATAGTTGATAAAAATGCCAGAGGAGAGGTGTAATTATTTTTTCTTACAGATTGATTGTGATGTTGAATGTGCTGCTGAAAGGGCAGTGGAAGCAGTACCTTCCTAAAGGGAACTGGGTAAATACTTGAAAAGGATAGAGCTTGATATAATTGATAGCTCAGCAGAGCTATCTGGAGTGCGTAAGGACAGGGAACGAATTGAATAATTCTTTCAGAGAGAGACAGCAGCGTGAAGTGGGCTGAATGGCCTCCTTCTGTGCCTTACCATTCATCAAATATTGACCTGTAGGGATGGTAGATCTTGGGTCTTTCTGTTGTTTTTAGCTCATCAAAGATGGACGAGACTGTAAAGATGAACAACTGTGTTACTGACACTGGGAGTTTTGCAGATTAAGGAAGAAAGCTGTAGAACCGGAATAGTTAAAGATGCAGATGGCTGGGATATGAATTGAGTGCTGCAAGATAGCGAGCGTTCAGCTTCAGCTCATTGTTTGGCTGTGAATTTCAGCACCAGGGACAGCTCCTGATGTCACGGCCATCGCTGTGTTCTGAGCTGCTCTTTGCTGGAAGCTCCACAATTCATCATCAGCTCACCCGAATCCAACCTGGAGTAATTTGTAAGGTGCCAAATATTTCCATGGTCTCTTCATTCAATCAGACGGGTGTTGGTATTAGTTTCTGCAGAGTGCATTACAGGTCTGTTGGGAGCTGTCCTTTGACAGATAACGAGCTGACATATTAATGACCGTGGGTGTTTATTACAGAGACCTCGACACCTCGTACTGTTCTCATTTTCAGTGCTGTGATCTCGGGCCACCCCCCATCCCCCACCCCATGCTGATTGCGTCTCCTGAGAGTTACTCTCTAACAATTCCTTTTTGTATTTTACATTCCCCCTCGGCCAACCATTTCCCTGAAGCAGTTATTCACATTCAACATGCTTGTTCCCCAGGTTTAGCCATCCGTTGAGCATCAGAAGACATTGAATTAAACGTCAATCAAAGACACTTTGCAGGAACATTATCAGTCAAAATAATTGAGCCCCTGTTCTGACCTGTCTCAAGGTGCTGAGGATCTCAGTGGGACCCTTCTAAGGTGTTAAATTTTCTCTGTTTCTCTCCTGACCTTCAATACCCATTCCTGGGTGTATTGACATTACCTCCAGGTAAAGATAAAAGCCATTCTCTTTCATTCTTGCCGCAAATTCTGTTCCTTATTAGCAATTCTGTCTCATTCCATCTCGTTCCTCAGCCATGATTTCAGGCTGAACCAGACTCTTTGCATTCTCAGCATCCAACTTGCCTCTTATCTGAGTTTCCAAATCCATATCCTCTCCATCTCCAAAGCTGCTTGTTGTCACTTCCATAATGTCACACAACAACAGCTGAAACCCAAATTCATGCCTTTGCTATTTCTAGACTCAACTAATTCAAGCCTTTTTGCTCCTCCAGTACCTTCCATACACTCCCTCTTAGCAATGGGTGCTATTCGGATTGGCGGTTGGTGACTAGTGGAGTGCCCCAGGGGTCGGTGCTGGGGCCTCAGCTATTTACCATTTATATAGATGATCTGGAGGAGGGAACCGAGTGTATGGTGTCGAAATTTGCTGATGACACCAAGATTGGTGGAACGGCAAATTGCGCGGAGGGTGTGGAGAGTCTACAGAAGGATCTAGATAGGCTGGGCGAATGGGCCAGGAACTGGCAAATGGAATTTAATGTTGGCAAGTGCGAGGTGGTCCACTTTGGTAGGAATAATGGTAGGAAGGATTATTACTTACGTGGCGAAAAACTGCAGCAGGCGACGGTGCAGAGGGACCTCGGGGTCCTTGTGCATGAGTCGCAAAAACCCAGCTTGCAGGTGCAGCAGGTGGTCAGGAAGGCGAATGGGATGCTGGCCTTCATAGCGAGGGGGATTGAATATAAAAGTAGGGAGGTCTTGCTGCGGCTGTATAGGGCATTGGTGAGGCCGCAGCTGGAGTACTGTGTGCAGTTTTGGGCGCCGTACTTACGCAAGGCTATTTTGGCCTTGGAGGGAGTGCAGAGGAGGTTTACTAGGCTGATACCAGAGTTGAGGGGGTTGATATATGAGGAGAGGCTGAATAAACTAGGCTTGTACTCGTTAGAGTTTAGAAGAATGAGGGGAGATCTCATTGAGACATATAAGATGATGAATGGGATGGATAGGATAGAGGTGGAGAGACTCTTCCCGCTTAGAAAGGACAGTAGGTCTAGAGGGCACAGCCTCAAGATAAAGGGGGGGCGGTTTAGAACGGAGTTGAGGAGGAATTTCTTCACTCAAAGGGTGGTGAATCTCTGGAATTCTCTGCCCGTTGAAGTGGTGGAGGCTGCCTCGTTAAATATTTTTAAGACGCGGGTTGATGGGTTTTTGATAAGAGAGGGGATTAAGGGTTATGGGGAGAGGGCGGGAATGTGGAACTGAGCCACGACAGATCAGCCATGATCTTATTGAATGGCGGGGCAGGCTCGAAGGGCTAGATGGCCTACTCCTGCTCCTATTTCTTATGTTCTTATGTTCTGCCTCGATCCTAATTTGGTACCAACTCTCATTCGCCCTTCATTCCTGCACTCACTGACCCATAAGTGTATCCAGTCTGGCAATGTCTCCAATTTCTCAACCCTTGTGCGCAAATACCCCCATGGCCTTTGACCTCCCTCCCTATCTCTATAATCTCCTCCAGCCCCATTATTCTGCCTAGATTTCCATCAATCCCGGCCTTTTGAACGTCCCAGTTTTGAATCGTTCTACCATGATGGCCATGCTTTCAGCTGTTTGGACTCTCAACTCTGGCGTTCCCTCCCTAAACCTCCCCGTATCTCTACAATTGAGATGCTGCATAAATTTACATCTTTGAATCAATAGTTGGTCATAGAGTCATTGATGTTTGTAGCATGAAAAGAGGCCCTTCGGCCCAATTTGTCCATGCCACCCAGTTTTTATCACTAAGCTAGTCCCAATTGTCTGCATTTGGCCCATATCCCTCTATACCCATCTTACCCATATAACTATCTAAATGCTTTTTAAAAGACAAAATTGTACCCGCCTCTACTACTGCTTCTGGCAGCTTGTTCCAGACACTCACCACCCTCTGTGTAAAAAAACTGCCCCTCTGGTCACCTCTCCTGCTGTCTGGGACAGTTCCATGTTTAAACATGAGGCTGGTTTGGCCAGATTTTTTTGAAGTTTTCTTTGATTCATTCAGTGGAAAGTTGCCCGGTGTCTGCTTCACTTTCACGAGATGTTTTTGGCAATCCTTGCTTGTCACATGGTAAGGAGATTGTTTTCACAGTTTTTTCTAAGTGTGACCCAGATTTGCTTTTAAATCTTCCTTTTTGGCTCAGTGTCACTTTCTTGCTTAGTCTCGATTTTCCCAACACATCTTGACTGGCCTCCCACTTACCACCCTTCGTAAACTTGAAGTCATCCAAAAACTGGTATCCTTACTCGTAGCAAGTTCCATTTACCCATCACCCCTGTGCCCGCTGAATATATTGACTTCCAGATGAGCAAAACCTTTAAATTTCTTATCCTTGTTTTCAGATTGCCTCTTGGCCTCTATTCTCCCTACTTTTATAATGGAGTCCAGTCCTATAACCTTCTGCGATCTCTGCACTCCTCCAATTCTGGTCTCTTGTACAACTCTGACTTTTACCTCTCCACCATATGCACTTTGGAAGGAGGAATGGAGGCATGGACTACTTTCTAAATGGGAAAATGCTTAGGAAATCAGAAGCACAAAGGGACTTGGGAGTCCTTGTTCCAGATTCTTTTAAGGTTAACATGTAGGTTCAGTCGGCAGTTAGGAAGGCAAATGCAATGTTAGCATTCATGTCGAGGGGTCTAGAATACAAGAGCAATGATGTATTTCTGAGGCTGTATAAGGCTCTGGTCAGACCCCATTTGGAGTATTGTGAGCATTTTTGGGCCCCATATCTAAGGAAGGATGTGTTGGCCTTGGAAATGGTCCACAGGAGGCTCACAAGAATGATCCCTGGAATGAAACACTTGTCGTTTGAGGAACGGTTGAAGAGTCTGTGTCTGTACTCACTGGAGTTTGGAAGGATGAGGGGGAAACTTATTGAACCTTATAGGATACTGTGAGGCCCTGGATAGACCGGACGTGAAGAGGATGTTTCCACTAGTAGGAAAAACCAGAACCAGAGGCACAATCTCAGGCTAAAGGGACGATCCTTTAAAACAGAGATGAGGAGGAATTTCTTCAGCCAGACAGTGGTGAATCTGTGGAACTCTTTGCCGCAGAAGGCTGTGGAGGCCGGGCCACTGAGTGTCTTTAAGACAGAGATAGATAGGTTCCTGATTAATAAGGGGATCAGGGGTTATGGGGAAAAGGCAGGAGAATGGGGATGAGAATGATATCAGCCATGATTGAATGGCGGAGCAGACTCGATGGGCTGAGTGGCCTAATTCTGCTCCTATGTCTTATGGTTTTGCCATTCAGCCCTAAGCTCTGGAGCACTTTTCCTCCACCTCTCCATCACTATATCCCACTTTCCTCCTTTAATATTCTCCTCGACCAAATCTGGCCCAGCATCTACGAAAATGGGTTGCTATCAAATTTTGATTAATTATCTTGCTGAGGGGTGCCTTTGAATGTTTCCCTCTGTTGATGATGCAGTTATAAATACAAATTGCAATTGTTGAAAACACAGAAACTTGTTCAGGAATAGCAAGCAGTGTTCAGCACGAGCCTAATATTGGCAAGCTCCCTCGCTGCAGAATCTTTTTGCTGAGTGGAATGTTCCTCCTGGATTAGACTCTGAACTCAGGTCAATGTTCTGGTCTCAACCCATTTCACTTGTTTGAGGTTGAGATTCTTTGTGGTGAATTCCAACACAGCTGTGATTGGCCTGGATATTCACCAAGTCAAAAATGCAAGTAGGTTCCGATTCCCAATTCCTGATCCCATTTCACGGGCTGTGTGATTTTCAGGGATGCTTTTAAAGGGTGCAGGCTGGTTCCCGTTGGAAGCCCATAGCTAGCCCTCTTGTCCTAGCCCATTTTGTTGTGGAGATAGAGATCTCTTACTCTCCCCAAGTTTCGCAGAATCGAACCGGGCATTGCCCTTTAGTGGAGTTATGACCCCTCATCTGCCTGGAGAGACCTTTCAAAGATAAATTTAACAGTTCCCTATATGTCATCTAGAACAATCTTTACCCTTCTAGCCATCCCAGTGTTCCCTCATAGTTCATTTTGTTTTCCATGGTGCTTCCATATTCATCCACTCACTACATTCTCTAGAACAGATGAATTTATAGCGTAAAGCGCTGTGTGCAAAAAAACCCTTAAACATACATCATTCATTGAGAATTTTGCTCCTATGTTTGCAAAAAATTCTTGATGTGAAAACTAATAAAATGCCTATTGTCTCGGTCCTTTGTAGTTTCAAGACCCAAAATCCGTTGAAAACCACTTAACTCCTGTAAACAAACATAGTGAAATTGACAACAGGGAACACGCTACCTGAGCTATCAATCAAACAGTATTTCCTCTGGCTGAGCTGAGAGCCTGGACAGATATTAGAATAACAGAACATGTACTTCTGAGAGGAAACATTGTTTGCTTGTTGGATCCCTCTGCTACCACCCCAACCCCCTCAACCACCCCCACCCCCTCAGCACCATACATATGCCCCATCCACACCCTCCTAGTCCTGAGTGGGACATAAAGCTGTAACATTGTTCCTCCAATGAGCCCTGACTTGTGTTTGTGGCTGTGTCTCTCTCCATGTCAGTTCCATCTCTTCCAGTTCAGGCACCGCAGTCCTCCACCATGTTGTTTTTGGCTTTGTTTACATTTCCCTGCTGGGGTCCATCTTATCGCAACCTTCAGTATTTGCTCTTGGAAATCCTTAGTATCCGCCCCAGCCACCTCATCCATCGCTCTTTGATATCAAGGGCAATACTGTGGCATCCAGTCTTCCTGTACACAAGCTCATTGGAAATTTTATTGACCAGTTAATGGGACAGACCTTATTCTGTAGGGTGTTGACCATGTCCACCTCTGTCTGTGTCACGCTGCTGCATTCAGATCCAGACAGTAGGACTGACCTTTTTTTGTATTCATTCTTGGGACATGGGTGTCACTGGCTGGGCCAGTATTTATTGCCCATCCCTAGTTGCCCTTGTTCAGGGAACAGTTGAGAACCAACTACATTGCTGTGGCTCTGCAGTCACATGAAGGCCAAACTGGATAAGGAAGGTAGATTTCCTTCCCTAAAGGACATTAGTGAATCAGATGGGTTTTTCTGACAATTGACAATGGTTTCATGGTCATCAGTGGATTCTTAATTCCAGATTTTTTTATTGAATTTAAATTCCACCATCAGCTGTGGTGGGATTCGAACCCGGGTCCCCAGAACATTAGCTGAGTTTCTGGGTTAATAGTCTAACGATAATACCATCTTCGCTTTGACTTATTGTTGTGGAGCCTGATTTTGGTCTTCAGACTGAATTTGCACACAGTAAGCAATGTGGTAATGACCAGATAATTTGTCCTTGTCAACTGGGAGATAGATACTGACTGGAATATTCAAGAGCTTCAATTGGCTCTTCTTGGAAATGACAGTCTTGTGATCTTTCGCTCACACCTGGTTGGGCAGGGCCTAGGTTGGGGGATCTCATCTGAAAGACAGCACTTCTGACAGTGCAGCACCTGTTTTATGCTCAGATCCTGGGGTAGGGCTTGAACCCACAACCTGGAGTGTGACCAACGGAATCACAAATGTTCCCCTTCCTTTGCCCAGCAACCTTGAGACCAGTCATTTGTCTGCTGCAGCTCGGTGCATCAGATTGTTACCTCTGAGCCAGGGGATTTGAATCCAGACACCTGACCACAAAATCTGGTCCCAGATCACCATTGAATTTCTGAGCTGACGTGGTGCTGTTTTCAGGGATGTTAAACGGAGGGTCTATCTGTCCCCCTGGGTGATTGTGATACCACTGTGAAAAAGATTAGTGGGGGTTTTATATGATGTCCTGGGCTGTTATTTACCTTCTACCAACACCACTGAAAAACTGTCTGTGTTCCCGATGTTACTACAACTGTCAGGGGTATCTTAAGGTTATGAGAGTCTCTTACATAAATGTATGTTCTTTGTTTTATCGTCCATCTGTTGGGTTCAGATGACACAGCCCGGCACCATTCGCACTCAGTGAATTTCACTAAGTGAGTAATTTTTAAAAAATCTCTAATGACAAGGTATTTATCGAGAGTGAAGTTACGACCACGCAAGTATTAAAAATGACATTAATGTTCCACTGTGATGTTACAATGTTCTGCAAGTTCCGGAATCGAGCTCCGGGCTTTTTGGGCCTAATCTGAAGACTGGGGAGATTGGGAAGCGACACACTCTGTTAAAGATCTTTACTGGCTGATTAGACTATTTCATTTCATTTTCTGAATCACTCCCGCACACGTCGATTTACTGCCAGTTCTGCATTGAGACGTTGCCAAGTTTCTAAGATCACTGAATGGTCCATTAAAAATACATATGGTGGCTCTGGAATTGTGCAGTAAAAGCTGGAAAAGGACACACCCGGTTTAAATGTTATGGCGTACAATATATAGGTGGTGTCTGGGGCACTTGCTAACACAGCGTGTTCGAAAATACTACCTTTAAACTCTCGATCCTGGGGTTTGATCCAGTCAGACTGAGGGGATGCTATAATGCTGCAAGATGTTACAATTTGGGATGCGCTACTTGGAAGGACGTTAGAAGCAGGTTCAATAATAACTCTCATAGAATCATAGAATCCTACAGTGCAGGAAAAGGTCATTCAGCCCGTCAAGTCTGCACCAGCCATAATCCCAGCCAGGCACTATTCCCTTAACCCTACGCTTTTTTCCCTAGCTAGTCCGCCTGACATTAAAGGGCAATTTAGCATGGCCAATCCACCTAACCCACACATCTTTGGACTGCGGGAGGAAACTGGAACAAGGTTCAGGATTCTCTTAAGGTTAATGTGCAGGTTCAGTCGGCAGTTAGGAAGGCAAATGCAATGTTAGCATTCATGTCGAGAGGGCTAGAATACAAGAGCAGGGATGTATTTCTGAGGTTGGATAAGGCCCTGGTCAGACCCCATTTGGAGCACTGTGAGCAGTTTTGGGCCCCACACTTTACGAAGTCTGCGCTGGCCTTAGAGGGGGTCCAGAGGAGGTTCATAAGAATGATCTCAGGAATGAAGGGTTTGTCATATGAGGAGCAGTTGAGGAGTCTGGGTCTGTACTTGATGGAGTTTAGAAGGATGAGGGGAGATCTAATTGAAACTTACAGAATAGTGAGAGACTTAATAGGGTGGACATAGAGAGGATGTTTCCACTAGTGGAAACTAGTGAGGGCACAATCTCAGGTTAAAGGGACGCTCCTTTAAAGCTGAGATGAGGAGGAATTTCTTCAGCCAGAGGGCAGTGAATCTGTGGAAGTCATTGCCACAGAGGGCTGCAGAGGCCAGGTCATTGAGTGTCTTTAAGACAGAGATTGATAGGTTCTTGATCAAGGGTTACGAGGAGAAGGCAGGAGAATGGGGATGAGAATGATATCAAAGAACAAAGAACAAAGAAAATTACAGCACAGGAACAGGCCCTTTGGCCCTCCAAGCCTGCACTGACCATGCTACCCGACTGAACTAAAACCCCCAACCACTCCGGGGACCATATCCCTCTATTCCCATTCTATTCATGTATTTGTCAAGACGCCCCTGAAAAGACACTACCGTATCCGCTTCTACTACCTCCCCCAGCAACGAGTACCAGGCACCCACTACCCTCTGTGTAAAAAATCTGTTTTGTACATCTCCTTTAAACCTTGTCCCTCGCACCTTAAACCTATGCCCCCTACTAATTGACTCTTTCACCCTAGGAAAAAGCTTCTGATTATCCACTCTGTCCATGCCTCTCATAATCTTGTAGACTTCTACCAGGTCTCCCCCCAACTCCATCATTCCAGTGAGAACAAACCAAGTTTCTCCAACATCTCCTCATAGCTAATGCCCTCCATACCAGGCAACATCCTGGTAAATCTTTTCTGTACCCTCTCCAAAGCCTCCACATCCTTCTGGTAGTGTGGCGACCAGAATTGAACACTATATTCCAAGTGCGGCCTAATTAAGGTTCTATAAAGCTGCAACATGACTTGCCAATTTTTAAACTCAATACCCCGGCCGATGAAGGCAAGCATGCCGTATGCCTTCTTGACTACCTTCTCCACCTGCGTTGCCACTTTCAGTGACCTGTGTACCTGTACACCCAGATCCCTCTGCCTATCAATACTCTTAAGGGTTCTGCCATTTACTGTATATTTCCTATCTGTATTAGACCTTCCAAAATGCATTACCTCACATTTGTCCGGATTAAACACCATCTGCCATCTCTCTGCCCGAGTCTCCAACTGATCGATATCCTGCTGAATCCTCTGATGGTCGTCATCACTGTCCACAAATCCACCAACCTTTGTCAGCCATGATTGAATGGCGGAACAGACCCAATGGGCCAAATGGCCTCATTCTGCTCCTATATCTTATGGTCTTAAGTAATTGGTTAATAATTTTGTACATTCAGTCTTTCCAGAGTCAGAGGTTGTGCGGTGTATCTGATTTAGTGAAATGATTTTTCCTAGTAGTTTATACAGTCTATAATCAGGCTTAGAATGTGAATTGATAAAATTGCATTGTTTTATTTCTCCTGATAGTTTGGAGTCAGTCTGTTACTGAGTTTCCAGATCTCTGTGTAGTCCAGTCTCTGTAATTCCTTTAGAGGGTAGAGTCTGTGTCTGGGTGATTTCCAGATAGTTTCTACTCTCTGCTTGTGAGCACTCCCTGATCTGTTATAGTTCATTATCTTAAAGAATTGAATTCCATTTATTTAATCTCAGGCTGCACCAAGACACCGGGTAATGAAATATCTGCAGCTGCTGTCGGAATCTCGGAGGCACGGACAATAATGGGATGGTGTTGAGATCATCTGGCTTTGGCTGATGCACCAATATTGGCTCCAGGAATTCCCCAGCTTGTCTTTGAAATGATGGCCATGGACATTTACCTGAGACGCAGGTGGGGAGACAGAGCTCACTCTGACTCCAATCTAACTCTTCTTTGGAACAACAGATGTTGCCCGAGCTGCTGAATTTTTCCATCATTTCCGTTTCCGTTTTGGGGTTTCAGCATCTGCTGTATTTTGCTTTGTTGGGGCAGATGGAGCCTCAGGATAACAACTCACCAGGAAGGCGCGCTCTCCAGCAATGTGGAACAACCTCAGTGCCTCACTCAGAATGTCAGCCTGGATGTTGTGCTCGAGTCTCTGCCGTGGGACTTGAATCCAGCGTCTGTTGACTCAGAAAGTGAGAGTGCTGCCCACACGGCCATGGCTGATACTTTTTGAGTGCCGTATTAACGCGAAAAGTAACTGGAATCACACACTTCAGCAAGAAGCTGAATTTGGCCTTTATAGCGAGGGGGATAGAATATAAAAGTAGGGAGGTCTTGCTGTGGCTGTACAGGGCACTGGTGAGGCCGCAGCTGGAGTACTGTGTGCAGTTTTGGGCGCCGTACTTACGCAAGCATATTTTGGCCTTGGAGGGAGTGCAGAGGAGGTTTACTAGGCTGATACCAGAGTTGAGGGGGTTGAGCTATGAGGAGAGGCTGGATAAACTAGGCTTGTACTCGTTAGAGTTTAGAAGAATGAGGGGAGATCTCATTGAGACGTATAAGATGATGAATGGGATGGATAGGGTAGAGGTGGAGAGACTCTTCCCGCTCAGAAAGGATAGTAGGACTAGGGGGCACAGCCTCAAGATAAAGGGGGGACGGTTTAGAACGGAGTTGAGGAAGAACTTCTTCACTCAAAGGGTGGTGAATCTCTGGAATTCTCTGCCCGTTGAAGTGGTGGAGGCTACCTTGCTAAATATATTTAAGTCATGGGTAGATAGGTTTCTGATAGACAGGGGAATTAAGGGTTATGGGGAGAGAGCGGAAAAGTGGAACTGAGCCACTTCAGATCAGCCATGATCTTATTGAATGGCGGGGCAGGCTCGAAGGGCTAGATGGCCGACTCCTGCTCCTATTTCTTATGTTCTTAAGAATGTGTTTATTCTACATTGAGACATTGGAGAGAAGCATCAAACCATGTTGTGGAAGTTGTCAATGAAGGGAAGAGGTTAAGGTGAAGATGAGGTCAATTTGAGATGTATCAACCTTCAATGTAATCATCTAAAAATTGTAGGAGGGTCGGTCCGCCAGCAGTGAGGCACTGACTACCAACATGAACGGGGGTTTATTGGGGGAAAGGAACTACGTACAAGACAGAGATAAGAATACTTCTGAACTCCATGACTCCTGGATTCAACTACCCCGCCCCCACTCTCGCTTCACGCCCTTGCTGCGTTTGACCCAATGTATCATGTGACCTCCTGATAACTCACCTTTTAATGGATCATGTGACCTCCTGATAACTCGCTTCTTAAAGGGGCATGCTACCACAAAAGGGGATGAGGTGGGAAAAGGCACATCATGGATTTGAGATCTTGAATACTGTGCACGGAGGAAACTGCATTGAATTTTGATTTTAAAATACAGTGACGATTTAGTGAGGAAGAGTGTAAAAAAGATGAGAGTATAAATAGGCAGTATAATATTATAGCTACAAGGAATTGAACAAGTGAGCATGCAGGTACAGCAAGCAATTAGGAGGGCAAATGGCACGTTGGTTTTTATTGCGAGGGGGAGTACGGGAGTGAAGAAATGGTGTTATAGTTATACAGGGGTTTTGGCCTGACCTCTGGGTTACTGTGTGTCGGTTTGGTCTCTGTTTATAGTTTTTCAGACAGTACAGAAGAGGCGCAGGAGATTATTTCTCTGGGTAAATTGGGCCAATACCTGGGGCAGGATGTTCTGCACAACCTGCTGTATGTTTGATGGCAGTGGAGGCAGCACGCCATTGGCTGGTGGCCGGATCTTCTGGGTTTCCCATGGACTGCACCCCTCACTGCCAGGAAATGGGGGCGCGCCATTGGTGAGGCTGGAAGATCCCCCTGATATGAATGATTGGTCAATTCTGGCCCTGGAGTGTGAGGAAATTCACTTTGGTAGGAATAACAGATGTGTCGAGTATCGGGCTAACGGGAGGACTTTGAATAGTGTGGATGAACAGAGAGATCTAGGTGTATGTGTACATAGATCCCTGAAAGTTGGGAATCAAGTAGATAGGGTTGTTAAGAAGGCGTACGGTGTCTTGGCGTTTATTGGTAGGGGGATTGAATTTAGGAGTCGCAGCGTCATGTTGCAACTGTACACTACTCTGGTGCGGCCGCACTTGGAGTACTGTGTGCAGTTCTGGTCCCCACATTACAGGAAGGATGTGGAGGCTTTGGAGAGGGTGCAGAGGAGGTTTACCAGGATGTTGCCTGGTATGGTGGGGAGGTCCTATGAGGAGAGACTGAGGGATTTAGGGTTGTTTTCGTTGGAAAGAAGGCGGCTAAGAGGGGATCTTATTGAAACATATAAGATGATTAGAGGTTTAGATAGGGTGGATAGTGATAGCCTTTTTCCTCGGATGGAGAAAGCTAGCACGAGGGGGCATGGCTTTAAATTAAGGGGGGGTAGTTATAGGACGGATGTCAGGGGTAGGTTCTTTACCCAGCGGGTGGTGAGGGATTGGAATGCCCTGCCTGCTGCAGTTATAAATGCGCCTAGTTTGGGGGCGTTTAAGAGATCCGTGGATAGGTTTATGGACGAAAAGGGATTGGTATAGGATAGTGGGTCATTGTTTTTGTAACTGGTCGGCGCAACATCGTGGGCCGAAGGGCCTGTTCTGCGCTGTAATGTTCTATGTTCTATGTTCTATGGAGTTGAGAAAAATTAAATGTCACCTCACTGAAACATAGAGGTTCTGAAGAAGTCTTATCTTTCCCTTGGAGGGGAACCTAGAATGCTGGGAAATATCTCAGGATATGTTAGTGCAGGGCTGGGGGAGTGGTATCAGTCATTTCGGATTGAGATGAGAAGTAAAGTTTATTTATTATTGTCACAAGTCGCCACATTAACACTACAATGAAGTTGCTGTGAAATTCCACTAGTCGCCACACTCTGGCGCCTGTTCGGGTAAACTGAGGGAGAATTTAGCACGGCCCAATGCACCCTAACCAGTATGTCTTTCAGACTGTGCGAGGAAACTGGAGCGCCCGGAGGAAACCCACACAGACACGGGGAGAATGTGCAGACTCCTCACAGACGGTGACCCAAGCCGGGAATTGAACCCGGGTCCCCGGTGCTGTAAGGCAGCAGTGCTAACCACTGTGCCACCGTGCTGTTCTCAAAGAAATGTCTTCGTTCAGAGGGTTGTGAATGTTCCATTGTTGAATATGGGATTGGTGTGTTTTCAGTGTCTCAGAAATTTGAGGGGCTGGTCAGATGAAGTTGGGATATCAGCCACAATGATATTGGATAGCAGAGCAGGCTCCAAATGCTGTCCAGTCCACCCCTGCTCGTACGGTTGGCATGATTTTTTACCTCAGCTTAACGTTATCTATCATCTCCCCAGATCTTTTCAATCTCTTCAGTTTCAAACATTTATTAAGCTCAGTGACTGATTGTCAACAGTCCCTTGGAGTAGAAAGTTCCAGAGAATTGCAACTTCCTGTGTACAGAAATTTCTTGCCACCTCTGTCTGAGATGGCCACCTATTACCTGTGACTAGGACCCCGAGCTTTGGACTCTCCAATCAGGGAAGGCAACCGCTCAGCATCTATCCTATAAGGATTTCATTGAGATCAACTCTAATTCTGTTAAACTCCAGAGAATCTAGGGCTATTTGACTCAATCAATCCCCTTAGCACAGTCCGTCATCTGCAGAATCGTCCTGGTTGCATTCCCTTGAGGGAAAGTCTGTCTTCCCTCCGGTAAAGAGACACAGGACAATTTATTTCAAGTTGGGAAGCAACAGCAGTAAGAATCAATCAACATAATATTGATTAAGTTTTCCTCTTTCCTGCTGAGTAACGGTGATAACCCCCGCAAGGTCCATGGGGAATCACTGACATGTCACCCTGTGGGATTTGTTGGTAACAGGCTGTGGCCTGCCCAGCTGGGACTCATTACCTGCGGCTTTTCTAAAGCAGGCCCAGGACTGGGCCTGCTGAACTGGAGTCCCAGGCAGGAATTAGTGTGTGTGTACCAGGCTAATGGTTTTATTTTGCATTCTGTAATAAACTGTGTTCCTTTCCAGTTGGGCTTCCTGAATCATTGCAGTAATTATATTTAGAGTTTTAAACTTACAATCAGTTATCGTTAGCAGCATGGCAAACATTGAAAATGAAGTTACTGTGGTTCGGAAATGTCTGGCTCCATACGTGGTTGATTTCTGGAGTTGATGATTTCTGGCTGATATGAGGCAGAGTAATACACCCCACTCCCATCACTCTCCTGTACTGAGTTAGCAGATCTCATTTGCTGCTTGCAAAGGGGTTTGATGAAACATAACAAAAAAATAATCAGGGCACAGTGGTTAGTACTGCTGCCTCACAGCGCCAGGGACCCGGGTTCAGTTCTGGCCTCGGTTCACTGTCTGTGTGGAGTTTGCACGTTCTCCTCGTGTCTGCGTGGGTTTCCTCCGGGTGCTCCGGTTTCCTCCCACAGTCTAAAGATGTGCGGGTTAGGTTGATTGGCCGTGATAAATTAACCCTAGCATCAGGGGGATTAGCAGGGTAAATACATGGGGTTATGGGAATAGGGCCTGGGTGGGATTGTGGTCGGCACAGACTTGATGGGCCGAATGGCCTCCTCCTGCATTCTAGGGATTCTATAAATAGCCAGGAATGCCACTCCTGTTTTGCTATCCACTGCCACCTGCTTGAATGTTCTGGAACCATCCCTCCCTCAGCAGATGCTCTCCACCTGGGGAAAATTGGAAGATTGTCTCCAGTCCCACTGCCTTTTTCAAAGTCAGAGGTTATCAATTTTCACCCTATCCATTACCTTATCTACACTAACACTGAGATTTGTGAGCTTCCTCATTCTTGCTAAACACTGTAGAGCCATCCCATAGTATCCTGACAGTGCAGAAAGAGGCCATTCAGCCCGTCGAGTCTGCACTGTCTCTCTAAAAGAGCATCTTACCCAAGCCCTGCCCTTTGCTTTATCCCCTCGCACATATACCATGGTTAATCCACCCAACTGGCACACCTTTCAGACTGTGGGAGGAAACCAGAGCATCCTGAGAAAACCCACGCAGACACAGAGAGAACATGCAAACGCCACATAAACAGTCATCCAAGGCCAGAATCAAACCCAGGCCCCTGGAGCTGTGAGGCAGCAGTGCTAACCACAGTGCTACGATGCCAGCCATCTCTGACTATCTGCTCGCAATTTGCATGTTGGTATTAATGTAGGAAATTCTTGCGACAATTGTTCAGGGCATGGTTGAGACTACACCACCTCGAGTACTATGTACAGCTTTGGTCAGTTTACCTAAGGGAGGGACATACTTGCACTGGAAGCATTTTAAAGATTCGCTATGTTGATTCCTGAGATGAGGGGTTTGTTTTAGGAGGAAGGTTCGGGCAGGAGTTTAGAAGAATGAGGTGTAATCTTGTTGAAGTATACAATTTACTGAGGGAGTGTGACAGGGGAGATGCTGAAAGGATGTTTCCCCTCATGGGGTGATCGAGAACTGGGGGCACAGTATCAAAATAACAAACCCTCCATTTGAGATGGAGATGAGGAGGAATTCCTTCTCCTGAGGATTGTTAATGTTTGGAATTCTCTTGAACAGTGGAGGCTGGATCATTGAATATTTTCAAGGCCGAGTTAGACAGACGTTTGATTGACGGAAGTCCAGGGTATGGAGAGGGAGTCAGGGGAGTGGAGTTAAAGCAACAAACAGATCTACTGTGATAGTACTGAATTACAGAGCAAGTTCGAGGGGCTGAATGGTCTACCTC
Source organism: Carcharhinus amblyrhynchos (assembly GCF_965287045.1). Taxonomy (NCBI): domain Eukaryota; kingdom Metazoa; phylum Chordata; class Chondrichthyes; order Carcharhiniformes; family Carcharhinidae; genus Carcharhinus; species Carcharhinus amblyrhynchos. The sequence goes on from NC_137339.1 coordinate 2,479,329, forward strand.
TGCTCTGATATCTTACCTTTATTTGCTTTTATGTTGAGAGAACGTTGATGAACTCGTCGGGTTTTTATAGCCAGGGTCAAATTCATGGCTGTTTTTACTGACACTAACTGCATTGCCACTGACCTCAAACTCAAACTGCAATGAACTCATGTTGTCTTGACTATTACCCCTCGGAATTGATAGAGACAAGATATTTCACTCCAACCTATCCTCAGTTGATCAGAACATACGTAAATCCACTCCTCAAAGACCGAGAAGTTGTTGGATTTGAAAGGTGACTTCCTTTGTTTTGTCATTTACAAAGTAGTTTTGATGTTTAGTATTTCAGAATGAAATCACTTAGTGTGACAGTAATGTTACACTTAGTGCTTGTCCTTCATCAATCTCAGTGTTTTAACAGAACAAAAATCTCAGTGATTGTTTCTTGTTCACTTGGCCTGATTCCCTGACAATCAAATTATTATTAGTTAAGATAATTTGTGTGCTGCTGTGCACCATCATGTATCTAAGACACGCCAACATTAACATTTTGGCCATCGACTCCCTAAGCCAGAATTCCCAAAGGCAGACTGCTGTGAATGAAGTATTGCTTTTTTTGGGTATCTTGCCTCTCACTTTCTTCCCAGGATCCCAGGCTAGGCTGAGGTGCCAAGGATGTGACCTATTTCCATGTGGTCAGCCAACACCACTCATCTCCGGCAAGGCTAGGATTGAGTGAAAGGAAAACAGCTTCAGTAATACCTCAGCTGTAACTCAGTTGATATTTCACCAAGTTCCTGTTCCTGATTCGAATGTTGCACTGAGGGAGTGCTGTACTGGGGGAGTGCTGTACTGAGGGAGTGCTGTACTGGGGGAGTGCTGTACTGGGGGAGTGCTGTACTGGGGGAGTGCTATACTGAGGGAGTGCTGCAGTGAGGGAGTGCTGCACTGGGGGAGTGCTGTACTGGGGGAGTGCTGCAGTGAGGGAGTGCTGCACTGAGGGAGTGCTGTACTGGTGGAGTGCTGTACTGGGGGAGTGCTGTACTGGGGGAGTGCTGTACTGGGGGAGTGCTGCAGTGAGGGAGTGCTGCAGTGAGGGAGTGCTGTATTAGGGGAGTGCTGTACTGGGGGAGTGCTGCATTGAGGGAGTGCTGCACTGGGGGAGTGCTGTACTGGGGGAGTGCTGCAGTGAGGGAGTGCTGCATTGAGGGAGTGCTGCACTGGGGGAGTGCTGTACTGGGGGAGTGCTGCAGTGAGGGAGTGCTGCACTGAGGGAGTGCTGTACTGGTGGAGTGCTGTACTGGGGGAGTGCTGTACTGGGGGAGTGCTGTACTGGGGGAGTGCTATACTGAGGGAGTGCTGCAGTGAGGGAGTGCTGCACTGGGGGAGTGCTGTACTGGGGGAGTGCTGCAGTGAGGGAGTGCTGCACTGAGGGAGTGCTGCACTGGGGGAGTGCTGCACTGGGGGAGTGCTGTATTGGGGGAGTGCTGTACTGGGGGAGTGCTGCATTGAGGGAGTGCTGCACTGGGGGAGTGCTGTACTGGGGGAGTGCTGCAGTGAGGGAGTGCTGCACTGAGGGAGCGCTGCACTGGGGGAGTGCTGTACTGGGGGAGTCCTGCACTGGGGGAGTGCTGTACTGGGGGAGTGCTGCAGTGAGGGAGTGCTGTATTGGGGGAGTGCTGCACTGAGGGAGTGCTGCACTGGGGGAGTGCTGTACTGGGGGAGTGCTGTACTGGGGGAGTGCTGCATTGAGGGAGTGCTGCACTGGGGGAGTGCTGTACTGGGGGAGTGCTGCACTGAGGGAATGCTATACTGAGGGAGCGCGGCACTGAGGGAGAGCCGCACTGAGGGAGAGCCGCACTGAGGGAGTGCCGCACTGAGGGAGAGCCGCACTGAGGGAGTGCCGCACTGAGGGAGAGCCGCACTGAGGGAGAGCCGCACTGAGGGAGAGCCGCACTGAGGGTGTGCTGCAGTGAGGGAGAGCCGCACTGAGGGAGCGCTGCACTGAGGGAGTGCTGCAGAGAGAGCGCTGTACTGAGGGAGCGCTGTACTGAGGGAGTGCTGTACTGAGGGAGTGCTGCAGAGAGAGCGCTGTACTGAGGGAGCGCTGCACTGAGGGAGTGCTGCAGAGAGAGCGCTGTACTGAGGGAGCGCTGTACTGAGGGAGCGCTGTACTGAGGGAGCTCTGTACTGAGGGAGCTCTGTACTGAGGGAGCGCTGTACTGAGGGAGTGCTGTGCTGCACTGAGGGAGTGCTGCACTGAGGGAGTGCTGCACTGAGGGAGTGCTGCACTGAGGGAGTGCTGTACTGAGGGAGCGCTGCACTGAGGGAGCGCTGCACTGAGGGAGCGCTGCACTGAGGGAGCGCTGTACTGAGGGAGCGCTGTACTGAGGGAGCGCTGTACTGAGGGAGCGCTGTGCTGTACTGAGGGAGCGCTGCACTGAGGGAGTGCTGTACTGAGGGAGTGCTGCACTGAGGGAGTGCTGTACTGAGGGAGTGCTGCACTGAGGGAGTGCTGTACTGAGGGAGTGCTGCACTGAGGGAGTGCTGTACTGAGGGAGTGCTGCACTGAGGGAGTGCTGTACTGAGGGAGTGCTGCACTGAGGGAGTGCTGTACTGAGGGAGTGCTGCACTGAGGGAGTGCTGTACTGAGGGAGTGCTGCACTGAGGGAGTGCTGTACTGAGGGAGTGCTGCACTGAGGGAGTGTGCATTCTCTCAGCGGAGGTCTCCCACCCAGGCCCTCCGCTCTGTCAGGTGGATGCAAAGATCCGATGGCACAATTTTGAAGAATAAGCGAGTTATCCCTGGTGTCCGAGCCGATCTTTATCCCTCGATCAACACCTGAAAAATAAGATGATATGGTCATCATCACATCACAGGATGAGAGCTTGCTGTGTGCAAATTGAGTCACAGAGTAATTTGCTGAAATCTTGTTACCTTTCACGCCAGCAGGATGTTACAGTCCCATTGACAGCACACCCCCACCACAGGTTCCCAGGCGGTGAGCAGTGTGATCAGCAGGAAACCCCATTGAAAAGGGCAGGACCATAACATTCCACCGCCAGCGAGTGTGCGCTGCTTCCTGCTGCTGCCAAATATGCTGTAGAGTGGGAGAAAAATCTCACCCACGGCCTCACTCAACTCAAGACTGGAATATCCCACTCGAGGTCATAGAATCATAGAATCCTTACAGTGCAGAAGGAGGCCATTTGGCCCATCAAGACTGTACTGACAACAATCCCACCCAGGCCCTATTCCTGTAACCCCACACATTTACCCTCCTAGTCCCTCTGACAGTAAGGGGCAATTTTAGCATGGCCAATCAACCTAACCTGCACATCTTTCGGACTGTGGGAGGAAACCGGAGCACCCGGAGGAAACCCACGTAGACATGGGGAGAACGTGCAGACTCTTCACACAGTGACCCACACTGGGAATCGAACCCAGGTGCCTGGCTCTGTGACGCAGCCATGCTAACCACTGTGCCACCAAAGGTTAATGGACCTCCCCATTGTTGACCCCTCACCTGCTCCGATTCCCATGGTGGGCAGGGTGGCAGAATTCTCGTGATAGAATTTAGCATCACAAAAGGAGGCCCTTCGGCCCATCATGTTGCATCTACCATCAAGCACCAATCTATTCTAATCCCTCTGCCATCCCACACTGGAGTCCATGTCAAATTCACTGGATTCTGGGGTGGTTCCCACAGATTGGAAAACAGCAAATGTGACGCCACCTTTTCAAAAAGGAGGTAGCCAAAAGGCGGGTAACTATAGGCCAGTTAGCTTAACTTCTGGAGTAGGGAAAATGCTTGAACCTATCATCAAACAATAGTGACACATCTGGGTATAAATTGTCCTAATGGTAAGATGTAGCATGGGTTCATGAAGGGAAGGTTATGTTTGACTAATTTGATGGAATTCTTTGAGAACATTACATGTGCAGTGGGCAATGGGGAACCTGTGGATGTGGTGTATCTGGATTTCCAGAAGGTATTTGACAAGGTACCACACCAAAGACTGCTACATAAGATAAAAATGCACAGTGTTACGGGTAATGTATTAGCATGGATAGAGGATTGGTTAACTAACTGAAATCAAAGAGTGGGGTAAATGGGTGTATTTCTGGTTGGTGATTGGCGACTAGTGGTATGCCTCAGGGATCAGCGTTGGGATTGCAATTGTTTACAATTTACATAGATGATTTGGAGTTGGGGACCAAGTGTAGTGTGTCAAAATTCAAAGATGACACTAAGATGAATGGTAGAGCAAAATGCGCAGAGGACACTGAAATCTGCAAAAGGATACAGATAGTCGAAGTGAGTAAGCGAGGGTCTGGCAGATGGAGTACAATGTTAGTAAATGTGAGGTCATTCATTTTGGTAGGAATAACAGCAAAATGGACTATTATTTAAATAGTAAAAAATTGCAGCATGCTGCTGTGCAGAGGGACCTGGGTGTCCTTGTGTATGAATCACATGGAGTTGGTTTGCAGGTGCAGCAGGTAATTAAGAAGGCAAATGGAAGTTTATCCTTCATTGCTAGAGGGATGGGGTTTAAAAACAGCGAGGTTATGTTGCAGCTGTATAAGGTGCTGGTGAGGCCACACCTGGAGTACTGTGTACAGTTTTGGTCTCCTTACTTGAGAAAGGATATACTGGCACTGGAGGGGGTGCAGAGGAGATTCACTAGGTTGATTCCGGAGTTGAGAGGGTTGGCTTATGAGGAGAGTGAGTAGACTGGGGCTATACTCATTGGAATTCAGGAGAATGAGGGGAGATCTTATAGAAACATATAAGATTATGAAGGGAATAGATAAGATAGAAGCAGGGAAGTTGTTTCCACTGGGGGGGGTGAGACTAGAACTAGGGGGCATGGCCTCAAAATAAGGGGAAGCAGATTTAGGACTGAGTTGAGGAGGAACTTCTTCACACAAAGGGTTGTGAATCTGTGGAATTCCCTGCCCAGTGAAGCAGTTGAGGCTACCTCATTGAATGTTTTTAAGGCAAAGATAGATAAATGTTTGAACAGTAAAGGAATTAAGGGTTATGGTGAGCGGGCGGGTAAGTGGAGCTGAGTCCACGAAAAGATCAGCCATGATCTTATTGAATGGCTGAACAGACTCGAGAGGCCAGATGACCTAATCCTGCTCCTAGTTCTTATGTTTTTATCTTATCTCTGCCATTGCATTATGTTGCCATTGTTGGATTGCTTCCAAATTCAGGTGAAGCTTAATGCCCTGTCCCCCGCACCCGCCCCCGGCAAGATAGTGGGTCTTCCCCAAAGGAGGCAGCAAAGATCTCCCGACAGCTGTCCAGCCAGTGGGTAAGACCCATGTCACCCCTAATAATACTGCCCTGTGTCTGCTTCCAGCGTTTATCCCTTTGACTAAAGAGCAAATCGAAGAACTTTACCAAGGTATTAATCCTTTTTGTGTAGATGATATTTAATTCGGGATTGGTGTTGAGGAGGATATTTGGATCCATTGAGTTTCCAACCATCAAATCAGTTGTTCGAGCCCCCCAGCCCTGTATAGGACTAGTCTCTGGTTTGGAAAAAGATGGTTGCAGTCATGGAAGGAGCGTCCATATTGCAGCCTGTTAGACTCTGAATCAGCCTGAGAATCCTTCCAATACTGCAGTCTTATCCTAGAGAGGGAAGTGGGAGAACAGCCAGAGTATCACAGGCTGGCATCTACTCTGTTCTTGGCTATTGAGGGAGTTCTGAGTAGATGCAGAATCCTTTCTGTTGATTTGTCTGATTCCTACTCAACCTCATGCCGCTGCCCTCTGCTCCTGTACCGGGACAATCCTGTAGGATCAGAAATTCCCACACCCACAGCTGGCCGGAGAATGGAAAGGGATGCTGGAGCCAATGACCAGGCTGAGGAATGGGAGGGAGTGGGAAGGGGGAGGAGGAGGAGGAGGGAGCTGAGATTTTTAGGAATTGGAATAAATGAGATTGGCTCATGTTGGAGAGGACGGATTTCTCTGGGAATAGGGATAACATGGCTGTGGCAAGAGTGAACATGAAGGAAGAGTATGTGGGTTGGGAGAGGTAGATGGTAAGTTCTCGAGAGAGATCAGAGAATATTGAGAGAAAAATTTGTACGTTGCTGCCCACAAGCTCTGGTTTGGGATAAGCCAGTCTTCACTCATTCAGAATATAACTATTGTTACGGTTAATTAAAATGCAAGATAAAACCCCAGCTCAGTGATAAGGCACCTGAAACTGGGCTAAAGGAACCATGAAAAATTGATCAATTGTCAGAAAATTCAATTGGAAGGACAGGATTAATTTTGTTTCACTTTGAAGATTCCTCTGCCAGAGCATGGCTCCAGCAGCAGCAGAGACAGAAACCAGAGCCCATCCTAATAAGTTGCTGTAAGCACTGAGCGCTGCCTCTGCTGCCTTAGCTCATTCATTTAGCACTCAATCAACCTCAGTCAGTGCGATACACAACTCGCAGAGACCAGCAGCTGAGATTCTATTGTTTTGCTGTCTTTATTAAGTTGGCATCTTCAACAGAAGCCAACAGAATTGGAGGGTTATTTCTTTGGCAGGCCTTATCACATTGTACCCTCGGTAACTTGCAAACTATCAAAAACTGATGGCTAACACGAGGGGACATAGCTTTAAATTAAGGGGTGGTAATTATAGGACGGATGTCAGAGGTAGGATCTTTACTCAGAGGGTAGTAAGGGCGTGGAATGCCCTGCCTGCAGCAGTTGTGGACTCGCCAACTTTAAGGGCGTTCAAATGGTCAGTGGATAGGCATATGGATAACATTGGAATAGTTTAAGTTAGAGGGTCATTAGATTGGTTCCACTGGTCGGCACAACATCGAGGGCCAAAGGGCCTGTACTGTGCTGTAATGTTCTATGTTCTAAGTCTGCCACCCATATTCTAACTCACAACTGGTCCCATTCACCCATCAACCCCTGTACTCGCTGACCCACAATGCATCTGGCAACACCTCAATTTTAAAATTCTTCTCCTGGATTTCAAAGTCACTGAAAGTGGCAATGCAGGTGGAGAAGGTAGTCAAGAAGGCATACGGCATGCTTGCCTTCATCAGCCGGGGTATTGAGTTTAAAAATTGGCAAGTCATGTTGATGCTTTATAGAACCTTAGTGAGGCCACACTTGGAATATAGTGTTCAATTCTGGTCACCATGCTACCAGAAGGATATGGAGGCTTTGGAGAGGGTACAGAAAAGATTTACCAGGATGTTGCCTGGTATGGAGGGCATTAGCTATGAGGAGATGTTGGAGAAACTTGGTTTGTTCTCACTGGAATGATGGAGTTGAGGGGAGACCTGGTAGAAGTCTACAAGATTATGAGGGGCATGGACAGAGTGGATAATCAGAAGCTTTTCCCAGGGTGGAAGAGTCAATAACTAGGGGACACAGGTTTAAGGTGTGAGGGGCAAGGTTTAAAGGAGATGTACGAGGCAGATATTTTGCACAGAGGGCGGTGGGTGCCTGGTACTCGTTGCTGGGGGAGGGAGTGGAAGCAGATACGGTAGTGATTTTTCAGGGGCGTCTTGACAAATACATGAATAGGATGGGAATAGAGAGATATGGTTCCCGGAAGGGTAGGGGGTTTTAGTTCAGTCCAGCAGCATGGTCAGTGCAGGCTTGGAGGGCTGAAGGGCCTGTTCCTGTGCTGTAATTTTCTTTGTTCTTTGTTCTGGTAGTCTGGCAATCAGACTATGATGAGTCCCAGAAATCACTAAACATCAAAACTAGAAGCAGGAGTAGGCCATTCAGCTCCTGGAGCCTGCTCCGCCATTCATTTTGATCATCAAATTCAATCCAAGTGCTGGTAGATGGATTAGGTGGGAGTTCAGATGCTTCTAATGTGTTAGTGTGGACTTGATGGGCCGAAGGGCCTCTTCTGTGCTGTATGATTCTATGATTCCTGATGCCTCCCTTCCCCCTCCCCATAAGCCGTGATCCCCATAGCCCCAAGAGCTATATTTAATTTCTTCTTGAAATCACACAGCATTTTGGCCTCAACTACTTTCTGTGGTAGTGAATTCCATACGTTTACCAGTCTCTGGGTGAAGAAATTTCTCCTCACCTCAGACTGAAAAGGTGTATCCCTTATCCTCAAACTTTGATCCCTAGTTCTGGACTCCCCCACCACTGGGAACATTCTACCCTGTCTAACCCTGTTAGAATTTTATAAGTTTCTATGAGATCCCCTCTCACTCTTCTAAACTCCAGTGAATTTAATCCTAATTATCATGTAGGCATGAATTTAGAGTGGTATCGTGCTCTGATGCCTACCCTGATGGGGAGGAAAGCCCACCAGAGGCCAGCATCAACCTCACCTACATCCCATTAATAGGTTGCAGATGAAGTCCTCACTCCAGATTCTCCATGATGCTGGTGGAAAACACATCAGCATGAAACACATTTGTATTTTATGGGATTTGTATTGGTAAATATTAGAAATGAGGTCTAGCTTTAAGTGGGTTTAATTTAATATTTCTGTGCCTGGAAGGGTAAAAGTTAGTTTCATTCTGGACAAAGGTGTTTGTATGTGTGAGGGTTAGTTTGAATTTGAACTGTGATACTATTGTGCTTAGAGAGGGCTTCGGCATGAAGAGTAAATAGAAGTAAGTCGTTGCTTAGCAACAGGAGGCCACTTTCCAGAGGGAAGGGTTTTCCTTTGTTCCCACTTTTAACTGGAAGCCTGAGCAGTTGCAGACAGGACATCAGAGAGTGAACATGTCTCAACCCTGCCAGGAGAAGTTGGATTGGATAAGAGAGTGCAAAGGTGCAAGCCCCCTGAGGAACAAGTTACTGTCCAGATAACCAGGGAATTGGGACAGACTGAGAGTGTAAGAGACAGGTGTCGGAAGCAGATTTAAAGTGGGACAGCAGACTTCAGGGGTAAATCAAATGTTTGATGCCATTTTAATACAGTCTGGGAATCGAGAGTTAAAGTAATTGTGAACAGTTAGTACAGCAGTCAAGACAACAAAAAACCTAAAGGGGTTGGTGTAAAATCCTGGATTGGAATCATTGTAAAAATGGGATGGAAGCTTTGTTTAAAAGATTCATTTGGAAAACTTGTATTGGATTTCAGAATATAAACTGCTAATGGAAAGCATTGTTGTGAAAGAAGGTTTTAAAGAGTATTTTAGTTTGTTTTTGCTAAAGCTAATTAGTGATCCTGTGACTCTGTTCCTTCTGTTTTATAAAACAAGGAAAGGTTAGGGTCTTTTCAGTCAGGATTCCATTCTGGGATTTTCCCATCCAGATGTGACATCAACTGGAGGCATACAATCTGCAGGTGGACTTTCCAGACTCGATGTCTGACAGGGGGAAAGTCCTCCAGCCTCAGAATGCTCCCAGAGATCCATCTTCATTCTCAGGAGCTCCAGCTTGTTCTTCAATGGCAGGTCGGTGATGTTGGGCATCTTTTCAACATGGCGTCTGGATAGGATGGCATGCTATATGTCACCCAGCCCGCCCCACCACGAAATACAACGTAAAATACCCCAGTGTTTAATTAATGAGGTCGAGGCTGCAAAATTTGGCGTGTTTTTCCTCCAGCTGTTAAACAAAATCTTGGAGAATTGTTGCACTGCAGAAGCGAGGTGTGAGACTGGATTATCCAACCTCGCCTGCAGCTGGAATTCTCCAGTTCTGCTGCAGTGAGTGAAGATTTGGCTGAGTGTCAAATTCCCCATTCTCGCTGGCAGCGGGAGTGAGATGTGTGGGACTGGAGAATTCTGTCCGTCCTGTAATAGGTTAATAGACAGGATATGCTAATGAGTGATGTTGACAGTGATGTCCCTGTGACATCAGCAGTCATGTGCTCCAATTCTGAGGTGCAGATAGGCTGCACTGGGGGGAGATGTAGCTACTCAGTAACCCACCCTGTGCAGAGTGTAATGAAACCCATTTAGATTGACAGCTTGTGTCAGGACACATTCTGTGCTCTCCATAATTTAAACAAACTAGCCTGTCCGTGAACAAGACTGATGAGGGATTTGAAAACAATCAAAGCATTGCTGGCCTGGGAGCCAGCGTAGGTCAGTCAGCCCAGGGGGAGTGAGCGAATGGGGCTTTGTGAGTTGGCGTTTGGAGGATGGAAGTGGGGAGTCAGCCAGAAATTCACAATCTGTTGGAAATGAGTCAGTTGCAGAACGTACGTCTCATGTGCCAGACACACCTCAAATGTGCAGGGCTGTCAGCCTCCTGTTACCCTGCTTAAACTGCTGCCCGGGGCCTGGGAGCTGTTTGCAAAGATATCATAATCATGTGCACAGACATCTGATTGGGCCAGGTGGAGGGGATGTGTCGCCAGGGGGTGGGGGTGGGATTCCCATGGAAATACATGGGGCCCATTGGCTGCTGAGTTGATTCTGAAACCTGCACTTCCCATCAGAATGTAGATGGATTCTGGATTAGGATGTAGACAAAAGTCATAGGTAGAAGAAGGACTTGAATTAGGAACTCACTAATCACCGTTAAAATGGGCAGTGCGGGCTTGTAGGGCCAAAGGGCCTGTTTCCTATACTGTGCTGTTCTTTGTATTCTTTGTATTAATGTCAGGGAGGCGGGAGAGGGGTGGGCGATTCTGACGGAACACCAGAGCCATTCCCTTTTCTGAGCTGAGCTGGAATGAGCAGTCAATGGGCATTGCAATAGGAATCATCCACCTTTCTCTTTTATTGCTTCCACTTTACCACACCATTTCAATCTATCATGAAAGAATTGATAAAGTTCATGTTTGTGTGAAAGTACAGTATAATAACTCAGGAAGCCAGCCCGGAAAGGAACACAGTTTATTATGGAATGCAAAGAAAATCCATTGCCACGGTGTTCACACATTATTCCCTGCCTGAGACTACAGTTCAGCAGGCCCAGTCCTGGGCCTGCCTTATAAAAAGCTCAGGTAATGAGTCCCAGCAAGACTGATCACTTCCTGTTACCAGGGAAACTCTGTACGGGGAGATCAATCAGTGATTCTCCCATGTTCCTTGTGGGGATTATCACATATAGATTTCACCGACACCTCTTGAACCTCCTCCACCGTTCAGTCCGATCGTAGTTTACCTGTACCTCAGGTCAGTTTACTTCTGCTCAGTGCCTTTTGACAGCACCCCTTATCCCAACAAAAACCCGGCAATCTCAGTCCTGGGATGGTATTTTTTTAAGGATCAGAGGGATCAGTGCTAGGGCCACAATTATTTACAATATTTATCATTGATTTGGATGGGGGAAGTGAATGTACTATCACCAAGATTGCGGATGTCACAAAAATAGGTGGGAAGGCAAGAGGTGAGGAAGGCAGAGTCTACAGAGGGACATAGACAGGTCAAGTGAGTGGGCAAAAACTTGTCAGGTGGAATATAATGTAGGAAATGTGATGTTTAGCACTTTGGTCGGAAGAATAAAGGAGCTGAATGTTGTCTAAATGGAGAAAGGCTGCAGAAAGCTGAGGCACAGAGGGACTGGGGGGTCCTTGTGCATAAATCACAAAAGGCTAACATACAAGTTCAGCAGGTATAGAGAAGGGAAATGGAATATTAGTCTTTATTTCGAAGAGAATGGAATGTTAAAATGGGAAAGTCTTGCTAAAACTATACGAGGCAGCTGTTAGATCATGTCTGAAATACTGTGAATGGAGCTGGTCTTGTCAACCAAGGAAAGATATTGGAGACAGCCCAGAGAAGGTTCACTCGGTTGATCCCGGGTATGGAGGGATTTTCTTATGAGGAGAGATTGCGGAGGCTGGGCCTGTACTCATTGGAGTTTAGAAGAAAGGAGGGCGACCTTATTGAAACATATGGGATTCTCGGGGGTTTAACAGGGTCGATGTTGGGAGGTTGTTTCCCCTTGTGGGACCAGAGGGAATAATCTCAGAGTAAGGGGGTCACCATTTGAGACATGAGGAGGAATTTCTTCTCTCAGAGGGGAGTGAATCTGTGGAACACTTTACCTCAGGGTCTGTAGAGGCTGGGCCGTTAGTTGTGTTCAAGGCTGAGATAAACATTTTTTAATTAGTAAGGGAATCCGTGGGTTGTGTTTGTATCGTTTTGTGTGTGTGTGTGTGTGTGTGTGTGTGTGTGTGTGTGTGTGTGTGTGTGTGTGTGTGTGTGTGTGTGTGTGGTGTTCAACACCCAAGTTCAACTCTGGTCTTGGGCTACTGTCTGTGTGGAGTTTGCACGTTCTCCCCGTGTCTGCGTGGGTTTCCTCCGGGTGGTCCGGTTTCCTCCCACAGTCCAAAGATATGCGGGTTAGGTTGACTGGCCGTGCTAAATTGCCCCTTGGTGTCAGGGGGACTGGCAGGGTAAATATATGAGGTTGGGGTTATAGGACTTGGGTGGGATTGTTGTCGGTACAGACTTGATGGGCTGAATGGCCTCCTTCTGCGCTGTAGGGATTCTATGAAATGTAGATTAATGCACTCACTGGGACGTGGAATCTGATGGGTTCCCAGTGGGTGTTCTCAAGGGGAATTAATTCCAAGTGTTTGCCTTCTGATAAGAGAGAGGGAGAGAACTGTTGACAGGTTGATGCTGAGATAAATACTGGAGCACTGAGTATCAAGGATGCATGGTGGTATATCAGAGTCCAGACTGGTAATCTCAGTACACAGGGATTAAACACTGCCCACAAAATAACAATTACAGAGCCATGCCTCAGGGCGAATGAAAAATAAACTCGTTCGAAATAAAAGTAGCCCAGAATCTACAGGAGGAGCATGGAAATTCATGGAGTCAGATTAATTACATGGAGATCCCTTGTCTCACGCTGCTGCTGTTTGCTGATATTCTGCTGCATTCATTCCTGTAATAAATTATAATCTCAAAAAGCATCTGTTAGAAAGATAAAAACAAAATACTGCGGATGCTGGAATCTGCAACAAAAACAGAACATGCTGGAAAATCTCAGCAGGTCTGACAGCACCAGCGGGGAGAGAATAGAGCCAACGTTTGGAGTCTGGATGACTCTTCAGCAGAGCTTATTGAAAGGTCTAGCATGCCCCTGCTGAAGGCTGTATCATCCTAGAGCAGGTAGCTCGTTGGACTTTAGAAGGATGAGGGGGCACCTTATTGAAACTTACAGGATACTGCAAGGCCTGGATAGAGTGGACGTGGAAAGGATGTTTCCACTCGTAGGAAGAACTAGAACCTCAGGCTAAAGGGATGATCCTTTAAAACAGAAATGAGGAGGAATTTCTTCAGCCAGAGAGTGGTGAACCCGTGGAACTTGTTGCCGCAGAAGGCTGTGGAGGCCGGGTCACTGAGTGTCTTTAAGACAGAGATAGATCGGTCCCTGATTAATAAGGGGATCAGGGGTTATGGGGAAAAGGCAGGGGAATGGGGATGAGAAAAATATCAGCCACGATTGAATGGTGGAGCAAACTCAATGGGCCGAGTGGCCTAATTCTGCTCCTGTGCCTTATGGTCTTATGGTAACCATGGAGATGACGGAAGATTCATTTCTGGCCTTTGTTGTTTTGGGTCTATTTGGGCTGGATTTTAGGCCATTTTTTGCGACGCTTTGTATTGTAGCCGAGGCAGTGCGCTGGGAATCTGAGCAATGCAGCAGAAACTAATTGAATATTTATACTTACACCAGGTTCAGAAGCAATCTAAAAGATTAGTTATGGAGGTGTGGCCTTGATCTGAACAAAAACAACTTTATATAGCGCATTTAGCGTAGGAGTGCGGGGAAGAGGCAAGGGAATGGCACAAAGCCACAATGCGTGTTTGGAGAACAGGTACAGACACAATGGAATCCTCCTGTACTTTAACAATTCTGTGATTTAACATACACAACATCTCAAGGCATGTAACGGGAATGATAGCAGTCCAAACATCTTGACAGATTTGATACTCAGCCATAGAAGGAGAAATCAAGAAAATTGACTAAAAGTTTAATCAAATAGGTTGGGTTTTTTTGTGGAAAAGATTAATCTATTCTTTCTTGGGATGTTGGAAAGATCAGCATTTGTTGCCCCATTCCTAAATGAAGTCAATGCTTTGCCACTCCATTCCAGAGTCAACCATATTGCTGTGAATCTGGAATCACATATGGTCTAACCAAGTAAGGATGGTAGATATGAACAAAGCAATGTACCAAATAGGAATGCAAGTAGGCCATTTGGCCCCTCAAGCCTGCTCTGCCATTCAATGGGATCATGGCTAACTGTTTGTGTTTCGAGTTCCACGTTCCCAGCTACCCCAATAACCTTTGATCCCCTTCCTTCACCAGAATCTATCTACCTCTGCCTTAAAAATATTCAATGATCCTACCTCCTCAATCCCTTGAGAGAAAAAAATTCTCTTCATCTCAATCCTGAAGGCAGGACCCCTAATTTAAAACACAGCCCCCTAGTTCTGGACTTACCCTCAATAATCACACCACAGAATTCCAACAGTGCAGAAAGAGGCCATTAGGCCCCTCGAGTCGGCACCAACTCTCTAAAAGAGCATCTTACCCAGGCCCAGCCCCCTGCCCTAACATTGCACATTCACCATGGCTGATTCACCTAATCTACAGAACATCCTTTACATATCCATCTTGTCAATATCATTCAGGATCTTACAGACTTCAATCATGTCTCACTCGCTCTTCAGAACTCCAGTGGAATCTAGCCCAGTCTGTTCAACCTTTCCCCAATTCCTTAATTACTTGCTGTATCTACATACAAACTTTTTGTGACTCATGGTCTAGAACGCCTAGATCCCTCTGCACTTCAGAATCTTGCAGCTGGTCTTCATTTCATTAATATTCTGCCTTTCTATTCTTCCTGCCAAAGTGAACAATTTTCCCACATTGTACTCCATCTGCTACATATTACCCACTCACTCAACTTATCTATGTCTATCTGCAACTTCTTTATGTCCTCATCACCACATACAAACCTATCTATCTTTGCATCATCTGCAAATTTAGCTACTGTGCCTTAGCTCCCCTCATCATTGATATAAATTGTAAAAGATTGAAGCCTCAGCACAGACCCCTGGAGGACTCCACTTGTCACATACTGCCAACCAGAAAAAGACCCATTTATGCTTACTCTGTTTTCTGTCAGCCAGCCAATCTTCTATCAGTGCTAATTTTTTACCCCCAAACCAGGAGATTTTATTTTCCACAATAACCTTTGATGTGACACCTCATCAAATGTTTTCTGGAAATTCAAGTACCATCTGCAGGTTCCCCTCTATCCTCATTGTATGTTCTATCAAACACCACCCACATACACCATCAAAAAACTCCAATTAGCTAAATATGAATTCTGTTTCACATAACCACACTGACTCTTCCCAATTACCTCCAGCTTTTCTAACTCCTGAAAACCCCTTTAATGATCAATTAAAATAATCAATTCTGGCACCTTCCCATGACAGACATTAAGCTAACTGACCAATAGTTTTCTGTTATCTGTTTCCCTCCCTTCTTGAATAGAGGAGTTATATTGGCTACTTTTCAGTCTGATGGAACATTTCCAGATTCGAGAGAATTTTGGAAAATTAACTACAACACATTTATCTCATTCCCGCTTTTAAGACCCTGAGGTGAAGCAGCCAGAAGTTGTCAACTCACACCACTCCATCAGTTTGCTCATTTCCACTTCCCTAATGATTGTAATTTCACCAAGTTTCACTTTCCCTTCCACCTCCTTGTTAACAGCTATGAATGGAATGTTTTTTGTATCCTCTATAGTTTCCTTATTGTCTACTATTAACTCCCCATTCTCACTCACTAGGGGACTAATACTCACTTTGCTTACTCTTTTCTTGTTTAATTACCTGGAGAAACTTTTGCTATCTGTTTTTACATTTCTAGCTGGCTTCCTGTCATACTCTAATTCCTTCCATAAAAACAAATTACTGTGGATGCTGGAACATGAAACAAAAACAGAGAAAATGCTTGAAAATCTCATCAGGTCTGACAGCATCCATGGGGAGTGAATAGAGCCAATGTTTCAAGTCAGAGTTCTGACGCAGGGTCAACCAGACTCAAAATGTTGGCTCTATTCTCTCTCTATAGATACTGCTGAGATTATCCAGCATTTCCTGTTTTTTGTCTCTAATTTCCTGATTAACCTTTTAGTCGTTCTCTCCTTTTTAAAAATTCTGATTATCTGACTTGCCACTCATCTTTGCACAGTTATATTCTTTGTTCTGTAAGTTTGACACTTTGCTTCACTTCTTTAGTTAACTATCAATGGTTTCTCTATTGATGAAGACGAGTTCATTGGGAACTGCAAGTTGCTTCATCATCAGCACAGGTTCTGAAGTTCTGAACTCTGGAATTCCCTCGCTGAACTCTTCACCTCCCCCTCCTCCTTTTACTCTTTGAAGCATACCCCTTTGACCAAGACTTGGCTGTTTGACCTTCTATCTCTGTATGTGGCTAGGAGGTATATTTAGTTTATATTTCTCCTGTGAATCACCTTGGGACTTTTTATTCTGCCAACAATTTCTGTTTAATTGAGGCCAGCAACTGTCTGCCCCTGGTTCTCTCTGTCTTACACACACACACATACACACTCACACACACACACATTCACATACACACACACATACACACACTCACATACACACACACACATCCACACTCACACACACTCACACATCCACACTCACACACACACATACACACTCACACACACACGTACACACTCACACATCCACACTCACACACAGACACACACACACACACATACACACTCACACACACACATACACACACACACACACATAGACACTCACATACAGACTGACACACAGACACTCATGCGCACTCACATACACACTCACACACAGACTCACACATACGCACACACATACACACTCACACTCACACACACACACACACATACACACACAGACTCACACACACTTACACACATACACACACACACAGACTCACACATACACACACATACACACACACACATGCACGCACACACACTCACACATACATACTCACACTCACACATACACGCACACACACACAAACACACAGACTCACATACACATGCAGACTGACACACAGACTGACACCTACGCACACACACACTCACACACATACACGCATACACACACACACACAGACTCACACATAAGCACACACACACAGTCACACATATACACACACACACACACACACACACACACACACACAGACACTTCTCTGAGCCCGGAATATCACAGTCAGGTGTCAGTGTTGCTGCTGCCTCTTTATCGCAATCAAGCTGTCAGCCGTTTTTGCTGGCAGGAGGTGGCAAAATAAACTGATCGGAGGGAATTAATTACAGCTAAAATGGAGATGAGAGTCGAGGGCAGCAGCCTGGGAAGCTCCTACTCTGGAGCCTGGTTCAGTGTATCACAGTGCCAGGGTATCATCGGGAATCGGACTGTCCCCTGCTGACTCTGGGGTAATTACACTGTGGATAATGCAGAAGGGGAAATAGCTTGACCAGGAATTTTGCATTTTGGATGAATCCTTCTCCAGTCCATTCAGCCCGTGGACGGACATGAATAACCACCAGGCAGGAAAATCCTCAGGGAAGAATCCGAAAACCATTCCTCATCTCTCGCTATCTTGCTGTCACTCATGTCTGAGTTACAAGCTCATTTTGCTGTGTTTCTGTTTGCAAACTGTTTCCTAACTCCCACTTTCCCTGTTCCCTGGAGAGTTTTCAATCATTCTCCATTCTTCCTATATTCTCAGTCATCCCTTGAGTCCGTCAGTGGTACCTTACTCCTGAACCTGGATACTCCTGAACCTGGAGACCCTGATGACCCACTGCTCTCCTCACTCACTAACATTTTGAACTATTTGCCTGAAGCTATTGTATCATCTGCCTCCACACTCTTTAAACAATCGATCAGATTAGCACAAAAAGTCAATGCGACAGTTCAAAATTCCTTAGAACAGTTTTAATGTAGAGATGTTGGCAGAAAGATAAATCAGGAGGCAGATATTACTCATCACTTGTACTAGATCGAGGGCCATTCAATGTGGCTTTGTTGCCAAATGAAGAATATGTTTATCCATCAAATTACAATGCGATTACTTTACTCGACTCCCCAACTCCGGCTGTGAGTCCCTACTCCATCTGTGGTCTGTGCCCTCCTGCCCATTGCTCAACCTCCTGCCGGGAGGATTCACAAATTTCCTACTGTGCAGAAGGAGACCATTCGGCCCTTTGAGTCTGCACGATTCCCTGAAACAGCATCTTACCCAGGCCCATCTCTCTGCCCTATTCCTGTAACCCTGCACATTGACCATGGCTGATCTACCTAAACCTGCACGTCTTTGGAGTGTGGGTGGAAACCAGAACACCCGGGGGAAACCCACACAGACACGGGGAGAACGTGCAGACTTCACATGGAATTGAACCCGGATCCCTGGCACTGTGAAGCAGCTGCGCTAACCACTGTGTCGCTGTGCCGCAGGCTCCTTGCTGATAACATGGCCACTCAGGAAAGGACCACGCTACTGCACTGATGGTACAAGGTAGCGTCTTCCCCAGAGAATCTCCAAAAACATCGCATTCTTCCTTTTGCCATATGTTACAAAGTGTGACATGGGATGAGCAAATATATTCTAACTTTGATGCATTACATAAGTTACTTGGGACACATCCTGTCCTTCTCCTGTTCACTCTGAAAGGTGGCAAATACCAGACTGAGGTACAAATGCATGAAGGCTAAAAATATAGGTTGGATTTATTTTCAGGGAATGCTTACACTGAAGTATGAAACCTAACAACGTAGTGTTGGTTCAAATAATTAGAAAGCAATTTAGATAGAATTGATGGGCAGAATGGATAGTCAGAAGCTTTTTCCCAAGGTGGAAGAGTCAATTACTCAGGGGCACAGGTTTAAGGTGCGAGGGGCAAGGTTTAAAGGAGATGTATGAGGCAAGTTTTTTTACAGAGGATGGTGGGCACCTGGAACTCGTTGCCGGGGGAGGGAGTGGAAGCGGATGCGGTAGCGAGTTTTAAGGGGCATCTGGACAAGTGCATGAATAGGATGGGAATAGAGGGATATGGTCCCGGAAAGGTAGGTGGGTTTCACCTGGGAAGCACTGTCGGTGCAGGTTTGGAGGGCCGAAGGGCCTGTTCCTGTACTGTAATTCTCTTTGTTCCTTGATTTACATTTATTGGAAGCAATTAAAATCCTGTACAGCGCAGTAATCCACAAAACCTGTGGATGAGGCATAATTTCATAGATTAACCAATGAAGATGGTGCCTTTTGTGTCACAGTTATGAGTCCCTTCCATACCTATCTGCCGATGCCTCAGCCACGGGATTCAAGAAGTCTTTGTCCTTCAGTCTGTACACAGCACAAATTAATTCCTCAGAGACGGAATACTTTAATAGGCAGCAACCAGCTGTGAGCTGTTTAGTTTCTAAGCCCAGACAGTGCACCAACTAAGAAATCTAAATAACTCAGTATAAAAGGTGGAAGAATCTGCTCAGTTTTATGCACTGAATGTCCACTCTCTGGCCCTCAGTGACATGGGGGAGATTTAATTTGATTTTTAGTGCAGTTATACAAAGCAAATTCAAATTTGCATTCAGCTTACTTCACTTGGAAAAAAAAATTATAGTTTTTGGGATTCAGACATGCCCCCCTGAAAAGGTCATGCAAGTTGAGTCTGTAAATGATTTAGAATCATAGAATCCCTACAGTGCAGAAGGAGGCCATTTGGCCCATCAAGTCTGCACCGACCACAATCCCACCCAGTCCCTATCCCCATAACCCCATGCATTTACCCTAACCAGTCCCCTGAAGGGGCAATTTAGCGTGGCCAATCCACCAAATCTTTGGAGCGTGGGAGGAAATCGGAGCACCCGGAGGAAACCCACGCAGACACGGGAAGAACGTGCGGACTCTTCACAGACAGTGAGCCAAGCCGGGAATTGAACCCAGGACCTTGGCACTGTGAGGCAGCAGCGTTAACCACTGTGCCATCCAAAACAGGGGTTGATCAGGTAATGGAGGATGGGAAACAGACAGGGTTGGGAATGAGCATGACTGCACTTTCATTGAACCAGCATGAGTTCAATGGACTGAATAGTCTTCTTCTGTGGTGTAAACTTCTAAGAATCTGTGAATCCTTAAATCAAAGGGCATCAGATTTCTGATGAGTGTGAAATAATATTTTGCTACCTAGTGTGCAGTGGGAGGGTTACAGGACCATGTTGGTGCATATATTCCGCCTTATCACACAACTATTTTTAAATTGTTTAAGCCTCCCAGGGCCAAAAGCAATTAATAATTATCAGGAAAAATGATCACATTTGAACAATTAAACGTTGAGACATAAATCTGCAATCATTGGATTTGTTAATGAACATTTGAGTTGATGCACTGAGTTGCTGAAGGTTTTAGGATGTTGTGATAACAGGGCTGAAGGGACTGGGATAATGACAGTAATTCTTTGTGCTAATTAACACAGACTTCCTGCAGTCGGTGTAGGAATGTTCCACAGCAGCTGGGATTTATTCCGAAAGCTTTAATTATTCATTATTCCGCCACTGTGCAGGTGTGTGGGCCCAGATTGGTTCCTGGTGAGCTAAGACATGACTATTAATATCACTCAGTTCAATGATTTCTGTCACCAGTGTGAATTCCAAGCTGAAAATTCCAATTCCCTTTCTCCCCCATTTCAAACGTAGATCAAATTGCAATTTGCTCAGTGGGAGAGAGCACCCAGGACGTTTTCCCTGAGATGTGGGTGTTGCTGGCTGGGCCCAGACCTGGTTGCCCCAAGAAGACTGTGGTGAGTCGCCTCTGGAACGGCTGCATCCCATCTAGTGGAGGTACACCCACTGTGCTGTTGGGGAGGGAGTTCCTGGATTTTGACCCAGCGACAGTGAAGGAGCAATGATATATTTCCAAGTCAGGATGGTGAGGGGAACCTGCAGATGGTGGCGTTCCCATGTATCTGCTGCTCTTGTCCTTTTAGGTGGTGAAAATCTTGCTTTTAAACTCGATCTAAAAGAACAGTTGCCAAACAAATAAGGCAAATTTCCTTTTGGTTCTTGTAGAGCCCTATCATTCAATCCTGTCCCAAATGGGGTAAATTCTGGAAAACATTTGGATACGTCCGATAATCTCGGTGGAGAGCTGTCTCATCGATTTCCACAGGAGGGACATAACAGAAATCTCACACAACATGAAACAAGCTCCACAATGTGAGGTAGTCAGTAAGTGGATGAAAAAGATTGACCTTGTCCATCACCCAGAGATGTCTCTGCTGGCCTTTGTCCCAGGTGGTGGAAGTTGTGAGTTTGGATTCAACGTTATTTGTGAGAAGATGTATGTAGAAGAATGACTGGTTTATTCGTTGTTTCAATGATATTAATGAGACACCTTATTATAAGACAGTTATGTTTTAAATTGTCACCTTTAGTTTAAGGTGAAACAGAATGTCCTGGAACGGGAGCAGTGGGATCTGTTAAACTCAGGCACATGTGAGTTGGTTGTCTTGGGAAAATGGCTCAGACTGAAACCGATGGAAAATCTACTTCCACTTTTCACATCTTGACACAAAAGAGGAACAGCTGATCTTTCTGGACACAGACACATGCAGGATTTTCCAGCCATGGTCAGCCTCCCAAGACCAGCAAAATCCTGCCCGGAGGTCAACGGACCTTTCCGCCGTCTGTGTCCCACCCACTGCGCTACCCGTGGCAGGCGGGGTGGGAAGTTCCCACCCAGAGACTCTGAGTATAGAGAAAGCTGCTGTGATGCAGAGAAGACTGGTATGTGTTAGCCACTGAGAAGGTTTCTGAGGAGAGTGAGAAGTTAGAGTGGATCTTCCTGCTGGAAGACAGCTTGGGGATAATCAGAAGACTGAGTGAAGTGATTTTCAAAATGCGCTGAAGACTCACTCTGGTGTGGCAGGGGCAGGGGAGCTATTAAAAAACCAGGAGGAGAATGGGATTTAATCGATCAGGTTAGATATCTGTTGAAGGTGTGGTGTAAATTACAAAAGCATCATCAAATATTTTCAGTTCAGTTACTTAGTTCATTGGGATGCATCCTTTCTGCAGTTTGGTATATTAGCTGCTCTCTCAAGAAATGTTTAGTCATTGTTGACCTTGGTTTGTTTCATTAAAAGTGTTAGATGGGAAATTGTGATCTCTTTGGTCACTGTGAAATTCAGGTCTCTTTTGAAAAGGATCGTAACATCTCACCTCAGAGATGTAAAGATTTCTTAGTGATGTGGAATTTAATTCGTTTTCAAAAGAAAATCAAAACTAAAAAGCAGAGACCAGATGTGACAACCACGCCAGGAGCGTGGAGGCAGTGTGGCTCCCCCACCACCCCCCCCCCCCACCACCCCCTCGGGGTGGACAGAGACATGGTTGGCACTGCCAGGGCATGGGGCCTACAGGTGGTGGGGCCCACTGGGATGGGGCCTGTGGTTCACCCCCAGAATGGGCTATCCCTTCATGGGTATGAGGAATGGGGGGGGGGGTGGCGCAAAGATGGGATATTTGTGGGAAGGAGAAGCCTCAAAGACCTGATGCCTGAGGTGATGGGAGGTGGGGGGTATTTAATGTAGTTTTGAAATCAGGGCACCCTTTACAAAGGGGCCCAGCTCTCTGTGGAGCCAGGTTTACCGGCATTTACCAGGTTTACTAGCATGGGGGTGGTGGGGGGTGGGGTGGAGGGGGAGATGGAGGGAGGGAGGGAGGGGGGGACGGTGGGGAGTGGGGGGCAATGGTGGGGGGGGGCAGCAGGGGGACAGGGGGATGCTGAGAAGCTTTACAATTTTGAGGTCCTGTTTGGAAAGTTGGAGGATCAGAGGACAAACCTCAATTTCCAAAGTCTGATTCTCAAAGATGTACAAACAGGACTTCCTGGTGGAATATGTCAGTTTGTTCCTGGCAGCACTCTTGATTTATTATTGTCACATGTTAGGTTGAGGGAGCTGGGACTCTTCTCCCTGGAGAGACGAAGGTTGAGAGGTGACCTGATAGAAGTTTATAAAATGTTGAGAGGAATAGATAGGGTGGATTCTCAGAGGCTATTTCCCCGGGTTGAAATGGTCGCTACGAGAGGACACAGATTTAAGGTGCGGGGAGGAAAGTACAGAAGTGATGTTAGGGGTAAGTTTTTCACTCAGAGGGTGGTGAGTGAATGGAATCGGCTGCCGTCAGTGGTGGTGGAGGCGAACTCGCTGGGGTCTTTTAAAAGACTTCTGGATGAGTATATGGGGTTTAATGGGATTGGGGGTTATAGATAGGTCTATAGATTGGTAGGTGTTGATGTGATCGGTGCAACTCGTGGGCCGAAGGGCCTGTTTGTGCTGTAGTGTTCTATGTTCTATGTATTAGTACACAGTGAAAAGTATTGTTTCTTGTGCACTATACAGACAAAGCATACCGTTCATAGAGAAGGAAAGGGGAGGGTGCAGAATGTAGCATTACAGTCATAGCTAGGGTGTAGAGAAAGATCAAATTAATGCAGGTTAATTCCATTCAAAAATCTGACAGCAGCAGGGAAGAAGCTGTTCTTGAGTCGGTTGGTACGTGACCTCAGACTTTTGTATCTTTTTCCTGATGGAAGAAGGTGGAAGAGAGAATGTCCGGGGTGTGTAGGGTCCTTAATTATGCTGGCTACTTTTCCCGAGGCAGCGGGAAGTGTAGACAGAGTCATGCATGGGAGGCTGGTTTGTGTGATGGATTGAGCTACATTCACAGCCTTTCGTAGTTCCTTGCAGTCTTGGGCAGAGCAGGAGCCCAGACCAAGCTGTGATACAACCAGAAAGAATGCTTTCAATGGTGCATCTGTAAAAGTTGATGAGAGTTGTAGCGGACACGCCAAATTTCCCTAGTCTTCTGGGAAAGTAGAGGCGTTGGTGGGCTTTCTTAACTATAGTGTCGGCCTGGGAGGACTAGGACAGGTTGTTGGTGATCTGAACGCCTAAAGACTTGAAGCGCTCGACCCTTTCTACTTCTTCCACATTGATGTAGACAGGGGCATGTTCTCCTTTACGCTTCCTGAAATTGATGACTATCTTCCTCATTTTGTTAACATTGAAGGAGAGATTATTGCCATTGCACCAGTACATGGGTAAGATGGGTATAGAGGCATAGAGGCCGAATGTGGGCAATTGGGACTATCTTATTTGTTAAAAAAAGGAAGCATGGACAAGTTGGGCTGAAGGGCCTGTTTCCAATGCCCTACATGTAGATAACATCAACTACACTGCCCTCATCTACCTTCTTGGTTATCCTTTCAAAAAACTTATGAGACATGATTTCCCACTCACAAAGCCATGCTGACTGTCCCTAATCAGTCCTTGCATCTCTAAATGCCTGTAGATCCTGTCTCTAGAATACCTTCTAACAACTTACCCATCACAGATATGAGACTCACTGGCCTGTAGTTCCCAGGCTTTTCCCTGCAGCCCTTTTTATGCAAAGGCAGAACATTTGTCACTCTCCCATCTTCAGTGCCTCACCTTTGACTATCCATGATTCAAATATCTCGGCTAGGGGACCTGCAATTTCCTCCCTAGCCTCCCACAATGTCCTGGGATACACTTCATCAGGTCCTGGGGATTTATCTACTTTGATGCATTTTAAGACTTCCAGCACCTCCTTTTCTGTAATATGTACACTCCTCAATACATCATTATCTATCTCCCCAACTTCCCTAACATCCATGCCTTTCTCAACAATAAATACTGATGAGAAATATTAATTTAGGATCTCACCCGCCTCTAGTGGATCCGCGCACAGATGACCTTGTTGATCCTTGAGAGGCCCTACTCTCTCCCTAGTTACTCTTTTGCCCTTTATATATTTATAGAATCTGTTTGGATTCTCCTTTGCCTTATCTGCCAAAATAATCTGATGTCCCCTTTTTGCTCTCCTGATTTCTTTCTTAACTCTACTTCTACACCCTCTATGCTCTTCAAGGGATCCACTTGATCCCAGCTGCCTATGCACATCATGTGTCTCTGTCTTCCTCTTGATCAGGGCCTCAATATTCCGAGTCACCCAGAGTTCCCTACTTCTACTAGCTTTGCCTTTCACTCTAAGTGTTTACCCTGAACCCTGGTTAACACACTTTTGAAAGTGTGCCACTTACCAGACATCTCTTTGTCTGCCAAAAGACTCCCCCAGTTACCTTTTGCAAGTTCCTGCCTGATACCATCAAAATTGGCCTTGCCCAATTTAGAATTTTAACTTTTGGGACAGATCTATCATTCTCCATAGCTATCTTAAAACTAATAGAATTCTGGTCACTGGTCCCAAAGTGATCCCTCACTGACACTTCTGTCACCCGCCCTTCCTTATTTCCCAAGAGGAGGTCAAGTTTTGCCCCCTCTCTAGTCAGCCATCCACATACTGAATGAGAAAATTCCTCCTGAATACACTCAACAAATTTCTCTCCATCCAAGTCTCATCAATGTTTGAGATCTGACCCACCGTGATGGTGTCATCAGCAAACTTGAAAATTGAGATGGAATTTGGCCATACAGTCAGGGAAGTATAGTGAGGGGATAAGAACACAGCCTTTTTTGGGCACCGGTGTTGAGGATGATCGTGGAGGAGGTGTTGTTGCCGATCCTGACTGATTGTGGTCTGTGGGTTCAGAAGTTCAGGATCCAGTCACAGAGGGAGGAGCTGGGACCCAGGCCACGGAGTTTGGAGATGAGTCTCATAGGAATAATAGTTAGCTGTGGTTTACATATAATCTACAAAGAGCAACATATTGCAAAAGAAAGACAAGAACATCTCTAAATATTTAATATGGACTGGATACCACTGCTCACATCTGATGTGCTTTAAATAAAAATGCATCCCACTGCATTTTATAAAGCTGTCTCTCAGCACTGAGTGCATCCTGAAGGAGGGGGTTATTATCAGAAGATGCAGACACACTGACTAACGAGAGAATCTTATTCCAGACAGGGTCACCTTTGGAGTTTCGACATCCTTCTGTCTTCAATCTCAGCCTCACATCCGACAATTTCTGAAATGAATTTCACAAACTTAATTTTCCTACATTGTCAGTGAAGCCAACCTTGTGTTTAAAATTTATTACTTACTTTGGTGCAAGCAGATTTACTTTGTGCATTCTCGAATGCTGTGTGTGTGTGTGTGTGTGTGTGTGTGTGTGTGTGTGTGTGTGTGTGTGTGTGTGTGTGTGTGTGTGTGTGTGTGTGCAAGTACATTTAGGGAAATGGGGAGTTGGGTCCAAGTGCATTATTCACTATAGTGCAGTTCAAGTATAAATAGATACTTGATACAAAAAGACAGACGCAATGGCCTCATGGTATTATTGCTAAACTACTAATCCAGAAACTCAGCTAATGCTCTGGGAACCCGGGTTCGAATCCCACCATAGCAGATTGAATTGAATTAATGAATTGAATAAAAAATATCTGGGATTAAGAATTTACTAATGACCATGAAACCATTGTCGGAAAAACCCATCTGATTCACTAACGTCCTTTAGGGAAGGAAATCTGCCTTCCTTACCTGGTCTGGCCTATATTTGAAAACAAGCCTACAGCAATGTGGTTGACTCTCAACTGCCCATGGGCAACTAGGGATGGGCAATAAATGCTGGCCAGCCAGCGACAGCCATATCCCATGTATGAATAAAAAAAAGTTCAAATGGATATGGACACTTTGGACAGAATGGTATTACTGGGCACCTCCTTCAGTAAGGTACAATTGAGTTGCACAATGCTACCCACACCAGTGAAGTCCATTTGAATGGCAGAGTAGGCTAGCAGGGCAGAATGGCCTCCTGCTGCTCCTGTTTTCCATGTTTCTGTAATTCTATGAATGGGCAGTTGTTTGGATCAGATACGTTGCTATAGGGATGAAAGATTGAGGGATCTGAGGAGAAGGTGAGTACGTGGAGTTGATGTTTGTGAAAGGGACGGGCGGTCAGTGACATTTTCCTGCCTGTAACCCATCTCCCCCCAGTTTGAGAGGGGTACCTTATCTCGCAAAATGCCCTTTCAGTCAGGAGCCTGAGTCATTGGCTCTCCAGATGTGATTTGATTGCTGGCCAACCTTTATCCCTCAGTGAATATCACTAAAATAGATCCTCTGATTATATATTTAATGGCTGCTGGGATCTTGCTGTGTGTAAATTGGCTGTGGGCGTCGCTGGCTAGGCCAATGTTTATTACTCATCCTCATTACCCTAGGGAAGGTGTTAGTGAGCTGCCTTCCTGAACCACTGCAGTCCCTGTGATATAGATAATGAAATGTGATGATGACAAGAGGGTGCTTTGACATCAGCGCACCGCCTCGCTGTATTTTGATTAGCGGATGTACACGGAAGTCGGAACTGCGGGTACCGAGGGCCAATTAAGGCCATTTAAAGAGCAACTCACAGCAACTTTGATTGGCCTGTGTACTTTCTGTTCAACCAATCAGCCAAGTGGTCTTTACCATTTTCGTTAATTCCACATCCAGAGTGAGATAAAGGCTCACTTTGTGTTGTTTAGAGTTGGTGTAGAGATCATTTTGGGCTATTATTTGGTGAACTCTGATTTGTAAACATTTGAAGAGTCTTTCTGCAGAAAGGCCCCTTCAGAGTAGGACCCTGAACCAATAGGGATTGTTTACTCCACTGGAGGGACTTTCTGAGGAGGGGGAGATGCGCACCAGGGAGAGGAAGCCCAGGGAGAGGAAGCCACTTACCCATAGATACCACCCACAATCAACCGCATGGACCAAGAGACACTGACAGATGGGCTGGAGGGCCAGCAGGATTTGCAAGGCACAAGGGTCGGGGTTTGGCACCATTACCCACTGGGTAGAGTTTTCAGGCAGTGGCCGTGTTACCTGCACGTGTCGAAGTTCAGTGCTGAAGAAGGTAGCACCTTTCCAGCGACGCTATCGCCTCGATCTGTGACATGATCAGCTACAAAATAGCCTCTAACTATGAAGGTGGCCACTCTGTGCCAATGGCCCTGAACTCCCATGGCTCAGCTTCTGTCCAGGGCTCTGTGGGGGACTTGCCACTCACAGACTTGATTTGATTGGATTTATTATTGTCGCATGTATTGGGATACAGTGAAAAGTATTATTTCTTGCATGCTATACAGACAAAGCATACCGTTCATAGAGAATGAAATGAGAGAGTGCAGAATGTAGTGTTACAGTCATAGCTAGGGTGTAGAAAAAGATCAACTTAATGCAAGGTAGGTCCATTCAAAAGTCTGACAGCAGCTGGGAAGAAGCTGTTCTTGAGTTGGTTGGTATGTAACCTCAGACTTTTGTATCTTTTTCCTGAAGGAAGAAGGTGCAAGAGAGAATGTCCAGGGTGCCTGGGGTCCTTAATTATGCTGGCTGTTTTGCCGAGGCAGCGGGAAGTGTAGACAGAGTCAGTGGATGGGAGGCTGCCTACATCTGCATCAAGTTGGTCACTGACTTATTGTTCCAAGGGGTCAGCACTCTCATTCACATCTGGACAGTTGAGGCCAGCCAGGCAGAGTGAGCTAGAGGCTTCTCTGCAATCGCAGGATTTCCCCCATATCCAGGGAGCCATTGATTGTACGTCCATAGTGGAGCCAGTGGGGGAACCGGGTGCCTTTATCAATAGAAAGGACTTCCCCTCCCTCAGCATCCAGACAGTTTGTGACCACAGGAGTCAGGTACTGCAGCTTTGTGCCAGGTATGTCCACGCTGCCTACACCCTGAGTCAGTCCAAGAGTGCCAAGGCTGTTCATTGCTCCGACACTGGGAGAATTGGCTCTGAGGAACAAGGGCTGTCTGCTCAAAAGATGGCTGATGATGCCACTCTCACACAGGAACTGTAGCCGAGAGAGAGCTACATGAGGACGACAATAGAGAGGATCAAAGGCCGATTCAAGATGAGGTTTCTCTGCCTAGGCTGTTCAGGGGATCACTGCAATTTCCCTCTGAACGCGTCTCCTTTATTGTTCTTGTCTGCTGCATTCTGCACGGTCCGATTCTGTCAACCCGAGGGAATGTGTTGGAGGATGAAGACAGCGGCCCTGTACCAGAGGCCGTAGAGGACATTTCCACGGCCGAGTCTGAGGAGGAGCCTGAAGAGCAAGAGGTGAGGAGCAAGATCCCATTGGAAAATTGATGTGGGCCGGAGAGGATTCCACCCCCCCCCTCCACTTCTGGTCCAATCACATTCACCCCACAAGACTTAGCGTTCGGACCTACGTGCTGTAGGTACACCCATAGTGCTGTTAGCAAGGGAGTTCCAGCACCTTAACTTGGCGACAGTCGAAGAAGTGCCAGGATGGTGTGTGGCTCGGAGGGCAACTTGCAGGTGGTGATGTTCCCATGTGCCTCTTACCCTTGTCCTTCCAGATAGTAGAGGTCACGCGTTTGGAAGGTGCTCTCGAAGGTTTCCTAGAATATAAGAGTGACTGCACTTTGAAACTGCTTCATTAGCTGCAAAACACTCGGGTTGTGAAAGACGCTATAGAAATGCGAGCCTCCCTTTCTCACCCTCCACTAAATAACTCCGATATCCGGGACTCAGCCAATCAGTCCATGTCTTCTGGTTCCATATGTTACACTGCGTGGCTTCTCTGTATATCCCTGAATCAGTCCCTCGTCATTCTGTCCAGCAATAGTGATTCCTCGGAATGATTCCCTCACTGGACAAATGGAAAATCTGGAAACGCAGAGGAAGTCAGTCTGTGAATAAAGGAGAGGAGAGGAACTGTCACTGAGAACTGACGTCATCAAGGCCTGCTTTTTCCTGATTAAATTCAGCAGTCAAGGGATCAGATGAGCTGGACTATGAGAGAAAAGAGGATTATCTTGTTGGAATGGTTGAATGGGTTGCTTTAATCAGCTCCTTACCTTGCGTTTGCAGCTTTTAGTCCCAGGGATGTTGGTTTGTGGAGTTGTCTGTCACTAGTTGGAATCTCCTAGGCTCAGCCAGTACATTGACTGTAGTTCCTTGTTGGATTGGTACACATCTGGACAGGTATGATATTGATTGATGCCAATTGCCAGTGATCTGACACTTTGGGCAAATTTTACCACTCCACCCACCGTGAGAACCATAACGGGCGAGGGGTGGACCGTGGAAAGGTCTTTCCAGTTTCCAGGCGAGTGAGGCCAGAAAATCCCACCCTAATTGTCCAGCTAGCGTGAAGATGGGCGAGTTTTGTGCCCAATTGTTTGCACATAGTGCATGAAAAAAATCAGCTAAACTGTTTCGAGCTGCCACAGGCAGTGGGCGGGGCTTATTTCACAGCCAGCAGCAGAGGGAGCTATTGCGCACGTGCAGACTTCTGATTCTGCACATGCACAATAGCCACAGCAATGTCCTGACAGAGAAAGCTGTCAGACTCCCGCTGCTGGAAACTGCCTGAATACAGCCCCCTCCCCCAACAACTGAGGGGGCCAATGGCCAATCATAAGCCCTATGTAGCTGGAAGTGTAGCCCCCAGACTGATCGGATCCCCACCCCCTCACCGATTGCAGGCAGAGTGGCAGCGGGCACCCCCCATCCACCCTGATTGGATTGTCCCTTCAGGCTCCACACCTGGCACTGCCCAACAAGCCCAAGGGCCACCCCCCTCGCCCTTGGCCTCCCCGGGAGAGGCCTCTGGCTCCACAGGTGAGGTCAGCATGACTATTGCCTGTTCATGGGGTGCAGGTACTTTCGTCATCAAAGAGAACCTCTCCTGGTGAGGCTGGACCAATGAGCGCTGGGTTGTAAATAAATATAAATACATTATTCAGCCTCTCACCGGAAATCCAGCTCCGTAAGATCGTGAGAACCAGGAAATTGGTGTGACGCTGACATCTAAGCCCATGACGGTTTAACCGGCTCACTCACCCCTCAATGGGTGCAGCGAACCGGTAAAATTCCGCCCTCGATACGCGTCCAGGGTCTATGGAAAGTCACTGAGACTGTTGATGTCGCCCACTTCCTTATCTGGGACATAGTGGATTGCCCTCTCATCCCTGAACCAGGCAGCCATGGGTTCAGGTCCCACTCCAGAGGTGAAGCACAGAAATCTAATCTGATATATCTAAGGAAGGATGTGCTGCCTTGGAAAGGGTTCAGAGAAGGTTCACAAGAATGATCCCTGGAGTGAAGAGCTTGTAACATGAGGAACAGTTGAGAACTCTGGGTCTGTACCCGTTGGAGTTTAGAAAGATGTGGGTGGGAGATCTTATTGAAACTTACAGGATACTGTGAGGTCTGGATAGAGTGGATGTGGAGATGATGTTTCCACTAGTAGGAAAAGCTAGAACCAGAGGCACAACCTCAGGCTAAAGGGACGATCCTTTAAAACAGAGATGAGGAAGAATTTCTTCAGCCAGAGAGTGGTGAACCTGTGGAACTCTTTGCCACAGAGGAGGCTGGGTCACTGAGTGTCTTTAAGGCAGAGTTAGATAGGCTCTTGATTAATAAGAAGATCAGGGGTTATGGGGAAAAGGCAGGAGAATGGGGATGTGAAAAAGCATCAGCCATGATTGAATGGCGGAGCAGACTTGATGGGCTGAGCGGTCTAGTTCTGTTCCTGTGTCTTATGGTTTTATGGTCTTACGGACACTCTGGTGACGCACTGAGGGAGCACTGCACTGCTGGAGCTGCTGGTTTTCAGATGAGGCATTTATCTGCTCCTTCGTATCTGCAAAAGATCCCAATCCACTGCTTTGGCAAAGAGTCAGGGAATAATCCCCACTGTGGATGGGAATGCACTGAGCTTTGCGAGAACGCTGCCTGGGTTGGAGCATTTGAGTTATAAGGAGAGACTGGATAAGCTTAGATTGTTTTCTTTAGAGCAGAGAAGGCTGAGGGGAGACATGATTGAGGCGTATAAGATCATAACAGGTGTGGACAGGATGAATAAGAAACAACTGTTTCTCTTGGTTGAGGGGTCAATCACGAGGGGGCACTGTTTTAGGGTGAGGGACAGGAGATTCAGAGGCGATTTGAGAAAAAAACCTTTTCACCCAGAGGTGGTGGGAATCTGGAATGTGCTTCCTGGGAGGGGAGTAGAGGTGGGAAATTCAGGGTGGGATTTTCTGCCTGCGCTCATCCCAAAATCAGAAAATCCAACCCAAGGCCAATGGACCTTTCCCTGGTCCACCTTCCGCCTGCTACGATTCCTGTGGTGGACAGGAACAGAGACTTTACAAAGTGCGATGATGACTTGAAATGATGAAACATTCAAGGATATGGACCAAGTGCTGGAAAGTGGGATTTGTGGAGGTTTGTTGGCGCAGACTCGATGGGCTGAAGGGCCTCTTTTCTGTATGACCCCATAACTCTGGATGTACAGTGTCCTGGGTCAATGCTTATCCCTCAAACAATATTGTTTTATAAACAGATCATCTGGTAATTGTTGCATTGTGAGAGTTTGTCATGCACAATTTGTCTTCCGCCTCTTGGCTAAGATCAAGTGTAGTATCAACATGCTACGTTTGGTTGAAGTCATTAGGAGGAGCTCTGCCTACTCCAATCAGCTTGGATCATGTAGATCAAGCCCAGGACAGGAGGTGAGAGCCCTGTCTTGTCAGCTTGGATCGGGAATGTCCCAACTTGTTGGGACTCTGAATTGGATTTGATTGGATTGAATCAGAATAAAAACAAAAAAAATTTGCTTTTCCTTCATTACAACAATGACTCCAAATCAAAAAATAATTCATTGGCTGCAGATCATTATGGGACATTTTGAGGATGTGAGAGGTGCTATATAAATCCAGTTGTTTCTTCACCAAATCAATTTTAGATTCTAATAAAATTCTCGAGTTGGATGTCCCTCAGCTGATATATCTTCTATTGAACAGTTTTCCTGTTAGAAATAAAATGATGTGCAGAGATCCCCTGTGTATTTGGAACATTTCCTTGTTTCTGTTTGTCCTGTTGCATCATCTCCATCTCCTGTCTGTAAGAATTAGTGTGTGGTTGGGGTCATAGAGTCATTGTAAAGCACCAAAAAGGCCCTTCGGCCCATCGAGCCTGCACCGGCAATAACTACCACTTACGTTGCGCTAATCTCATTTTCTTGCTCTTGTCCCATATCTTGAACGTTATGATATTTCAGGTGTTCATCCAAACATTCCCATATGGGACCCTTGTTAAAGATTTTGCTAAAATCCATATAAACTACATCAACCCTCCTTCGCACACTCGATGGTCTGATTAGTAAGTTTGCAGATGGCACGAAGATTGGTGGAGTTGCTGATAATGCTGGGGATTGTCAGAGGATACAGCAGGATATTGATAGATCGGAGACTTGGGCACAGAAATGACAGATGGAGTTTAATCCGGACAAATGCAAGATGATGCATTCTGAAAGATCAAATTTCGGTGTGAATTATACCGTAAATGGCAGAACCCTTAGGAACATTAACATTTTGAGAGATCTGGGTGTGCAGGTCCACAGTTCCCTAAAAGTGGCAACACAGATGGCCAAGGTGATTAAGAAGGCATATGGTATACTTACCTTCATCAGCCGGGGCACTGAGTACAGGAATTGGAGAATTATATTACAGCTATATAAAACCCTTGTTAGGCCACATTTGGAGTATTGTGTGCAGTTCTGGTCACTTCACTACCAGAAGGATGTGGAGGCTTTGGAGAGAGTGCTAAGAAGGTTCACCAGGATGTTGCCTGGTCTTGAGGGTGTTGGCTATGAGGAGAGGTTGAATAAACTAGGATTGTTTTCACTGGAAAGACAGGGGCTGAGGGGAGACCTGATAGAGGTCTACAAAATGATGAGAGGCACAGACAGGGTGGATAGGCAGAGGCTTTTTCCCATGGTGGAAGTGTCAATTACAAGGGGGAGCAGGTTCAAGGTGAGAGGGGGAAAGTTTAAGGGAGATGTGCGGGAAGGATTTTCCACACAGAGAGGGGTGGGTGCCTGGAACGCGCTGCCAGAGAAGGGGGTGGAAGCAGGAACATTATCAACATTTAAGAGGCATCTGGATGGGTACATGAATAGGGAGGGAATAGAGAGATACGGACCGAGTAAGGGCAGAAGGTTTTTTTTGTTTAGTTAGGCATCATGATCAGCACGGGCTTGGAGGGCTGAAGGGCCTGTTCCTGTGCTGGACTTTTCTTTGTTCTTTGATTGCATTTTTGAAAAACTCTATGAAGTTAGTTAAGTATGACATCCCTCTGACAAAGCCAAGCTGACTATCCCTAATTCATCCTTGCCTTTCCAACTGGATATTAATTCTCTCCTTCGGAATTTCCTTCAATAGTTTCCCTGTCACTGATTCTCCAGTCTGTAATTCTCTGGTTCATCTTTACCATCCTTCTTTGAAGGGCTGGGGGAAGGTTTGAGCTTTGAGTGAGTGGGTCCTCCCCGGTGCCTGTTCCCTCCTTGTGTGTCCTGAAATACAAAGCAGGAAATGTTGGAAGCACTCAGCATGTCAGGCAGCATCTCTGGCGAGAGATCTGATACAGAATTAAAATGGCTGGGGTGCAGGAACAGAGAAACCCTTGACATTGACAAGTCAAATGGTGAATCCTGCTTCAAAAAAGGCAGAATTTAAAAAGTCTTAAATGATCTTAAACCTTTATAAAACGTTGGTTACCCTCGCTGCAGGATTGTGTCTAATTCTGGGCACCACAATTTCAGAAGGATGTCAAGGCCTTGGAGAGGGTACAGAGGAGATTTACCAGACTGTTATCAGGGTTGAGGGATGATTTTGTTAGGTGGAGTGATGGGAGTAGCCAGGATTAGAGCAAAGTGGAAGGGAGATCTAATGGATATGTTTAAAAGCATGAAAGCTTCTGCCAGAGTAGATAACAAGGAACTGTTTCCAGTGTCCAGGGTGGCACAGTGGTTAGCACTGCTGCCTCATAGCTCCAGGGACCTGGGTTCAATTCCAGGCGTGGGTGATTGTCTGCACATTCTCCCTGTGTCTGCGTGGGTTTTCTCCAGGTGTTCTGGTTTCCTCCCTTGGTCCAAAGATGTGTGTGATAGGTTGATTGGCCATGCTAAATTGCTCCTTAGTGTCCCAGGATGCGTGGGTTAGAGGGATTTTTTTAGAGGGCTATTTACCATTTATATAGATGATCTGGAGGAGGGGGCTGAGTGTAGGGTGACGAAGTTTGCTGATGACACGAAGGTGAGTGGAAAAGCAAATTGCATGGAGGGTGTGGAAAGTCTGCAGAGGGATCTGGATAGGCTGAGCGAGTGGGCGAGGACCTGGCAGATGGAGTATAATGTTAGCAAGTGTGAGGTTATCCACTTTGGCAGAAATAATAGTAGGAGGGATTATAATTTAAAAGGCGAAAAGCTGCAGCATGCTATGGTGCAGAGGGACCTGGGGGTCCTTGTGCATGAGTTGCAAAAACCCAGTCTGCAGGTGCAGCAGGTGATCAAGAAAGCGAGTGGGATGCTGGCCTTTATAGCGAGGGGGATAGAATATAAAAGCAGGGAGGTCTTGCTACAACTGTACAGGGTACTGGTGAGGCCGCAACTGGAGTACTGTGTGCAGTTTTGGTCGCCGCACTTGCAGAAGGATATTTTGGCCTTGGAGGGAGTGCAGAGGAGGTTCACTAGGCTGATACCAGAGATGAGGGGGTTAGACTATAGAGAGAGACTAAATAGACTGGGTCTGTACTCGTTGGAGTTTAGAAGGATGAGGGGGGATCTTATAGAGACGTATAAGATAATGAATGGGATGGATAGGGTGGAGGTAGAGAGATTTTTCCTGCTTAGAAAGGATAGTAGGACTAGAGGGCACAGCCTCAAGATAAGGGGGGGTGCAGTTCAGATCGGAGTTGAGGAGGAACTTCTTCACTCAAAGGGTGGTGAATCTCTGGAATTCTCTGCCCATTGAAGTGGTGGAGGCTGCCTCGCTAAATATATTTAAGTCACGGGTGGATGGGTTTTTGATAGACAGGGGAATTAAGGGGAGAAAGCGGGAAAGTGGAACTGATCCACTTCAGATCAGCCATGATCTTATTGAACGGTGGGGCAGGCTCGAAGGGCTGGATGGCCTACTCCTGCTCCTATTTCTTATGTTCTTATGTTCTTATGTTCTTATGTTCTTATTAGTGGGGTAAGTATATGGGGTGACGGGGATAGGGCCTGGGTGAGATTGAGGTTGGTGCAGATTCAATGGGCTGAATGGCCTCCTTCTGCACTGTAGGGATTCTATGATTCTATGAATAATGAAAAAGTAGGCCTCATTGGATAACTCTTTTAAAGAGCCAGCAGGGGCACAGAAGGCTGAATGGCCTTGGGTTGGAGAGAACAAGCTTGCACAGGAGTTGGGCTGTGAGGAAAATAAAAATCAGAATAAACTCCACAGACCAGAAAGAAAATAGTGAAAGACAGCCTTCAGCTTTGAATAGAAGATGACACGGGTGTGGGATGAAAGGCTACACATCACCTCAGGATGGAATGTGAAAATGGGTGAATGGTTAATTTATAGCAGACATGGGAAAAAGCAGCTTTGCTCGCAGAGTGATGAATGTTTGGAATAATCGATCAGGTGCAGCTGTAGAGGCAAAAGCTTTGAGCTTTTCAGGAAGACAGTTGGTGATGACGAGGAGCTAATGCATTGAACCGTGGGGTTTGGGTGGGTTGAATGACCTTTCTTAATCTCTTGTGTCTTTATATTTATGGAGAGAGTCAGGGTGCGCGTGGAGTGACAGCATAGACCAGCTTACAGAGAACAGAATGGGGACTGAGGCAACATGATGGGTTCAGGGAGCCAGTGATTGAAAAGCGGAGAGGTGTCTGAGATTGTGGGTGAAAAATGAATAGAGCAATGTAGCCTTGGCATTGGCCAATTCAGAAAGCCGAGAAGCCAACAGGAAATGGATTGAAGAGATAAAGGACTAAGTCACACAGTCCCAAATGGAGGATTGAAAAACATGGTATTTTAATAGAGTCACATTTTTATTTTGAGTTGAAAAGCAAAGGTCTTCATTTCCGTTGTACCTTTCATGATTTCACTTGTCCCAAAGCGATGTCAGCCAATTAAAAGCTTTAACATGCAATCGCTGTTGTAAAGTAGGAAATGTGGCAGCCAATTTATACACAGGAAGTTCCCACCCAAACAGCAATTTAATAATGACCAGATGCTGGGGGGGATTTTGCCCTCCCGTTTTTTTGGGCACTGGGAATGACGGCGGGAATACAAATCCCACTGGTGTCCCATGACGTGGTTTGCACCAACAGGAATTCCCGTTCCGATTGTCCCAATCCGCCACCAGTGACGTGACAGGTATCCCAACATTCCCCATTTGAATAATATAACTACCTGGTCTACCTGATAACGCACCCCCTCCCCTCCCAACCACACCAACATGAGTGACAACAGATGCCCCGCAGCATGGAGCTGGTCAGCAGAACCTGCTGGAGGTACACAGGTGGGACAGGGTCATGCCTGGGCAGTGGATGGGGTGAGAGCTGGTCTGCAGGGAGGAGTGTTAAAGTTCAAGTTTATTTATTTATTTGTCACAGGCAAGGCTTACATTAACACTGCAA
This sequence comes from Carcharhinus amblyrhynchos, assembly GCF_965287045.1. Taxonomy (NCBI): domain Eukaryota; kingdom Metazoa; phylum Chordata; class Chondrichthyes; order Carcharhiniformes; family Carcharhinidae; genus Carcharhinus; species Carcharhinus amblyrhynchos. The sequence goes on from NC_137339.1 coordinate 2,516,763, forward strand.
TGAAGTTATTGCGAAATTCCCCCAGTCACTACAGTCTGGCGCCTGTTCGGGTCAATCCACTGAACGGACTGTGGGAGGAAACTGGAGCATCCGGAGGAAACCCATGCAGACATGGGGAGAACGTGCAGACTCCGCACAGGCAGTGACCCAAGTCAGGAATCGAACCCCGGCTCCATGGCGCTTTGAAGCAGCAATGCTAACCACTGTGCCGACGTGCCATCCCATCAATGGGTGTTCCGTGGAGCCGGAGGCGGAGGGCGGGGGATTGTCTATGGAGAGATTTTCCATGGGTGGGGGGTGCCCGGTGGCAAAAGGTATTTTCAATTTTTTGTAAAGGGCAGCCCTTTGGGCATGGCTCTGTGGACTTGTGGGACCCACCCCTTCTTTCTTTTGGTTTTAAGGTACAGTAGGAAAAGCTGCCTCTGGGTCTAACACCGCTCCTTAACGTCTCGGTCCTAATGTTTAAAATATGGTCCCTGGTTCGAGAACCTTCAAACAGTAGAAACAGTTTATTGGCTGTGCTAAATTCTCCCTCTGTAACCAAACAGTCGCTGGAGTGGCAACTAGGGGATTTTCACAGTGACTTCATTGTAAGCCTATTTGTGACTAATAAATAAACTTTGACAATTAAAATCAGAAGCTGAAATTGGAGGAATGGTGAGATCTGAGGTCATTATGAGGGGCCAAAGGAGATTGCAAAGATAGGGAAGAGCGAGCCGTCTGGTCTGGATTTGAAAGCAAGGATGCGGATTGTAAACTTGGAGGTGTTGGCAGACAGATCAAATTCAATGATGATGCATGCCATGGTGGAATAGCGTACTGACACTTGATGACTAGCCTCAGGCATGGACTGCAATTCCTCGGTTGATTTTCAGAGCTTGGTGATAATTTGGTGCAAGATGTTGCCTGATGGTTACCTGCTGTAGATTATGATATGTTTATTTACGTTATTTCCGATGAATTAGTAATTTGTTTCAATCTCCCGACTTGTATTTTGCAGTTTTTTACTGGTCTTCTCCTGTCTGGTGTTGTCAGTCTTCTCCACAATCAAGGAATATGAAAAGAGCTCAGAAGGGGCACTGTATATTCTGGTAAGTCATTTCCCTGTACCCATCGCCCCCAATACCCGCTAACCAAGGGCAGGTCTGCTTAGACTCAGATAACAGGGTGAGGTAGCTATCTGCTGCAATTAGACAGCACGGGAGATTCCAGCAGCAGAATGGAAGTGTTTTTATAGACAACTAGCACGTTTCCTTCCTCTCACCTTATCTCACAATCCTGTCTGTCTCTACAAACACACCTTGTGGATCCACGTGGATCATCCATCCTTTAGGTAGAAAAAGCAATCAAAAAATCTGTTGGAATCTTTGAGGTTTTTAAATTCATTCGTGGGATGTGCATATCAGTGGCTGGGCCAGCATTTATTGCCCTTTCAGAGGGCAGTTAAGAGTCAACCACATTGCTGTGGCTCTGGAATTACGTGTAGGCCAGACCGGGTAAGGACGGCAGATTTCCTTCCCTAAAGGACATTAGTGAATCAGATGGGTTTTTCCCACAATGGTTTCATGGTGATTTTTTGCTCACCCCCTAGCTGCCCTTGGGAAGGTGGGAATGAACTGCCTTCTTGAGCCTGAGGCGCAGATACATCCGCAGTGCTGTTAGTGAGTGAATCCCAGGATTCCAACCCAGTGACAGTAAAGGAACAACAATATATTTCCAAGTCAGGATGCTGAGTACTTGGAGGGGAATCTCCAGGTGGTGGTGTTCCCAGGTATCTGCTGCCCTTGTCCTTCTCGATGCAAGTGGTTGTGGTTTTGGAAGGTGCTGTCCTGCAGTGTATCTTGTAGATGGCACACTTGGCTGTTACTGTTCGTTGGTGGTGAAGGGATTGAATGTTTATGGAAGTGATAACAATCAAGTGGGGCTGCTTTGTCCTGGATGGTGTTGATGGAGCTGCACCCATTCAGGTAAGTGGAGAGAATTCCATCACACTCCTGGCTTGTGCTTTGTAGACGGTAGACAGGCTTTGAGGAGTCAGGAGGCGAGTTATTCACCACACAATTCTGAGTCTTTAACCTGCTCTGGTTGTCACAGTATTTATATGGCTGGGTCCAGTTCCATTTCTGGTCAATGATAAGCCCCAGGATGTTGATAATGTCAGTGAATCTTGCCTGCTATGCTCCTGTAAGACATCTTGGAACTTTTTTACTGCACTAAAGTACTATATAAATGCAAAGTTGTTGTTGTAGTTGTATGGGATGTTGTTCAAATCCTATCTGGAGTAACTGTGCTCAGTTCCAGTACGTCACCTCAAAGGAGATACAGTTAAGGTTTATTTATTAGTCACACATAAGGCATACATTAACACTGCAATGCAGTTACTGTGAAATTCCTCTAGTCACCACACTCCAGTGCCTATTTGGGTAGACTTATTGAGTCATAAACGTTTACAGCATGGAAACAGGCCCTTCAGCCCAACTTATCCATGCTGTCCTTTTTAGTTTAAAACCCTGAAGCTAATCCCAATTGCTTGCATTTGGCCCATATCGCTCTATACCCATCGTACCCATGTAACTATCTAAATGCTTTTTAAAAAGATAAAATTGTACCCGCCTCTACTGCTACCTCTGGCAGCTTGTTCCAGACACTCACCACCCTCTGTATGAAAAAGTTGCCCCTCTGGACACTTATGTTTCTCTCCCTCTCACCTTAAACCTATGCCCTCTAGTTTTAGACTCCCCTACCTTTGGGAAAAGATATTGACTATCTACCTTGTCTATGCCCCTCATTATTTTTTATAGACCTCTACAAGGTCACCCCTCAACCTCCTACCAGGCTCTATCCAGCCTCTCCTTATAACTCAATCCATCAAGTCCTGGTAGCATCCTAGAAAATATTTTCTGCACTCTTTCTAGTTTAATAATATCCTTTCTATAATAGGGTGACCAGAATTGCACACAGTATTCCAAGTGTGGCCTTACCAATGTCTTGTACAACTTCAACAAGACGTCCCAACTCCTGTATTCAATATTCTGACCAATGAAACCAAGCATGCTGAATGCCTTCTTCACCACTCTGTCCACCTGTGACTCCACTTTCAAGGAGCTGTGAACATGGACCCTTAAATCTCTTTGTTCTGTAACTCTCCCCAGTGCCCTACCATTATTGAGTAAATCCTGCCCTGGTTCAATCTACCAAACTCATCACCTCGCATTTATCTAAATTAAACTCCATCTGCCACTCGTCAGCCCTCTGGCCCAATTGATCAAGATCCCGTTGCAATTGGAGATAACTTTCTTCACTGTCTACTATGCCACCAATCTTGGTGTCATCTGCAAACTTACTAACCATGCCCCCTATATTCTCATCCAAATCATTAATATTAATGATAAATAACAGTGGGCCCAGCACTGATCCCTGAGGCACACCACTAGTCACAGGCTTCCAGTTTGAAAAATAAACTCTCTACAACCACCCTCCGGCTTCTGTCAAGAAGCCAATTTTGTATCCATTTAGGTATCTCACCCTGGATCCCGTGAGATATAACCTTTTGCAACAACCTACCATGGATACACTGAGGGAGAATTTAGCACGGCCAATGCACCTGGCACATCTTTCGGACTGTGGGAAGAAACTGGAGCACCCGGAGGAAACCCAAGCAGACACGGGGAGAAGCTGCAAACTTTGCACAGACAGTAACCCAACCCAAACTCGAACCTGAGACCCTAGTGCTATGAGGCAGCAGTGCTAACCTCTGTGTCACCCTGATATTACCACTGTGATGGTAATAATGTCTCAAAACTGGTATCCTCCTTGTAAATTTACTCTTTACAGTATCTTTAATATTTTGATATTCTTTCTTGAATATGGAGGACAGAGTGGTACATTGCTCTAGTCTGGTCTATCCAAGCTTCTGTGGACACCTGGAAGCCCAGATTTCAATTTCTGGATTCAGTGTGATCTGAGAGTTCCTGCTTCCCCCTCTCTCTCCTGTAGGAAATAGTGACGATCGTGGTGTTTGGCGTGGAGTATATGGTACGGATCTGGTCTGCAGGATGCTGTTGTCGGTACCGGGGATGGAGGGGCAGACTGAAGTTTGCACGGAAACCGTTCTGTGTGATCGGTGAGTAGGGGAGGATGAATATCCCTGTCCTCTGGAGGAAGCTGCCTTATTCTTAACCACACCCACTGTCTGCTGAGCTGCACAGGAAGATCCCAGGCTGAGCCCCCAACGCCTGCTCAGAGGGACAGCCTGCAATGTGAGCCTTGGTGTCCATGTTACCTGTCCCTGGGGGTGGGGGGTGGGTGGGTGGTTAGGCTCCAGGGTGCACCCTGGAACCTTCCCTGAGGGAAGCATTGTCCTGAGCTGTGATGCCAGTAATGTCTCTCCCCATGGGGTGTGGAGGGGGGGTGGTGGTGGGGAGGCTGGTGGGGCGCTTCTCCATGTCTTCGAGGGCTGGGGTGGGGGGGGGCGTTGTTGGGGCAAGTCTATTTTGAGCATAGATTGGGGCACCCCGATTACTGTGGAGCCAGCCTTGCCAACACTGTCAGATCCTGCCCCAGTACCCCCCCCTCCCCACCCCCCGCCACCTCCCTGAGTTACACTGCAAACCTCACCCCAAGGCTCTCTGTGCACCGAGTGCCAGAGAATCTGGAGAGAAAACTCGGCACTGCAGCTGGAGGGATACCTGCTGCTTTTCTCAGCGTAAATCTAGGGGCATTCTGTCTGTCTGTCTGTCACTCCCTCTCTCTGGGACTGGATTTTCCAGACATTCGCACTTTAGGATTTTCCGATCCTGCCGACGGCACACCCCCTCTCCGGGTTTTACGGTGTAGAGGGGTCCATTCAACGGGAGATCCTGCTCACAACAGTAGGACCAGGAGATCCCACTGCTGGCTGTGGCCCCCTCCACTATGAAATACCTGATAGGTTAGGCTGTAAATCCCACTCTGTCTCACTGCTTGTCTCTCTCTGTCTTTGTCTCTCTCTGTATCTGTCACTGTGTCTGCCTCTTTGTCTCTCTGTCTCTTTCTTTTTGTGTCTCTCTGGCTCTCTCTTTTCTTCGGGTAAATCCTGTTTTCAGCATCTGCTCCTACTTTATAAAGCTCCAACTAAGCTAATCTGTTGGACAAGGGCCCTGGTTAAACAAGCACACCAGACTAACCCTAATCACATTCCTCTCCAGAAGCTGCCAGCCTACTGCACCGACCCCTTGCTCCACAAGCTGCAACAATTAAAGCCCAAACTCAGGTGTTAACTTCACCCTGCTCACAATGTCTCTCCACAATGTCCCCCCATCCTGACTCTCCAGCAGTGTGTCCCTCAACCTTCCCCAGTTTAAACCATAAGGATTGGAGTCCTGGTGTCGGAGAAGGGGATCAGTCAGGAATCGGGAGAAAAGGCCTGATAGAAAGACTAAACTTTGGAGTTGGAGGTTGATCTGAGTTCAGGAAGGTAACTTTGTCTGAAATGACTTTCTCTCTCCAGACGTCATGGTCCTTGTCGCCTCGATTGCCGTCCTTGCCGCAGGGACACAGGGAAATGTCTTCGCCACATCTGCTCTGAGGAGTTTAAGGTTTCTGCAGATCTTACGAATGATCCGCATGGATCGGAGGGGAGGGACCTGGAAGCTGCTGGGATCAGTGGTCTACGCACACAGCAAGGTAACTGAGAGAGAGCAGGATTTGGGAATAAGAATGTAGCGAATGGGTGGGGACCATTCAGCCCCTCAAGCCTGACCTTCTCTCTTAACTCCGTATCCCCGCCTGCCTCTTGTATCTTTTCATTTCCTGGTGGATGAAGAATCTGCCATTCTCAGTCACAGATACACTCAGTGACTGAGAATCCACTGAGGGAGAGAATCCCAAACATTCACAACCTAGTGAAGAAACTTCTCTCCTTATCCTGTGACTGTGACCCCAGGTCCTAGGTTCCCCAGCCAGGGGAAACAATCTCTCAGTGTCTGTCCCGTCAAACCCCTTCACAATCTTGTAGGTTTCAAAGAGACCGCCTCTGGTTCTTCTAAACGCTGGTAAATGTGAACCCAATTAACTCAGCCTGTCATCGTACATTAACCCTCTGATCCCAGGGCCCAGCCTATTGAACCCCTGCTACACTGGCTTCAATGCAAGAACTTTGCTTCCTTAGACATGGAGACTGTTCATTCTGACCTGCTCAGAAAGAGAAAGGCGGCAGGTCGCTAGGTGCCTCATAAAGCTGGGTGAAAAAGGCCGACAACCGTTGGAAAGTGACTTGGCAGCGTTTGTGGAGAGAGGGATACACGGTTAACAGGTCAGATTATTCTCTGCCCTCACGGAGAGGGAGTTGGAAAGGATGAGGCAGGAGAGAGCCATGTTGGAAGGGTTCACCATTGCAATCGTACCTTGTGGCCTGGGATGGGTGGGCAGTCCACTCCAGCTGGGTGGGCAGTGGATCACACCCTGTAAATCCAAAATCAGGCCATTTTCTGATGGAGACGGGATCATAGATTCATAGAGTCTTACAGTGCAGAAGGAGGCTATTCAGCCCATCAAGTCTGCACTGGCCACAATCCCACCCAGACCCTATCCTCCTAACCCTAGCTAATCATACTAAGAGGCAATTTAGCATAGCCAACCAACCTAATCCACACATCTTTGGAGTGTGGGAGGAAACCGGAGCACCTGGAGGAAACCCACACAGACATGGGGAGAATGTGCAAACTCCACACAGACAGTGACACAAGCTGGAATTGAACCTGGCTCCCTGGTGCTGTGAGGCAGCAGTGCTAACCAGTGTGCCATCGTACTGACCATCTTTCTGTTGGGTTTGCCAGTGGTGAGCAGAACCTGCCAGCTCACTAGAGGTGGTGTTCCCATGGTGGGTTGCTCTCCCCCTCCTGCCAGCTGTGTTTGCCCGTATGAAGGTGGCCTCACTGTGTCCCACACACACCAGTAATTCCAACTTCTACCAGCAAGGCTCCTGTCTGTCTAAGATCTCAGGCATCCTGATTGGTCCCTCAGCCCCTGCGCGGATGGGCAGGGCTCGGATAGCAGCGGGGTCAGAATCTACACCTGGTCCCAACACCTGGTGCTGCGGCCCGCCTGAAATTTCAGCCCAACCTAGAGGAAGCGTTCAGCTGAAGAGGACCAACCTTTTCTTTGGTTCCTCCCCAGTAAATTTCCTCCTGTCTAATTTCATGGGTAGGATTTTCCAGTTTCGTGGTGGGGGAGGCGACCTGCCATTGGACGGTGGTGGGATCTTCCAGTCCTGCCGCTGTCAATGAGGATAACAGTTACTTACCGGCGGGCGACTGGAAAACTCTGGCCAATTTCTTCCTCAGATTTTTAACTCTGTGTACGTGAAAATCGGTTAAAATCAGGTGTTAGTGTTGGCTGTGAACGTCCATGAACTTGGCCAGGGAACAATCTTTTGTTCCTGTGTAGTATGGGCTATTTGACTGTGGAAATCCTGTCCCTAAAGGGGCACTTTCCAGCAAGAGTTCAGCAGGAGAGTGCATATCTGTCTCTCCCCCTCCCCCCTCCACCCACCTCCCCCGCACCCCCCCCCCCCACCCCCCACCCCCTGTCCACCTTTCCCTCACAGAGTAACGCTGCCACCAGTTAGAAGTCCCACTCCAGAGAATTCAATCCAAAATTCAGGCTGACGAACTTGGACATTATTGGGCAGCTAAGTTTGAACTATTTTCTCTTGGCTTCTGTACGAGGAACGTGAGAGATTCCTCCACACTGATTTGATGAAGAGAAGGGGTATTCTCGCATCGATCCTGGGGTCAATGACCAACTGCTGATGATGAAGACAGATAATTTAGTCATTAATCGCTGTTTGTGGGAGTTTGCTGTGTACAAATTGTTTGTCTTGTTTCCTACCTCACGGCAGTTACTACCCTTCGTGAAATGCTGAATTGGCTTTGTGGAGTTTTGGGACAGCCTGAGATTGTGAAAGTTGCTTTATAAATGCCAGTCTTTTTTTCTCTCTCCATGTCTCATGTCTTACCTCCTTGATTCTCACTTCACAGTTCCAGCCGTTTGTCTTGTTTCTACCCTCTCTCACTCCCTCTATCTCCTCGCTGTGCCCACTGCCTTTCAGGAGCTGATCACTGCCTGGTACATTGGATTTCTCTGCCTCATTCTCGCCTCCTTCCTGGTCTACCTCGCGGAGAAAGATGACAATAAAGAGTTTGCAACGTATGCGGATGCCCTTTGGTGGGGTTTGGTGAGTGGCTTCGTTCTGTCAAAAACGGGGGCTCAAGGTTCTGAACTTCCATCAATAAATATTCACCGAATGTTCCTGGGTGGACGGTACTGGTCACTGAGTCCCAGTCAGTGAGTTCTGGTCCGTGGACTCTGGTTAGTGGGTCCCGATCAATGAGTTCTGGTCAGTGGGTCCCAGTCAGTGGGTCCCAGTCAGTGAGTTCTGGACAGTGAATCCTGGTCAGTGGGTCCCGGTCAGGGTGTCTGTGTTGGGGGTCCCGTCGGTGGGTCCTGGTTAGTGAGTGCTGATCAGTGAGTTCTGGTCAGTGGATCCCCCTTGGCTGGTCCTGGTCAATGAATTCTGGTCAGTGGACTCTGGTTAGTGGGTCCTGGTCAGTGAGTTCTGGTCAGTGGATCCCAGTCAATGAGTTCTGGTCAGTGAGCTCTGGTCAATGGGTCTGAGTCAGTTCTGGTCAGTGGGTCCTGGTCAGTGAGTTGTGGTCAGTGGATCCCAGTCAATGAGTTCTGGTCAGTGGGTCCCAGTCAGTAGGCCCTGGTCTGTGAGTTCTGGTCAATGGGTCTGAATCACTGAGTTCTGGTCAGTGGACTCTGGTCAGTGGGTCCCAGTCAGTGGGTCCCGGTCAATGAGTTCTGGACAGTGAATCCTGGTCAGTAGGTCCCGGTCAGGGTGTCTGTGTTGGGGGTCCCAATCAGTGGGTCCTGGTCAGTGAGTGCTGATCAGTGAGTTCTGGTCAGTGGATCCCGGTTGGCTGGTCCTGGTCAATGAATTCTGGTTAGTGGTCTCTGGTCAGTGGATCCCAGTCAGTGAGTTCTGGTCAGTGGGTCCCTGTCAGTAGGCCCTGGTCAGTGAGTTCTGGTCAATGGGTCTGAGTCACTGAGTTCTGGTCAGTGGACTCTGGTCAGTGGGTCCCGGTCAATGAATTCTGGTTAGTGGGCTTTGGTCAGTGGTCCTTGTGTGGATGGTGCTGGATTGGTGGTACTGGGCAGTGAGTGAGTCTCCTCAATTGTAAAACTAATTCAGAAAATCACTGCCCACATTGAGTGTCTGAGCATCACTGTCTGACAGAGGTTGGCACAGTTTAGGTGTTGTTCAGTCTGTATGGGTCCAAATTAAACTTACTGATTCAGGAGAGAATAGCAGCTAACAGTTCAGCTCCTACGCTCCTAGCACCCACTGCCAGCTATGTCCACTTTGCTAGTCCCATCTCCTCATTCAGATACCACCTCAGAAACGTTCTTTTCAATGAGCTGTGATACTTTCCCTGAATCTCCTTAGTTAGTTTATCCTTGGGGGGTGGGGGGTGAGTGTTTCTGGAAACGCTGGTACTTGTTGCCCTGGGTAGCTCGTGGCTTCCTTTCTGGTTTGACACAGCTCAGTAGCTTGCTTGACCGTTCACCCATTTTGCTGTGAGACTGGAGTCACAAAGATCGGGTAATGAGGCGGGGGGGTGGGGGGGGCGTGGGTTTCCTTCCCCAAAGGACATCAGACGAATGGTTGGGGTTTTTATGCCAATGGATACTTTAATGACGTTAGTTTACCTTCACAGATCACCCTGACAACCATTGGATACGGTGACAAGTTTCCAATCACCTGGAATGGGCGGCTCCTGGCCGCAACCTTTACACTCATCGGGGTCTCTTTCTTTGCACTGCCAGCGGTAAGTACAGGGAGGGGTGCCCAAAATCAACTGGATCCTAACCTCCCACCCCCCTCCCACAGCCAGATCCCAACCTCCTCCATCCAGATGGACAAGGGCAGCGGGGACCTGGGGAGCACTGTGACCTCTGATATCCCCTCCATGTCACATATGCACTTCTAATAGTTTCTCTTTCATTGTCCCTGGGTCAGAATCCCGGCACGGAGCCAAGAGGGAAACAGATTAAAGGAGGGATAGGAAAAGGAATGAATGAAGAAAAGTAATATAGAAAAAGTGGAAGGGGAGTTTGTGATAATTGAACAGCCTGATTGGTGTCGGTGTCATTAGTTCGAGGGGATGAGTGGGAAGACTGTGGATGGGGTTGATTGTCTAACATTTTGGGAACTCTGTGATGTAATTGTTTTTGATTAGGTTTGACTGTCAGGGGTAAACCTGGCCCGGGTGAGTCACACACACATTCAGACTTAAAAATATGGATATAAAATGTAATCTTTTTTAGGACTTTGACTCACCAAAATGAGAATCTGGGACATTGAATTATCAGCGCTGGGTGGGTATGATGACAGGTCACCGTGCTTTTCAGTTCTGGAACTTTGTTATTCTCGAATCTCGAGCCAATGAGATTAACGAGATGACAGCAGAAGCAGCTTGGGGTGAGTGATTGGTGACGTCTCCGAGGCTTATTCTGCACCTCTGCCAGTCTACACTTCCTTATTAAAATATAGACATTGAAACAAATGTACAAATTCTAGCAGAGTAGGCCACTCGGCCCCTCTGAGCCTGCTGCACCATTCTATAGGATCATGGCTGATTTGAGTGTGGCCCCAACTCCACATTCCAGCTATCTCCGATAACCTTTAACTCCCTTGTTAGTCGAGAATCTATCTACCTCTGCCTTAAAATGATATTGGCCCAGCCTCTACCGCTCTCTGTGGAAAAAGATTCAACACATTCCCGTTCCTCTGAGGGGGAGAAAGAAATTCTCCTCACCTCTGCCTTAAATGAGAGACCCTTCTTTTTAAATTGTGTCCTCTGGTTCCAGTCTCTCCCAGAAGGAGGAACATCCTTTCAGCGTCCACCCTGTCGAGGATCTTCTGTCTTTCAGAACAATTACCTCTCATTAACCAAAAGAGAAAACGCTGGAAAACCTCAGCAGGTCTGGCAGCATCTGTAAGGAGGGAAAAGAGCTGACGTTTCGAGTCTGGATGACTCTTCTGTGTTGTGCTGACGAGTGCAAAAGTTCTGGCCTCTGATTGGTCAACTGTAGGCAAAAAGTTATCTTCCGCAATGGTCTGACTGGGAGAAAAGTGCCCCCGCTGTCTGACCCCCCCTCGCTGTCCACCAACCTGCCTGACCCCACCCCGCTGTCCACCTACCTGCCTGACCCCCCCCCCCCCGCTGTCCACCTACCTGCCTGACCCCCCCCCCCCCCGCTGTCCACCTACCTGCCTGACCCCCCCCCCCCTGCTGTCCACCTACCTGCCTGATCCCACCCCGCTGTCCACCTACCTGCCTGACCCCCCCCGCTGTCCACCTACCTGCCTGACCCCCCCCCCCGCTGTCCACCTACCTGCCTGACCCCCCCACTGCTGTCCACCTACCTGCCTGACCCCCCCCGCTGTCCACCTGCCTGACCCCCCCCCGCTGTCCACCTGCCTGACCCCCCCCCCGCTGTCCACCTACCTGCCTGAATCCCCCCCCCGCTGTCCACCTACCTGCCTGACCCCCCCCCCCGGCTGTCCACCTACCTGACCCCCCCCCCGCTGTCCACCTACCTGCCTGACCCCCCCCCCCGCTGTCCACCTACCTGACCCCCCCCCCGCTGTCCACCTACCCGCCTGACCCCCCCCTCCCCGCTGTCCACCTACCTGACCCCCCCCTCCCCGCCGTCCACCTACCTGCCTGACCCCCCCCTCCCCGCTGTCCACCTACCTGCTTGACCCCCCCTCCCCGGCTGTCCACCTACCTGACACCCCCCTCCCCGCTGTCCACCTACCTGCCTGACAAAGACCCCACTGTACAACTATGTGCCTGACAAAGGGTCATCTAGACTCGAAACATCAGCTCTTTTCTCTCCTTACAGATGCTGCCAGACCTGCTGAGATTTTCCAGCATTTTCTCTTTTGGTTTCAGATTCCAGCATCTGCAGTAATTTGCTTTTATCCACCTCTCGTTCAGGTGAACTTTGACTAGGTTGATAAACCTATCTCGAGAGTCCGCACAGACTCTGCCACTGATCTTCCCTGGACACCTTGGCCACAGAGCTCACTTCAGCCACCAATCCTCAATGGTAGAGGTCCTTTCTTTTGGGCCTTTGTCGTTAGCTCCTAGTTACAGCTCTGCACTTGCTGAGCTGAGGGACCACTGAAATGTAGGAACAGGATGAGGCCACTCAGCCCATTAAGTCAGCACAGTGGCACAGTGGATAGCACTGCTGCCTCACAACGCCAGGGACCCAGGTTCAATTCTCTTGGGTCACTGAGTGTGTGGAGTTTGCACATTCTCTTTGTAGGTTTCCTCCGGGTTCTCCAATTTCCTTCCACAGACAGAATGATATGCTTGTCAGGTGGTTGGCCATGCTAAATTCTCCCTCAGTGTACCCGAACGGGTGCCAGAGTGTGGCGACTAGGGGATTTTCACAGTAACTTCATTGCAGTGTTAATGTAAGCCAACTTGTGACACTAATAAATAAAGATTTTGAAAGTCTCTTTCACCATTTTAGCGAGATTATGCCAGACCTGTACCTCAACTCCATTTACCCTCCTCAGCTCCCTTAATGCCCTCACTGAACCTATCAGGTGAAGTGTTGAAATTGGAATCCATGCTAGCGGTTTACCTGACGTTCCTGTCTTCCGATTTCCAGGGAATTCTCGGCTCCGGTTTTGCTCTGAAAGTTCAGGAGCAACATCGTCAGAAACACTTTGAGAAACGGCGGAATCCTGCGGCTGGACTCATCCAGGTAACGCAGACCGGTCTCCATGGTTACTGGGGAAAGGTCGGAGGGGATCAGTATCAGGGAATAACAGGAGCAGTTCTCCAGGATAATGGCCAAGTGTTGTCCCTCAGTGTGAGACACGGTGCAATTCCCACCGGCTCAATCACCATGTTCCCAATCGCAGTCCCCACCCCCCCCAACTGAGTCATTATTCTGAAGTGGTGGGGGGGCTATGATTCACACTGTGAATGAGAGGGGTGGGGCTCAAAGACACCAACAAGGCCTTGTCTTCAGATCGGTCATGTGCATCTCACACTGAGGTTAAAAAAAGCCTGACCACCCCCCTCCCCCCGACCCACCCACCTCCCCCACCCACCCCACTCCACCCTCCCCACCCACCCCACTCCACCCTCCCCACCATCCCTGCAGTCCTGATCCACCATCAGGACTGTCCCTCTTAATGTCTGGCATCAGCCATGCAGCCCCCCCCCCCCCCCCACCCCCACCAACTATCTCTCCCAACCCAATGCCAGTATTAGACCGCCCTCCGGCGTCCCCACCACCCTCCCCCGATGCTGATACCAGTGGCCCCCACCTCACCCTTCCCAACAGCACTATCAGGGAACCCCACCACCACCAACGCCGGTGTCAGGGCCCCCCACACCCCCCCCGTCGATATCAGCGTCCTCCTCATATGAGCAACATCTCACTATGGGGTCACCCAAGATCCTGCCCCTCCAGACCCTGCCCCTTGGCAGTGCCAGTGTGCTGGGGTGGGAAGTGCCAGGCTACTGTCCAGCCATATCTCTGACCACCCAGGGGCTGCAATGGCCTCCAAACCCCTAGCGGGATCATCACATCTGCTCTGTTTTTGGAGTTGAGTGGTGATTTTCCCCCTCGCCAGTGAGTGGGAGCATTTCACTCTCCCGGAGCATCCAGCTCAAAAAGATTTTGAATATTGAAATCCATGGTTAGTGTATTCTAATCGAGTTCCCACCCTGGCTAGGATTACATCACCAGCGGCGCAGGGATGGGGAGGAGAATCACAAAACGAGATCTCCCCGCCACAAATCCCATTCAGGTGCCTCTGGTGAGAGTGCCCGGCCTCTGTGGGATTGCGCCAGGGAGTCTGGAGAATGACCCCCACTCTCATTGAGAATGAGCACTGATGGAATCCACATCGCACACCAAGGCTGGAGAACCAGTTTTGAATGCAGAACCTCCTGTCCCTCGGAAAGAGTGCTTTGATAGTCGGATTGTTGAAGCTGTGATCTTGCTGAGAGGGGATCAGAACTCCCAGTCTGAACAGGACATTTCTCAGGTGCTGGTTTGGCAGCAGCTCAACAGCAGAATTGGCTGGAACCAAGGCACCGAGGAAGGAATTAGAAACCAAAACTGTCAAATTCAGATACATCTGAAGAGTAATCTGATCTTTATGTTGCCCCTTACACAGGCATCCTGGAGATATTATTCAACCAGTTTGAATCGGACAGACCTGCATGCCACATGGCAATGCTTTGAGCAGACATTGACTGTCCCAATGTACAGGTAAGTGTGGAGACAATTCCTCCCCGTCCCCAACACCAAGAACAGATTTGGTTTCTATAATTTAATTTCATTTGTTGATTTAATTTCAAATTTCTTTTATTTCCTTCCATTTTAGTTCAGTTCCACACAAGTTTGTTTTTGCTCCATCTCTTCACTGTAGTGTCAGTGCCGTTGTCATGCAGGTATGTGTTTCCATAGAAACGTGGGTTGCCTGCGCGAGGCTTTGTGATAAGTGGCACTTGGACAAGCAGGTATATTGTGTGTGTCAGTGTCGCCGTGCCGTGTGTGTGTGTGTGTGTGTGTGTCTGTGTGTGTGTGTGTGTCTGTGTGTGTGGCTTTTTGTAGAATGATCTCTTTTGCTGGAGATCACTAGAATCTCCTGTACAACAATGTCAATGTATAAACGTGGTGATTTTAATCTCTTCCTGCTCCCAGCCCCACCTCAGCAGGGTGTTCAGGGGTTTTGCCTGGCTGGGGAACGGAGAACCTGGGGTCACCGTCTCGGCCATTTTGAACTGAGATGAGAATTTTCTTTCACTCAAATGGCAGTGGTTGTTTGGAATTTTCTACCCCAGACGGTTGTGACTGTTGTTGCTGAGTATATCAAAGTGATTAGCACTGCTGCCTCACAGCACTGCTACGACACAGAGGTGATGTGATCCTCTGCCCAATTTTGGAACCATCCAATGGAATATACCTTGCTTCGTAACCTTGTACGAAAGTGCGTGAGGCAATAGGAAGCCACTGGTTTTGGTGAATTAAAACAGGATCTGACGCTGTCTCTCATGAACAGTTTTATTTTAAAATTGGTGACAACCTTATTAAAACAATTAACAAACTGAATAAAATCCCAGTAGGATACTGTTCGAATATTACAAGACTCATTCAAAACTAATAAAATAAATCCTTACAGAATATAGTCACTCTCAAATAACATAACACCAGGCATCTGTTGGAAGAATGAACTTTCTTTTGATGCTTCTGTCTGGAACACTTTTTGAGTTGGTATTTCTTTCTCTTTAGCTGGTAGGATTCTATATGAGAGCCTCGCCTCTCCCTCCTTCTGACTAAAGAGGTGGCAAGCTTACACTAACCGTTATTCCCTCTTATCCAGGTTTATATACCCGGAATTACTTCACAGCAGTCCTGCAATCTGAATGACTTGAGGCTGTTAACAAATCTCCCATTTGAATTCTATTGGTCCTGTGCCGCTGCGTACTTGCTTTAAACTCATTGGTCCAATTCAAAAGCCTGTTTTGCTATGTTTGAATACTGACTGCTAAGTTTTGACACAAACGTTTTGAAACCTGTTTCTGTAGCTAGCTCCCTGCAACTTAAAAATCCAAGCACAAAGACACCTGCTTTCTTCATTGGTAATGTGACTTGTCCAAGATAGGATGAGGAGGCTTTCCATATCCTCGATGAATGTCCTTCTCCGTAATGGAGCCTCACTCACACTAGAAAATTATACAAGGTCATTGAGATGTATCCAGATTCTCTCGATGACCCTAAAAGGCAGTTAATCCCCACTATGACCTCTGACCAAGTGGTTTTGTTTAGGCTGCGAGCCGTCCTCCTCCTATCACGAGGATTGCCCGGCTGGCACTTACAGCATAGAGGGGGCCTCACAGCGAATCATCCATCGAACCTTGAGGTCATCATGTTGTACTGGCCATTACCTCTCTCTTTCAAACTACCTTTGGAACTCATTAGCGAGATAGAATCCTACAGTGAAGAAAGAGGCCCTTCGGCCCATCGAGTCTGCATCCAACACAATCCCACCCAGGCCCTACACCCACATCCCTACATATTTTACCCACTAATCCCTCTAACCTACACATCTCAAGACACTAAGGGGCAATGTTTTTTTAGCATGGCCAATCAACCTAACCCACACATCTTTGGATTGTGGGAAGAAACCAGAGCACCCGGAGGAAAGCCATGCAGACATGAGGAGAATGTGCAAATTCCACACAGACAGTGGCCCGAGCCGGGAATTGAACCCAGGTCCCTGGAGCTGTGCAGCAGCAATGCTAACCACTGTGCTACCGTGCCGCCCCACACTGTGCTACCGTGTTGCCCATTTCCTCTTGTCCATTTGTGAATTAACAGCCTGATGCTCTCTATCTGCCCAGAAACCTCGGGGTTATGCTGGAAATACATTTGACTTTTTCTTGCCTGCTTAAGTTCTTGAAATTTTCCCATCAGTAAAAACATACGCAATTAAAGATAAATTGCCCATGTCAACACTTCCAAACACCCACAAACAGCGCCAGGAACTCCTCCCCTTTGGGAGAACGTTTATCCCTAGTGCCTGGGGTCCCTTTAAATAAATGTTATTTAAATAAATGGATTGCAGAAATTCAAGAAAGCAGCTCACCACCACCTTCTCGTGAGCAACCAGGGATGGGCAATGAACCTTGGCCAGCCAGTGACACCCATGTCTCAGAAATGAATTAAAGAAATGGCCTCTCAGGACACACCCTGCCAGTCGGATGTTCCACCCTCCATGGCCAATCGGGCAAGCAGCACACCTTGAAGAAACCCCATTGGCTGAGAGCCCAGATGGTGGCTGTTAATTGGCCAATTGTTTGTATTATCACACACCTCTGAAAGTGCGGGGGCCACTGCCATGGATAATATTCTGTCCAGTGCCCCTTTCCAGTAACCCAGGGATGCTGAATTAACAACCTTATTGTTGTGTCTTCCCACCTTCATAGATAAGTGTCATACTGAGCTTTATATATATTTATATAATTTTTTTAAGGCTTTTTATTTAGCATAGAACCTTTTCAACTCACTGGGGTGGCACCCAGAAATTTTTTGTCTCTGATCTGTTTTGAAGCATAAGTGTCTCATGCTAACCGAGACAAAATAACGCGAAAAGCTCAACAGTTGTTCCTTTTTAACCAAACACAGTATTGATTTTCTTGCATTCCCTTCATACTTGCTTTATTAAAACTTTATTCTGAGGAGGCAGCCATTGCTGGGAAGACTGATGGTCATCACCCATCTCCAGTTACCCCTTTGAAGAGTGAGCTGCCCTCTTGAGCTGGCGTTTTGATAAATTAAGGTTAAAAGCTGGCCACAATGGTCTGGGACCCGGAATCACACAGACCCAGATTGGGTAAGGATAGAACATTTCCTATCTGAAAGGGCTTTTGTGAACCATTTGGAACCAGTTGGGTTTTAACAACAACCTGACGGCTCATTTCACTTTATTTCTAGGTTTTTCTTTAACCGGTTATTAAATTCTCAAACCGATGAGTTTTGAATTCCTTCTCTAACAACTGAAAGTTGATGTTCTGCAAAGGCAGAGACATGTCACAGAGCGAGCTGGGAGAGAGTTTAGCTGCAATCTGTTAGCTGAAGTGCTGGTTGTGGATGCGTCTTTTGTTCAAACCAACATGGTTGCTTGTGTGTGCTGTTGTCGCAGGCTGATTCCTCCACTCAACCAGCTTGACTTACTGCGGAACCTCAAGAGCAAATCAGGACTCACTTTCAGGTATGGAATGTGTCTGCTTGCAACAGCAGCCATTTAGTTACAGCTTCAGAAAGCTCAAGGACACCACATGGTGCGGAGATCTTCTGAGGGCAGCTTGCAGTTTTTGATTTGATTTATTATTTTCACTTGTATCAGGATACAGTGAAAGTATTGTTTCTTGGGCACTATACAGACAAAGCATACAGTTCATAGAGTACAAAGGGGTGAAGGAAAGGCAAGGATGCAGAATATTGTGTACAGTCACAGCTAGGGTGCAGAGAAAGGTCAGCTTAATAAATGGTAGATCCATCCAAAAGTCTTGTTTTGTATTCCCTTGAGTTTTGAGTGCTCAGTGTTGCTTTAACTAAAGCGCTAGAACAAAGACTAAGAAAAATACAGCACAGGAACAGGCCCTTCGCCTTCCGTGCTGATCACGATGCCCTAACTAAACTTTAAAAAAAACCTTCTGCGTTACTCAGTCCGTATCCCCCTTTTCCCTCCCTATTCCTGAACCCATCCAGATGCCTCTTAAGTGTTGCTAATGTTTCTGCTTCCACCATCTCCTCTGGCAGTGCATTCCTGGCACCTACCCCTCTCTGCGTGAAAAAATTTCCCCACACATCTCCCTTAAACCTTCCCCCTCTCACCTTGAAACTGTGCCCTCTTGTAATTGACACTTCCACCCTTGACTATCCGCCCTGTCAATGCCTCTCATAATTTTGTAGACTTCTATCAGGTTGCCCCCTCAGCTTGCGTCTTTCCAGGGAAAACAATCCTAGTTTATTCAGCCTCTCCCCAGAGCCAACACCCGAGACCAGGCAACATCCTGGTGAACCTTCTTTGCATTCTGTCCAAAGCCTCCACACCCTTCTGGTAGTGACCAGAACTTAACGCAATATTCCAAATGCAGCCTAACCAAGGTTTTATATAGCTGCAACATGATTTCCCAATTCCTGTACTCAATGCCCCAGCTGATGAAGGTAAGCATACTGTATGCTGTCTTAATCACCTTGGCTACCTTACTGATAAAATGAGTGCGGTAGGGTAGAAACAGAAATGTCCTTGGAATCTTGAAAAAGGGGGACATTGCGAGAGCAGGGAAATGTTGGGAATCTGAAATCCAAACAGAAAATGACGTAAATATCCAGCCAGTTAGGCAGCAGAAGAGAGAAATAAAGCTAAAGTTTCAGATCAGTGTTCTAGTGAAAGATTAGCTTTCTCTTTTCCATTATCGATTCCGAGGTACAGAATTCTCACAAACTTTGGTTCTGTAAACACATCACTGCACAGAATCTTATCGAGTGCCGACAAGCCACTGAAACTACTGTCTGAAATTCAGTTTCGTTTGCTGTTGTATTATCTCAGAAACTGAAACTTTCAATGTCCCAAAATAAGCATTTTAAACACAACCAAAATCCTTCCGAAAATTCAGAATAATAAGATTACATTTGTTCATTCCGCGGTCAGTTTCTTTTTGAACTGTTTAGCTTGACAATCTCAATCTCTTACAAAGCCTGCTCCCTGGTTTGATATTTATCCTCCCAGGGTGATGCTGAGTTTAGGTTGTGCAGTTTTAGCAATCATTGGAATGCCTAATTTCCCAGAGGTAAATGACTCCCTTTATAATCGGGGCTATAATTGGAATATTTTCCTTCAGCTTCCAGCAGTTTCTGTCCAATTGCTTTTTGCAAATGAAATTGAAAGGGTGACAATTTTCTAAAATGTAATTGAGATAAAAGTTATGTCCTTTAAAGTGGAGAGGCAGCCAGTATGCAAGTCAGAGAGATAACACTCAGTGCATCTGTCAGATCTTTCACATGTACTCAGAAAGTGCATTAAGCTGACAGAAAGACTTCAGTTAGAGACAATGTGCTGGGGAAGGTGTTGATCTTAATTTAAAATTCACTCTGCACTCAAAGACTCATTTCCTTAGCTACGTTTTGATAGTTTAGAAAAAGACAACGTTAAAGAACAGTGTGAAAGGAGCTTTACTCAAACCTCTTGTACTTGTCTTAGGAGTCTTTGATGGCGACAGTGTAGAGGGAGCTTCACTCCGTATCTAACCCCGTGCTGTACCTGTCCTGGGAGTGTTTGATGGGGGAACAGTGTAGAGGGAGCTTTACTCTGTATCTAACCCTGTGCTGTACCTGTCCGGGGAGTGTTCGATGGGGGACAGTGTAGAGGGAGCTTCACTCTGTATCTAACCCTGTGCTGTACCTGTCCTGGGAGTATTTGATGGGGGACAGTGTAGAGGGAGCTTTACTCTGTATCTAACCCTGTGCTGTACCTGTCCTGGGAGTGTTTGATGGGGACAGTGTAAAGGGAGCTTTACTCTGTATCTAACCCCGTGCTGTCCCTGTCCTGGGAGTGTTTGATGGGGGGACAGTGTAGAGGGAGCTTTACTCTGTATCTAACCCTGTGCTGTACCTGTCCTGGGAGTGTTTGATGGGGGGACAGTGTAGAGGGAGCTTTACTCTGTATCTAACCCCGTGCTGTACCTGTCCTGGGAGTGTTTGATGGGGACAGTGTAGAGGGAGCTTTACTCTGTATCTAACCCTGTGCTGTACCTGTCCTGGGAGTGTTTGATGGGGACAGTGTAGAGGGAGCTTTACTCTGTATCTGATGACTTTGATGAGATTTTTAGTGTGATCTCAGTCCTCCCAGGTTCCAGTAGTACATTTCCAAGTATGGGATGGCTGGTGTTGCTGGTATTCTGATTAAACACTTTGTATTCTGTTTATTACTGCTGCAGGAAGGAGACACTGGAGAGCACACCCAGGTTTGCTTGATTTTAAAGCTCTGATTTAACAAAAAGCTGTAAAGCTGTTTCCCTCCGCTGTAGATGTGAATTATTGTTTGAGTTTAGAGAGTTGCAGTGAGATGATGACCCCATTGATCTGTAGCTGTGTTGAATGAATTCAGGAACATCCATTGATTTTCCAAGTTGCTGTTACCCAGATACAAAGCAATCCTTGTTGTTTTTTATGTATTGCTGTGCCTAACCCCTTTACACATTATTATTGCTCTCTCCTGTCTTTTCCTGGGTCACTGTGACAGATGTTGAGGTGCTTCTGGGCACTGCTGCCCTCAGTCCTGAGTGTACCAATGGACGGTGGGCAGGAACAGACCAGGCAAGCCCCAGTCTCTCTCTGTCTGGTAATATTTTGCTGTCGGCAGGATGCTGCCTGCCCTGTGATCAGGCCTCATCCAGCATGGACACCGTGAAGACCAGCGAACTGACAGAAACTGGGCTTCACTCAGCCGGGTGAATGTGGGAAGCTGACACGAGGGGAACCTTAATTCTTTAGAGATTCTACCCTTCGTGAAAATGAAGAATGGATCCGCTAGCTTTCTAATGTGACGCTGTATTCACAGCGCTGGAGCTGGTGATTATTCTCAGTGTTTCATTCTAGATTATTGAGTCTGAAATGATGGTGTGCAGTGAATTCACTTCTATTGATAACTGTCTTTCCTCTTTCACATAAGCAGAGAATTGAGCTTTGCGAGTCAGAGGTATGTTTTATCCTCACCACTTTAACCCCCTGTACAAGAAGGCAGGGACCTGTTTGCTTTAGAAGTCTTCAGGGAGTTGCGGAGTGTGGTTCCTGTGTAATATACAAAGCCTTGGAAAGATTCCAGCTCCAATATTCATTTCCAAGGTGCTTAAAACACTCTCTAAATCAGCAAGTCATTTCAGTCCAGGAAACAGTAACAAACTTCCTCCGTTAGTAGGGGCCCAATTTGTTGAGTATATTCTGGAAGGATTTGGGGATTTATGTAACTTTAAGGTGCTCTGGTGAGATTTAAAACTCACCCTGCTGTGTAATGTTCCCCTCAATTCCCTGTGGCTCTCTAACAGCCACACTCTCTGTTTCTGGTCCACCTTCCTTTCATCTACGGCCCTTGATAGCTCTGTGTCTCGGGGTCTGTGTTTATGGTCCCCTAGGCTGGGGAGCATGTCAGAGTTGGAGTCTAGTGTTGATCACTTTCCTCAGTGACAGTAAATGAAGAGGAAATGGAGACAGTGACAATCACAGCTTCCACCGAGTAAGCAGAAGGATTTGCTTGGTCACTAATGGGTTCATTCAGACCTCCTTGTTGCTACTGCCAACCCGCCCACTGGAATTTTTACTGATTCCTCAACAGACAGGTATGGCCTATGTATCATACAAAGAACTACAAAGCTAAGGAACATTAACCCCTGGATGGACACAATCTTTCCACTGTTAGCTGAATCAGTCACTCATTTATGTAGCAATGTCCCACAGGTATCGATGTCCATTCACATATCTATACGCCCTTAAAGTTTTTTTTAAAAGTTTATTTGTTAGTCACAAGTAAGGATTACATTAACACTGTAATGAAGTTACTGTGAAATTCCCCTAGCTGCCACATTCTGGCGCCTGTTTGGGTCAATGTACCTAACCAGCACATCTTTCAGAACATGGGCAGAAACCAGAGTACCTGGAGGAAACCCACGCAGACACGGGGAGAATGTGCAAGCTCCACACAGACGGTGACCCAAGCTGGGAATTGAGCCCGAGCCCCTGGCGCTGTGAGGCAGCAGTGCTAACCACTGTGCCACCGTGCCACCCCCACAGAGAAATCAGGGACAGACCCAACACATCAATGGCCTCTCATCTCCTGCTCTACCTGATTGGCTGGAAAACCCTTTGAATGTCCTGAGATTGTGCAAGGTGCCATATAAATGTAGATCTTTCCTTTTCTCACTGTCTCTGGGGAGCTTCAAAGCAGTGTCCATGAGATGAAAGGGTGGACATTCTGACAGCAGTGACACAGTCTGTTAGTGAATTAGTGATCACTAAATTTCTTTCGGCCCCAGTTATGATTAAAGCAAAGGGGCAAAGTGATCATATTCTTATTGAGGGCAACAAATCCATTCTCTTCTGTTCATGTTTAAAAAGGTCACACTGGAACTCTGCAGCAGCTTTGATGTTTTTCCGAACTGGGGTGTGTGGCCACCTGGTTCACAGGACAATCCTCTGCTAAACACAGCAATATATCAAACTGTCTCTGAGCTGGATTATTCTCAGCCACTAGAGACCAACAGCCAATTCCCAGGTGCTTTGAGCCAAGTGGCAGCTGATCTCTGCTCCATGCCTGGATGGCCATTACAGATCTACACCACCAGCTCTCACTAATCCCAGTGCTGTTGTCCTCCTGTGTAGTCACCATCTGGCATTTCACCTCTGTCCTACATGGCTAACATTTAATCAGGCCTTCAGTTTGCAGAACGTTCTGTCATTCCCCTTCATGTAGGATATGTGTTTGACATCAGGACAGATTCCCAACACATCAGCCCCGAGTGAAGCTGTTCCTGTGAATCAATGTCCATTAAACAACATGGCCAATCTCTCTTCCCATTGGAGGATTCAGGAGTGCAGTCTGCTTTCCAACTGGTATTCGGTTCTGAATTCCGGTGAGAGTGAGTGATAGAATCATAGAGGTTTACAGCGTGGAAACAGGCCCTTCGTCCCAACTTGTCCGTGCTTCCCCTCTTTTTTAACTGCTAAGCTAGTCCCAATTGCCCGTGTTTGGTCCATATCCCTCTGTACCCATCTTACCCATGTAACTGTCGAAACACTTTTTAAAAGACAAATTTGTACCCGGCTCTACTGCTACCTCTGGCAACTTGTTCCAGACACTCACCACCCTCCGTGTGAAAAAAATTGCCCCTCTGGACCCTTTTGTATCTTTCCCCTCTCACCTTAAACCTATGCCCTCTAGTTTTAGACTCCCCTACCTTTGGGAAGAGATATTGATTATCTAACTGATCTGTGCCCCTCATTATTTTATAGACCTCTATAAGATCACATCTCAGCCTCCTACGCTCCAGAGAAAAGAGTCCCAGTCTATCCAGCCCTGCCTTATAACTCAAAACAGTTATAAGAAGAGTGATAGTTCCCCTGCGGATTGCAGATTGCACCAAGCCCTCACCACCACCTGTACAGAGGGTCCAGGAGGAATATTAGAAAAGCAATAGTCATGGGGATTTAATTGTTGGGGGAAACAGACCAGCGTTTCTGCAGCCGCAGACGAGAATCCGGTCAGGTGTGTTCCGACTGGTGCCAGGGTCCATATGAGCACTCTGGGGGAGAGGGTGGGAGGGGAGGGAGAATGGCCAATGATTGTGGCCCATATCTGTACCAGCGACCTAGTTAGAGTGATGAGGTCTTGCAGTCAGATTGTAGGGAGGTAGGAAGGTGACAGGCAAGCAGGACTTCAAAGCAAGAAATCCCTGGACTACTCCTAGTGTCACTCACGAGTGGATCAAGAAATTGGTGAATTGAGCAGATGAATGTGTGGCTGGAGAGATGGTGCAGGAGTGAGGGCTTTAGATTCCTGGCACATTAGGACCAGTGCTGTGGGAGTTAACACGAGCTACAAAATAAATCTTAGGCAACACTGGTTTCAGTAACACACAGTCCCTATAAACACCCAGGTTGGCTGTGGTCAGACACACTCCACTCTCAAGCCTGAGTGAATTTTGTGGATTTCTCCTCAAAATCCCCCCAGATGATTCTTTATTCTGTCATATATGGGAACAGAGGGCACCGCTAAAATACTAAATTAATACTTTGCATTTATCTTTACAAAATTATGCTATCCACATTTAAATACTGGATGGGCTAAAATTGATCAAGAAGAGAAGTTGGACTTTATTAGGGGCATTGAGTACAACACCAGGATCAGGCTCGGCTGGAGTATTCTGTCCAGTTCTGGACACCACACGTTAGTTTGGATGTGAAGGCAATGGCAAGGTGCAGAGAAGATTATTGAGGATGGTTCCAGGAGTGAGGAACTTAAGTTCTGTGGATAGATGGAGGAAGTCAGGACTGTTCTCCTTGGACAAGGAACGGATGAGAAGAGATTGGATGGAGGTGTTCAAAATCATGGAGGGATTGGGAGAGTAAAATTTATTTATTAATCACAAATACATTAACACTACATGAAGTTTTACTGTGAAATTCCCCTAGAGTTAATAAAGAGGAACAGTTCCCATTGGTGAAATAGATGAGAACTCGGGACACTGAGTAAGGCAAAGGATAAGAGTAGCAGTGAGAAATGAGGAAAGTTGATTTAAAGGAATGGGTGTTTGAAATCTGGAATGAGAGTGTGGAGAAGATCACTTAAATGGCGGGTTTTGTGGGAGAATTGTATGACTATCTGAGTTGAAACATTGGCAGGGCGATGGGAGAAACATGTGAGTGTAGAGAGCTGATGGGTCTCATTGTGTGCTGTAACCACCCTATCATTCCTTCATTCCCAGCGGACCTGGACTTAATGTGCAAAAATTGGCATCTTATTAGCAAACATGGCTAAATTAGAGAAGAGATAATGCCACCCTGATACATTAGAGGTCTTCCATTGTAGGTACATTGTTAGGGTAGAACAGATGTAGCTTTACTCTGTAATAATAATAATAGGCTATAGCTGACACTCAGTCTGTTAAAAGCCTTCATTACGTTTCTAAATATAAACTCCTTTTTTCTATTTTTTGTGCAACTCACACCTCCGGAATATAATCGTAATCACAGGTTAAAGGATCTGCTACCTTGTACCCTGTAGCAGGTGCTGCAGACTCACAGACAAGGCAAATCTCTCATCTTCACGAAGCCATCCTGCTTTGTCAGGCCTCTGGTAACTCAAACCATGGCCATGGCTACAACAACCTCACAATAAATGAGCCAATGGACAAAATCCTGATAGTCCAGCAAAGGCAGAAGTTGCTGCAACCCTATACTGACCCGTCTGATCACAACAGAGCAGTGGTAGAGGTGCTAATGTTATCCTGCGTACTCTGGGCTCTGGGAATGATGGTCCCCGTAGACAGTTTGGACAAGTAGGTATTGGATGAGAATGGGATTCAGAGTCCCTTCATGGTTGA
Source organism: Carcharhinus amblyrhynchos (assembly GCF_965287045.1). Lineage (NCBI taxonomy): Eukaryota > Metazoa > Chordata > Chondrichthyes > Carcharhiniformes > Carcharhinidae > Carcharhinus > Carcharhinus amblyrhynchos. The sequence continues at coordinate 2,542,511 of NC_137339.1, forward strand.
AGAACTGGCAAATGCTCTCTTTTCCTGTGTTGACATCTCGAGAGATCGGGGGTGGGGGTTGGGTGTGGGAAGACCAGTGAAGATTGTTGTAGAGATGGTAACGCAGGTGGGAAATTAAAATTCGACTGGGGCGTAATGCAGGCTCTGATTGGCTATCGCCCATTGGTCATTACTGTGGCACCAAGGACTAATTCATCCTGAAATGAATCCTGGTCTGTGGGTGTGATATGGAGTGATGGCCAACACCCCCGATACCATCACACCTACAGCAGCAAGTTACAAACTGGAGTGCAAACTTAGCCAAGGTTTCAAGTTGGGGCTTTAGTGGAGTGCTACCACCAGGCCTGGACATTTGTGCTCCTGTGCTTTCCACTTGGAAATACTTGCTCACTAATATTAACAGGGCGTTGGAGTGGAAGAGCCTGAATGTACCGTCTAACGACACTCACTTTTGAAGGTCAGAGCATGTTGTTTATCATTGTTAGAAATTGCAGTTGTATATTTTTGCCGCCCGCGATGGATTTTGTTTGTTTTGTACCTTGGCACACCTTTTCCCTGTGGGGAAGCGGTGGAAGGATTAGCAGGTCGATTATCGGCCTATTGAACAATATCACGGCCAATCCTCCAGCCAACAAGTCCTGGAGTGGGACTTGAACCTGGAGTTCCTGGCTCAGAGGCAGGGACGCTGCCCAGTGAGCTACAAGGCCTCCCTTTTTATAGATTCCCATGATTGAAATGAAAAACTGTGAGAGAACGTAGATCCTTGACGGAGAAATTCAAACAGAGTTTTGCACATTCCAGCTAAGTTGCTTTGTGTGGGAATGCTGAGCTACTGATTCTGCAGCTGAATCACAGGGAATTATCCTTATTAATTCCCATTTTCCCCTTGTTTTCAGTAAACACAAATCACGTCGTGATTCCATGTGTGGAATGTGCTGCTCAGGAGATCCTAGGTATCCGTGTGAAACTCTCCCTTTGGTAGATTGATTCCTGGCACGGCTGGTTTAAATGTCCTCTCGCTCGCTCCCTCCCTTGCTCGCTCGCACCTCCCTCGTATCCTTCCTCGTTCCCTCCCTCCTTGTGTGTTTATCTCCCTCTCTCTCTCTCTCTCTCCGTTTCTCAGATCTGTTTGTAGATTCATTTTGTGCATTATGCAAAAATTAGAAAGAGGCCCCAGTTGCTCTTTTCACTGTTTATCTGCTCTCTCCAGTCCAACAATCTTTATCAGGAACTGTTCCATTATCAGGAAACAATCACAACATTCGGTGGAAAAGTGCCAATTCTCGAAACACAGAAGCAAACAGAAATAAAAATTAAACACTGCTGGAAATCTGAAAATGCTGTAAATACTCGGGCAGCGCTGGGGGGAGAGAGGGAAGAGACAGAGTTTTGTGAAAGCTGAAACGTTTCTCGCTCCACAGATGCTGTCTGACCTGCTGACTATTCCTGGTATTTTCTGAATTTTACATTTTTCTTTCTGTTTTGCAAAAATGAATTGGCGACAAGTCAAAAATGTGCCAAACTCCCGTTGGCCTCACTAACTGGCTGGTCCAGAATATTGCAAACAAGTGAACTATTCCTTTTTATGTGAGGGTGATTCACTCTGATCGGGAGTAATGTTCGAGGTGCGGGGCAGTGTGATCACCCCGCAGGCAGGAGGGGAAGACCGAGGTCACAAACCGTCTCTGATTCCCTTGTGTTTTATTTTGGCATGAGCAGCTATTGCGTGTTACACAGCTCCCACTGAGCAATGGGCTGATGGCCAATCCAGCAGGGGATAGAATTATAGTGTGGAAACGAGTGGTTGAGTTTGTGGCAGTGTTAACCTGTTTACACCATCACTAGAATGAGTCTTGGTTCCGATGTTCTTTTGTCAGCATCTGCTTCACCATCTGGTCAACTGCTTCTGCTGGGATTAGTCACCAACTCCATTCTTGCTGTGTTACATAACTACCAGTTACAGGATGGTGGCTGTGTTAGAGGAGCGCTGTATCGATTCTCCACCTGCAGCTGAGAGGTTGTCTTCAGGAGTCCGCAGATCCGACTGGAAATTAGAAATCGCACTCGCAAGCTTCAAATGGACTGGATCCTGGAAAGCAAGAGCGGGGGCAGGAAGGGGATACTGGGCAAGGAAGCAATGCCACGTCAGGGAAACAAGGCTGAAAATGGGAGAAGGGCTTCAAGAGGGAGATAGCAGGAGGGGAGGGAGGGACTGCAGGAGGGAGCGAGGGAGGGAGAGGAAAGGAGAGTGAGAGATGGCAAGAGGGGAGAGAGGGGGGTGGTGACTTTGGTGATTGTCCCTCCAAAGGTATCATAGCAGAAGATGATCACCTGGCTTGAGTGACCAATTGGGAATGAGTGTGGGTGATCACCCCAGGAAGTGGAGTCATCTCAAAGGCAAAAGGCAGTCTGAAGAAAATATGTAGAAACGGGCAAACGGGAGGACTGCCGGCCTCTGTACAGTTTCTCCTTGTTCATAAATACCGACTGTGTTCCTGATGAAGTTTGTGAATCATTACACAGGGGTTACAAATGGGGAGAGAGGGGTTGCAAAAGACCCATCAACCAGACAATAGACTTCTTTACAAACTAATAACCAGCTGATGAAACACGAGGAGAAATGGGAAAAGAATTTTTGCCCCCAAATGGTGATCATGTTTTCTTGTGTGTGTTTTGGAAGTATGAACAAAGCGACAAAGTTCAGATATTATTCAAGAGACAGAAACAGCCAGATGTTGCCATCTCTGTTGCTGAAAGGTTACAGTTTTCCAGACGGCTGTACTGCAGCCATGGAGGAGTCCCGCTATAGAGTGAAGGATTAAACTTGACAAAGCAGCAAGATCTCAGTGGTAATGTGACTATTGAAATACCCTGGAATTAACTCAATGTAGAATAATAGGAACACTCTACAACCCAACGCGTGATCACATAGCTACAGCTGATGAATTGAACAGTACATCGAAAAGGACCCAGATTCACCAACCCCTATGCCAACAGCCAACGTTAGCTGAAATGCAGGAGGCATTATCCCCATTCACAAGACCTCGGAAAAGGCTGCGAAAGATATCTTAGCTGTGACTGTCGACAGTAGAGTGGGACAACTGGTTGAAGAACCAACAAGAAGGAAGACCTTGCGTTTGCCAACAAGACAAGTTTGAGCACAAGAGTGTGTGTCAATGTAGGGATTAATGATCACCCACTCATCGTATCGACCTGTGTTGCTCCTGTGAAGAGAAAGGCCAGGAGGAAAATCTTCATGAGGGGAAAAAAAACCAACAAGAAAGGAAGAGGAAGCCACTTTCTGAATTTTAGTGATTGTTACTTAATTAATTTAATTATCAATGCACAAAACGTAGGCCAAACTGCAAAACACCATGCCAGAAACCATGGATAAATACATACCATCCAGGTCTTCATCCAACTGGACAAACCGCCTTTGGTTCTGGAGAGAATGCTGTCAGAAACAACCTCTTTACAACAAGGCTGAGGACTCTGAAGATGAGGAGGACTGGAAGGAATTAAAACCTGCCAGAATAAAGGAAAGGATGTTCTCACAACAGCAAGCAGAGATTATGGGCTGGATTTTATGACCCCTGCAGGTGTGTTTCTGATAGTGGGCCCAGTAAAATATGAGTCATAGAACCCTACAGAGCAGAAGGAGGCCATTCAGCCCATCAAGTCTGCACTGACCACAATCCCAGCCAGACCCTATCCCTATAACCTGATGCATTTATCATAGCTAGTCCCTCTGAAACTAATGGAGAATTTAGCATGGCTAATCAACCTAACCCGCACACCTTTTAGACTGTGGGAGGAAACCGGAGCATCTGGAAGAAACCCACGCAGACACAGGAAGAACATGCAATTCCTACACACAGTGATCCTAGACCGGGATCGAACCTGGGTCCTTGGCACTGTGAGGCAGAGGTGCTAACCACTGTGCCACCCACACGAGAGATGGTTACCTTCCTATCCACCCTTATGCTGTCCCTCTAAATTGGCATCTCGCCTGCCCTTTATAGATTAACAAACTCACTTGCCTGTTAATTATTTATGAGCTAATTGACCCAAATATTATGCTGCCCATGGGTTGTCCTGGGCCAGCAGGGGGAGTGGGCACAACTGGTTAAATGGTGGGAAGGGAGGGTATGTCCATTGGGAGTGTACCCTACGCCCATTGGGTGCACTCCCCCCCTGCCCCCATTCCCCCCACCCTGCTACCCAGAGCTGTTACCCTTTCCCTTTGTTCCTCCCTGCCTGACCCTTGTCCCGTCACCCCCTTCATTAGGTTTAAAAACATCTCGGCTCTAAAAACCAGGAATGATCTTAATCCCAGGATCCATCAAAGTTCAGCGTGGGCCAACCTGTGGTCCCGGCAGAGCCCAGTATCCAATTCTGGCACTGCCGGGACAGACAGAGACAACTGGTTGGCAGCTCATAAGGGATGGGACTTCCACTTAGGACTGCAAGACCCTCGCAGACTGTCTGGCTCCCCCACAGCAGGCGATGGGTGCACAAGGGGTCCTTTTGTTTTAGTTATGTTGACCATTAGCTGATTTTTACAAGGGGGCAGCAGGTGAGTAAGGCGTGCTCTCGCTGTGAAATCCAGCTGTTTGTCGCTGACTGTCTTACAGCCTTCATTAAGAACACCTCATCATTCTGGGTGGGATTTCCCTTGCTGCTGACGCTGTGAACACTCCCACTGCTGGGAACCCAGCAGGAATGGTCAGGAGATTCTGGCCAGTGAGTGAGAGGAGTTGTGGTTCTGGCCCAGTGTTCTGTGATCTTGGGAATAGTAACGTAAATAAAAGTGTGTTGAGTGAAAGACTGTAGTCTCTGGATAGATCCCCTCTGGAATAAGGAACTTCAAACAAACATGTGACAGAACTTACTGCCAAGCTTTCAAGGGGCAAATAGAGATGGGCAATGGTGGTCTGGACATTAACAGTCACATCCCGAGATTGAAGATTCATTCTGGAATACTGTCCTTGTCCTGGGCAAAGGTTGCGTTACTGGGGAAATTCCTCAAAGCATTCAGCTAAAATAGTGAGTGAATAACATCATCCATAGTGGACAGCTCAATCTCAACCCGCTGTTGTTAGATCACGTAGACTTACAGCACAGAAAGAAAGAGGCCATGTGGCCCATCACGTCAATTCTAGCTCTTTGGAAGGTCTACCTAGTTAATCCTATAACCGTGCTGTTCCCCTGTACCCCAACACATTTCTGCCCCTTTTCTAATTCATTCACAGGATGTCACCTTCGCCGCCAAGGAAACCATTTATTGCTCACCTTGAACCTCCTTGGGAAGGTGGTGGTGAGCTGCCTTCCTGAGCCCAATATAGACCAATAATAAAAGTTTGAATTCCCAGTGAGAAATCTAAAGGCAAGTTTCCAAGCTTTAAGATGTTTTTCTCTGGCAAAGTAACAGTGATTAAACACTAAAATAAAACCCAAGTACTGCAGGTGCTGGAAATCTTAAATAAAAGCAGGAAATGCTGGAAAAACTCAGCAGGTCTGGCAGCGTCTGTGGAGAGGGAAACTGAGTTAACGCCTCGAGGTCACATGCATCTTCTCCAAAGCTGCCTTCAGCTCTGAAGGAGAGTTAGACAAGCTAGTCCGATGCTAGTCCGATATCTCTCCCAGCTTCCAGTAGTTCCAGTGGGATTTTACAGCCTCGCTTAGGCGTGAACAGAAATTCCTGCCCAAGGTCAATGGAGATTTCCATTGTCGGACCCCCACCCACTCCGATTCCGTGGTGGGTAAGGTGGGAGAGTGTCAGCAATAACATCAAACAGCTGAAAGGCACTTTCCTCAGAATTCCTGAACCAACTCTTAGCTGTAAGGCCTATCCCAGTGATCCTTGGTCATGCCAGGATGAATCTCCTAGATTTCTTAAATTTATCTGAAGCATCTCTCTAAACAGAGAGCTGCCTCCCTCTACGGCAAGGTCAGTCCTTCTTCTCTGCTGCCCATTCCCTGCAATCTTCTGTCTCTGTGTGAGACCCTTTTCTTTCTCCCTCTGACACCAGCAGTGTCCTCTCCGATCCAGAAACTCCATCCCGAGTTAGCCCGTTTCTGTTTCCGGGTATGAGTCACACTTTCCTCTCTCTGGGTCTCATTCCGGGCCTGCCTATCTCCGTAGTAACCAAGCCAACTGGTCTGTGGCCGGATAGACCTCATGACAGATCACATGGCTGTCTTCATGACCCCAATTGATCTGGAATTAAAGTGACAGTCCCAATCACCTCATAAAAACCTGCATTCATAACACGCTGCTGTTGTGTGGAGCTGTTGGGAAGAGAATCCAGGATTTTGACCCAGAGATAGTGAAGCTATATAGTCCCAAGTCAGGGTGGCATGTGACTTGTAGGCTTTGGTGGAGGAAGCAATTTGAAAGGAATTTGGAGATTGACTCGAGTGCCGTGGTTTTATTCCAATCCGATTGGATCTTAATCACAAACAGTCAATGGCCACCTGAGTAGATCAGAGCCGTGTGACCCACACTTGTGCTTCTGGGAAGAGTATCACACAGAACTTCTCAAGTGCATTCCCTAATCTTCACAGAAATTGCATAACCACTTAGACAGACAGGAGAGAGGGAGAGGACAGAGAGAGAGAGATAAACACAGGGGGTAGGCTATTTTGAGAATACTGCAATAGAACCATAACTGTCGATTATCACTCAGTACCTGTGGAAGGGGTATCCTTATGTTGCATGTCATGTTCCTGTCTGCAGTTTTAATGTAGAGTTGTTCCCTGAGATTTGGGTTTATCAGTAACAGTGTTTTGTTTGATACAAAAATGAATTGGTATTTTCCAATCATAGCACTGACCCAAACCGCACTGGGTTAATAATGTCCCTGGTTTGAAAATGATGGAGCAAATTCCAGCTGGAGGAACTCGAATTGTCTGAGCTGAGCTGTGGGGGAGAAGGTTATTCTGTGCGCAGGCTGGCGAGTCAGTCTATTTAAAAAGAGCTTGTTTTTCTCCCCACCCTCAATGGGGATTGACACGAGGATCTCCCACGTACGAGGTAGACCTGGCCATGCGACAGAGCTGCATTAGAACACCTGCACACTCTCAACACATCAAGCCGCGACCATGTCACCACGTATCTCCAGCTTCCCATCTTCTAAACGCAGGAATTGGGAGTCTGTTCGTCAGCCCTAGTGGTGTTGGAAGTCTCTGTGGCTCATCCCCATGGTCAGGTGGTCAGTTCCCAATGAATCAAATTGTTACAACATCCTGGGATTTGCTGGAGGAACATCAACACTCCGTGAAATCAGATTCTGATGTTGCAATAAGTCTTCAGAGGCAGAACCTGCTTTCTCAGAATCCCTTTATTTACAATTCCAGCGGCAGTACAGAGTACTCGCAGTCAGCAGTCTACCTCCAGGAGTGCCAGAGGAACTGACACTCCCAGTTTAAAAACAAGGAAAAGACTCCCCGATTGGTCCATCAATTAATTTCTTAATCAGGGAGCCCATATTCCAATTGGCCAATCTCAGTGGCCTGATTGAAGTCATTACCGACCTTAAAAGCGTTACATTAAGATGATTAATTTTCTTTCACTGAAAGTTGATATGTTACATGATCGGTATTATATACTGTCCATATTTTATAACGGTGCAATAGGTCCTGTAATTGGATATCTGGTGCGGGGGTAATGTGTAGGAACCACAGAAATTTTGATCACCCAACAAAGGTCAGCTTGGGTTGGCTGGCTTTGACCGTAGATTTTCTGGGTGTGCCCGCCACTGGGATTGTCCAGTGCCTGCCTAAAGTCAATCGACCTTTGACTGGCCCGTCACATTACCCACAGCGTGTCTTGCCAAAGCAGGGCTGGAAAATCCCAGCCTAGTTAGACTCCCGATGGAGTTAGACTTTCACTGGACACTGGTATTGTCCAGGGAAAGTGAAATTGGATATAAGGGTTGCTGTCCCCCAAACCCAGAGCTTGTATGCCCCTAGTCAACAGGAGATTGGGGTCTGACCGCAACAGGAACTGGGAGCGAGATCAGATAGTGTGACTACTTTCTGAGTGAAAGTAGTGAGAGTAATATTGGTTAGTGGAAAGAATGCTGAGACAAGATATGTTAATTATAGGAAAACACTTTCACTACATTAATTTCCAAAGGTGCGTGGGCTAGGTGGATTGGCCACGCTAAATTGTCCCTTGGTGTCCCAAGATGTGCGGGTTAGGGAGATTAACAGGGTTAATACCTGGGGTTATGGGGATAGGGCCTGGGCAAGGTGCTCTGTTGGAGTGTCCGTGCAGAATTAATGGGCTGAATGGCCCCCTTCTGCACTGAAGAGATTCTATGATTCCGAATTCTAAAGGATGACATGTGAATCTGTCTCGAGTGTCAGACGTTCAGCATGGTGAGGAGCTGATTTAAGAGCCAAACATTTGCATGAGTGATTTAACTTGTTATTGGATTATCTTTGAGAAAAAATCCTCTTTGAGACAAGGGACAGAATTGCTCTTATTTCTGGTGACAACGATTTCTTTGCATGAACTCTGAACTGTTTGACTAGTCTTGCCTTGGCTTGCCTTTTGCTAAGAGTTTCTTCTGCTGTCTGCCCCTCCATTCTCCTTCACCATTGTCTAACCCCACCCTCCAATAGCCCATCGCCTGATTGTACACCCCCCCCCTCCCCCGACGAGGTCTCCTGTTGGCATTGCGACTTGCCTGTGTGCATGTTCATTGACTCTGTGTGGAGAGGCCAGCATGTTGTTGTGCTTTGATGGAGAGCTTTCTGGGAGATGCTATGGCAGACAATGCCTGTTGGAATACAAGGCCTGTTTCTTGCACTTCAAAGGGTTTCATGCTCTTGGCTTTCTGCCCAACTTTTGTGCTAAATTTGGTCCGGATATTTCTGTATTCCCAGTATGGATCTGTATGCTCTGACAAACCAAATGAACAATAGATCTTCATATTGATATCTCTCTTGCCTTCTTCCTGGAATCAGGGCACACATTGTACTGGTTGGTTACTGAGTGGGGCTCTTGATTTGAGTGACTCAGTACACGCTGATTAAATAACAGCCAGGTTGCTGGTGTCCCTAAACTCCTAGACAGGAATGGAATGCTGAGGAAGCAGACCAGCATTGAATAGTAGGGATGTGGGGATGAAGGTATCTTTTGGAATTTTGCTAAAATAATGAATAGTTTTGGTACAGTGAGCTCCAACTTGGGGTGGATTCCACGATAAGAGAGAGCGTACATGGGCTGTGGGAAGAATTAAGATGGGTGGATGGAGTCAGTGGTAGTTTATATACAATGAGAGATGCAAGCTTAATCTGTAGAATGGTCTCTCCTCTTCAATATTTCTTCATCTTAATGTTCCCAGCTGCCTTCGTGCTCCAGATAATTAAACACTGCTCAGTAACAGGAACGAATCCAATCCCAATAAACCAAGGGTGACAGCTGTATTATTAGAAGTTTATTTCTGTTTAATTTGTTTATAGATGAGAGCTTCTAATGGAAATCATTACGGATAAAAATTCTTCAGATTCTTTTCCTTTGTTGGGTGAAGCAAAGCTAAATATTCCCCTCAGAGGAACTTTCTTAAAGGTTGAGAGTAGGAAGCAGGCCGAAGGCTCTCATTCCACATCCCGGACTGAGGAATGATTTATTCATCACCTCAAAGGTCTCCATTGGGACACAGGGTGTAGATAATGCCCCAGGGGTAAGGAGGGATAGTCAGTTTGGAGATTTGTTGGAGTTTCAGTGTTGCTATGTAGAGATAGCCATTTGTGCTCTCTCTGGCCCTCTCTCTCCTCTTTCTCTTTCTTTCTCTCCTCTGCTTTTTTTTTTCTCTCGAACCTCCCTACTTTCTCCCTGTCCTCTTTGCTTCTTTCTCTCTTTCATCTTCTGCCTTTACCTTTTTGGTTACTTTGTTACTTTGTGTGGAGGGGGGCCAGGCGAGGAGAGGGTGGCTGCCTGAGGCGTTACATGCTCAGATATGGGAGGGATGGAGGCAGATCCCGGGCCTGTGACCCAGCAAACCAACTCCTGAAGTGGGGACTTTCCAATTGCTGTCCCGTGCGCTGTCATTTAGCTACTGACTCTGATAGTGGAGAAAGAATTCCTGCTGTGTGAGTAATCTTGGAATGCTGGAAGGGGGGAAGGTGGGTGACAGAGTGGATGATAGTCAGGGTGGGGTCGGGACTGGGGGCAGGGTCAGGGGTCAGGACCGTGATTATAGGGGATTTGGAATGTAATAAGCTTGATCTTCTTTGCTGGCATGGTGAAGTGTGCATGAGACAGGAAGCGGTCTGTTTATCTTGGGGTGAGGTTTCAGTGTCACTGCGAGGGGGAAAGTCTCTTTCTCTGGGGGATGCGGTTTAGATAATTGGACAACACACAGCTCCAACAATCTAAGGGAGCGTACTCCACCATTGCATTCAGCGGTTAGTGAGAGTGAATGGAGGTTTCCAGTGAAGCCAGGGCCAGGGCAGGCTTTCCCAGTTATCCTGATGTCTGTGTCCAGGGAGGAGGGTGGTGGGGCTGTGCTGAGACCTCCTCCCCAGTTAATGAAGGGTGTGTGTATTTTCGCAGCAACAAGGTGAGCCTGAGGGAGCGATTCTCCAGCCCAAAGGGTCCCAGTGGTAAGGGGAAAGGTTCTCCGCAGAGCAGCATACGCAGATCCCCGAGCGCTGACAACAGCATCGAGGAGAGCCCAGACAAGGTGCAAAAGAGTTGGAGCTTCACCGACAGAACACGCTTCAGGCATGCCTTCCGTCTGAAAGGGGCAGGATCCCGGCAGAACTCTGAGGGTGCGTGCAAATACTGAATGTAACCTTAACCTCTGTTCCTTTCATTGAATCACTGACCAGCACCTGGTCAGGTGTCCGTCCAGACTCAGTGTGAAGGTCAGGAGGTTGGGAGCTCAAATCCACTCCAGAGACGTGAGCACAAAATCTAGACTGTCACTCCTGGCACGGTGCTGAGGGAGCGCCGCACTGTCAGAGGGTCAGTGCTGAGGGAGCGCCGCACTGTCAGAGGGTCAGTACTGAGGGAGTGCCGCACTGTCAGAGGGTCAGTGCTGAGGGAGTGCCGCACTGTCAGAGGGTCAGTGCTGAGGGAGCGCCGCACTGTCAGAGGGTCAGTGCTGAGGGAGCGCCGCACTGTCAGAGGGTCAGTGCTGAGGGAGCGCCGCACTGTCAGAGGGTCAGTGCTGAGGGAGCGCCGCACTGTCAGAGGGTCAGTGCTGAGGGAGCGCCGCACTGTCAGAGGGTCAGTGCTGAGGGAGCGCCGCACTGTCAGAGGGTCAGTGCTGAGGGAGCGCCGCACTGTCAGAGGGTCAGTGCTGAGGGAGCGCCGCACTGTCAGAGGGTCAGTGCTGAGGGAGCGCCGCACTGTCAGAGGGTCAGTGCTGAGGGAGCGCCGCACTGTCAGAGGGTCAGTGCTGAGGGAGCGCCGCACTGTCAGAGGGTCAGTGCTGAGGGAGCGCCGCACTGTCAGAGGGTCAGTGCTGAGGGAGCGCCGCACTATTGGATGTGCTGTTTTTCCGTTGGGAAATTGAACTGAGATTTAATTTGCCCACTGATGTAAATGTAAAGATCATGTGACTAGCTAGGGATTTATCACCAGAGTCCTGACAAGGCCTCTGAGGGATTTTGATGGAGTAAAGTGGAACCTTCCCACAGGTAGAGTGGCACTGAGCAGAGGACAGAGATTTAAGATAATTGCAAAAAGAGAGGGAAAACGAGGAGAATATATTTTAGCAGCGAGGCATTGTGACTGCAATGAGCTGAAATAAACAGTGCTAAAAACAGAGTCAATAATAATAGAACTGGATTAAAAGCTTGACGAGGGAATAAAATTATAGGCCTATGGAAAACAGGCAGGAGGGGAATAGAACCAATCAGAAAGCTCTATCAAAGAATTAGCGCTGTTGGGTTGTGGGGCTGGGGTGGGGGTGGGGGGCAGGGGAGGGGGCAGGGGAGGGGGCAGGGGCAGAAATGGAGGGGCAGGGGAGGGGGCAGGGGCAGAAATGGGGGGGGCGGGGAGGGGGCAGGGGCAGTGATGGGCAGGCAGGGGAAGGGCAATGGCGGAGATGGAGGAGGTGGGGGTGAGGGTGGGGCTGGGGAGGCAGGGGTGGGAGTGGGGAGGTGGGGGTGGGGTGGGAGGTGGGGGTGAGGGTAGGGGTGAAGGGCTGGGGGAGTGGGGGGTGGGGAGGTGGGGGCGGGGATGGGTGGGGGCAGGGATGGGGTTGGGTGGCTGCGGGGCTGGTGGGGGTTGGGGTGGAGGTGGGGGTGGGTTGGGGGCAGGGTTGGCGGTGATGTAGGGGTGGGGGGAGGTGGGGGTGGGTTGGTCGTGGGGACAGGGGGTGGTGTACTTTCTGAGCGAGAGGAGAGTTTTGATTCCTGATGGAATGCAGTGCTGGCTCTGGGTGGGTTTGGTTCGGTCCAGTCGCTGCGTGTGTTTCCAGCGCGTCTCCTTTGTTTTCCAGACCATTCAAGTCTGCCTGAAGAGGACGTCCCGGACAACAGGAGCTATCAATGTGAGTTCATCACGGACGACTTAACCCCTGGAATCAAAGTTTCAATCAGAGCGATGTGGTAAGGCCTGACTCAATATTCCATCCTATCACCAGCCTCCGCCTGTAAACCTGTGGACATTGGATCAGGATGAGACCAATCCCAGTGCGGTTAGGCCATTGAAATGGGGAGGCAGTGGCACAGTGGTGTTGTCACTGGATTAGCAATGCAGTGAACCAGGGCGAGATCTGGGCTACTGAGTTCCCTTCCCACCATGGCAGATGGATAAATCTGAATTTAGGAAAAACCTAGAACTAAAATTCGAGTGATGACCATGAAACCGTTGTCAATTGTTGTTAAAATCCATCTGGTCTGGTAAGGAAATCTGCCATTCTTACCCGGTCTGGTCTACATGTGACTCCAGAGCCACAGCAATGTGGGGTTGACTCTCAAATGCCATTCTGAATTGGAGGGCAGTTAGGGATGGGCGATAAGTGCTGGCCCTGTCAATGACGCTCAAACCCCCTAAATGAATTCTTATACAATCTGTATATGAGGAATACTCACTTTAACAAGGTACTGGGGTCAGGGCGGTGGGGGGCGTATGAAGGGAGTCAGATACTTGCTGCTGATGCTTGGAGATGTTGGAAAATTCTTCAGCTGGTCTGAGGCCCAGACTGTTTTGAGGCCTGGCCCTCACATTCCCAGGGAAGCTGTTTCATCACCAAACAAGCCGCACCCTCTGCCAAAGTTCCTTAGTGTCTGACAGCCTGACTCTGGGCATGTGCACAGCATTGTCATAGACTCATAGAATCCCTACAGTGCAGAAGGAGGCCGTTCGGCCCATTGAGCCTGCACTGACCACAATTCCAGCGAGGCCCTATCCCTGTAACCCCATGCATTTACTCTAGCTAGTCCCCCTGACACTAAGGGGCAACTTAGCATGGCCAATCCACCAAACCCGCACATCTTTGGACTGTGGGAGGAAATTGGAGCACCCGGAGGAAACCCATGCAGACACGGGGAGATCAGTTCATCAGCCACACTGAATATATAGAGCCCCCATCCTATCTTTCACCCCAAACTCACCACGGAGTCTCTGTGTGAGATCATGGGACACTGGCTATTCAACTGAGGGACTTGCTCTCTTTGGCAGGTAGAAGCTCCACTCACCAGTTTCGGGCACCTTTCCTGGGGATGTTTGCTGTGCAGATACATGGATTAGGGCCAGTGTCTGCGGTAGTTTGCGCATTCTCCCCGTGCTTGCGTGGGTTTTCTCTGGGTGCTCTGGTTTCCTCCCACACCCCAAAGATGTGCTCTTAGGCTGATTGGTGTAACAAATTGTCCCTAAATTAGTCTTCCCTCAATGTGGAATGCCATGAGCATAGACAAGGGTCATGGGTGGAGAGGGGAGTCAACAGAGGTAGAGAGATTCTTCCCGCTCAGAAAGGACAGCAGGACTAGAGGGCACAGCCTCAAGGTAAGGTGGGGGGGCGGTTTAGAACAGAGTTGAGGAGGAACTTCTTCACTCAAAGAGTGGTGAATCTCTGGAATTCTCTGCCCGTTGAAGTGGTGGAGGCTGCCTCGCTAAATATATTTAAGTCACGGGTGGATAGGTTTTTGACAGACAAGGGAATTAAGGGTTATGGGGAGAGGGTGGGAAAGTGGATCTGATCCACTTCAGATCAGCCATGATCTTATTGAATGGCGGGGCAGTGTCGAAGGGCTAGATGGCCTACTCCTGCTCCTATTTCTTATGTTCTTATGTTCTTATAATGTTAAAATGGTGGCGCGGGCTCGTTGGGCCAAAGGGCCTGTTTCCCGTGCTGTGTTGTTCTTTGTTCTATAACAGGTAACGGGACTAAATGCTTTCAAGGAAAGGGAGGGGAATCCCCTGGGATGTGGACCTTCTGTCTTTCTTTTCTGCCCAGTCTTTTCCTTCCCCTTTGTCAGCACTAATGATCTGGAAAATTTCTCCGTAGCATTATGCGATTTCTCGTTTCCAAGCGGAAGTTCAAGGAGAGCTTGCGACCGTACGATGTCATGGATGTGATTGAACAGTATTCTGCGGGCCATTTGGACATGCTGTCCAGAATCAAAAACCTACAGTCCAGGCAAGGGTCCAATCTTACATTTAACTGGCACCCCCCCTCAACTCCTGCCCCCCAACCCCCACCTCCCCTGGTCCCCTTAACCAGTTCCTTCCCCTCTCAGTACCCGTGAGGCACAGTGAGCAATCCAGCATAACACACCCATCACATTATTGTGTTCAAACGGTACTTATTGGGATATATTGAGAGATGATCCAATTTCTTCTAGAAAATAACATTTTTGGGGCTCCAGTCTGAGACTGAAGCCCAGAATCCAGACTGGGTGGTGTGCTGAGGGAGTGCTGCACTGTCTCTTGGATGAGATACATCCTGTTTGCCCTCTGGTGTGGAGGTTTCAAGAATCCTCAGCAGGTAGAGAGCGGGATGTTTTCCCCAGTGTCCCGGCCAACAGCACTGAAACACCGTCACTGTTGCTGTTTGTGGGAGCTCGCTGTGTGCCAATTGGCTGCCACGTTTCCGACATTACGATAATTACTTCACAACAAAATTGAAACCAGAGGCTGTAAAGTGCCTTGGAATGTCATGAAGGCGTGAAAGTTGCTGTATAAATGTCTTTTTTCTTCAGTTAGCGAGTTTGGAAGGAACAGGAGCCTTGGGCCCAGCTGTCTACCTGATGCTTAGCTCTGTTGTAGATTCACTGATAAGTGGTTGGTTGCTGAGATAACTCCATTACCATCATTATGGAGATGCCAGTGTTGGACTGGGGTGGGCACAGTAAGAAGTTTCACAACACCAGGTTAAAGTCCAACAGATTTATTTGGAATCATGAGCTTTCAGACGCTGCTCCTTCATCACTCACTTGATAAAGGAGCAACACCCCGAAAGCTCGTGATTCCAAATAAACCTGTTAGACTATAAACTGGTGTTATGAGACTTTTTACTGTGTCTATGATCATTGTAACATGTTGTTACCTGGATGGTGAAGGCAGCTTGGAAAGATCTTAATCCTGTATTGTCTAGTGATTCCCATTATTCCTATCATTGCTACTCAAGGTGAGTGTGATCGTACACTCTTTCATTATAACACACTGTGCATCATTAGTGTCACCACTGGTGGGAGGGTGCAATTACAATGTGACTAGTTTACATAGAAAGCATTTCAGTATAAATTTGATTATGGGAATTTCTAAAGGTACAGTACACAAAGTGTTAATATGTTGCTAGTAAGAAATAATTCTACCGAGCTGCTAAATAATTATCTCCCGTTGAACCTATAGAAGGGGAAAACTTTTACATTTTTAATGCATGTTTTTTTGAAACTTAAAAAAAACTTTAAAATTTTTAATTATAATGGAAGTACATTATTATTAATGTCAAAATATACAGATTGGAGATGTTTTACTTTGTATTCTATAATGAAGTAATCATTATTACTTGGGGCAGTTGGGATGGATTTGAGGATTATAAAGAGGTGAGGTCTTGTTAAACAGTTCACAGCTAGTGGAAACACAAACAGATCAGGAGTTTGAAATGATTTTCAAGATCAGAGAGGAGCTAGAAGATAGATAGAAAGTGAAAGACTTTCCTGGAAGAGCAGCAGAGAAACAAGACAATGGAAGAGGGAAAGAAGAGAGAAATGGAAAGGGTAAACACTAATTTAGATTATTTTTAATTAAGTTGGACTTTCGGGGTGGGATTTTCTGGCAGTGTTTGCCCTAAAACTGGAAAATCCCACCTGAGGTCAGTGGGCCTTTGCGTGGATCGCCCCCTCGCCTGCTCCGATTCCTGAGGCGGGTGTGATGGGAAAATTCCTCCTGAGGTCTTCAATCTAGTTTTGGGTTTGTAGGAACAGGTGGAGGCCATTCTGCCCCTTGAACCTGTTCCACCACTCATTGAGAAAATGGTTGCATTGTAACCGAATTCCAAAGACTCACCTTTGCTCCGTATCCCGTAAGGCTTTTGATTAACAAACTCCTTTCAATCTTCGATTCGAAATTCACAACTGAGGAAAGAAACATCAAATTGTTGTTCGTAGAAAGGAGTTGAAACTTCTTTGTGTGTGGAAATGTTTCCGAATTTCACTCTGACAGCTCTGGTCCCAATTTTAAGACTATGCCACTGCCCACCCACCACCCTGCCACCCCGCCCCCCCCCCCCCCCCCAACCCCCCACCAACCCCTGTCGTAGACTCCCCAAAATAAGGGAAGTAGTTTCTCTCCATCCTATGAGTTCCCCTTATTGTCTTGAAAACTTTGATCAAATCACCGTTTAACTTCCTAAATTTTAGGGAGTGTAGAATGGGTGTAATCTCACTTTACAATGTAACCCTCTGAGTTCAGGCATCATTCTCCAAGGTATTCCCTCCAAGGCTCGTATATATGCTTCCAGTCAGAAATCAATCTCTAAAGTCTGAATTGATTGATCACTGTTATATCAGTGTTTCTTTTAGTGTCACTGTCTATGAACTCATAGAGTCATCGAGGCCCAACTTGTCCATGCGCTCTTTTTCTTTTAAACTCCTAAGCTAATCCCAATTGCCTGCATTTGGCCCATATCCCTGTGTATCCATCTTATCCGTGTAACTGCCAAAATGCTTTTTAAAAGACAAAATTGTACCCGCCTCTACTACTATCTCTGGCAGCTTGTTCCAGACACCATCCTCTGTGTGAAAAAAATTGCCCAGGTTCAAGAGGCTAAATAGCAAAGGAAGATATTAATAAGCCTACAACCTGAGGATGGATAAATATTTTATCATACAACACACTTACTTCGTTTCATTGCAATGTCTGTTTAGAGTAGGTGATGCAACTGATTCAAACCATGACATAACAACTGCATCTCAGTGGTTCTATCCTTCACATATACCCAGAATAACAGAATGTGGTGTAGTTCTGAAATTGCAGGGGTATCAGGGTGGTGCCATGCACTGATGTTTAGAGCTTGTATACAATAAAAAAGAGGGATATAGATCAGCACATACAAAACATCATGAGTTATGAGAAGCTTAGACAAGTTGGATAGTCAGAGACTTTTTCCCTGGGTGGAAGTGTCAGTTACAAGGGGGCACACGTTCAAGATGAGAGGGGGAAAGTTTGAGGGAGATGTGTGGAGGGAGTTTTTCATTATTATGTGGTGGGTGCCTGGAACGCGCTACCAGAGGAGGTGGTGGAAGCAGGCACATTAGCAACATTTAAGAGGCATCTGGATGGGTACGTGAATAAGGAGGGAATAGAGGGATATGGACCGAGTAAGGGCAGAAGGTTTTGTTTAGTTAGGACACCATGATTGGCACAGGCTCGGAGGGCTGAAGAGCCTGTTTCTGTGCTGTACTTTTCCTTGTTCTTTGAGTTATCAATCAAGTAATCATTGAAAAGTAAGGAAGGGAGAGTTATCCCAATACCAGCCTTTGCATAACTCCTACTGACCAGCTGCCCTCCATCTCACTTGTAGATTCTGAAAATGATAAGAAAACCATCATAAAAAGACTTGCTTAGCATCTTATCCAGTCCCCCTGATGTCCCAGAGCGCCAATAAATTACATTGAAATATTAACAGTTCTTAAGAAGGCAAATATTGATGAGGAGAAAGCAGTGTCATGTAGGAAGAGTCTGGTGCTTTCATTAATGGTTTTCACATGCAGGATCTGGCATGTTTGTTACGTGTGATATTGTCATTATTCTGAGGCCAATTTCAAAACCAAGGCAACCACGACAAAAGTGAGACTTGTGAAACTTCTAAGAGCTAATGAAACACCAAATGAGCCAATATTCAAATAGATTCTGCATCCTCAGCTCAAATGTCAATGGGGGAATTATTTGGATGTCTTATTTAACTATTATGAACAGTCCCTCAGAGGGTCTCATTGGATGAACTGAGTAGATTGACGATAGATTGATAGAAAACAATAGCAGAGGAGACAGCCAGGGATAACTGTGCCCTTCCTGCCTCTACTCTAGCCTCACTCGCTGGGTAAACAATTTTCCCTCAACTCCCTCAAAGCAATTCAAAGAGGTTTCAGGGTACTTGAAATGGACTGGAGTGGAGAGGTAGTGTTGCAATTGTACAGGGTGTTGGTGAGACCACATCTGGAGTATTGTATCTGGGTTTGGTCTCCTTATTTGAGGAGGGATGTGGTGGCACTGGAGGCAGTTCAGAGGAGGTTCACCAGACTGATTCCGGGGATGAAAGGGTTGACATATGAGGGGAGGTTAAACAGTTTGGGCTTGTACTCATTGGAGTTTAAAAGGATGAGGTGGATCTGATCGAGGTATATAACATTTTAAAAGGGATTGATAAAGTAAACGTAGACCAAATGTTTCCCCTTGTGAGGCAAGCTGGAACAAGAAATCACAGGTACAGGTTGAGAGGCGGTAGGTTTAACACTGAGATGAGGAGGGACTTCTTCTCAAAGAGGGTGGTGAATTTGTGGAACTCCTGCCCCATAGCGTGGTGGAGTCTGAATCATTGAATGGTTTCAAGAGGGAGATGGATATATTTCTAATTAAAAAAGGGAAAGAGGGACATAGTGAACAGGTGGGGAGGTGGATTTGAGAGCAGGGAGAGATCAGCCATGATCTGATTGAATGGTGGAGCAGGCTCGAAGGGCTGAATTTGCCGATTCTGCTCCTAATTCCTATGTTTCTGATTGGGCCGGGCGCAGTGGGCCAGGAGACTCAGGACAGGTTTGACTCCTGGTGAGAATCCTAATTTGTCCCTCACATCCGATTCAACGGGCCATCGGGAATCCCGGCTAAGATTAGCCACCCCGAGGAATCACCCCCTTTGTGTTATCGAGGTTGAGCAATGTCAATGTATGAATGGAGTTCTTCCAACATCAGCTCTTTAGAGTTTGCAAAAACTTCCCTTTTCCTCCCGTACAATTTCCCCCCAGAGCAGGGCAGTTAAATTGAGTTAGGCAGAGAAGACCCCAACCCCCTCACCACCAGTCACTCCCACATATTCTTGCCAACACTCACTGTCAGAGCGGTGAATGGTTACTTGGATAAGGTGCCAAGTTCAGCACCTGAATCCCAACCAGAGTTTGTACCTTCAGGAGAGGAGGAGGGTTTAACATTAACAACACAGAGAAACACTGAAAGATCGACAGAGTCCCACAGATTGTTAACAGAAATCAGAGTGTGGAATTGGAGAAATTAGTTTGGATTGAGAGTTGATAATATGATAAGAGACAAAGAACAATGATATGGATATTCAGACATCCAATTGGCCAAATGTGACTAGTAGTGTCCTCCAGGGACCTGTTCTTGGGCTACAGCTTGGTACATTACTTATTTATTCATAAATGAGTTGTATGACCCAGTATAGATCCGTATATCGCAGACAGCACCAAGATAGTTGGAACAGTAAATGGTATACAGTGGGAACAGCAAGTCACAAAGGGAAATTGATAGATTGAGTGACTGGACAGAACTCTTAACAAATATAAATCAGTGTGGGCAGAACGGAGAGAGGTTTTGGGAATCAGGGGTACACGTACTGTTCTACAGCTACTGACCTCTACCCTGCCATAAGCAGGGAATGGAAAGCTCAGTAGCAGCTGAGGAGTGCATCACTGGTAATAGTTTGATGATAAAGGATCAGAAACAGGTTGAGGTGTTCAGTGTGAGCACTCGTCTTGCAACACTGCAGTTAGGAGAGTCTTTTCATTGACTTTCACACTATCTCAGGAGTCAGCAGGTGAGAGTGTCACATGGAGAGAAGGGCAATATTAGACCTCAGAACTCCCAATAACACATCAACCAGAATTCTTTCAGCATCTTTGCGATCAATATGACAGAATGTTTCATCACTCTGCAAAGTTTGGGAAGAAATCCTTTGATCATTTATAAGAAGCTTTAGAGGAGCTTTTCCCATTTGAGCGCTTGAAAAAATTTGACAGAGTAAGCAGCATATTTTTGGAGTTCTCTGGTCCCTGTTAATCAATGAGGTTTACATTACAGTTGTTGCCCACATGCCAGCACTGAAAGCTCGCAGAGTCTGAAGCTTACTGATTTATTGGAGCGAGTTACACTCAAACCTAACACGGGAGGTCTCATGTTACAGTTGCTGAGTTGTAGTGGGTTGATCAGATCCTGGGGGGGTGGGGGGTAGTACAATGGCTGTACCCTGTGTCTCTGAGCTAAAGGGGCATTACATCAGTCCCTTTTCGATGAACATTTTTCTTTGCTTTTACATTACCCATTTCACAGATTTGGTGAACGTTGTAAACAAATGATTCCTGGTTACATACAGAGCACAGTCACCAAACACAGTGATGTATAAAACTCTCATCTCCATCAGCGTAGAGCTAAACGTGGCTACCTTGTGCAGTGGCATTGGGAGTAGTTTGGGGGCCACCTTGTTGACATTTTTGATTCGAAGCGGCGATAGATTTCTCCAGCAGTTTTCTGGTGAGATCACAGGAGGGACCCCCCCCATCAACCAGTAGATTATTTTAATACGACCAATCCCACCGATACGGACCACATGATTTGATTGATATTCTGACTGTCATGATTACATTTCCTCTTGTCTCCTCATGTTGCCTCATTATGCATTTTGCTGGTGTTCTCTTTTATTTCACTCTGCCAGGATAGATATGATTGTGGGTCCCCCGCCCCCTTCAACTCCCCGGCATAAGAAGTTAAAAGGAATCCTCACCACTTCCAAAGATTCAATCCAATACTCTCCTAGGTTAGGACTCATCGACAGAATGCTTATTTTGTTCACTCAAGAGTTATTATTTATACAGCCAACCCCCTTCTTCAGGTTTCAAAAATAAAACAAAAAAAAATCTATTCTGCATTTCTTCAAAGAAATAGTTTGAATTAAAATTCACTCTGCCTGGCCTGGCCAGTATCTCGGGTGAGAGGTTAAGTGACTGGTTAGACGATTGATGAAGGGGTTTAGCTGAAAGTCTTTGTGTTGCACTGCGGATGACTGTCAAAGATTTTTCATTTCCTTTTAAATGACTGGAATGTTTGTGATTCTGACGACAGGCAGTGAGCAAGAAGCAAAATCTTTTTTGTGTTTTGGGTTTGAAGTTTCTGCTCAGTGTTTGCATGAAGCATGAAACGAAATGAAGCTTGAATACTTTCTAATACGAGCGCACTGCGAGGCGTGAAAGGCTCACCCTCACCCGAGGTAACCCAAACAATACCGACCCGCTGCCGCTTGTGCTGGGCAAATGATGGGCAACCAAATTGAACATTGATCAATGACCCAACAAAGACTCGGGACGAAGAAAGCAACAAAGACACTCCCTGATGAGAGAGAGGCAATGATTGGAATGTCTACCCAATCACTGGGTCTCCACTAACTGTATGGGCTTGCACATGGAGAGCACTTGCTGGAGTTAGTTATAAATCAGTCAGATGAGGTGGTTTAATGGGTAGCTGTCTTTCTGCTAAAATTCTAAATGTTAAAATTCTCATCTTTGTTTTTGAATCCCTCTTTTCCTCCTTTCCCTATAAGGTACGTCTTTCTCTATCTCTGTAAACAACCACCACCCCCCCCCCCACCCACACACACACACACACACACACACACACCCACACACACACACACACTCTACAACCCCCCCCGTGATCTCTGCACTGCTCTAATTCTGGCAACTTGCACATCCTCAACCTTCATCACTCCACCATTGGTGGCCATGCTTCTGCCCAAAGTTCTGGCATTGTCGCTCCAAACCTCTCCACTGCTCCCAATCCTCTTTTAAAATGTTGTTTAAAGCATATTTCTGACCAAGACTTTTGTCACCAGCACGGCTATCACTGTCAGTGTCTATCCTTGTCTGACCACACCCCCACAAAGAGCTTTGGGAAATTTTGAAACTCTCTAAATGCAAGGTCCTGTTTGAATTACTTTCCAGAACTGGTACCAATACAAGGTACCTCTTCCCAATAGTAGAACATTCCAAAGCTCTTTACAGGAATGTTATCAGGCAAAATATGACACCAAAAAATGGAAGAAGATCTGAAGCTTGGATAAAGGTTCCAAGGAGCAATTTACAGAGGAGAGAGTCAGGGCGATTTAGGAAGGGAATTCCAGAGTTTAGGGTCTAGGGAACTAAAGGCACAATTGCCAATGGTGGAGCAAAAGAATGCAGGGATACTCACAAAATTGGCATTGGAGGAGGGCCGAGATCTCGGAGGGTTGTAAGATTACAGAGAGAGGGAATAGTGAGGCCACGAAGAGATGTTTTCCTTCTCTCCAACCCAGGCCAACAGTGGCAGCTCGCTTGTTGTTCCAGCTAAGTTCATAAACCAGTGATGTTACAAAGGAGCTTCCTATTTTTACAGGCTGCTTGACACACAGTAATTGTCCTTAATTCCTCACTGAATCATTAGGAGAGCCCACTGCCCAGTCTGTGGATGAATATTTATCTCACGCTTCCATTGTTAAAGAAAACAGCTGGATTTACCCAACATTCTGAAGATTAGCTGCCTTTCCCACAAATGTTTGTACAGTTGTTGAAAGGAACACTCTCAGCCAGGGGACATATTTCCCATCTCAACCAAAGCCAGTTTTGGGGTGGGAGGGAGTTACACATTGTTGCCATCTCTGAGAGCCAAGGTTCAAATCTTGCCCAACACATTGAGTGAAGGTTTCAGTTCCACTAGCTCTGGCAGCTGGCTGCTGTGTAAGATGATCTTATCCAGGCTGCTGTGTAAGATGATCTTATCCACGTTCCAGGGGAGGGGAACATGGTGACCATGTCATGAACTGCTAACCTAGAGATCCGGGGACGATTCTCCCAAAAAACTTCCAATGTCAAATTCACATAAAAACTGGAGTAAATCCCACTGGACTTTTCAGCGGGAGTTTAAAAGATTCTCCTTGCGTAGACAAGGGTCACGGGTGCAAGAGGGAACTCACAATGTTAAAATGGTGGCGTGGGCTCGTTGGGCTGAAGGGCCTGTTTTCCATGCTGTGTTGTTCTTTGTTCTTTGTACACTGTATGCACTGCAGAGTGCAGTAGTGTGAATCTGTTAAAAATTAGTGGATGGGGCTTATTCCCGCTGGAGAGACCGGCAGCATAGTGCTGAGTGAGCCACTGCGCACGTGCTGATCTGTCAGTGCCGAGACCTTGCACTAGACCCCTGCAACGTGGCCCACCCCCCTCCCCCCCATGGTCCGATCGCTAGCCTCCCGGACATGTCCAGGCTGGCCTTGATTTCCCCCAGCGCTGATCTGCTGATCCTGACCACCCCCCCCCCACCCCGCCCCCCCACGCATCCCGATGGCTGGTCTCCCTCCTTCCTCCACTGATCCTGACACAACCCCCACTGATCACCCCCAGAGGCACCGCCCCCTCAATCAGGCCCTATCTTCATTAGGCCCCTTGTCCGATGGGCAGTGCCAAGTTGTCCCCTGGGCATTGGCACTTTGCCCCTTGGGTAGTGCCAGGGGGCCACGCTGACACTGCCAGGCTGGCAATGCCCAGGGGGGACCTCCTTCACTCCAGTGGGGTCAAGCTGCCAGCTCCCTGTAAGCAGCGAGCTGCTGTAAACCCCGCTGAAGTGAAGTACTCCTGGTGGGTGAGAGTTACTAGGGGGCCTGGAGGCTTCAGTCCCAGGCTCAGTAATTCCATTCAAATTCAGGAATGTGATCATTAGGCAGCTCTGTGCCGGAAATCCGACATTGGGAGAAGCGCTCAGGCCTGGACACCCAGCGCAAATCAGGCACCTCTTGAAATCTCCTGGCCCATTGCGCTAAAAAAATCAGTGCAGCGAGATTGGAGAATCACTCCCCCTGAACTCATGGTCTCAGGACATGGATTCAAATCCCATTACAGCTTGGAATTAAACTCAGTAAATTAATTAAACAAAATCTGGAATAAAAAGGCAATCTCAGTGATGATAATGATGAAACTACCGGATCATTGCAAAAACCCATTAGTTCACTAATGCCCTTGAGGCAGGAAATCTGCCACCCTTACCCTAGCCACGTGTAACTCCAGACCCACGGCAATGCAGTCAACTATTAACTGCCCTCAGGGATGATCTAGCAAGCCATCCAGTCGATAACTCAGCATTACTTTACCCATGGGCAATCAATGATGGTCTTCTCAGTGATGTCCACACACTGTGAGAACAAAACCCTGATCAACACAACCCACTCCTCACCACAAAGACCAATGCGGGGACTGTCAGTCAGGTTGTGTTTCTGAGGTTGGTGCTGAGACAGATCAGAGAGTGAGAGTAGAGGAAGTTGAAAGCTGCTCCAGCAATGTCTGCCGCTGACTCCCCCCCCTCCATCGTTGGAAAGCCTGGCCTTGAAGAACATTCACTGCCTGGACATCACAGCAGTGAAGACTTGCCTGGAGTCCTGGGTGCTCTCCATTTGCTGTTCCACGGTTCGGGATTGTGGCTGTTGAGGACACAGATCCATATTACCAAACACAGCCATCTCTGATTGGGTGTGTTGTGATTATTCTGGATGTGAAACCTTGGCTCGATACGGATGATTCAAAGTCTGACTGCTGGATTCCAGTGGTTGTCTCCGGATCTGACAGGTTTGCAGTCTCAGAGATGATCCTCTGCTTTTTTATGGATATCCATTTTGAATCCGTCACACAGAATGTATCGATGCCAAAGTAAACTGTGACACCCATGGGGTCATTGAGTGCCAAACTTTGCCCAGCTTCCTGTGACAGACACAGTTGCCGCTGTCATGAGCTGTTTATTGACCTCCCCAGTCCCAGTCTTTGGTTGCTGTGTACCTGCGTGCTTCCTCCTTTCCTGCCTCTTAATGCCAGCCATCTGCATGTTGTGGTGCGCTGCTCCAGCTGCATATCTGCCAGTAATGAGTGTCTAATAACTGTTGAGTTATATTTTAGGAATTTGCTCCGTTATTTCCTCCCCACATAACAAATGAAGGAAAGTTAAATTCTGACCCATCTCTTCCCCAAGAAAGAATCCGTTTGTTTGTCCTGAGAGAAACCTCTCCCTCCCCAGAGCTTCGATCGTCCGTAACCAATTTGCCTTGCGTGCCCTGACCTGCTCACACAAACCTCTTTACTAACCGCTGGGCTAGGCCCGGGGCAGAGTTACATTCTAATCTATTACCTGAGGTGTCTGTGTGCCTCCCGTGATAGAGTTGACCAGATCGTTGGCCGGGGCCCCCAGCTGCAGGAGAAGGACCGCACCAAGATGCCGGCGGAGCCCGAGCTTCCCGAGGACCCCAGCATGATGGGACGACTCGGCAAAATGGAAAGACAGGTAAAGATTGGCGTCCTCAACGGGCAGGGAGCTTTCCAGTAACAAACTAACCGCGTAAAAATGGGATCACAGCGAATTTACAGCAGCAAGTCAGGCCATTCGGCCCACTCTCTCTGGGGTCTGGCCTTCTTCATGTCTGACGAGATTTGAGAATGATGTATTCCCAGGTTACCTGAGGGATTCGGGATTGCCTTTGACGTGAATTAAGAGAGTGTCATTGTCAGGAAACAATCCGAATCCTGGTGAACTGGAGGGAATTAAATGGAGTAATGTGGGACCTTCCTTGGATAGTCAGAGGCTTATTCCCAGGATGGAAGTGTCAATTACGGGGGGGGGGCGGGGGCACAGGTTCAAGGTGAGAGGGGGAAAGTTTAAGGGAGATGTGTGGGGGAAGTTTTTCACACAGAGAGTGGTGGGTGCCTGGAACGCGCTGCCAGAGTAGGTGGTGGAAGCAGGCACATTAGCAACATTTGGGAGGCATCTGGATGGGTACGTGAATAGGGAGGGAATAGATACGGACCGAGTAAGAGCAGAAGGTTTTTTTAAGTTAGGGCATCATAATCAGGATGTGGAGATGCCGGCGTTGGACAGTAAGAAGTCTCACAACACCAGGTTAAAGTCCAACAGGGTTATTTGGTAGCACAAACCACACACTTCCAGAGCGCTGCTCCTTCGTCAGGTGAGTCACCTGGTAAACCTGTTGGACTTTAACCTGGAGTCGTGAGACTTCTTACTCATCATAATCGGCACAGGCTTGAGGGGGGGGGGCCAAAGAGCCTGTCCCTGTGTTGTACTTTTCTTTGTTCTTTGTTCTTGTCGAAGGTCTGGATAGTAACGGATAACTGGTTAACGGACACTGGTTAATGGATAACTGATTAATGGTGAATGGGTGGCTGGTCACCTGTTTAAAGGGGAATTGCTGAAGGATAGCTAAGCAACTAATGGGTGCCTGGGACATTGGTGATGGATATCTAGTTAATGAGAGGCTGGGTGATGGATATCTAGTTAATGAGAGGCTGGGTGATGGATATCTAGTTAATGAGAGGCTGGGTGATGGATATCTAGTTAATGGGAGGCTGGGTGATGGATATCTAGTTAATGAGAGACTGGGTGATGGATGTCTAGTTAATGAGAGACTGGGTGATGGATATCTAGTTAATGGGGGTGTTGGGTGATGGATATCTAGTTAATGAGAGGCTGGGTGATGGATATCTAGTTAATGAGAGGCTGGGTGATGGATATCTAGTTAATGGGAGGCTGGGTGATGGATATCTAGTTAATGAGAGACTGGGTGATGGATGTCTAGTTAATGAGAGACTGGGTGATGGATATCTAGTTAATGGGGGTGTTGGGTGATGGATATCTAGTTAATGGGAGGCTGGGTGATGGATATCTAGTTAATGGGAGGCTGGGTGATGGATATCTAGTTAATGGGAGGCTGGGTATTGGATATCTGGTTAATGAGAGGCTGGGTGATGGATATCTAGTTAATGGGAGGCTGGGTGATGGATATCTGGTTAATGGGAGGCTGGGTGATGGATATCTGGCTAATAGGAAGTTGGGTGTCCGGATGATGATCATGAGTTCTCTGTTTCCTGCAGGTGCACTCGATGGAGAAGAAGTTAGACTTTTTGGTGAATATCTACATGCAGCGAATGGGAATCCCTCCATCAGAGACGGAGGCTTACTTCATTTCCAAAGAGCCAGATCCCGCTCCCCCTTATCACAGCCCCGTGGAGACTCGGGAACACTGTGAGAAGAACACAAATGCCAACAAAATGATGCGGTCATGCAGCCTGACTGCCCACAAGACGTACCCTGGACTGGGGGTGGCAACATTGGCACCCAACGGCTGTCCACCGTCAACCTCATCTCACCAACACTCAGCCAATGGGTTGGGCCGGCAGAGCCATGACACTCTGACCTTCATGACCTCTCCAGTAGGTGACAGCACGACCTTTGTCAGAATCCCACCCCCGCCCTCTGTGTCACATGACAAGCTATCGGGGCATGGTAGCTGTAGCAGGGGAGGGTTGGAATACAGCCGGCCCGAGGAACACTGCTGTAAGCACCAGGATTCTGTGCTGAAAGAAAGAGACAGTGACACCTCGATCTCCATCCCCTCTGTTGACCATGAGGAACTCGAGCGTTCCTACAGCGGTTTCAGCATCTCACAGTCTAAGGAGAACCTAGAAAATGTCAACAATGCCCCCTATGGTGGGGTCACACCCTGGTCAAAGGTCAGACTGTATATTGCAGAAGGGGAGTCTGACACTGATTCAGAAGCATGTACCCCATCGGGCCCCCCACCGAGGTCAGTTACCAGCGAGGGGGCGCACTGTGACTTCACGTGGTCCTCGTCCAAGTAGACGGCAGCCTTGGCTCATTGGATGAGAAAAAAGAATGACCCTGAGAAAGGGGTCAGGTTTCCGCTCACTGATGAGATCCACAGTTAAACTTTACAACAAATGCAATGACGGGGGCGAGGAAACAGTTTGGGGACCAGAGTCATAGACCGTACGCGGGTCACCCTACCAGCTGGGGAACGCTGCCTCACTTAGGTTCTCAATGGACTCCTCAGGACCCGAGGAGGTTGCCACTGCCAGCTGCCTGAACCCTCTCCCATCAGCCATCGACACCACACTGCGTCAGGCACCTGGAGCCTCTCACCCAACAGGCATTGGTTTGTGTCCCAGCAAGCACCTGGGCTCGGTCCCGTCCGATCGCCACGTGGTCAAGCTGATGACCGATGAATGTACGTTCAACATCTCCTCAACGTCACACCTCAGTGACAAATAAAGGGAAAAGCGGAACTCCTGGATACGGAGTGGATGTCTCGGGAAGGTCAGGCAAGGACGGAAGAGAGCAAAGCGTTAAAGCCAGCCACAGAGGAAGGAGGAAATGTCAGGAGACTGGTTCTTCTTAAATTAGAAAGAGGAATTGGGGAAGGAGAGACTGAGGGAGGCAATAGGATTTTCTAGAGTGTCATTTTAGCATAGGAATGTCATGTTCAAAACAGGGTAAGCATGTTTTATTTCACTGTATTCCTGGACATTCCTGACCAAAAACATGTTTCAACTTAGTTACACATTCCCCTGACATGTTTGTAGCTGTTGGGAGAGGGGGGGGAAGAGGAGTTTGTCAATCGCTGGGGGTGGGGGAGACGGGTTTGCCGATCGCTGGGGGTGGGGGAGAGTGGAGTTTGCCGATCGCTGGGGGTGGGGGAGACGGGTTTGCCGATCGCTGGGGGTGGGGGAGAGTGGAGTTTGCCGATCGCTGGGGGTGGGGGAGAGGGGTTTGCCGATCGCTGGGGGTGGGGGAGACGGGTTTGCCGATCGCTGGGGGTGGGGGAGACGGGTTTGCCGATCGCTGGGGGTGGGGGAGAGTGGAGTTTGCCGATCGCTGGGGGTGGGGGAGACGGGTTTGGCGATCGCTGGGGGTGGGGGAGAGGGGAGTTTGCCGATCGCTGGGGGTGGGGGAGAGGGGTTTGCCGATCGCTGGGGGTGGGGGAGACGGGTTTGGCGATCGCTGGGGGTGGGGGAGACGGGTTTGCCGATCGCTGGGGGTGGGGGAGAGTGGAGTTTGCCATTGGCAGGGGGTGAGGGGGGAGCAGGTGGGGGTTGGGGGGAAGGGAATTAAAGATTGGCTTACAGGCAGTGCCCTCGGTGAATGCTTTCTCTGAAGTGGCAGTGACCTTTCCATCAGCCAATCACCCTCACCAAGGGCAATGTTTCCCGGTTGATTGGTTAGGATCTCATGGTGAGCTAAAGTAGACTGAAAGAAAGAATGGCCACGCAGCCAATCGAATCCATCCTATCCATGCACGTTACCTATTCTATGGCTTCCCTCTCCCCACCCATAAACCCAATGAGGTTCTTTCACCCATTTATCCCCAACACCCACCATAAAATCAAACTCCTCTGTTCATATCACTTTACCCTCTATCTCCTCCAGGGCAGATTTTGTCCCCCCCACAGTGTGAGTCTGAATCTGTCTCTCCCTCAAGTCTTTCCCAGTGCCTTGCTCGCTCCCTCGATGAAGATATGGTTCCGTGGTTTTGGATTTGATTCTTATACAATTTGTACATCTTTCTCAAAATTACCTTCAGAATTCTGAAAACCCCAC
The DNA here is from genome assembly GCF_965287045.1 of Carcharhinus amblyrhynchos. Taxonomy (NCBI): domain Eukaryota; kingdom Metazoa; phylum Chordata; class Chondrichthyes; order Carcharhiniformes; family Carcharhinidae; genus Carcharhinus; species Carcharhinus amblyrhynchos. Next base: position 2,572,404 of record NC_137339.1, read on the forward strand.
TGCAGTGCAGAGTGGGTGCCTCACTGTTGGAGGAACTGGGCAGGATTTTCCTGCCTCCATGCCACGGGAATCGTAGCGAGCAGGACACAGACCGTGCAAAGATCGTTGACCTCGGGTGGGAATTTCCAGCCTTGGGATGAGCTGGAAAATCCTGCCCACTGCCTGTCAGACTGTTAAAATCAAGGCCGTGTCAGTTGCTGAATCAATGTGGCTTTCGGCTGTGGTTCTGTTGATAACACTCTTGTCACTGAGTCACGAGGTTTTGGTTTCAGGTCCCACTCTAGGACTTGTTGGCACATTTCCCCACTGAGGGGGGAGTGCTATCTTGCAGCTAAGGCGTCAAGTGGAAACCCTTGCCTGCTAGCTCCGCTGCACAGAAAGATCCCATATCGAGGAGAAGGTGGGGGGTTCACATTGCCGCCGAGGCACTATTTATCCCTCAATTACTGCCGCTAATAAATAAGATTACCTGGTCATTATCACGTCAACACCTGTGGGATCTTACTGTGCACAAACAGGCTACTGCATCACATCAGTGGCTACACATCAACAGGAGTTCCTTAGCTGTAAAGCTGGCATGTCCTGTGTCTCTGAAAGGTGCTATGTAAATGCAAGGTGTTTATTTTCCTTTCACATTGGAAGCCATGCTGGGCTTGGGGTTTTGATGGGACTGTTCTGGGGGCAGGCGTGGGCTCCCAGTGCAGGAGATGCCCCTTGGCACTGGTCAGCTCTATTCCATCCAAACCACATCACCACCTGCCGTGGACCACTTTGCCCCACCCTCACTCTCGCCATTGGCCCTCCCTACTTCCCAGTAGCCAATTGGAACTGATCAAACCGTTTAATCCCGATTGTCCTCCAATCTCTGATCTTTCTACGATGAAGAATTACAAGTAGCCAAGGAAGAGAAGGATCTGTTTTGACGTTGCTGTGACATTTCTCCATCAGTAATGTCCTTCAGTTCCAAGAGATCCCAGCCTGGCAACACCAAATAGAAACAAATTACATTTAATCTTATTTGGTTTGATGAGGACTCGTAAACCATTCCCAGTGACTCACTTTCAAGAGGAGCACTCTTGATTTATGATTGTAAAGCTGGCTTAGCTCAACAACCCTGCCTGTCAAAGCTCAACTTTGGGATCACAGACCATGCACATAAAGCCACGTTATACAATGCCTTCATAAGAAATGTATGTTATCCTAGTAACAAAAGCATGACCAGTGGTGAACACTCTACCTCTCGCCCTGTTCTCCATCATTCATCTGAGATTTTACAGCAACTTGGATTGACAGGGCACTGACCAAACACACCCCCAGTTATCCCAACATTGCAGGTGATACAAAGCTGGGTGGGAGGAAGGAGGCGGTAGGGAGACATGGACAGGTTAACTGAGTAACAAAGTAGATGGCAGAGGGAGTATTATTGGGAAATGCAAGGTAATATTCAGTGACAAGAAAAAATGGAACCATTGAATATTTTTCTAAATGATGAGGAACCATTAATTAAGCGTTGATCTTTGGGGGAGGGGGTGTTGCTGACATATTTGTCCATCATACCCAGAATTTTAACTTGCAGGTTCAGCAAGTGGCTGAGAAGATAAATGGCTTGATGCCCTTTATTGCAGAGGATTAGAAAGATGACATACAATGGGAAAAGCACATGAGGAGGCCATTTGACCCATTGCGCTCATGCTGGCTCTTTGCAAGAGCAGTTTTGTTAATCCCACTTCATCACCCTTTCCCCACAGCCCAGCGAGCATTGCTGGAATTCTCCTATTGCGTCCACCACTGGAATTTTAGCAGGCGGGTTGGATAATGTGAAACCCCATTGACAGTTGAGCAGGAATTTCTGGCTTTTAGACCAGCGTGTCCGGAGAATTCTGCCTCATCTGATCACTTTCTCACCCTATTCTCTTTTGAAACCTATGATTGAATCTGTCTCCACCACACTCTCAGACAGTACATTCCAGATCCTAACCACTCGCTGTGTGAATCTGTCTCCACCACACTCTCAGACAGTGCATTTCAGATCCTAATCACTCGCTGTGTGAATCTGTCTCCACCACACTCTCAGACAGTGCATTCCAGATCCTAACCACTCGCTGTGTGAATCTGTCTCCACCACACTCTCAGACAGTGCATTCCAGATCCTAACCGCTCTCGATATAAAATTGTTTTTGCTCCTATCACCATTGCTTCTCTTCCAATCATCTTCAATTGCTGTCCTCTATTGCCTGACCCTTCCACCAATGGAATCTGCACTGTTCAGACCTCTTTGAAAACCACCATCATATCTCCTCCCAGTTGTCTCATTTCTCAGAATTTATCCTTGTAACTGAAGTCCCTCATCCGTGGAATCTTTCCTGCAGCCTCTCCAATCTCTTCATCGTTGTCTTCCCAAAGTGTGATGCCCAGAGCTCAGCACGTTGCTCTATTTCAGGCTGAATCAGTGTTTTAAAAAGGTTCCCCATAACTTCCTTGCTTTTATACTCTATCCTTCTCTCCTGTTTACCTTATTAACCACTTCCTCAACCTGTCCTGCCACTGCAATGAGTTGCTCACACACACTGCCCTCTTTAGAATTATATCCTTTATTTTATAACTGCCTCTCTCCAATCTCAAAATGAAACACTTTTCTGCATTTTTTTTTACCTGCCAGCTGTCTGTCCATTCCTTTAACCTGTCTATATCCTTTTTACTAACCTCCTCACCGCTCAGAATACTTCCAAGTTCCGTGTCACCAGATAATTTTGAAATTGTGCCCTCTGCACCCTGGTCTGGGTCATTGACGTATAGATCAAGAAATGCAGTTACTTTAATACCGATCCCTGGGGAACTGCACTGTAAACCTTCCTTCATTTTGAAAAAAAACAACCTTTCACCTTTACCCTTCCCTTCCTGCCACTCAGCCAAGTTTGTATGAGAGTGTAAGAGTAAGGGAACCCTGGGGCAATGGCATGAGATTTGATGAGATTACAGCTGGATACTGTGTAAAGTTCTGTACCCAATGCAGGATCTACTTGTGTTGGAGGGGACGTAACCAAGATTCACTAGATTGCTTGTGGGGGTGACAGGGTTGTCCTATCAGGAGAGGTTGGGACGGTATCTTTAAGAGTTTGGAATGGGGAGAGGTGATTTCATTGAAGCATTGGATCTGAGAGGGCCTATTTGGATAGATGCTAAGTTACTGTTTGGCCTCATTGGAGGGTGTGTAACTGGGGTCACAGTCTCAGATTGGCCTTTTTGGGTAAGGCCTGAGATGTGGAGAATTGGGGGTGAGGATGGCCAGAAAATCCCGTTCCGAATGTAACTTGTAATTTACCACAACGCCATTCAACATGGAGCTGCCGAGTCTGTAACTCCTTCCACCTCCCTCTGTTACCCCCTCGTCCTTCAATCAAGAAGCTTCTAGAACCCAAGCGTCGGCCACCGCTTCCTAATTTAGCCCATCTCTGCTACATTTCTCAGCTTTGGTTTCTCATTTAAAAAAATAACAGCCAATCGAATTGTGACGAGGCCACACTTAATCTTCACCGATTCTCAAACACTAAAGGAACTCTTTTCAAATGGAAGGGTAATCCCAGACCGGCCTCTATCAAACACTGAATAGCTAGTATCTGATCAGTCTGCAAAAAGGAGTCTTTTAATAATGTTTGTAAGAAAACATGGATTTATTTTCTTGCCATTTCCAGTGTTTGCCCACGAGCGTTCTCGAGAGTGGGAGCTCAGTCTGTCCTCCACGCAGGGTGGGCATCCTCTGCCCCCCAGCTCCAGACACATACTTGCCCCAGGTTTCACTGATCAGCTCCCCCCCCCACCCCGCCAGCCCACCTTCTCCCTGCCATCCTTCCCCCCTCCCCTCTCCCCCACCTCCCCCCTCGCTGGAAACCTGCACCAACCCTCAGGTTCAAGAACCACCACTCTTGCCTTTATGTTAACCTTGTTCACAGTACAGTCGCACTCTTTACTGCTTCAGCTGTGTCCTCCTGTTACCAGGCAACGGGGTGGACCAGACACGCAATGCGGCAGGGGAGGAGGGTGAAGGAGGGATAGACACCAGTGGGGTGGGAAGGGGCAAACAGTCTTGGTATTGGGGAGGGCCAGACAGATTGTGGAGGGGCAGATGGATTGTCTGGGGAAGACAGACGGATCACCTGGGAAGGGGCAGACGGATTGTCTGGGGAAGACAGACAGATCACCTGGGAAGGGGCAGACGGATTGTCTGGGGAAGACAGACGGATTACCTGGGAAGGGGCAGACAGCTACATCTTGGTGCTTTTCGGATCTGGATAAACAGGTGATAGCTGTGCCTCAGATTCGATAAACTGAGTCAAACCTTTTAATCCATTTGACATCCTGCAACACTGCACAACCCAAACTCAGCAACTCACTCCAAATCAAGAAACACATCTCTGTTTGAACCACTTAAAGCCCACAGTGAGATGGCTATTCATGTTCCTGGTGCATTAGTGTACACAGTTTCAGACTGGGACTGTTGGAATTAACAGAACACATTTAACACACAGATACACACATGCTCACACCAGCAACACACACACAAATACACACTCATACTCTCACTAACACTAACACACAAACACACACACTAAAACATACAAATTCACACAAACTCACACTCACAGACGAACACACAAACACAAACACGCCAAAATATACTAACTCACATCCACACTCACACACTAACTCACAGTCACACACACACTCTTATATTAACACATTCAAACTCACACACACACTAACTCACACACTAACAGTCACACACACACTAACTCACACACGAACAGTCACACACACACTAACTTACACTAACATGTTCAAACTTATACACACACATTAACTCATGCTAACTCATACAGTGGCCGGAATTTTATGACCTCAATCGGGCGAATCTGATAAAATCCCGCCCGAGGCTCTCCGTTCTGTGAGCCTCACTGTCCCAATTCCGGGGCGGGCGTGGTGGTAAATTTCCAGCCAGTAACTTGCACACACACACACACTCACACACACTCACTAACAATTGCCACTCACATTAAAGCACACGCACTAGCACAGTCACACATATGCTCACACTAACACACACTCATATTCACAGAATCACACTGATACAGGACTCATTAACTCATACTCATGTACACACATACACACACGCATACACACACATGCACACCCACATACAGACGCACGTACACACATACACACACACACGTATACAGAGGGCAGTATTTTCACTTTATGTACTAGACATCATTTGCTGTTGTCTCTGCTACAGCAGCAATTTATTGGGTAGGAATCAGCATGAATCTCAAGGATAAAAGGAAGCATTTTGTAATTGCTATACAGATGGGATACTGTCTAGATGCAGTCACTACCTTGTGTGGTTTTGGTTTGCTGACTGCTGGCTGCTTAGGAAGAGGGAGAGGGGACTTTAACTTTCCTCAACTATTACCTAAATTTGATAAATGCACGGAGGGAAGTCCGTGATTGGTTGTCGAATAATGCCTTCAGCAATCTCGAACAACATTACAATTACGATACTGATGTCACGGGGCAATACTCACAGTACAATGTCTGCTCAATGTTGCACAGAAATGGAGTTAAATAACCTGAAACCAATGTCAGCATTAACCAAGACTCCAGACAAGGGGTTTCAGTTTAAAACTGTTCTACAGCCAGAGTTAGACCAGACAGAACATGTTGGTTCTCCCAGGTATTTGTTATTCTATATATAAACCACCCGAATTAGAATCCAGCCTCTAACTCACTCCCGGGATTCAATTATTTTGTACATAAACCATCGGAACCCCTCGCTTGGATTCCAGCCTGGAGCTCACTCCTGGGTATTTGGTGAATTGTATATTTTATGTTTGGGATTCTGATGAACTGTTTTGGCTGAGTTTGCACAAAGATCCATTCTCTGAGATCCTTCCAAAGTGGGTGCTGCTGGGGGAGAATTGCATGAATTCACAGAGTTAAGCATTAATCAGTGTAATTACAGTTTAACAATGAGTATGATATCCTGGTGGGCATGCGAACACACACACAGACACACACACAGACACACACACATTCCAGTGTTACTTTCAAATAATTTATTGTATTTATAAGATTTAATAGAGAAATTGTACATTAATATGCAGATAATGTCTGAAAATGACACACTTCTTTATCCTGTTTCCTAACCTAAATCTTTTTACTCCGAGAGGTAATCATTTAAACAAGATATTTATCTGAACTTTTACAATTTGTATAATTTGCATTCTCTTATATAGCTGAGCTTTCTTCTGTACACTGACAGAGGTTATCTGAAGCTCACCTTGGTATGAATGGCCTTTACACATAACTAGATCAGAACTTGCCGACTTTTGGAGGTTGCAGGTTCCTAACCCTTTGTTACAAAGCCATGGAGCACCGGTTGTCATTCATGATGAGAGGGGAAGCTGCGGACGGAGGGGGTGAACTAACCCCCAGCAAAGGCCAGCTCAAGCTTCTTTGACAGGAGCCTGCTCACGCTATTTAATTTGTTTGGATGATATTTGACTGTATGCGAGTTTGACCGTGAGTTTGGAAAGATTCCATCAATTATATATTATTAAATAAAGGGTATGCACTGATTACAAAAATCCAGACAAACACTGCCTGCTGTGCAGGAACGCGAGTATTTATTTTCCAATTCCATGTTGTTCAGGGGCCCAGCTGTTCCCCAACATGATTCACAGATTCTGACTGGTGTCGGGTCTCTACCCCTCGCTCCCTCTGCTCCTCACTCCCTCTGCCTCTCACTCCCTCTCTCTCCCTCACTCACTGTCTCTACTCCCTCCCTCCCTCGTTCCCTCTGCCTCTCACTCCCTCACTCTGCCTCTCACTCCCTCTGCCCCCGCTCCCTCTGTCTCTCACTCACTCTGTCTCTCGCTCCCTCTGTCCCTCACTCACTGTCTCTGCTCCCTCTCTCCCTCTGCCTCTTACTCCCTCTGTCCCTCACTCCCTCTGTCTCTCACTCCCTCTCTCCCTCGCTCCCCCTGTCTCTCGCTCCCTCTGTCCCTCACTCCCTCTCTCTCACTCCCTCTGTCCCTCACTTTCTCATATCTTCCACTTGAGCTTTGCCAAGGCTCCTTCAGCAGAACTTTCTAAACCCACAGCATCTCCTATCTGGAAGAACAAGGATATCAGACACATGGGAACACCACCATTTCCAAGGTTCCCCCAAATCACTCACCATCCTGGAGTCACATGTTGGCCAGACCAGGTAAGGATTCCCTTTCCTCAAGGACATCAGTGAACCAAATGGGTTTTTATGACAATGGTTTCATGGTGATCATTAAACTTTTAATTCCAGATTTTTAAATTGAATTTAAATATCACAGTCTGCTGTAGGGGAATTCGAACCCTGGTCCTCAAAATATTGCCCAGAATTATTCTGATGAAGAATCATCCAGACTTGAAACATTAGCTCTATTCTGTCTGCACAGATCCCCCACAGTCAGAAGGGGGGGGAGGCGAGGGTCTAACACTAGATATATTCAACTGGGAGTTCAGGAGAGACATCTTTACTCAGAGAGTGGTGAGAATGTGGGACCCACGCCCACACAGAGTGACTAACAGAATTGCATTTGACTGGAACATAGGGGAGGAAGGAGGAGGAAGGTCCGCTGATGGCATGAGATGACAAGAGGAGATTCCTGTGGAGCGCAAACACCAGCATAGACCAGTTGGGGCGAATGGCCTTTTTCTGCGCTGCACATTTTATATAAATGAATGGAGAGATTCTGTAATAACTGCAGGGGCAGCTTGAGGAGTTTAATCACCAAACAGTTGAAAATCTCCCAGTTCTGAAAGGATTACAGAGTGACACTAGCTGAGGAAGTGACTGCATTAAATACAGGATTATCCCTCCTGTATTTACAGCTGGTTTAGGCTGATGAGTGAGAGTCTGTTGCTAAAGGGATCATAGAATTTTACAGTATGGTCAGAGTCCATTCGGCCCATTGTTCCTATGCTAGTTGTTTAAGATAGCTATCCAATGAATCTCTTCCCCTGTTATTATCACATTAATGTTCAACCGCTTGAAATTCACTGAACTCCCACATGGTGGCAGAATAAACACACAGCACTGAGCAGAGACATTTAAACCCAACATCAACATTGAACAGGAGGAGGCCATTCAGCCCCTCAAACCTGTTACACACGAACAGGAGGCCATTCAGCCCCTTGAGATGTTACACAGGAACAGGAGGAGGCCATTCAGCCTCTCGTTCCTGTTGCACAGGAACAGGAGGAGGCCATTCAGCCCCTCGAGATGTTACACAGGAACAGGAGGACGCCATTCAGCCCCTCCAGCCTGTTACATAGGAACAGGAGGAGGCCATTCAGCCCATCGAGATGCTACACAGGAACAGGAGGAGGCCATTCAGCCCCTCCTGCCAATTACACAGGAACAGGAGAAGGCTATTGAGCTTCTCCAGCCTGTTGCACCATTTATTAAGATTACGGCTAATTTGCAAGTGAACACATTTCTCATAATTTTTAATAAGCTTGGTTAACGTAAATCTATCAATCTCAGATTATCATTTGTGGAAGAGAGTTCTAAATGTCCCCTGTTATTTGTGTGTTAAAATAATTCCCAATTTCACTCGGGAAAAGTCTGGTTCTATTTTGTTAATGTCTGCACACTGTCCCTTAGCTCCAGATTTCCCAGCTTCTCTCTGTCTCCTCCCCCACTTCCAGTTCCCCAAATATCCTGAAAACCTCAATCAAATTGCCTCTTAGCCTTCAGAAAATAAAGCTCTAATTTATATAATCCCTGCTCATGAGTTAACCCTTGAAATGCAGCAATCACTGCAGTAAATGTACACTGTGAGGTGGATATATCCTGCCTAAAGTGTAGTACCAGACCTGCTCACAGTAACTCCAGGTGTGGGCCAACCAGAACTTTGCAGAAATGAGATGAAAATTCTGCCTCCTTGTATTCCTGATATAGAAAATAAAATGTATTTATTAGCGTCACAAGTAAGGCTTCCATTAACACTGCAACAAAGTTACTATGACTCTAACCAGAACGTCTTTCAGAATGTGGGAGTAAACCAGGCGAGTACAGTTTTGTCTTTTAAAAAGTATTTAGAAAGTACAATGGGTATAGAGGGATATGGGCCAAATGCGGGCAATTGGGACTAGCTTAAGCATTTTAAAAAAAGGGCAGCACGGACAAGTAGGGCTGAGGGACCTGTTTCCATGCTGTAAACCTCTATGACTCTCTGATACCCGGACGAAGCCCACGCAGACGTGGGGAGAATGTGCAAACTCTGCACAGACAGTGACCCGAGCCTGGAATCAAGCCTGAGTCCCTGGCGCTGTGAAACAACAATGCTAACCACTGGGGTTCCCCAGAAACTCAAAACTAGAAGCAGGAGGGGGCCATTTGGCCCTTCGAGCCTACTCTGCCATTGATCATCAAATTCGATATTCTGATTCCCCTTTCTCCCCAAATCCCTTTATCCCTTTAGCCCCGAGAGCTATATCCAATTTCTTTGTGAAAGAGGCGGCGTTCCTTTAACCTGTCAGATTATTTGCTCTACCTGCTCAGGATATTTTAATGACCTGTGTAGCTGGAGCCCAGCCTTGGGACCTCCGCTGCTTATAGTTTTTCATCATTTAGGAAGTCCCCTGTTCTGTCCTTCAATTGGTCCAAGGTGACATCACATCTGCCCAGTTGCGGTCCACGTTTCCTCTTTGACTCGGTCTGTTACAGCCAGAAACACAACACAACGGGCAGGAAATGGAGAGATTTTTGCCCTGAGAATGCCACCTGGAACTCACAGAGATTGCTAAACACAAAAAGCTTGAGAACCACCCGACCTCTTCAATCATCTCTGAAATCCTCCAGTGTCAACGGGGAAATTGTGTGAGTGAGTGGGCAAGATAAAGGTAGATGGAATCTAATGTGGAAAATGTCAGGTCGTAGAGTCATAGAGGTTTAAGCATGGAAACAGGCCCTTTGCCCCAACTTGTCCATGCTGCCCTTCCCAATTGACCACATTTGGCCCATATCCCTCGATACGCATCTTACCCATGTATCTGTCTAAACACTTCTTAAAAGACAAAGTTGTACCTGCCTGCATTACTCTTCTGGCAGCTTATTCCAGACACTCATCACCCTCTGTGTGAAAAAATTGACCCTCTGGACACTTTGGTATCTCTATCCTCTCACTTTAAACCTATGCCCTCTAGTTTTAGACTCCCCTACCTTTGGGAAAAGATATTGACTATCTAGCTGATCTGTGCCCCTCATTATTTTATAGACCTCTATAAGATCACCCCTCAGCCTCTTACGCGCCAGAGAAAAAAGTCCCAGTCTATTCAGTCTCTCCTCATAACTCAAACCATCAAGTCCTGGTAACATCCTAGTAAATCTTTTCTGCACTCTTTCTAGTTTAATAATATCCTTTCTATAATAGGGTGACCAGAATTGTACACAGTATTCCAAGTGTGGCCTTACCAATGTCTTGTACAACTTCAACAAGACGTTCCAACTCCTGTATTCAATGTTCTGACCAATGAAACCAAGCATGCTGAATGCCTTCTTCACCACTCTGTCCACCTGTGACTCCACTTTCAAGTAGCTATGAACATATACCCCTAGATCTCTTTGTTCTATAACTTTCCCCAACGCCCTACCATTAACTGAGTAAGTCCTCTGCAAGAGAGGTGAGTTCTTATCCTGCATGCAGGACTATGAGAGGCATTCAATTTTATCAACATATTGACGAGCTTATTACAGAACTGTCTGACAAACAATATACTTAAAAGTGGATAAGTACATCGCAATATTAATGACTATATAAAGTCTTAGTTCTGCTACAGAATTCAATAAAATTTTAAAAATATAATGCCACAGCAATACCCATAAATGTTCAAAATAATACTTGACCTAAACCTGAAGTGAACCAGTTGGTGAGTTTTTGGATAGAGAAGCTGTCAGCTTCACAATATCCAACTCCTCAACAACTGGAGGAATATTGAAGGGCTGCGCCCAATCCCCTTCTACAATATTCCTGCAGTTCTGAGAGGAAATTGGGAGAGTTATACACTTCTAAACCATCATTCTTTACCAGCAATGAGTGTTTCCTCTTTGATTAACTTTTCCTCTTAGATTTGTCCTAATTATTCTCTCTTACTCAATTGTTAAAGTGATTTTTTATCCACATTGTGAGTCTGTATATGGTCATAATGTTCAAAAATACACCGTGAACATCATTCCTGTTTAATTCCATTAGATCTATTCTTATAGAAATAGTTCCAAACTTTTCATAGGAGAATAGATTCTTAAAGTCTGTACTTTTAGTTTGCTGAGGTAAGATTTCAGAATGTCTCCTGAATGGATAAAGAGAGACAATATCTTCATAAAAGCTTTTAACGTTCCTTTGAGAACAACATCAGAGTTTTCTCTTGTCTGTGTTTAGTGTGAGGAGGATGTGAAAGGTTCTGCTGTTATTTTATGTGTGGCACAGACTTGGTCTATTTAACACCTGTTGGGACCAGTGCTGTCAGCAAGGACCACCCATGTATATTCCTAAAAACCCCTGGGTAAAACTAGCTGACAACACCAGGTTAAAGTCCAACCAGTTTATTTGATAGTAAACCCACAAGCTTTCGGAAACGCTGTTCCTTTGTCAGGTGTGTGGAAGGTTCTGGTCGGAGAACTTTCTACACAACTGACGAAGGAACAGTGTTTCCAAAAGCTTATGGATTTATTAACAAATAAATCGGTTGGACTTAAACCTGGTGCTGTGAGACTTTTTACTGTGTTTACCCCAGTCCAACGCCGGCATCTCCACATTAAAACTAGCTGCACATTGTTCATTTCCTCAATTCGGAAGCATTATATCCTAAATACACCTGAATTTGACCTATTCAGTCTTTCACAGGTTAATGGAATGTTAGCCTTTATAACAAGAATTTTTGAGTACAGGTATGCTGAAGTCTTGCTTCAGTTGTTTAGGAGATTAGTTTGACTGCAGTTGGAGCACTGTGGACAGTTTTGGTCCCCTTACCTCAGATAAACCATGAATACTGCGGTGAGAGTGCAGCAATGTTTCACCAGGTGTGTTCCGAAGGAGCTGGGACTGTCCCATGAAGAGAGCTTGGGTAAACTGGGCCTGTATTCTCTCTAGTTCTGAAGAATGAGAGGTGACCTCACTGAAACCTCCAAAAATACTGAAAGAAATAGACAGGGTAAATGTGGGTAAGGCGTCTCCCTGGCTGGGGAGCCTAGAACCAGAGGGCACAATTTCAACATCGGAGGGAGCCATTTCGGACCGTGATAAGGAAAAATTTCTTTCCTCGGAAGGTGGCGAATGTTGGGAATTTTCTAGCCCGGAGGGCAGTGGAAGTTCAGCCACTGAGTGTGATTAACGCTGAGAATGATTAACAATAAGGTAAAGGGTTATGGAGATAGTGAGTGGAAAGACATGGAAGTGTCCAATCAGCCATAATCGTTTGCAAAGAACAAAGAAAAGTCCAGCACGGGAACAGGCCCTTCGACCCTCTACATTCATGCAATCATGAATGTCAGAGGGATTAGTGGGTAAATATGTGGTTTTTTTGGGGTTAGGGCCTGGGTGGGATTGTTGCCAGTGCAGGCACCATGTGCCAAATGGCCTCCTTCTGCACTGTAGAGTTTCTATGGATTCAATAATGCCCTAACTAGAATTAAAAAACCTTCTGCTCTTACTCGATCCGTATCCCTCTATTCCCCCCCTATTCACGTACCCATCCAGATGCCTCCCAAATGTTGCTAATGTGCCTGTTTCCACCACCTCCTCTGGCAGCGCGTTCCATCACTCTCTGCATGAAAAGCTTTCCCCACATATCTGCCTTAAACATTCCCCCTCCCTCCTTGAACCTGTGCCCCTTTATAATTGACACCTGGGAAAAAGCCCCTGACTATCCACCCTCTCTGTGCCTCAGTGGGGAGCAGGCTTGTTGGGCTGACTGATCACCTCTTGTTTCTTAATTTTTTAAAATTCATTTGTGGGATATGGGCATTGCTGGCTGGCCAACATTTATTGCCTATCCCTAGTTGCCCGAGGGCTATTGGGAGTCAACCACATTGCTGTGGCTCTGGAGTCACATGTAGGCCAGGCCGGGTAAGGACGGCAGATTTCCTTCCCTAAAGGGATTACTGAACCAGATGGGTTTTTCTGACAATTGACAATGGTTTCACGGTCATCAGTAGGTTCTTAATTCCAGATTTTTTTATTGAATTCAAATTCCACCATTTACCTTGGCAGGATTCGAACCTGGGTCCCCAGAACATTAGCTAAGATCCTCGCTTGATCATCTAGCGATAATATCATGAGGCCATCGCCTTCCTATGAATAAGCCATGAAAATGGAAGTTTCAATGAGTTCAGATGCAACAGTTCTTGCATATCCTTCCCTGCAGCCACATAATGTGAGGGGTGACTCTAAGAGGTAGCAGCTGTTTCAGAATTATTGTCGTGGGCTCCTAGTGAGGGTGTCGCATTGTCGAGGGGACTCGGGGGCTTTCCTGTTGTTGGGAGGGGGTTCCTGGCTGGGGCACAGTGTATCTCACTGTAAATCTGTCCCCAGCTTGTCAGCAACACTGACCGTGATAACTGTTTTGTGACCTGATTGGCTGCTTTTTAAAGTTTAAAGGGTTAAAGGTTTAGTTCTTCCTGACTCAGCATGGAAATATTAACCTCACTCTTCAGCACAATGTACAGGGGCTGCCTCTGTCAACACATTGCTCAACTCTCAGATATTCACAATGGGTTTATCTATCAGAAAATGGCACAATTAAGATATCGGACAAGCAGATGATACATTTCATTACGGACTTGATGTGTGAATTCAGCCGAGTGGAAAGAGTCAATGGCAGAAGGAAATTAGCTATGACATTCTTTTATACTTTGCTCCCAGTACATCAGTGTTTTATTCAGGGTAAGCAGGACTCAGACACAGCGAATGGCTCTCATTCTCTCTGCATTCCCACAAGCTACTCATTCTGAATGTCACTTTGGAAGATCTTCACTAATCATCTATTCCACACCAACCCACAGTGCTGAACCACACACAGCAATTGTATAACACAGTAAGAGACCATTCGGCCCAACAGACACATGCTGGTGTTTATGCTCCACAAGAACCTCTTCCCATCCACTCTTCACCACACTCCATTGACCTATCCTTCTATTCCACTTAAAACTAGATTCCGCCTGAATGTATCAATGCTCTTCACCTCAACGCTTCCTTTGAGAGTGAGTTCCACGTTCTCACCACTCTCTGGCTAAGTAAGTTTCTCTACTCACTTGGGAATACAGGATATGAATCTTAATGACTGATGGAACACATCAAATATATGGCCTTATGGCTGATTGCAATGGGCAGACTATTGACTCCTCTACTTAACCAACCCCAACTTGCAAAACTCAGAAGATAAAGTTTAATATCAGATGTGTTGGACAGCACTTGCTGAATGATCCTGAGTGTGCTAAGAAGGATACAAACAATTAGTGAACATTATCAGTCGGCTCACTTACACTTGCTAAAAGTTATATATATTTATATGCAGGGACATATCTTTTGCAGACAAAAGGTACATGTCCAGGCATTGCAACTTTCTTGAATAAACAAAAGATCAGAGAAATAATAGTTCATGATGCATTCGACATGGTAGTGTCTTGGCCAATCAGTACTCATTTTCTCATGCAGTATAAATTGTTCCCTTTGAAATTTGGTATTCTTGTATCTGTTCTGATGAGTCTAAAATGAAAAACGTGTCTCTTCTTCAGCAACATCCAAGTAGTTTCTCTTGAATTCAACATTAGATTTATGTGTGAAGGTTTTGCATTAATGGTTCCTCCTTCTATGTTCCATTGTCTCTAGGTTTAATAATCTGTCAAATCCTTTCATAATTTTGATCACACCTATCAGATCACCTATTTCTAAATTTGTTCTTCACCATGTCTTACCAATTTGTCTTTCCCTTTAAGAATTATTCCATGTGTTCATATCATAGAATTGCAAAATGGATAAAGCACAGAAGGAGGTTATTTTGACCATTCTGAAGGAGCAATTCACCAAGTCCCATGACCCAAGCTTCTCCCCGTAATCCTGTACATATTTCCTTTGCTGTGTGAATCTGTCCACCACACTCTCAGACGGTGCATTCCTGATCCTAACCACTCGCTGTGTGAATCTGTCTCCACCACACTCTCAGACAGTGCATTCCAGATCCTAACCACTTACTGTGTGAATCTGTCTCCACCACACTCTCAGACAGTGCATTCCTGATCCTAACCACTCACTGTGTGAATCGGTCTCCATCACACACTCAGATAGTGCATTGACCAACTTGTGAACTTAAGAACATAAGAACATAAGAACATAAGAAATAGGAGCAGGAGTAGGCCATCTGGCCCTTCGAGCCTGCCCCGTCATTCAATAAGATCATGGCTGATCTGTCGTGGCTCAGTTCCACTTTCCCGCCCTCTCCCCATAACCCTTAATCCCCTCTCTTATCAAAAACCCATCAACCCGCTTCTTAAAAATATTTAGCGAGGCAGCCTCCACCACTTCAACGGGCAGAGAATTCCAGAGATTCACCACCCTTTGAGTGAAGAAGTTCCTCCTCAACTCCGTTCTGAACTGCCCCCCCTTTATCTTGAGGCTGTGCCCCCTAGTCCTACTGTCTTTTTTGAGCGGGAAGAGTCTTTCCACCTCTATCCTATCCATCCCATTCATCATCTTATACGTCTCAATGAGATCTCCCCTCATTCTTCTAAACTCTAACGAGTACAAGCCTAGTTTATTCAGCCTCTCCTCATAGCTCAACCCCCTCAACTCCGGTATCAGCCTAGTAAACCTCCTCTGCACTCCCTGCAAGGCCAAAATATCCTTGCGCAGGTGCGGCGCCCAAAACTGCACACAGTACTCCAGCTGCGGCCTCACCAATGCCCTATACAGCTGCAGCAAGACCTCCCTACTTTTATATTCAATCCCCCTCGCTATGAAGGCCAGCATCCCATTCGCCTTCCTGACCACCTGCTGCACCTGCAGGCTGGGTTTTTGCGACTCATGCACAAGGACCCCGAGGTCCCTCTGCACCGTCGCCTGCTGCAGTTTTTCGCCACGTAAGTAATAGTCCTTCCTACCATTCTTCCTACCAAAGTGGACCACCTCACACATATAACAAATGCCTCGCAGTGACCCCCCTAGCTCTAGATTCTCCCACAAAAGGAAATATCCTCTCCATATTCCTCCTGTCAACACCTCTCAGGATCTTAATTTCAATCAGATTGCCTCTTATTCTTGTAGCCTCTATTGGATATAAATCAAGCATCACTAAACTTTCCTTGCTTGTTCACACTATTTAGCTCGTAAATCTTCTCTGAGCTGCTTCTAAAGCATTTACATTTTGCTTTAATAAGGAGGCCAATACCATAGACAGTATTCCAGATGTGCTCTCACCAATGCCCTGATCAAACAAAGCATAATCTCCCTACTTTTGTAATCAATTCCCCTCACAATAACCCATATCATTTGATTATGTTTCCTCATTATTTGCTGTACCTGTGTACTAGCCTTTTGTGTTTCATGCACTAGGACACCCAGATCCTTCTGCACCTCTGAGCTCTCCAATCTCTAACCATTTAGATAACATGACTCTTTTTAACTCTTCCTGCCAAAATGGACATTTTCACATTTGCCCACATTACACTCCATTTGCCAGATTTTTGCCCACTTTGATTTGATTTATTATTGTTACATGTATTAGCATTAGTGAAAAGTATTGTTACTTGTGTGCTGCACGGACAAAGCGTACCTTCATAGAGAAGGAAATGAGAGAGTGCAGAATGTAGTGTTAGTATCATTGCTAGAGTGTAGAGAAAGATCAATTGAATACAAGATAGATCCATTCAAAAGTCTGACAGCAGCAGGGAAGAAGCTGTTCTTGAGTGGGTTGGCACGTGACCTCAGGTTTTTGGAAGAAGGTGGACTGTCCGGGGTGTGTGGGGTCCTTAATTTTGCTGGCTACTTTTCTGAGGCAGCAGGAAGTGTAGACAGCGTCAGTGGATAGGAGGTTGGTTTGTGTGATGGATTGGGCTACGTTCATGACCTTTTGTAGTTCCTTGCAGTCTTGGGCAGAGCAGGAGCCCAGACCAAGCTGTGATACAACCAGAAAGAATGCTTTCTATGGGGCATCTGTAAAAGTTGGTGAGAGTCGTAGCTGACATGCTAAATTAGTCTTCTGAGAAAATAGAGGTGTTGGTGGGGTTTTCTTAACCTCACATTGAGAATCCAGATGACTCTATGTCAGAGCTGTGTGGTGATAAATGTTTGTTTTCAGATCAGTATGTTGTTTGTGTCCCACTTGATTGCCAAGCATGACGCACTAAAATACAGTCAACATCACGATATATTCCTGATTATTCAGTGGGCTGTTGATTGGATCCTGTTTCCTGTATCCCCAGTAGACATCACCAACCTCAGGAATTTCTGCCCATCGGATTTGACTCCTATTAGCACCATCGTAGGAATTTTGTATTAAACACAAAGAAAATATCTTCTCCAGAAAGGCGCAGGCCAAATGTTACAGGAAGACACAGTCCCACAGAGTCTCCTTGCTAATTAACTGGACCCCCTGTGTGGCCATCTCTTGAACTTCTCTGGCTGCATCATCCGTGGTTTGTGTGGAGGTCACGGAAGTGTAGTGAACAGCCAGAGGCACAAACTAACCAGCTGTAACTGATCTCATTAGCTGCACCGAGGGATGGGGTGGGGTGGGGGGGGGGGGGGTGGTGGGGGAGAGCGGGGGAAGGAGAGGGGGTGGGGGGAGCTGCCAGCCACCTCCATGGGCACTGCACGATCACAGTTGCAGATGGTGGGCTGCGTATCACCAGGACTGAGCCAGAATAGTGTCCGAGTCAAAGGGCACAGAATGAGATGCGTCCAGAGGGTGCTGCACAGTGGTTAGCACTGCCGTTTCACTGTGCCAGGGACCCGGGTTCGATTCCCAGCTCGGGTCACTGTCTGTCTTTGTGGAGTCTTTACATTCTCCCCGTGTCTGCGTGGGTTTCTTCCAGCTGCCCCGGTTTCCTCCCACAGTCCAAAGATGAGCGGGTTAGGATGATTGGACAGGTTAGGTTGATTGGCCATGCTAAATTGATCCTAGTGTCAGGGGTTTAGCAGGGTAAATATGTGGGGTTACAGGGATTGTGGTTGGTGCAAATTCCACCCCCCACCGCCCACCCCCCAGCCCCGGCAAGGGCACCGAGTCCCAATTCAGATACATCACAACCTGAAACTCTTAAAGATTGAAAAGAGAGGGGAGAGAGGGAAATCTCCAAGGAAAATCTTCCATTTCTATAGCACTTTTAGCATAGAAAAAACAAGCTAAGATGCTTCACAGGTGAGTTTTCTTAATAAAACTTGACACAGTTCAATTGTACATATTTATTAATTATTAGAACTATCTACACACATATAGTAAAGGATTCATATTGAAACTTAATGCTTGCTTTGACACAGGCTCTGTGTGGTTCTAAGATAAAAGCAAAACACTGTGGATGCTGGAATCTGAAACAAAAACAGAAAATGCTGGAAAATCACAGCAGGGCTGGCAGCATCCGTGGAGAGAGAATAGAACCTCTGAAAGTTTGCTTTCTCTTCTTAATATGGGCCTGCGCTGCACACAGATTTCAGGGTTCGTGACAATCTGGATACTTTTTCCAGAGTTAAAGCTTCTGTTGTTTGAAGCAGGCCTGAGAGTGCATTGTCCCTCACTCCTATCACTACTCTAATTAGTTCATATTGCAGGTCCCTGTAATCTCAGCATGGCCAATCAATCTAACCTGTACATCTTTGCAGTGTGGGAGGAAACCAGAGCACCCGGGGGAAACCCCTCGCAGACACGGGGAGAATGTGCAAACTCCACACAGACAGTCACCTGAGGCCAGAATTGAACCCTGGTCCTTGGCGTTGTGAGGTAGCAGAGCTAACCCACTGTGGCACCGTACCACGCCAAAGGACAACGGACAAAACTTCTGCCTCCTTGCTGGGATAGAAACAAAACATTCCGACAGCAGCTTTCGAACTCCAAAGTGCTCTTCAGCCAATGGAATGGTTTGAACTTGTAGTCAGTGTAGCAGGAAATATGGCAGTCAATTTGTGCACAGCAAGCTCCCACAACAGCAATGGGATAGTGAGAGATGATGTTAAGGACCACCTCCTTCAGCTTTTGGCTGAGTGTTAACTATTGGCCTGGACACCGGGGAGAACACTCCCGTTCTTCTAAAAAACATTGAAATGACAAACCATGGGTGGGATGGATCAAAGGAATGATTCCAAAAAGTGAGGTGAATTATGCAAAGCTCTTGCATAATTTAGCAATAATTGCAGTGAGTGAGCTGTAGGGAGCAGAGAAGTGGGTAGTCTCTCCATTATTCAGAATCCAAGAAAACGGAACCTCTGCAGTTTTTGCAGTTTGATTTTCACTGTGATTTTATTTTAACAGTACATGCTGAGGCCATTTGGCCCATTGAATCTGTGCTGGCTGTTTGAAAAATGTTATTGAATTAGCCCCACTCCCTGCAGTTTCATCTCTTACCTACTTCCCTTTTCATAGTTACTATTGAATTTGCTTCCTTCATCTTTTATAGAATTATAGACTCCCTACAGTGCAGAAGGAGGCCATTCAGCCCATCAAGCCTGCACAGACAGCAATCCCACCTTATCCCCATAACCCCATGCATTTGACCTGCTAATCCCCCTGACACAAAGAGAAAATTTTACAATGGCCAATCCACCTAACCCACACACCTTTGGAGTGTGGGAGGAAACCGGAGCACCCGGAGGAAACCCACGCAGACACGGGGAGAAAATGCAGACTCCAGACAGATAGTGACCCAAGCCAGGAACTGAACCTGGGTCCCTGATGCTGTGAGGCAGCAGTGCTAACCACTGTGACATCGTGCCACCCACCTTGTCAGGTAAGCCATCCCGGATCACAACAAGAATTTCTCCTTACTCCCCCTTGGTTCTTTCGCCAATGATCCTATCTTTCAGTAATTTGGTTACTAACCCCACTAATGGGCCAAATGGCTTCATTCTGTACGGTGATCATTCTATTTGTCTGTGATCCAATTCTGGGAATCACACTTTTTGAAGGATCTCAAGGCCTTGGAGAAGTTGCCATGGAGATTGATTAGAATGGTGACCAGAGGCGAGTGGAGAAACTGAAGAAATTAGTCTTTCTGTGAACTCAGTTGACCTGTAGCTGAATGAATGGCTAATCATTCCCAAACAACACTCCATAGGTTGAGACTATGAGAAAATTCCAGCAATAGTTACCACACTCAGCACCCATAATCGCTTCTGAGATTGCTTCTGAGTGGCTGGTCAAACATGACCTTTCCAGGTACTTGCTGGTTTGGGAGCAAACACAGTTTCCATCTGTATGTGGCAGTGATCTTGGTTCGTCTCTCTGCTACTGATATACTGCTTTATCTTACAATCTTTTCTGATCTGAACTGTCTTAGGAAGTCCGCCTGAATGACATTTCTCAAATGAGTTCACGCTTTCAGAATGCCAGTGTGAAATTCCCCCTCATCTTCACTTTTACCATCTTTGCTTCAACTCCTGAAATTCTACGCCCTGTTATTTTCCACTTGTCTTAGGTGAATAAATACCTGTTCACGATATTGCTCGGCTAATCAGTACATCAAAGACCTCAATTCCTTCATCTCTTCAATCCTTCTTTCTAACCAATTCCCCATTAATGACAGTTTGCTCTTTAATAACCCAACACCCACCAATATCCCAATTCTTAGACTCTTCAATTTTCACTTTATTACAACTTCCTGACACTGAACTAATAAAGACAGGGACCTGCATCTCATTCAGTATTGACAGACTGGGTGATGTTTGCATGACAGTAACGGGGACATGTTGATGGGTACAGATGGCAATGTTGATATTTCCTCCAAAGCGGATGAGTTAGTAAAGGAAATGAAAATGTCTGACTGAGATTGGCAGAGGTGGTTTTAATATTTCAGTTCTTGCTTAAAAAGTTGGCGACAAATATTTCCTTCGAAATAGAGTCTCGCAGCTTGTACCTGCTACAGTCTGGCACTTGCTGACTTCACCATCTGTGGAGCCTCTTCCCCCACAGATCTGCAACCGGTTCTCAGTCCCCAGATATACTGCTGTTGTGAGGCTGTCAGATCGTGGGAATGATTGTGTCAGTCATGGCTGAGTTGATAGAATCCTTGATTTTGAGTCAGAGGGTGAGGGTGCAATCGGCTCTGTGGGGATTTGCGCAGAAAGGTCCAGGCAGATGCTCCCAGTGTAGTGCTGAGGGAGTGCTGCACTGTCAGAGGTTTCGGGTGAGATGTTACACAGGACTATCTATCCTCTCAAGTTGACGGAAAAGATTCCTTGGCATCACTTGGAGAAGAACCGGAGAGTTGTCCCCAGGGTTCTGGCCAATATTTAACCCTCAATCACTGTTACTATAACAGATGACACTTTTCACTGTATTTCAATACACACGACAACAATAAATCAAATCAGATGATGGTTGGTTATTATCACATTACAGTTTGGGGGAGTGTGCTGCACACAAGTTAATATCAGTGACTACATTTCAAAACTACTTAATTGGCTGAAATGAGCTTTGGGACACCCTGAGGTAATGGTAAGGTGCTATATCAATGTAGGTCTTTGATTCTTTTAATAATTCATTCATGTCTTTTGGGGAAGAAACTTGCCATTCTTATGTGACTCCAGACCCACAATATTGGAGTTGATTTTTAACTGTTCTCTGAAATTGTCAAATAACTACTTACATCAAAAGGATAAAGTATATTGAATAATGAGCATCCAGTACACTGGGAGACACATTTCACGGCGCAGTCTGATGGTTTGAGCTATCTGGTCTTTCAGAAAATTGTTTGAAAAAGTTCAATCAAAAATAGTTCATAAAGTGGCACTTTGCCAAGAGTAGAACCAACAAATTGGTCCTTATTTGTTCAGTCCCCTCCTCCCCCTCTCTCCTGTGGAGTTTAATTCCGAAGGCTCTGGCTAACCTCCAGTGTCCTTCCTGAATTACTCTTGTGTTATGATCCCAGCTGATGTCGATACCAATCAGGTCCAGCCCCAGATCTGGCTTCACAGACCCAAACATGTTTCTTTAGAAACTGCTGAGGAACTGAACAAATTCACAGGAGTTCACTAACGAATTTGTAACACAAGCACTAAAACACTTATTAAACAAAAATTAATGATATTACACCAGACAGAAAGGTTGGAATACTCAAGAAAATGATTCAATATTCACTATTCCTTCACTATAACAGTATCTTTACAGATACCAATGGAGACAGAATAACCATTTATATTAGCTATCTTATACTCTAACTTTCAGTGTAAGCATGAGCTACATTTAAGTTAAGAGGCAAACTATGGCCAGACACACCACACTCCAAAATGAATGACAGATGCGACCAAAGCAGATTCCATAGATTTCTTAGTAACCCACCCTGATATTTGTCACATTATGAGCCAACCAGTCTCACAAAAATTTTATCTTTCCCACGAGGGTTTGCAGTCCACACATTTCAAGAACTTACTTTTAAATCCTCTTCAAATGTCAGTCCTACTCAGATAGTTTCAATCTCAACTTCCCAGATTCCTTTCCCCTGGATCTCCAAGTACACTCAAATTTCACCCTCCACATTCCACATTTGTAATGACACAAAGGTTGGTGGATTTGCGGATAGCGATGAGGACCATCAGAGGACATAGCAGGATATTGATCAGTTGGAGACTTGGGCAGAGAGATGGCAGATGGAGTTTAATCCAGGCAAATGTAAAGTAATGCATTTTGGAAGGTCTAATACAAACAGTAAATGGCAGAATCCTTAAGAATATTGATAGGTAAAGGGATCTGGGTGTACAGGTATACAGGTCACTGAAAGTGGCAACACAGCTGGAGAAGGCAGTCAAGAAGGCATACGGCATTCTTGCCTTCATCAGCCAGGGCATTGAGCTTAAAAATTGGCAAGTCATGTTGCAGCTTTATAGAACCTTAGTGAGGCCGCACGTGGAATATAGTGTTCAATTCTGGTCACCACACTACTGGAAGGATGTGGAGGCTTTGGAGAGGGTACAGAAAGTTCATGTGCTGTAATTTTCTTTGTTCTTCGTTGAGTTTCAAGACACCATTACTGTGATTAGCTTCCAATGAATTACTTGAATTTAAATTCTGCCGTGGTGGGATTTGACCCTTTGTCATCAGAGCATTGGCCTAGATGTCCAATGACATTGGCAATCATTTCCTCAGTACATACAGACAGTTGCTACAGTGTGAATTTTGGTGTTTAATGTGTTTTTTCTCCTTACATGGCTTTTTGTCAGAGTCTGGAACGATCTTGTAAAGCTTCAGCTGATTTTCAAATGCCAGCTGTTGTTGTACAGCGATGAACTTTGATGGGTTGAATGGCATTTTCAAGCCTTAACATTTCTTCTAATATCGCTGGAGCGAGGCGACTTCTTGTGAATTGTCCCCAGCACACCCTCTAGTTCTATCTTTTACTCTCATTCCGTGCCTTTAAAACTCTACTCTAAGTCTCACAAACTCTCTTCCACCTTCTTCCGTCAGAAAAAAGACCCAAAATTCTGAGGTCACGTACTATCCGACTCAAGAACAGCTTCTTCCCTGCTGCTGTCAGACTTTTGAATGGGCCTATCTCACATTAAGTTGATTTTTCTTTACACCCTAGCTATGACTATAAGACTACATTCTGTATACTCTCCTTTCCTTCTCCCCTGAGTACTCAATGAACGGTATGCTTTGTCTATATAGCACGCAAGAAACAATATTTTTCACTGTATGTTAATACATGTGACAATAAATCAAATCCAAAAGTGTTGGGGTGGGATGTTGTTGTTTCTTTAATTTAAAGTTTATTCAGTCAGGCACTCTGGTTTGATTCTGAATTGGAGAAAAATCTTCATAGAATCCCTACAGTGCAGAACGAGGCCATTCGCCCCATCCAATTTGCACTGACCGCAATCCCGCCCAGGCCCTATTCCCTTAACCCCACTTATGTATCCTAGTAATCCCCCCTCACACTAGGGTCAATTTAGCACGGCCAATCAGCCGAACCCACCACATCTTTGGAATGTGGAAGAAAACCCAGGGAGAACAGAGAGAATGTGCACTCTCCACACAGACCATGAGCCGAGGTGGGAATTGAACCCGGGTGCCTGGCGCTGTGAGGCAGCACTGCTGACCACTGCTTGAACATGGGACGAATGTGTCAAACTCTGGAACGGCACTGTGGGTGCACCTATACCACATGGACTCCAGGAGGCAACTCACTGCCACTTTCTGAGGGGCAATTAGTTACAGGTAACAGATGCTGGCCTAGCCAGCGACACTCACACCGATGAAAGAACCTGAAATTGAAATGACTTTGGGAAAGCTCTCAGTTTGGAGCCTGAGTTAATAATGAGTGCACGGTGGCAGTGATTTAGCAGCTGAACCAGGGGAGTGACAGGCTGGTGCTGTGCAAGCTCTCTCTCTCTCTCCGGGGGTTAGAGCTGTGTTTGTGGAATCAGAACTGACAGGTGCGGTATAGACTTCACTTCATGGGGTTTCTGCGAGCTCCCAGCCTCCTCCTGCTGTAATATAGATATAAAAAATGAAAGCGAAATGACAAATTTAGGAAGGAGTGAAACACGAGTTGAAAATCTGGATATTATTTATTTCACAGAAGTAAATGTTAGATTATTTGCACCACATTTGGATTCTATTTATCTTCTCCATTGATGCATTGCTGTGTTTGTCCATCATTCTGTCTCCTTCCTCTGACCATGCTCTCCCTGTCCACTTCTCTTTCTCCAGCTCTCCGTACAATAAAGCTATTTCTTTCTGTCACTCCCAATGCTTTTCCTGTAACCTTCCTGCATTTGTCAACATGCTTTGCACTCTCCACTCGCCCTCCGTCACCTGTCCTCTTTTATGAGCTCCGCCACTGTTCAATGTGGTCTGTGCACAGGACAAAGTGTGGCACTTCACCCAGGCTACAAGAACAGCACCGTCCAAACTCTCATCCTCCATCCGCGGTGCACTCTGGCTGTGGGACGTACCATAGTGTAAAGGGTTAATGTTAAACATCATCGGTGAGGTGAGAGCACACATCTACAGAGTACTGAGAGAAATAGTTCCAAGTACAGCCTCATCATAGAATCCCTACAGTGCAGAAGGAGGCCATTCAGCCCATCGAGCTTGCACTGACAGCAATCTTACCCATGCTCAATTCTGTAGCCTCATTTATTTACCCTGCTAATCCCCCTGACACTAAGGGGCAATTTAGCATGATCAATCCACCTAACCCACACATCTTTGGACTGTGGGAAGAAATTCAGAGTACAGAGAAGGTTTACCAGGCTGATACCGGAGATGAGGGGGTTAGCTTATGAAGGGAGATTGAATAGACTGGGTCTGTACTCGGTAGAGTTTAGAAGGCTGAGGGGGGATCTTATAGAGACTTACAATATAATGAAGGGGCTAGATAGGGTAGAGGTAGAGAGATGCTTTCCGCTTAGAAAGGACAGCAGGACTAGAGGACGCAGCCTCAAAATAAGGGGGAGGGGCAGTTTAGATCGGAGTTGAGGAGGAACTTCTTCACTCAAAGGGTGGTGAATCTCTGGAATTCTCTGCCCATTGAAGTGGTGGAGGCTGCCTCGCTAAATATATTTAAGTCACGGATAGATAGGTTTCTGATAGACAGGGGAATTAAGGGTTATGGGGAGAAAGCGGGAAAGTGGAACTGATCCAGATCAGCCATGATCTTATTGAATGGCGGGGCAGGCTCGAAGGGCTAGATGGCCTACTCCTGCTCCTATTTCTTATGTTCTTAAATTGGAGCAGCTGAAGGAAACCCATGCAGACATGGGGAGAATGTGCAAACTCCATGCAGACAGTGACCCAAGTCCGGAATCGAGCCTGGGTCCCTGGCGTGGAAGGCTGCAGTGCTAATGTTTTTTTCAAAAAATTTTTTTTTCCAAACGTCGCTGGATTCCGGGGAAGTGCCAGATGATTGGAAAATGGCTAATGTTACGCCGTTGTTTAAGAAAGGTGCCAGGCAAAAGGCGGGGAATTATAGGCCGGTTAGTTTAATGTCTGTGGTAGGTAAAATGTTAGAATCTGTCATTAAGGAGGAAATTGCGAGGCATCTTGAAGGGAATTGCTTGATAGAGCAGACGCAGCATGGTTTCATTAAAGGGAAGTCGTGTCTGACAAATTTACTGGAGTTCTATGAGGATGTGTCTAGGGCGGTGGATAGAGGAGAGCCGGTGGATGTGGTCTTTCTAGATTTTCAGAAGGCGTTTGACAAAGTGCCTCACAAGAGGTTATTGCAGAAGGTCGAGGGACATGGAGTTGGGGGTAGGGTGTTAGCGTGGATAGAGGATTGGTTGTCAAATAGGAGGCAGAGAGTGGGGGTCAACGGGTGCTATTCGGATTGGCGGATGGTGACTAGTGGAGTGCCCCAGGGGTCGGTGCTGGGGCCTCAGCTTTTTACCATTTATATAGATGATGTGGAGGAGGGAACCGAGTGTAGAGTGTCGAAATTTCCTGATGACACCAAGATTGGGGGAACGGCAAATTGTGCGGAGGGTGTGGAGAGTCTGCAGAAGGATCTAGATAGGCTGGGCGAATGGGCCAGGAAATGGCAAATGGAATTTAATGTTGGCAAGTGTGAGGTGGTCCACTTTGGTAGGAAGAATGGTAGGAAGGACTATTACTTACGGGGCGAAAAACTGCAGCAGGCGACGGTGCAGAGGGACCTCGGGGTCCTTGTGCATGAGTCGCAAAAACCCAGCTTGCAGGTGCAGCAGGTGGTCAGGAAGGCGAATGGGATGCTGGCCTTCATAGCGAGGGGGATTGAATATAAAAGTAGGGAGGTCTTGCTGCAGCTGTATAGGGCAT
Source organism: Carcharhinus amblyrhynchos (assembly GCF_965287045.1). Classification (NCBI taxonomy): domain Eukaryota; kingdom Metazoa; phylum Chordata; class Chondrichthyes; order Carcharhiniformes; family Carcharhinidae; genus Carcharhinus; species Carcharhinus amblyrhynchos. The sequence continues at coordinate 2,599,437 of NC_137339.1, forward strand.
TGGTGAGGCCGCAACTGGAGTACTGTGTGCATTTTTGGGCGCCGCACCTGCGCAAAGATATTTTGGCCTTGGAGGGAGTGCAGAGGAGGTTTACTAGGCTGATACCGGAGTTGAGGGGGTTGAGCTATGAGGAGAGGCTGAATAAACTGGGCTTGTACTCGTTAGAGTTTAGAAGAATGAGAGGAGATCTCATTGAGACGTATAAGATGATGAATGGGATGGATAGGATAGAGGTGGAAAGACTCTTCCCGCTCAAAAAAGACAATAGGACTAGGGGGCACAGCCTCAAGATAAAAGGGGGGCGGTTTAGAACGGAGTTGAGGAGGAACTTCTTCACTCAAAGGGTGGTGAATCTCTGGAATTCTCTGCCCGTTGAAGTGGTGGAGGCTACCTCGCTAGATATTTTTAAGACGCGGGTTGATGGGTTTTTGATAGGAGAGGGGATTAAGGGTTATGGGGAGAGGGCGGGAATGTGGAACTGAGCCACGACAGATCAGCCATGATCTTATTGAATGGCGGGGCAGGCTCGAAGGGCTGGATGGCCTACTCCTGCTCCTATTTCTTATGTTCTTATGTTCTAATCACTGTGCCACCATATCATCATACTGAGTTTGTATTGTATATAGTTAGCCTAATGCTCAACAAAAGGTAAAGTTTAGCCGTCAGGCTTATCTGTAACTTCAAATCCATGACTGTTACATCTAAGACCCATAACAGTAATAACAGACATACCACCCACAGGATGCACTGTAGCAACTCGTGAAGTCTCCTTTGACAGCACCTCCACAACATAGAAGGAGAACAAGGTGATGGGAACAGCATCATTAACGAGTTCCCTTCAATATCACACCCATCGTGACTGAGAAATATATTTAACCCTTCATTGTCACTGGATTAAAATCCTAGATGACCATTGCTGTGGGAGCATCTTCATGACATGATGTAAAGCAGACTATATCATATCTCTATCTTTTAGAACATAGAACGTAGAACACTACAGCACAAACAGGCCCTTCGGCCCACAAGTTGCGCCGATCACAACAATACCTACCAATCCATAGACCTATCTATAACCCCCAATCCCATTAAATCCCATATACTCATCCAGAAGTCTTTTAAAAGACCCCAGCGAGTTTGCCTCCACCACCACTGACGGCAGCCGATTCCATTCACTCACCACCCTCTGAGTGAAAAACTTACCCCTAACATCACTTCTGTACTTTCCTCCCCGCACCTTAAACCTGTGTCCTCTCGTAGCGACCATTTCAACCTGGGGAAATAGCCTCTGAGAATCCACCCTATCTATTCCTCTCAACATTTTATAAACCTCTATCAGGTCGCCTCTCAACCTTCGTCTCTCCAGGGAGAAGAGTCTCAGCTCCCTCAACCTATCTTCATAAGGCATGCCTCCCAATCCAGGCAATATCCTTGTAAATCTCCTCTGTACCCTTTCAATAGCTTCTACGTCCTTCCTATAGTGAGGCGACCAGAACTGCGCACAGTACTCCAAATGAGGCCTGACAAGGGTCTTATAAAGTTGCAGCATTACCTCCCGACTCCTAAACTCAACCCCTCGATTAGTGAAGGCCAGTACACCATACGCCTTCTTGACCACATCCTCCACCTGCGAGGCCGATTTAAGAGTCCTATGGACTTGGACCCCAAGATCCTTCTGGTCTTCAACACTACTAAGACTCCTGCCCTTGATAGTGTACTCATTCATCCCATTGGTCCTGCCAAAATGGACGACTACACATTTATCCGTGTTGAAGTCCATTTGCCACTTCTCCGCCCAGTCCTGCATCCTATTTATGTCCTGCTGCAACTTCTGACATCCTTCCAGACCATCCACAAAACCACCGACCGAGTGCGGGCAAGGTACGATGGAGTTCCTTGTTAGGTTACTTCAGAGGGCAGTTAAGGATAAGTCATGCTGATGTAGGATTGGAGTTACGTAGAGTCCAAGATCAGGGAAGGATATTTAGCTTCTTTCTCAGAAGGGCATTAACTGCATTTACTGCTACCAACTGTTTTTAAAAACTTAATCAAAAGTTAAGTTTGAAGCTGAATTCAAGTTCTTAAATATCCCTGGCTGGATTTGAACTCAGGTTCCCCGGATTACAGGTTTGGACCTCAATTTAAAAAGGAAGAAAATACTAGCCATGGGGAAGGAACAGGGGCTAACTGGATAACTGCTTCAAAATACTGGCATGGGCTCGAGGGGCTGAATGGCCTCCCGGTGTGCTGTATGATTCTGTGAAATACAACCTAACTTCACGTGAAGCTTGCAGGGAGTGAGACAGGCATGGGGAGTTGAGCGGTGATGTTACAGTTTGTGGTAATGTTCAAACCTGTCTCCTTGCAGCCATTCTCTATTCATCAGTCTGATAACACCCGCAGTGAAACCTATCGTCTGGGAAGACAAACCTTCATTCTGTTGGCAAAACACACAAAACAAGAAAGGCTTGGCAGTTCAGCCAACACCCAGAAAGCAAAGTGAAGCATGTTACCGTTTTATTGACTGATCTCTCGTCAGAACTGAAGACAATGGAATAAGCCAGGTTCTGAACACATCCTGTTTTAGCCTTTGACCTCAAATTTTTGTGCTTAGTTGCTGTTCATGAATGATAAATTGGAAAGTTTCAGAAAGACTGGTGAGAATGCCTGATTCCTTGCCACATTCAATCTACATGTATAAAATATGACAGAAATGGCCCATGTGGTACATTTATGCTCTGCACAACTTTCATAGATATAGTGGAAGCAGCACTGGCAGGTATCTATGCTTCAGCCAAGAGCATTAACAAAACCAAATTATTTATCTCATTGTTTGTGCGACCTTATGTGTGAAAATTGGCTGCTGTGTTTCTGACATGACAACACAAGTTCAGAAAGATGAGGAGGGATCTAATTGAAACTTACAGGATACTGCGAGGCCCAGAGAGAGTGGAGGTGGAGAGGAAGTTTCCACTAGTGGAAGAGACTAGGACTCGAGGGCGCGACCTCAGGCTAAAGGGACGATCCTTTAACACAGAGATGAGGGGGAATTTCTTCAACCAGAGGGTGGTGAATCTGTGGAACTCTTTGCCGCAGAGGGGTGTGGAGGCCGGGTCACTGAGTGTCTTTAAGACAGAGATGGATAGGTTCCTGATTAATAAGGGGATCAGGGGTTATGGGGAAAAGGCAGGAAAATGGGGATGTGAAAAAGAATCAGCCATGATTGAATGGTGGAGCAGACTTGATGGGCCGAGTGGCCTAATTCTGTTCTTATGTCTTATGGTCTTAATTACAAAAGCAATTCCATAAATTCTTCTGCTGTTTTCCAAAATAATCCTGTGAAAACTTTAGCATCCACCAGAAATGGCAACAAAAACCTCAGTTTATGGGAGAGCAGCTGTAACAGTACTCCCAGATTCAGTATTGAGAATGTAAACCTGTGACAATACTGAGTCTTTAGGAAAGGTACTTTTATCATGTTTCTCATAAGGGATATGTTTGAAAGTCAGCTGTGATTATATAGTGCTGATTTGTCTGGACAACAGGCAGCTCAAGTGTTAAGAATGCAGAATAATGACTAATTTTAGCTAATGGTGTATTTGTCTAAACAGAGTTAATGCATTTTTGTTTACTTAGGTTTCCCTTGGCTTTTCAGGGTAGGGTTTTGATTAGTTGATTGACAGGGATGTGTATTTAATCAGAGGAGTTAAACTTGCAGGAAAGACATTTTTCTTTCATTTTTTTCAAAACCAAGAGCTGTTGCTGACCTGAGCAGTTTGAAAAGGATTTCCTGTAAAGTAAAATTAGACATCGGGGTTCAATAGGGCAGATTACCAAAAGCTTCATCAATTTTAATGGCAATTAGCTTCAGTCCAGACAAGATCATGGACATCTGCCTCTGTTAGAGAGACTGTAGCTCATGTCACTTGAGGGAGGGATGACTTTATACGTACTGGGACAGGGTGTGTTACATATTCGAGATTGCGCAAATCCTAAAAGGAGAAACATTCCTTGTTAATACCAGTGGATAACCTCCTCCTTCCTTCGCTCTGTCTTGAAACAATGAAGATTTCACATCCACAGTTATTTTTGGAGCTGTCAGTGTGGAAGATTCAGTGACTTTGACAGCTGTCGCCAATCTTACTGCCGGTTTTAGTCATAAATAATGGACCAAGGTTTGGCTACAGGCAGACCAGAACTTGCAAAGGATGTTCACCTTTGATGATGTTGCTGTGGTAGCTGTGAGATAGGGAGGAGTCTATCCCACAAATATATCCCTAAATTTCAGCAGTTGTATTTTGCATGTCGCCTGCAGAATGATACAGCTTCTTGAGGGTAACAAAAATGTGGTTTGTATTCCCTGAGTTTAGGAGACTGAGAGCTGATCCAATCAAATGATGGAATAATTTCAGAGAAACTCACTTCTCGAATTGGTAGTCAGGAGCATTTTAACGTTAGACTTGGAAAACACTTCTTCACCCAAACAATCTCGGAACTCTCTTCCCAAAGGATCACAGATGTTGGAACTTTCAAGGCTGAGAAAGTATTGTGGATGAAGGTATTGGAGGGATACAGACAAGAGCGGGTCAATGGAGTTGAGATATAGATTAACCTTAATCTAACTGAATGGTGAAACAAGCTCGAGGGATGAATGGTCTCCTCCTGCACTAATGTTCCTGTTAATGTTGCACTCCCTCAGGGTAAAGTGATATATCATCAGTATAAATGACAACAGCACACTGGGCACTTTTCCACAGTATGAAGGGTAAGAGGCTAGAAGGGTTTGTGTGGAAGTCATGTCAAATTGGTGAGTTGGTAACATATCAAACAGCCCTATTAAACACAGCTGTTAGCCTGGTTCGGCGCAGAAAGGAACAGTCCACATGGCTCTCTGTTGATTTAATACTCAGCCTTGTTTTTAGGAGAAAATGTAGAGGGAGAGAGGGAGTCGTTCCAGACTTCCTAGGAGTTAGTCACATATAGAGATTGATGCAACACCCTGGATTTGTCACACTGAAGATCATGTCAGTTCTGCCTCTTGGTGGGTGGAAGCTGCTCTGAGACCCAGGGAGGAGCTCTTCAGCCACCAGGAGGAGGCAGTTGCAGAGAATTCTCATGATGACCATGGTGGAGAGGAGGGAAGTCCCTCTAATTTCCACATCCGGATCTGTCTCCTTTCTCGAAGATGGTCACAATTAAATTGCCTGCAAGATCTCCCAGAATGCTCTCTTCCTTTCCAGATAAAGGTGATGGTGTTGTGGATTCTTGCCAAGAGAGTCTATCTGCCACATTTTGATACTTAAGTGGGGTCCCCATTGTTCCCGAGGCCTTGCTTTTCAGCTGTTGGATGGATTTTTTGACCTCATGATGACCTGGGGTTGTGCTGTGATGGTGGCTGCTGGTGTGTCGTGGGATGGTGTTTGATGGCACTTGTGTGGAAGGCTGTGTCTTGGTTGAGGGACGGTCTAATAAATAGGAATAAAGTTATAACAGGTTTAGGTGAAGTGGACAAAGAAACATTGGTTCCATTGGATGATATTATCAGGGGAAGTTGTAGGCCGATATGAGAAAGAAGAATTTAACGTGATGAGCGATAATGAGCTGGAACTCACAAGGGCCTTGGAAAGGGGCAGAACCAATGATTTCAAATGGACAGGCTTTAGAGGAAAATAAACTTGCAGGTTATACAAGAAACAGAAGCAGGACAGGTCACCAGGCCCTTCAAGCTTGCCCCATCATTCGATACAATCATGGTTTTTCCGTGCCATTTCCCCAGAGCCTTCTATTCCCCGATTTATCAAATACTTGTCCACCTCCACTTTGAATACTTCTAATGATCCAGCCTCCACCACCCTTTGGGGCAGAGAATCCAGAGATTCATCGCTCTCTGGAGAAGAAATTTCTACACACCTCAGTTTTAAATGACCGGCCCTTTATCTTGTAGCTCTGTCCCCTTGTTCGAGACTGTCCCACTAGTGAAAACATCTCACCATCCACCCTGTCAAGCCCCCTCTTATATATTTGGATAAGGTCACCCCTCATCCTTCTAAACTCCAAGGAACACAGACCCAGGCTGTTTACCCTCTCTTGATAGGACAACCCTCTCACCTCAGGAATTAGCCCTGGTGAATCTCCTTTGGATAGCCTCCAATGTTACTATATCCTGTTTTTAGGTAAGGGAACCAAAACTGTACGCAGTATTCTGGATCGAATGGGAGAATGGGACTGGCTGGACTGGTCTACCAAAACCCACTTTGGATTTGATGGGCTGAGTAGACTCCTTCTGTGCTGTAATGACGACGACAATTTAATCCATTTCTTATTTTCATCATCTGACTCACCATTTGGCCTAACTGCTTGTTCTAGTCCCTGTGTTGGGTTAATGATCCACTCCTTTCTGCTGATTCTCATCTTGCCCTCCAACAAACTCAATCTTACAATTAGAATTTTATTGGGTGTAACACAGTCGCGTGTTTTTTACTTTTCCCTCTGTTTTTAGCTGTTAGCTTCTGTAAAAAAAGAAAATGGATATTTTAATCTAATTCCTTCTGTCCCACAAACCTATCGGACTCTATCCTTGTCCTCCAGAGTTTGTTTCTTGTTTCACAAGATGACCTGTATTCCCTCTTCAGCTTTTTCCATTAATTGTTTGAGAAATCCACTGCTTGTTCCAGCTTACACCAGAAAATCATCAACATGTTCTGACATCTTTAACTCATGAGAATTTCTTTAATCCTCGATTAATCTCTGTGGTCAAATCGCTCTGACTGTACTAAACCTGGACTTGTCGAGTGCTTGACCTGAATAATGCAGCCTCTGTCTTTTCTCCGTAGGACGATTAAGGGATGGTAAATAAATTGACGACAGGGTCTAGACTGTAGATGGATAAACTCACACACAGGGCAAAGTCTTCAAAGAAACGACTTCTGTAACAAAATAGATCTCATCCCATCCATTGACTCTGTCTACACTTCCCACGGTCTCGGAAAAGAAGCTAGCATATTCAAGAACCCCATGCACCCAGACATTCTCTCTTCCACCTTCTGTTGGGAAAAAGATACAGAAGTCTGAGGTGCCAACCGACTCAAGAACAGCTTCTTTCCTGCTGCTGTCAGACTTCTGAATGGACTTACCTTGCACTGAGTTGATCTTTCTCCACACCCTAGTTATGACTGTAACGCTACATTGTGCACCCTCTCATTTCCTTCTCTATGAAAGGTATGCTTTGTCTGCATAGTGCGCGAGAAACAATACTTTTCACTGCATGCAAATACATGTGACAAAAATAAATCAAATCAAATCAAAAATCTTCACTTCTGCTGTTAAAGAGGAAGAGACAGCAACAAGTGGGAAGGAAAGTATTAGACAGAAATGTTGGAAAAAGGGACTGCAGGAAAAAGGATACAGAGAAAGTAGTGAGGTGGAAACAGCCAGTATAACAAAATATCTTTCATAGCAATTTCTTTTCATTTATTTGTTTACAGGACATGGGTGTCACTGGCTAGGCCAGTATTTATTGTCTTGAGAAGATGTGGTTAGCCAGTTCCATTCCCTGTGCTGTGGGTTCACCCACACTATCAAAGCTAATACCTTCTCCTTTCACAACCTCAGGTGCTTTATAGCCAGTGAGATACTTTTCAAAGTGCTTTCACTTTGGCAATCACGAATGTTGGAACGATGGCAGCGAGGAACATGCACACAGCAACCTCCTGCAGACGGTGGCATGGTTTACTGATGTCGGCTCAGGGGCAAATGTTGAGCAAGGAACCAGGGTGGGCTCCCCTGTTACTGGTTGAAATAGTCCCAGGGGTCACGTTACACCCAGCTGAAAATGCTGATGGGTCTCCCTGGTTGACTTCTTCTGAGAAAGGCAAGCTTTCCGTCAGTTCCCTCAGTACTGCACTGGGAGTGCCAGCTGGATGTGTTGGGGTCTCTGGAGTAGAGGGTCAAACCCTTGACCTCAGACCTAGAGGAGAGAGTGGTGCCCACTGAACCTGTTCGATACTGGTACACCAGGTTGTAGTCTCTGGTCAGATTCCATTTGGAACGTTGTGAACAGTTTTGATTTGATTTTGATTTTAATTTGATTTATTATTATCACATGTATTAACGTACAGTGAAAAGTATTGTTCCTTGTGTGCTCCACAGACAAAGCATACCATTCATAGAGAAGGAAATGAGAGAATGCAGAATGTACTATTACAGTCATAGCTAGGGTGTAGAGAATGGGAAAGCAAGGTAAGTCCATTCCAAAGTCTGGCAGCAGCAGGAAAGAAGTTGTTCTTGAGTTGGTTGGTACATGACCTCATGTTTTTGTATCTTTTTCGCAAAGGAAGAAGGTGGAAGAGAGAATGTCCAGGATGTGTGGGGTCCTTAATTATGTTGGTTGCTTTGCTGAGGCAGTGGGAAGTGTCGACAGAGTCAATGAATAGGAGGCTGGTTTTGGGCCTCATACCTAAGGAAGAATGTGCTGGTCTTGGAGGGAGTCCAAAGGAGGTTCCCAGGAATGGAGGGTTTGTTGTATGAGGAGTGGTTGAGGAGTCTGGGTCTATATTTGATGGAGTTTAGAAGGATGAGGGGGGATCTAATTGAAACTTACAGAATAATGAGAGGTCTGGATAGAGTAGACATAAAGAGGATGTTTCCACTCATGGGAGAGACTAGAATTTGAGGGCACAACCTCAGAGTGAAGGGACGCTCCTTTAAAACTGAGATGAGGAGGAATTCCTTCAGCCAGAGGGTGGTGAATCTGTGGAAGTCATTGTCACAGAGGGCTCTGGAGGCCAAGTCATTGAGTGTCTTTTAGTCAGAGATAGATAGGTTCTTGATCAATAAGGGGAATCAAGGATTACGGGGAGAAGGCAGGAGAATGGGGATGAGAGTCATATCAGCCATGATTGAGTGGTGGAGCAGACTCGATGGGCCGAGTGGCTTAATGCTGCTCCTATATCTTATGGTCTGATGAAACTGATGGATCAATAACTATTATGCTACAGGAGGACTTTAAGCAGATGACGTACTGGTCTGGTTAAGCAACAAACATACAGATTCCGCAACCTCCAACATCGGGCAAGCGATTTCAAGCTGACATTTGTACCGGCCATGTCCCATTTATGGGCCACATTTGTGTCACTTCCTGTTTTTGCCACGTTCTCAGTGGGTTAATTATTCAAGCCTCCTTGCATTTCTACCCCATTCTGCAGCCAGATTTCACTGTCCATACACCCCCATCACACCTTCTGCTCTTCCGAGATGGAAGAACATCTCTTTCCCACAATCCATGGGATATGGAAATGAGGTGGACGACAATCTGGACACCGAGATTGGGGCTGAATGTAAGTGAGCAAGTGCGGGGTGATGGCTGAGCAGCACAGAAAATGGAGATTTGGAGGAACTCTAGTTGACAGTGGATGGGAGGGGGGAAACTGTCTGGGTGAGTGCTGGAAATCCCACCCCCTCTCCCAAACATCTGACCGTGACTGGCCAAGGAATCCCCCATTCCTGCATCCCCAGAAAATGAAAGAGGAGTCAGTTATTCTGGAATGTTCTATCTTTTGTTTAAGGCTCTTGATCTCTCTGCCTCCCACCAAAAATCACACACTTCAAACCCCAGCTCACAAAACAAAACAAGTCAAAATAAGCCAGGCTTGTTATTGTCCAGCTGACCCCTCTTTATAACATTCAGCAGAGACAGAGGCTGTTCAGCCCTATTAACATTTGCTAGCATTCATACTGCAAATAAACCTCTTCCTATTCCATCCTTTCAGTGAATCTTTCTTTCCTTTCTCTCTCATTTACTCATCCACTTCTGTTCTGAAAGCCTCTGATCTATTTTGCTCAGCTACTTCCTGCGGTGGTGAATTCCGCATTCTACACACTCACTAGATAATGATGCTCTCCTTTTATCCCCATTGGATTTATGAATGAATCCCTAGTTTTGCGTTCTCCTGTGAGTGAAATCCCCCACACCTGCCCTGTCCAATACTCTCATCATTTTAAAGATCTCTATCAGGTCACCTCAAAGTCTTACCTGTACTCAAGAAAAAAGCTGAAACTTGTTCAATATTTCCTGGCAGTTTTACTTTCTCAGTTCTGGTGTCAGCTTTGTGAATCTGCTTTTGCTTTTTTTTGACAGTGCTTCAGTGTCCTTTATACAGAGAGCAGGCTTAGCCATCTGTCCCTGAGAGAATTGCATTCACCCCAACTCCTCCTCCGATCTGATGGCTTTGGAGAGTGTGGTATTAAACACCATTTAGTTCAGGAATTAAGATGCTCTTGTCTCCTTCTGAACTTTCAGGATTGGTCTACTGTATATTAAGATCAGGCTGCGATCTTTATTCCCCCAGGCACGGTGGCACAGTGGTTAGCACTGCAGCCTCACAGCACCAGGGACCCAGGTTCCATTCCCGGCTTGGGGCATCATCTGTGCGGAGTCTGCACATTCTCCCTGTGTCCGCGTGGGTTTCCTCAGGGTGCTTCAGCTTTCTTCCACAGGCCAAAGACATATGGGTTAGGTGCATTAACCATGCTAAGTTGTCCCAAGCTGTGTAGATTAGGAGGAGTAGCAGTGAAAGGGTTAATAATCACACAAGTTTACAAATCACATAAGCTGCTGTGATATAAAAAAGGGCTTTATTAAAGTAGACCCAGATAAGTTTCTGGGCCTCGTTATGAGGGAGGTAACCCCTGAATATACTTTTATTTATCGAACAAAGACTCTTAGGCTGAGAGAATTCATTAAATCAAACATTGAAACATGGGAGAGGTAATTAATATCTACAAACCCAGTCATAAGCACGGATGTTAAGGATAACTTGTAGCAATGATAAATTAAGCCAGCTAACATACTCAAACCTTCACAATGATTGGATATTATAATTACGCAGGTAATTGTGATTGGTTTTTAATATTTGTATCTTATGCATGATGTAAACTGAATCATTAGTTGAGAGCGGGTAGAGATAACTCCTATTTGATAGGTATGTTTTAATTACTTGTAGTCAAATCTGGAAGTATATCTACTTGTGCAAGCCTGTATTCTGAACTCTGGCTGGCCACTATCTGGCATTTCAGGGGCTTTGCCATAGCTCGAAAATTTAACAGCTAGTTTGAAGAAACTATAGAACTTAGATTTGCTACTTCAAGGGAATAAAATCATAATAAATTAAAAAGCTGAACACTAAGGAAAATGTGTAGAGTTTTGGGGAAGTTGGCGAGAGGTGATCCTGGTTATGATGTTGGAGATGTTTGTTGGAGAGTCGGTGCAAACTCAATGGGTTAAATGGCCTCCTTCTGCATTGTACGGATTCTATGATTCTATCCTATGACCCCCCCACTTCTATTGAATACATTTTCTTGTCTTCCTTACCCTTTCAACCAGTCTGTTGCCTTTGACAGGGTTGGCCACACAGTCCTCCTCCAGCACATCGCGATTGTCATCCAGGTGGGTAGGATTGTTATTCTCTGGCTCCATTCATATCTATCTAATCATAGCCAGAGAATCACCTTCCTGTACCCACCCCATTACCCAGAGTCTGGCCTTGGCCCATTCCTATTTCTCATTTGCATTCTGCCTCTTCTGAAAATTAGAACATCAGAGTCTTCAACTTGAAATATTAGGAGCGATCTTACCAAAAATATCCCAAGTGCTGAATGAGTGTGAAAACGGGAAAGTTTTAGAAACGTTTTTTTCAGAGAAGCCATAAATGAAATCTTATGCCACTTAGCGCAAAAAAGGGTGTATAATCTGATTCCCATAAATCGAGGGAGTGGACAGAGTCTATTCTCGCTGAAAAACCGGCTGCTCACATGAGAGAGTACTAATGTGCATGTGCAGATCACTCCGTTCTGCGCAGGAATGCACTTGGGCAAGACAAAAAAAACAAGGGAATACATGATCAACGGCAGGACCCTGGGAAACACCGAGCATCAGAGGGATCTCGGTGTGCATGTACACCAGTAGGACAGATGGATAAAGTGGTTAAGGAGACATATGGTATACTTACCTCTATTAGACGAGACATAGAGTTTAAGAACAGGGAGGTTATGCTGGAATTAGATAAAATGTTGATTAGGCCACAGCTAGAGTATTGTGTGCAGTTCTGGAATCCTAGTTATAGGAGAGATGTGAAAGCTCTGGAAAGGGTGTAGAGAGAAAGGATGGTGCTTGGGCTGGATGGCTTTAGTTATGAAGAGAGATTGGATAGACTGCGATTGTTTTCCTTGGAGCAGAGGAGACTCAGGGGTTCTTTGCACTTGTCCCTGATATAAGCTTCCTCGCTTTGTGTTATATATCTCAGTTCTTTGATGTTGTTTGAGTTTTTTGTCACAATATGCAGTGAATCAAGCAGTCACTGGAACGAGTGGAAAATTGCACTCCATAAACATTTAAAAAAATCATGAGGCCCACTGAGCAGCTTTTAGTGATGTCAATATCTCACAACCTGTAGTCAAGGAAAGTCAGGTGTGATTGAAATTAAGTCCGTAGGAATGAGGAGCGATCCATCACTCAATACACGAATGGAATGTGTCTTATCCAATCACCTGATGCACCTCAAAGCACTTCACAAACAGTTGCTTTGACGTTCCTGGACATGAGAATCATCTTACACACAGCAAGATCCCACAATCAGTTATGGTTTGTTCTGGAATGTATGGTCTTTTCACCGAACTTCATGTCTCCTCATGCACTCAGTACGGTGGCAAATTCTGACTGAATTTATAATGAAACTTGGGACATTCGACTAGATTGAAGGTGCTATCTAAATCGAATTGCTGCTGTAATAAGAACCCATTCTCATCTGCCAATCCTGCTTCTTCAGCAATATTTCTGTCAGCTTGCATCCAGTTATATTTAAACACTGACTGAAGCACCTTTGATTCTAACTTTCAGAATGGAATTGGATCCGTGCTTGCAAAGGCAAGGTTTGCAGATTTTGGTTTGATTTATTATTGTCACATGCATTAAATACAGTGAAAAGTACTGTTTCTTGCACGCTATACAGACAAAGCATACCATTCATAGAGAAGAAAGGAGAGAGTGCTGACTGTAGTGTTACAGTCATAGGTAGGGTCTAGAGAAAGATCAACTTAATGCAAGGTAAATTCATTCAAAAGTCTGATGGCTGCAGGGAAGAAACTGTTCTTGAATTGGTGGGTACATGACCTCAGGATTTCGTAACTTTTTCCTGATGGAAGAAGGTGGAAGAGAGAATGTCTGGGGTGTGTGGGATCCTTGATTATGCTGGCTGCTTTGCCAAGGCAGCGGGAAGTGTAGACAGAGTCAATGGATGGGAGGCTGGTTTGTGTGATGGATTGGGCTACATTCACGACCTTTTGTAGTTTTATGTGGTCTTGGGTAGAGCAGGAACCCATACCAAGCTTTGATACAACCAGAAAGAATGCTTTCTATGGTGCAGCTGTAAAAGTTGGTGAGTGTCCCAGCTGACATGCTAAATTTCCTTAGTCTTCTGAAAAAGTAGAGGCATTGGTGGGGCTTTCTTAACAATAATGTTGGCACTGGGGGGACCAGGACAGGTTGTTGGTGATCTAGACACCTAAAAACTTGAAGCTCTCGACCCTTTCTACTTCGTCCCCGTTGATGTAGACAGGGGCATGTTCTCCTTTACACTTCCTGAAGTCGATGACAATCTCTTTCATTTTGTTGACATCGAGGGAGAGATTATTGTCATTGCACCAGTTCACCAGATTCTCTACCTCATTCCTGTACTCTGTCTCATCTTTGTTTGAGATCTGTTCCACTACAATGGTGTCATCAGCAAACTTGAAAAGTAAATTGGAGGGGAATTTGGCTACACTGTCATAGGTGTATAACGAGTGTAGTAAGGAGCTGAGAACACAGCCTTGTGGGACACCACAATGTACAATGCACAATCCCATGTACTCAACATGAAACAAACTATGGATACAATTTCTTTACTGTATGGAATAGAATCATTGCAGTGCAGAAGGAAGCCATTTGGCCCATTGAGCCTGCACCAACAACAATCCCATCCAGGCCCTTCCCTGTAACACCACGTCTACCCTACTAACACCCCTGACGTTAAGAGGTCCCATGGTCAATCCACCTAACCTGCACATCTTTGGAGTGTGGGAGGAAACCGGAGGAAACCCACACAGACACGGGGAGAATGTGCACACTCCACACAGACAATTGCCCGAGACTGGAATTGAATTTGTGTCCCTGGTGCTGTGAGGCAGCAGTGCTAACCACTGTGGCACCGCGCTGCGCTGAGGAGAGATGTAGTTGCACTGGGGGCGGTTCAGAGGAGGTTCACTAGGTTTTTTGCAGAGATGACAAGTTTGTCTAATGAAGATTCGAATCCTGCCATGGCAGATGCTGGAATTTGAATTCAATAACACAAATTAAGAATCTACTGATGACCATGAAACCATTGTTGATTGTTGGAAAAACCCATTTGGTTCACTAATGTGCTTTAGGGAAGGAAATCTGCTGTCCTTACCCGGTCTGGCCTACATGTGACTCCAGAGCCACAGCAACGTAACTGACTGTTAAATGTCCTCCAGGATGGGCAATAAATGATGGCCCAGCCAATGACATCTGTAACCCATGAACAAATATTTTTAAACATTCCTAATCCCAACCTGAACATTTTTGAACAGTTGAGGAAGAGACCAGGGAAGAGGAGAGGCATCTGTAGCTGTTAAACTTGTCATTGGCCCTAGGTCCTTGTGGATGGCATTGAAGAGCCGCGTGTTAGGGATGAAGATCATGGGAGAGGGGGTAGGATACACCTTCCCAGACTGATGGCGATGATCACAACCTCTTCACTAGGGCCACTGGACAGGTGCAACAAATGTCAACTGCTCACCCTGAATATGTGTCTGAGGCCAAATGACCAATGCGATGCAGGAAACTAGAAAGAGATGAAAATCAGAGCCTGAATCTCAGCCAGTGCAGCCTTCCCCTAGCACTGCACAAAGAATGTGTGTCTGGAGCACAACCTGAACTCCTAAACCTCTGGCTACGAAGCCACATCCAATATACAAAAATACATCCAAAGCCTCAGTCCAAACCATAGTGAGAAGTCTCACAACGCCATGTTAAAGTCCAACAGGCTTATTTGGTGGCGTGGGCTTTTGGGGCACTGCCCCTTCGTCGGGTGGGTGGGGAGTTGGGTTCACAAAGAGGGCGTGTGTAGGCGCGGACTCGGCTTGCAGGATGATGGTTGAAATGTGAGTCTTGGCAGGTAATCAAGTCTTTACAGGTGCAGACAATGTGAGTGCAGAGAGGGTTAAGCACAGGTTAAAGAACTGAGGATTGTCGCCAGCCAGGATAGTTAGCAAGATTTTGCAAGCCCAGGCAAGTCGTGGGGGTTACAGATAGTGTGACATGAACCCAAGATCCTGGTTGAGGCCGTCCTCATGTGTGCGGAACTTGGCTATCAGTTTTTGCTCGGCGATTCTGCATTGTTGTGTGTTGTGAAGGCCGCTTTGGAGAACGCATTGGGTGGCACGGTAGCACAGTGGTTAGCACTGCTGCTTCACAGCTCTAGGAACCTGGGTTCAATTCCTGGCTTGGGTCACTGTCTTTGTGGAGTTTGCACATTCTCCTCATGTCCACGTGGGTTTCCTCTGGGTGCTCCAGTTTCCTCCCACAATCCAAAGATGTGCAGGTTAGGTTGATTGGCCATGCTAAAAGTGCCCCTTAGTGTCCTGAGGTGCATAGGTTAGAGGGAGTAGCGTGTAAAATATGTAGGAAAATGGGGATAGGGCCTGGGTGGGATTGTGGCCGGTGCAGATGCGACGGGCCGAATGGCCTCTTTCTGCACTGTATAGTTCTATGATTCTATGATTCTATGATTCACAGTGCGCATAATGGGGTGAAGACTACTGAGCTGTAATCCATGAATCTTAGAATCCCTACAGTGCAGAAGGAGGCCATTCAGCCCATCAAGTTGAGTCTCCACTGACCACAATACTTACTCTAGCTAGCCCCTTGACATTAGGATCAATTTTAGCATGGCCAATTAACTTAACTTGTACATCTTTGGACTGTGGGAAGAAACCCACACAGACACGGGGAGAACGTGCAAGCCCCACACAGACAGCAAACCGAGGCCGGAATTAAACCTGGTGTCTGCGAGGCAGCAGTGCTAACCACTGATGATGAATGGAGTGAGTAAAGTAGCTTTGAGAGGATCAGCTGAGGATAGAGCAAGAGGCTGGGAAAATGAGCTTAAACACAGAAAGCAGACAAACGGATATCGACTGTTCGAGGTGTCAGGTTAGATTATTGCCCAGGAACTGTGGAAACAGATTGGAGCCTGGAGCTGAATATCTGGAATATCACAAGAAGCCAAGGAACAATGGACAGATGGAGCCTCTGGTAAGAGTCAATTTGAACAATTTAACAAGAATGGCTTGGCCAAGGTGTAAGTCTTTCAGTCAGTGTTTAAATATAACCGGATGGAAGTTGACACAGATGTAACTGAAGCAGGAGGATTGGCAGAAGGGAGTGTGTTCTTACATTTTTTAATTAACACTGGATTATTAATGTTGGCAGCTCTGAAAGGCATCACTGTGGCTAAATAATCATTAAGAAAATTCCTTTGGTCGGTGTTTAATGCGATTTATAAATGTTAATAATTTCATAGACATGTATCCAAAGAGCCTGAACTACACAGAACGATGCACTGAGATGTCACGGCTAGTCAAAAGAAGAATGTAGATGACCAAAATAATTCAGTTTTATGGCAATGTCTGGAATAAGATCGTGTTCCATTGAATTATAGAGTCCCTACAGTGCAGTAAGAGGCCATTCAGCCCGTCAAGTCAGCACCAACTCTCCTTCTTTACTCAGGGAGTAGTAAGGGCGTGGAATGCCCTGCCTGCAACTATAGTGGGTTCGCCAACATTAAGGGCATTTAAATGGTCATTGGATAAACATATGGATGATTTTGGAATAGTGTAGGTTAGATGGGCTTTAGATTGGTTTCACAGGTTGGCACATCATTGAGGGCTGAAGGGCCTGTACTGTGCTGTAATGTTCTATGTTCTATAGAAAAGCCTCCTACCCAGGCATTGCCCTGCCCTATCCTCATATTCCCACACAGTTAACATGACCAATCGCCCTAACCTACGCATCTTTGGACACTAAGGGGCAATTTAGCATGGCCAATCCACATAACCATCTCATCTTTGAACTGTGGGAGAAAACTGGATCACCCAGGGGAAACCCATGTGTACATGAGGAGAATGTGCAAACTCCACACAGACAGTCGTCCGAGGGTGGGATTGAACCTGGGTTCCTGGAGCAGTGAGGCAGCAGTGCTAACCACTGTGCCATTGTGCGGCTCTGTTCTTCCCGCATTCACCTTCATCCTCACTTTTTTTGAAATCAAAGATGATCACAGCCTAGTCTAACACAATGTTTCTCAGGACTTCAAATCAGTGAAGCTCTTCACCTCTCCTAGTCATTCTTCTTCCCTATCATCATGACATCTTCAAAATCCAGGGCAGGGAAGGTCCGTTCCCCACTCACTGAACCGCCTTTCCTACATTTCTGAACTTTACTGCTCTTCATTCTTCACCTCTTGCCTCTGTTTCTTCATGTGGAAACTGGAAATGTAAACCATTGCCCTGGATTGGGATTGGGTTCTGGAATGATAAGACTCATGTCTCTGCTGCCTGGGCAGCACGGTAGCATAGTGGTTAGCACTGCTGCCTCACAGCGCCAGGGATCTGGGTTCAATTCCCCGCTTGGTTCTCTGTCTATGTGGAGTCTGAACATTCTCCCTGTGTCTGTGTGGGTTTCCTCTAGGTACTCCAGTTTCCTCCCACAATCCAAAAGATATGCTGGTTAGGTGCATTGACCCGAACAGGCGTCAGACAGTGGAGACCAGGGGAATTTTGCAGCAACTTCATTGCAGTGTTAATATAAACCTCACTTGTGAGTAATAAATAAAACTTTTAACTTTGAAATTTTAGCAGAGCCAGCTTTGATAAGGAGATGTAACAAAGATATACAAGACATCCACTGATATTCAGTGGTTCATGTATTATGTTGCTGATATTTCTCATCCCAGTAAATCCAAGATTTGGGATGGAAGCTGTGAATCATAGCGTCATAAAGTCACACATTACAGAAGTGTCTCTTTGGCCCATTGAGTCTGCACCAACAAGACTACACTACATCTACACTAACCCCATTTCCCAGCAATTGGCCTATAGTTTTGAACATTTTGACATTTCAAGTGTTCATCCCCATTTTAAAAGCTGTGAGGTTTCCTGCCTCTACTACCCTCCCAGGCAGTGCACTCCAGACTCCCATTGCCCTCTGGATGATTTTATTTTTCCTCAAATCCCCTCTAAACCATCTGCCCCTCATCTTAAAACTATGCCCCCTCATGATTGACCCTCCAACCAAGGGGAACAGTTGCTTCCTACCCACCCTGTCCACACTCCTCATAATCGTATACATCTCATCATGTCCTCCCTCAGCCTTCCCTGCTCTAAAGAAAACAACACAAGCCTATCCAGCCTGTCTTCATCGCTGAAACACTCTATCCCAGGCAGCATCCTGGTGAATCTCCTCTGCACCCTCTCCAATACAATCATATCCTTCCTATAGTGTGGAGACCAGAACGGCACACAGTACCCTTACTGTGGCTTAACGAATATTTTATACAGCTCCATCACAATCTCCCTGATCTTATAATCTATGCCACGACTAATAAAGGTAAGTATCCCATATGCCTTCTTAACCACCTGATTCGCCTGCCCTGCTGCCTTTAGGGATCTGTGGACCATCACCCCGCGATCCCTCTGTTCCTCTGAGCTTCCACTTTGGTGCCATTCATTGAGTACTACCTTGTCTTGTTCGTCAATCCAAAGTGCATCATCTTGCACTTTTCAGGGTTAAATTGCATTTGCCACTGATCTGCCCATCTGACCAACCTGTCTGTATCTTCCTGCAGCCTAAAACCTTCTTCCTCACAATTAACCACTCTTCCAGTCGTTGTGTCAATCACAAAATTCCTCATCAACCCTCCCCCACACTACCCCTCCCCCACATTCTCATCCATATCATTTATATATACCACTAACAATAAAGGACCTAGCACTGAGCCCTGTGGCACACCACTGGACACTGGCCTCCAGGCACACAAACTGCCTTCTATCACCACAACATCTTTTAAAGACCCTTCCAAGATATCATCCCTCCTGAGTGCAGTAACTGACTTCTGAATTAATAATATGACATGAATTCATGAAAACTGAAAACTCGTGTTCCATTCTATAAATAGTAGCACAGAAATCAAACAGCTTTAAAACAACTGTCACAAATTTCAGATCAGCATTAAATATTCTCTTCTGTTGCACATCTTCCAGAAGTTGCTCTTATATCTCTTATGATTCCAATGTATAGACACATACGACGTGGGCCTTGTAACAATGAATTGTTCTGTTATGTAAGTTGGATATTACAATTTTGCATATGGTTCACATGTTATTGTTCTCGCTTCCTCAAGAGTGACTGGTAGAAACATAGAAACAGAAAAAACTACAGCACAATACAGGCCCTTTGGCCCACAAAGTTGTGCCGAACATGTCCCTACCTTAGCGATACTAGGCTTACCTATAACCCTCTATTTTACTAAATTCCATGTACTTACCTAAAAGTCACTTAAAAGACCCTATTGAATTCGCCTCTATCACCACTGCCGACAGCGCATTCCATGCGCCCACCACTCTCTGAGTGAAAAACTTACCCCTGACATCTCCTCTGTACCTACTCCCCAGCACCTTAAACCTGTGTCCTCTTGTGGCAACCATTTCAGCCCTGGGAAATAGCCTCTGACTATCCACTCGATCAATACCTCTCAACATCTTATAAACCTCTATCAGGTCGCCTCTCAACCTTCGTCTCTCCAGGAAGAAAAGGCCAAGCTCCCTCAACCCTATGCTCATAAAGCATGCTCCCCATGTAAATCTCCTCTGCACCCTTTGGTAATAGTTCCAACAAAGTAAGACCAAATATAAACAACAGCCTACATTTCTATAGCCCCTTTAACAAAGCAAATCATCTTGAGTGAGGCATTATTAAATCAGACTTGTCATTGAATGTCAAAGGGGTGATGGTTAGATTCTCACTTGTTGGAGATGGTCATTGCCTGGCATTTGTATGGCACCTATGTTACTTGTGACTTGCCAGCCCAAGCCTGAATATTGTCCAGGTTTTGCTGCATTTGGACATGGGCTGCTTCAGTATCTGAGCAGTCGTGAATGGTGCTGAACATTGGGCAATCATTAGTAAACATCCCTACTTCTGACCTTAGAAAAGTCATTGATGAAGCAGCTGAAGATGGTTGGGTCCAAGACACTTCCTTGAGGATAGGACACTACCAAGTAGGGCCCAAAAGGGGCAGAAAATGAAGGGTAATGGTTGATGGGTTTTTTGTGTTCAATAGACTGTTTCCAGTTTTCATAGGGCTCAGTATCAAGTACTTTGCTTCTTGTGGGATTTGTATGTTCAGGAAGGTTAACAAAGCAAAAAACTGCGCAATAAATGGAAGGATACTGAGCAGTGTTTAGGAATACAGGAAATTTGCAGTGCATGTCGACAATTACATAAAGGTAGTTGGGCAGGATAGTTCCATTTGGATTTTATTAAGAGTAAATGCTGTGTTTTTCAAATCCCAGAAGGAAAACTTGAAACAACAATCCTCAACTGTATTTGCAATTTGTACAGCATGAGGACAGGTTTGAAATGCAGAAATGTTGTCCCTGGCTATTAACGATAATTTTATACCAAAGTAAATGTTTATTAAGAAATAAGAAAACAGCAATAAGGTTAAAATAGAAGAGCATTTAAATAAGGCAATGGCTTCACACAATGTCAATACTTTAAACAGTTCCAACCAATCTTAATTTAACTCCCTTCAGAGCTAACTCTCCCCAGTCTGTTCCACAACACTTTATAGATTTTAAGTTCCATAAAAATCCAGTAACATTCACTATACTGTGCCTTCAGCTTTGTTAGGGTTGTTTCTTGGCTAAAGTAGCAGTTTGCTTTTCAAATCTGGATTATTTCATACTGCTTGCTAGGAGTTATGATGTGGAAATGCCGGCGTTGGACTGGGGTAAGTACAATAAGAAGTCTCACAACACCAGGTTAAAGTCCAACAGGTTTATTTGGTAGCACAAGCTACAAGCTTTCAGAGAGCTGCTCCTGCATCAGGTGAGTGAGGAGTTGTGTTCACAAACAGGCCATATAAAGACACAAACTCAATTTACAATATAATGGTTGGAATGCGAGTTTTTACAGGTAATCAAGTCTTGAAGGTACAGACAATGTGAGTGGAGAAAGGGTTAAGCACAGGTTGAAGAGATGTGTATTGGCCTGGTTGGAGATAACACACATCTCTTTAACCTGTGTTTAACCCTCTCTCCACTCACATTGTCTGTATCTTTAAAACTTGATTACCTGTAAAGACTCGCATTCCAACCATTAGCTTGTAAATTGAATTTGTGTCATTATATGCCCTGTTTGTGAACTGAACTCCTGCTTACCTGATGAAGAAGCAGCGCTCTGAAAGCTTGTAGCTTGTGCTACTAAATAAACCAGCTAGACTTTAACCTGGTGTTGTGAGACTTCTTACTGTGCTGGGAGTTAAACAGCTAAACCTGCTACTGCCTCAGATCTACAACATAGGTTCCCTGCATAGGTTTCAGTATCTCCTTAAATATGTTTTTCCCTTTGACCTCTCCCCTACCTGACCAAATATCACCAAAACAGCACTCTCCCACATGTAACCAACTTCATTTTTCTATTTTAGTTATCAGAGCTAAAAGGAAATCAAACTCACTTTATCACCCTTCCTTATGACACCTTTCTTTCACATCTTGCATAGAAAATAGGAAACATAGAAAATAAGTGCAGGAGTAGGCCATTTGGCCCTTTGAGCCTGCACCACCATAATTCATATTTCATCCTTTGTAACCCATTCAGATATATTCCTGTTCTGTATCCATACTTGCTAAATTGCCTTAGCTGAGCATTTGTTTGCAGTCTTGCTGGGCTCACTAACTTATCAAATGCACAGTTTAGATTCACACAATCACTCTGCCTCTTACCTTAATTGCTCTTCCAATAGTTTAAAATAGGAGCTGAACATAACAAACAGGAAATGTTCCAATTTACTGGATTTCCCTGATTTCTTTTCATGACAGCTGACATGGGTACAATGTGCTGAGTACTTTCCTGCCATGTTGTGCATTTCTATAAATCTGTGATGCTGTAAACCTCCTTAATTACCTGTCACTCCTGCATGTTGTATTTCTGAGTTATGTACAAGAACACCCAAATCTCTCACAGTACCAACACTCGCCTCTGTCTCCGCTTTCAAAACACATCCTGTTTTTATTCTTCCTATCGGATTGGATGGTTTCACTCTTCCCCACATTGTAATCAATTTGCCATCTTGTTTCCCAGTCACATAACCATTTATAACCCTTTACAATCTCTTTGCAGCCTTACAGTATCTTTACTCACCTAAGATTTTATCATCAAGAAAATTGGATGTATTCCACTTGGCCCCTTTATCTGCAGCAAGACCAGGTTAAAGTCCAACAGGTTTATTTAGTAGCACAAGACTAGTTCTGATGACCAGAGTCCAATTTCTCGCTCTCCGAATGATCATTGAGTCTGGTGCGTGCCTTTCCCTTTATCTATGTCATTGATATAGTTTGCAAATAGCTGGGCCCCAAGCATTGGCCCTTGCAAAACTTTATGAGATACATCCTGAAAGTGGCCTGTAATGTGGAACTGAGCCACGACAGATCAGCCATGATCTTATTGAATGGTGGGGCAGGCTCGAAGGGCTAGATGGCCTACTCCTGCTCCTATTTCTTATGTTCTTATCCCTATATACCAATATGTTCTTTGAAAATTCTACTGTGGAGACATACAAAGAACAAAGAACAAAGACAATTCCAGCACAGAAACAGGCCCTTCGGCCCTCCAAGCCTGCACCGACCATGCTGCCCAACTGAATTAAAATCCCCTACCCTTCCGGGCACCATTTCTCTCTATTCCCATCCTATTCATGTATTTGCCAAGATGCCCCTTAAAAGTCACCACCGTATCTGCTTCCGCTACCTCCCCCGGCAACAAGTACCAGGCACCCACTACCCTCTGTGTAAAAAATCAGCCTCGTACATCTCCTTTAAACCTTGCCCCTCGCACCTTAAACCTGTGCCCCTAAGAATTGACTCTTGCACCCTGGGAAAAAGCTTCTGACTATCCACTCTGTCCATGCCTCTCATAATCTTGTAAACTTCTATCAGGTCTCCCCTCAACTTCCGTCGCTCCAGTGAGAACAAACCAGGTTTCTCCAACCCCTCCTCATAGCTAATGCCCTCCATACCAGGCAACATCCTGGTAAATCTTTTCTGTACCCTCTCCAGAGCCTCCACACCCTTCTGGTAGTGTGGTGACCAGAATTGAACACTATATTCCAAGTGCGGCCTAATTAAGGTTCTATAAAGCTGCAACGTGACTTGCCAGTTTTTAAACTCAGTCCCCCGGCCGATGAAGGCAAGCATGCCGTATGCCTTCTTGACTACCTTCTCCACCTGCGTTGCCACTTTCAGTGACCTGTGTACCTGTACACCCAGATCCCTTTACCTATCATTACTCTTAAGGGTTCTGCCATTTACTGTATATTTTCTATCTGTATTAGACCTTCCAGAATGCATTACCTCACATTTGTCTGGATTAAACTCCATCTGCCATCTCTCTGCCCAAGTCTCCAACTGATCAATATCCTGCTGTATCCTCTGATGGTCCTTATCGCTATCCGCAAATCTACCAATCTTTGTGCTGTCCGCAAACTTAATAATGAAACCACTTACATTTTCCTCCAAATCATTTACATATACAAAGTATACACAAAGTATTTGTTTCACTATCTTCGCTGTTCCCACTTTGTCCATTAAAATCTCTCACCTCTGTCTCTCAGGGATCCATATTTACTTTTGCTGCTCTCCCTTTCGCCATAGTTGTTGAAGCTCTGCCCTTTGTTATTTTATATTTCTAGTGGGTTCCTTGCAGGGCTGAGGGGGTGCTGCTATATTGTGGAGGGTCCCTTCCCAAGGCTGAGGCACTGAATCGAGATTGTACTTGGTTTGGCTGGAGGTAAACAAGCAAAGTCAGACAGTAGCACTCCGCAGTGTCCTGGCCGACAATTTCCCCACAGTCTGAGACAGGTGACTGACAAATCTGATGCTGTATTATCACAGATACAACATCAGTTGCAACATTCCCCCACCCTTTGCCTTAATGGGACAGGAACAACATTGGAGTTCAGGTGTATGATTCTGTACAGGTGGAGTCACAGGTAGATAGGGCAATGAAGAAGTCTTTTGGCATGGTGGTTTTCATAGAAACATAGAAGATATGAGCAGGAGGAAGCCATTTGGCCCTTCGAACCTGCTCCGTCATTCATCACAATCATGGCTGATCATAGAACCCTACAGTGCAGAAAGAGGCCATTCGGCCCATCGAGTCTGCACTGAACACAATCCCACCCAGGCCCTGTCCCCATATCCCTACATATTATACCCACTAATCCCTCTAACCTAGACATCCCTGGATAATAAGGGGCAATTTAGCACGGCAATCAACCTAACCCGCACATCTTTGGACTGTGGGAGGAAACTGGAGTACCCGGAGGAAACCCACGCAGACACGAGGAGAATGTGCAAACTCCACACAGACAGTGACCCGAGCCGGGAATTGAACCCAGGACCCTGGAGCTGTGAAGCAGCAGTGCTAACCCACTGTGCTACCGTGCCGCACCCCCCCCACCATGCTACCGTGCCGCCCCATATCGTCCAACTCAATAGCCTAATCCTGCTTTCTCTCCATAACCTTTCACCCCATTTGCCCCAAGTGCTATATCTAGCTGCCTCTTGAATAAGTCAGGGCATTGAGTATTAAAGTTGGGAAGTTGTGTTACAGTTATACAGGATGTTGGTGAGGCTGCACCTGGAGTATTGTGTTCAGTTTTGGTCGCCTTGCTATAGGAAAGATGTTATCAAACTGGAGAGAGTGCAGAAGAGATTTACAAGGATGCTGCCAGGACTCGAGGGACTGAGTTATAGGGAGGGATTGGACAGACTAGGACTTTTCTCTTCGGAGCGTAAGAGATTGAGGAGTGACCTTATAGAGGTGTATAAGATCATGAGACGCATGGATAGGGTGAATGCATTCAGTCTTTTCCCAGGGTTGGGGAATTGAGAACTAAAGGGCATAAGTTTAAGTTAAGAGAGGAAAAAAATCAATGGGAACCTGAGGGGCAACTTTTTTATACACAGGATGATGCGTGTGTGGAATGAGCTGTTGGAGGAAATGGTTGAGGCAGGACATTGACAATATTTAAAAGGCTTTTGGACAGATCTATGGATAGGAAAGGTTTAGAGGGATATGGGCCAAATGCTGGCCAATGGGGTTAGCTTAGATAGGCATGTTGGTCAGCACGGACCAGTTTGGGCTGAAGGGCCTGTCTCCGTGCTGTGGATTCAAGGATTCTCATTTTGGGAGTTTGAGAACCTCACAGTCCTGTTAATGTGGTGATGCTAATGACTATTGAGTGTCCAAAGCACCTGTCTGTTTCAGGCTACAGGCCCCTGCTGATATGGAAATCGATATTGGGTGACATTCATAGATTTCTCATCACCATTTGGAGCTGGAAGGATTGGAACTCACGAACAATGAGGGAGAAGAAGGCTGGCCCAACCTCAGTGCTGAATTTTTTCGATAAGTGTTTGAGGGACATGAATTAACCTTCCAAGAAATCTGGGCTTCTGATATGCTGAGACATCCAGTATCTACAATCAGGACCCTGGCCCACCCCCGGGACTCCCTAGCCTTTAGCTTTGCTTCATTTTCCTTTGCCAAACCTGGTGATCTGTGCGGGGTACACCCTTGTGGCACTGACAGCTCATCTGAGAAATGTCAAAATCATGACCCGGGGGCATGCAGAGGTTAAAATCGAGCCCAATGTGTGAAAGCTCTTGAGGAATTTCTCTGGAGATGTGATAAGTTGTGATATGAAAGCAAGTGGGTTATTTCTTCATTATAATAATTGAATTAAAAGCAAACAGCATAAATCTGGGAGGACAGACACTAAATCATTTATAATATGCAGCAGTTAACAGATGGTTCACTAAGTGGAGACTTCCTCTGAAGTTAATTGTATATTTTTTATGAGGCAAATTAGCCGAGGTTTCATCCAGTCAGCTTTTCACTTTAACCCCTGAGGCGAAAATACTGTTCCATCACATTCTGTTTTATTTCAAGCTTCTATCGATTGCACTGGAGGTGACTAAACCTGCAAGGACATTTCCACAACTGTCCTTCAGAAACTCCGCACTCACAGCTAGAATTACTTGTAATTTTCTATTTTAAGAAACTTTAGGTTTTAAGGATTGCATCTTAAATGAAGCAAGTGAGAAGGATGAGAGTGAGAATTCTCAATAACCAGACAAAAAGTGTGCAACCAAATCATCAATACACAGCAAACTATCAGCAACCTGAGAGAGAGGAACAAATAGAGAGAAATAGAGGGGAAGAAGGGAGAGGAAGAGGAATGGAGAGACAGAGAGGGACAGGGAAAAGGGAGAGAGAGACAGGGAAAGGGGGAGAGAGAGGCAAAGAGGGAGAGAGATAGAGAAAAGGGAGAGAGAGAGGCAGAGAAAAAGGAGAGAGAGAGACAGAAAAAAGAGAGGGGGCAGAGAAAAGGGAGGGAGATAGAGTAAAGGGAGAGAGAGAGGTAGAGAAAAGGGAGAGAGGCAGAAAAAATAGAGAGAGAGGCAGAGAAAAGGGAGAGAGCAAGGTAGGGAAAAGAGAGGGAGAGAGAGAGAGAGACAGGGAAAAGGAAGAGAGAGAGGCAGAGAAAAGGGAGGCGGAGAGGTAGGAGAAAGAGTATGGGACATTAAATTAGTGAAATGCTGTCCATACCAGCTGTACAATCCAGGCTGAAATGGAACAGAGAGGTGTCACATAGACTGAGCTGGAGACTATCAACATGGCCAGCTGTCCCTCGATTCCAGGATGACACCTACTCAGGGGCATGAGGTCTGTCATGTGTCTTTATGTGACTGAACAGGCCAATTCTCAACCCACAGGTTCCTGGGGTACCTGAGGAAGGATGGTCTGTGAGGTGGAAGGATCTGGAATGCAGGTATTGCTTCCTTCTCTCTGCCACATCATTAACGTGCTGAGACTCAAAGTGTGTTACAGTTTGATGGACAAGTTGTTGCCATTCTGAAGGATGGGTAGTGAGCAACTTGCACTCAGTAATGGGAATGTTGCATATTTTGAGAGAGCTTTAGTGTGTTTCCTTCTTCCTCCCCAGGATGTCAATCATTGAGAGTTGAGGGAATAGGTCCTGGTGGTCACAGTGTCCAGTCAAACAAAGCTGTGCGATAGCCCCCCAGTCTATCTGACAGTGGCTGTTTATATCGACGATCAACTTCCCTCTGCTGCCAGTATTAAATGCTGCTTTGAGAGAAAACTCTTTAACCCCAGTTGCCTCTGTGTCAAAGCTAAACTGATGTCCATAGCTTTATATGATCTACAGCTGTGGGTGACTGCAGTGTCAGTGCCCACCCTACCTAAGCCACTTACAATCTCTCTAATTCTTCATACGAGAAACTTGACCTGTCTTTGAATGTTGCCAAAAAAAATTCATGCATCATTGCACAGCAAGTCAGTCAATCACCCACCTCCCATGGAGAGTGGCTGAGAATGAAAAGCCAGGGCAGGGAGAGTTCTTCCTGAGCTCCACTCTCTAGACCAAGGGCTCCTAGGCTGACAAACTCACTGATTTATAAATTAGCAGCTCTCATACACTTTTGCGCATGGACCTGTCAAGTCCAATAAAAGGCTCCATGGACCACATTCACACGCTCTGTAAAAAAGCTGATTCGAATTCCTGGGAAGAACAGCATGTCTTTCGATGAAGCAGTATTGAGGGGCTGGTTGGTTCCAAGCTGGAGAATTTCAACCTCGTGTCCACCTCCACGTTCAGCTAATTCCGCTGTGTCTCCAACCCCACAGCTGCTGAAACTCTGATCACCCAGTTTTGGGCTGTAACAGTGACCTCAATCTTGCTGTAATTCATTCTTATAACCAATGGGGCCAGAGGACTCACTCTGGTATTATTATCTCAGCAGATCAGTCCTGATCTCATTGAATAATGGAGAAGGCTTGATGGGCCAAATGGTCTAATTTTGTTCCCGTATCTTACGGTCTTATCCAGATGCTGGGGATAAAGACTTTCATCTGTTCTCCCTCATGGCATTGGTTGCCACGATGTGGAGTTGCTGGAGTTGGATTGGGGTAGGCTCAGTAAGCAGTCTCACAACACCAGGTTAAAGTCCGACAGGTTTATTTGGTAGCATGAGCTTTCGGAGCACTGCCTCGTCATCAGGTGATGAAGCAGTAGTGTTCCAAAACCTCGTGCTACCAAATAAACCTGTTGGAATTTAACCTGGTGTTGTGAGACTACTTACTGGGCATTGGTTGTGACATTGCAGGTTGGTAAATGCATTCTGTATCAGCCTGTGAACCAACTGGAAGATTCAGGTGGACTGCCAGTGACTGATGGACTAGATCCGGAGAACCACTGCTGTGTATAAAGCCTTCACTGTGAGGATAAAGCCCAGGAGAAAGAGTTCATTTTTACATTGAGCTCAACGATCTAAACTGATATTTGATATGGGGAAACTGCACATTGAGGAGATCGTTCAGACATTTGTCCATTGTCTTTTTCTCAGCCCCAGCACTTATACACTCAGGTACTTGGTTTTCAGTACTGAGAGTGATGAAGGCAGATTCACACATTGAGTGGTTAGGATCTGGAATGTACTGTCTGAGAGTGCGGTGGAGACAGATTCACACAGTGAGTGGTTAGGATCTGGAATGTACGGTCTGAGAGTGTGGTGGAGACAGATTCACACAGTGAGTGGTTAGGACCTGGAATGTACTGTCTGAGAGTGTGGTGGAGACAGATTCACACAGTGAGTTGTTAGGATCTGGAATGTACTGTCTGAGAGTGTGGTGGACACTGATTCACACAGCAAGTGGTTAGGATCTGGAATGTACTGTCTGAGAGTGTGGTGGACACTGATTCAAATGGGGCATTCAAAAGGGAATGAGACTTTAATGACTTTTATCTGAAAAGGGTGAATGTGCAGGGTTATGTGGAAAGGGTGGGAATTGGCATCAGGTGAACTGCTCATTGGGCTAACCAAGCAGAGTTGATGGGCTTCTTTCTATGCTGCAGCTGTTTTGCACATTTGAAGCCAGGGGCAGATAAAGTATTAAATGCCGAAATCCAGATCATACACAAGATCTGGAACTGATCTCACTGCCCTACATCTGCCTGCAGTTCTCTCTCAACATCCGAGGCACTCTCTGGTAACACCCCTGGAGCTCTCTCTCAATATCCCTGGAACTCTCTCTCAATATCCCTGGAGCTCTCTCTCAATGTCCCTGGAGCTCTCTCTCAATACTCATCGCTTCCACAGTTCTCACGGAGATTATTGGGGAAGGTATTTTGCTAACGATTTGCTCGGTTTGATTTCATTTTCTCCAACACTTTCTCAGGTTAATGCGAGTGTGCGCACATAGGGAGAGGACAGGTGGAGAGGGTGGTGTTACTGAGTGAGGGGCTGCTCCCTGAACAGATACTTCCTCCCTCCCCCTCCGGGTGGAGATAGGCTGCTCCGGGAAAATCACTCAATGGGATTGAGTCCAGCTACAGCCCAGGGGGGACAGAGATAGGTTACAGCCCAGAACTGGAGAACTGTATGAAGGAGAGCGAGTGAAGAGGACAGAGAGAGAGAGAGAAACTGGTACATTCTTTCATTCTTTTAACAGAGACTGCGTGGAGAGTGGTTTAACCCGAGGGAAGGAGAGATTCGGAGTGTATTCGCTCAGACAATGGAAGACGGCAGGGTGAGAAAGGGAGAGATAGAGTGATAGAGAGATAAGAGTGAAAAAATAAGGTAAGAGAGAGAGAGAAAGAACTGGAAAGGGGGAGGCGAGGGATCGGATGTCTCACCCTCCAGGATGATGCCCTCGCTGTGGGCTAACTTTGCCCTGCTGCTGCTGATGGTCACGGAACTCTGTCCAGGTAAGATTCCTGCAGTTAGTCTCACTGTTTCACCCACACAGACATCCCGATCAGTTACCTCCAGGACAGGGCTGGCAGGGGCCCCCAGTCTGCCTGCCACTAATCTCGGTCTAACTGCACCCAGGAAATGCCACCTCTCACATAAAGTGATATTCCCTCTCACACACACTCCCACTAATTGTCACACTCTCCTATACTACTCACACACTTTAATATTCACTCCTCACTAATACTCACACACTAATACTCACTCACACACTCTAACTAATATTCATTCCTCACTAATATTCACACTCCCCCACTAATATTCACCTACACACTAATAATATTCACTCCTCATTAGTATTCACTTCTTCCTAATGCTCACTCACTAATATTCACTCTCACATTGTCACACCCACATTCATCAATATTCACACACTCACTCATGAATACTGTCACTCTGATACATTCTCACACTTGTTCTTACACACACTCTCATTCACCCCCTCACTCTCAGACACTGACACCCCTTCAGATTTCTGATTCCAGAAATATTTTCTCAATCCACTCCATTCAAATCCATTCCTGTCTTTTTCACATCACAAGTGACCCAGGGACCCCCTTTACCTGATGCTGCTGAGTCTTGTATTAACTCCATCCTCCTGATCCCCCTATCCCCAGGTAGGCAGATTGTGCTCAGATGGTGAGACATCAAGGCTAAACTTTCAGTGATCGCTAGGAGTGAATTCTGTGCGATTCTCTAAATGGAAGGAACTTTCTAAATGATTCTGGAATGTGATACATCGCATTTATTTCCTTCCCTTTGGTGAGAGCGGCTTGTATAGATACTGATCAATGTGCATTCTTATTAATGAGTTCTAACCTTGACTTCAGAAACGGATTCCTGCCTAAGTATCTCCGCTTTGTTCTGTGGGTTCACCCAGTGCCAGGTGGGTGATTGGGGGTTGATTTTGTTTCTGGGGGTGTTGGATATTCAGATTTAGATGAGGGTTGCTGTGCTGGGTTTATTTTCAGAGCAGGCTGCACACAGACTGGGTAATCTCACTCTCAGACAGTGTGTGAAACTAACTGTCCAAGGGGCAGACTGAGAGGCCGGCTCCCTGAGCGATTACAACAGTAACACAGCAGAATATCCATTACATTTACACTGACTAACCCTACAGCCTCACACACTGGGGTGTAGACTGCAAATCCCTCTGGCTGTTTTATATTAAAAAATCCTCAATGACATCCATGAAAGATAAATATTTTACACGTTTTTTTTGCTGCAATCGATCTCTGAATAACGTCCCTGTTCGGTTCCTATTTCATCCTGATAGAACCTCTTGGAGGTTAAAAACTGGAGTATTCAAGAACAGCTTCTTCCCTGCTGCTGTCAGACTTTTGAATGAACCTACCTTGCATTAAGTTTACCTTTCTCTACATCCTAGCTATGACTGTAACACTACATTCTGCACCCCCTCCTTTCCTTCTCTATGAATGGTATGCTTTGTACAGCATGCAAACAAGAGGGGCAGCATGGTGGCACAGTGGCCAACATTGCTGTCTCATAGCATCAGGGACCTGGGTTCAAATCTGGCCTCGGGTCACTGTCTGTGTGGAGTCTGCACATTCTCCCCGTGTCTGCGTGGGTTTCCTCCAGGTGCTCCGGTTTCCTCCCACAGTGCAAAGATGTGCGGGTTAGGTTGATTGGCCATGTTAAATTGACCCGAGTGTCAGGGGAATTAGTGGGGTAAATGCGTGGGGTTACAGGAATAGGTGGGATTATGGTGAGTACAGGCTTGATAGGCCAAATGCTTCTGCACTGTCAGGATTCTATGAAACAATACTTTTCACTGTGTACTAATACATGTGACAATAATAAATCAAATCAAATCAAAAAGTCCAAAATGTGGTTGCAGAGGGAGGAGCCGAGCCCTAGGCCAAGGAGTTTGGAGAGAAATATTGTAGGAATAATGGTGTTGAAGGTGGAGCTATGTAACACTACAGTCTACACTTTTCTTCTCTATGAACAGTATGCTTTGTCAGTATAGCATGCAAGAAACTATTTACTAATACATGTGACAACAATAAATCAAATTTTAAAAAAGGTGAAGTGAAGAGAAGTTTAAAAGTATTGATTTGAAACCTGAGTTATTTGGAACATGTTCCATCTGCTGACGCTGTGTTGCTAAATAACATTAACTGTTTAGACCTGTTATTTAAGCTTTGGAGGGTATTAAGCAGCTCAAAGGGTGTGGGGGGGGGGGCGCAAAAACTTCAATTTTCACCCAGAAGAATTGAACACATCATTGGAGTTGACAGTCATGGTGTAGTTTGTGAGGAACAGGGACCATCTGTCCTCTCTGGAAAGGAGGAGGGTCTGAGCACAGTTTTGAAGAAAGGCACTCACCCCCTGATGTGTAGGAGTCGGACACAGCTTCTCTCTCAACTATCCTGATTTCAGCAGATGTAAGGAGTCCTGAGCTTGTGATCGGTGCATGTATAAATGGTGACATTGTTTTGATTTTGGGATTATGGACCTTTTTCATTCCAAGATCATTGTTCAGGACTCCCCCAGTGGTTGAACTGGTAACTACACCACACGGCGTGGTACTGAATCACACAGATAAAAGCCACCCCCACTCTCCCACCCACCCCCCTCCGCCACCCAGGCACTGTCACTCACTGCGACAATAGTAATGTTCATAAAACCACACAAAAAAAACACTTGGAACATTTAGAAGAAAAACTAGAAGAGGTGGATGCTTTTGGAAAACAAACTCCGGAGCTTGGGATCTATGGTGGATCATGCACCAGAGGGCGAGGAGCATTCTGTCGGGTTGTACGGTTCGACGAGGTTGCACGGATAGGAAGGGGGAAGTCCATTAATGAGTGCCCATTCATTGTGTTCTGCCCCTCGGACAGTCCCTGCCTCGCATATGAGGTTTCTGGGCTACTGAGATGGTTCCCCACAGCCTTCACCCATAGGAACAGGAGGAGGTCATTCAGCTCCTTGAGCTTGTTTCACCGTTCAATGAAATCTTGGCTAAACTGTGACCTAACTCCACGGATCTGACTTTGCTCCATATCCTCAAAACATTTGGTAACAAAAATCTATCAATCTCAAATTTAAGATGATCAGCTGACCCAATCATGGTTTTCACCTTGAGTGTTCCTTCTCCCAGGAGAACCATAACAAAGTTGTAGAGTTCCACTCACCCTTTGCAACAGGGACTCGATATTGACTGAGCACAAGCTTTCCCCATGGACTTCAAGACAGTATTCAGAGTTAAAGCTCCAGTCTTGCCAATAGGGACTGGTGTTCCTACCTAGTATACATTACAAGCTGACTGACTCCCACAGCTACATCGATGACAGGGTCTTCACACCTGTAAGGATTTAATCCTGTTCTTTCAGTTCTTTCACCTTCATCACACCTGTTCTGATGATGCCACTTTCCAAAAACGGCGCTGCTGATATATCCCCCTTCTTCCTTAATCTTGATTTTCCACCCCCTGTGGTTCTCAACCGTGTCGAACCCCCTCCTGCGTCAAAACTCTCAACCCTTCCCCTCCCTCCCAGAACCAGGTAGGGTTCCGTTTGGCCTCACTTTACATCCCACCAATCTCTACGTTTAAAGGATCACCCTCCACCATTTCCATCAACCAGAAAAAAAGGAACTTTGATGAAGAGTCACCCAGACTGGAGACGTTGGCTCTATTCTCTCTCCGCAGATGCTGAGATTTTCCAGCAGTTTCTGTTTTTGTTTCAGATTCCAGTCTCTGCGGTAATTTCCTATGCTCCAAGCAGAGCTGAAGTAATGTTAACAAATTCCGCTGTAACGATTGGCCTTTCCTTTGCCTTTTCAGTTTGCTGTAAAGTGGAATCTCGATCTCAAGCTGAGGAGCGTCTCCTGAAAACTCTCTTCACCGGCTACAACAAATTGTCCCGACCTGTCGTCAACTCTTCTGATGCAGTCCTTGTCCACTTTGGTCTGTCGATTGCACAACTTGTAGATGTGGTATGTGGGAGAGACTGGAGGCTGTGGCAAAGATCTTGTCACATTTTGAATGTTGTTAACTAAACTTTAATGCTTCGACCCAAGGTGCTGCACAGTATTCAGAGTTAAAGTTCCAGTCTTGCCCATAGGGACTGGTGTTCCTACCTAGTATACATTACAAGCTGACTGACTCCCACAGCTACATTGATGACGGGGTGATATCGGCCAGAACTTTCCGGCTGCTCATGCCAGCGGGATTCTCTCTTCCCCTGGTAGTGAATGGAGATTTGGCTGAGTGTCAAATTCTCTGTCCTTGTTTACAGAGGCGGCGGGAAGTTAATCGCTGAAATTTCCGTGGCCATTATGTTAAAATGGATGGAGGGAGTTACCATGTAGGAATTCCATAAGATAGGAACAATACTACTTTACTGCAAAGTGACAAATTACATAATGTCAATGACATAAGAACATAAGAAATAGGAGCAGGAGTAGGCCATCTAGCCCTTCGAGCCTGCCCCGCCATTCAATAAGATCATGGCTGATCTGTCGTGGCTCAGTTCCACATTCCTGCCCTCTCCCCATAACCCTTATCCCCTCTCTTATCAAAAACCCATCAACCTGTGTCTTAAAAATATTTAGCGAGGTAGCCTCCACCACTTCAACAGGCAGAGAATTCCAGAGATTCACCACCCTTTGAGTGAAGAAGTTCCTCCTCAACTCCGTTCTAAACCGCCCCCCCTTTATCTTGAGGCTGTGCCCCTAGTCCTACTGTCCTTTCTGAGCGGGAAGAGTCTCTCCACCTCTATTCTATCCATCCCATTCATCATCTTATACGTCTCAATGAGATCTCCCCTCATTCTTCTAAACTCTAACGAGTACAAGCCTAGTTTATTCAGCCTTTCCTCATAGCTCAACCCCCTCAACTCCGGCATCAGCCTAGTAAACCTCCTCTGCACTCCCTCCAAGGCCAAAATATCCTTGCGTAAGTACGGCGCCCAAAACTGCACACAGCAATGACCAGCAATGGCCATTCAAGCCACTCCATTGTGAGCCAATATGAGCTATAAGCCTGCAAGCACACATCGGTCTAAAATTTCCCTTGAATTCTCCATTTATGTTTGATTTCAAACAACCTTCGGATATTTAAAATAACCGACTCTTTGTCTGTGACTCACTGAGTCATTCAGGATCCTGGAGGGACTTGATGAGAGGATGCTGAGCGGAGGTTTCTCTTTGTGGGAGAGACTGTAATTTCGGGACATTGTTTAAAAATAAGGACTCTCCCATTTTCTCTCAGACGCTGATTGGGTCTGTGGAATTCTCTCTTCTGGAGAGCAGTGGAGGCTGCGTTATTGAATATTTTTAAGGATGAGTTAGACAGACTCTTGAGGAAGTCAAATGATATAGCGGGTAGCGGGAAAGTGGAGTTGAGAGCGCACACTGACACAGTGGTTAACACTGCTGCCTCACAGCGCCAGGAACCCGGGTTCAATTCCCAGCTTGAGTCACCGTCTGTGAAGAGTCTGCATGCTGTCTCCCGTGTCTGCGTGGGTTTCCTCCGGGTGCTCCGGTTTCCTTCCACAGTCCAAAAGACATGTTGGTTAGGTGCATTGGACGTGCTAAGTTCTCTCTCAGTGTACCTGAACAGTTGCTGGAGTGTGGCGACTAGGGGATTTTCACAGTAACTTCATTGCAATGTTAATGTAAGCCTACTTGTGATATTAATAAACTGTAAACTGATCACCCATGATCTCATCAAGCAGCATAGCTTGCTCAAGGGGCTGAATGGCCTGGTCCTGCTCCATTTTTATATGTTCATGTATTATGTACTCTGAGAGTAGCCAGAATCACCTTTTGTGTCTGTGTTACACTGAGTTTAACTTTTAATTCAATCCATTTCACTGACTGTAGAATTTACAGCATCTCATTAAATCTCACACCTCATTTTATAATTAATCTGTCTTGCTATCCATGTTGTTGGTTCTGGATGCGCAGTGGGCGAGCCTCTGGCTTGTCTCTCAATGATTCTTGTTCCAATGCTGACTACAACTTTCTAACTCAGCGGCAAGAGTGAGAAAAGGATGAAAAGTCCCAACAGATTTCAGGTTTTGAGGAAAGTCCAAGGAATTATCTCAATGACCATTTGAGAGAGTTTTTAAAAAAATGTTAACTTTTAACTGTTAACTTTCCCTGCTCATTCTTCCATAAACTTTCACCTTCTTTCATCACACAATCCTTCACCAGCACCTCGCCACTGCCATCCAGCCAGGCAGTGTTGCTCTCATGACGCTCCATTCGTATCTGTTGAGTCAAAGCCAGAGAATCTCCAATGATAGTGGAGTCGGACACTTTAGGAACTTTTAAGCGATTATTGGATAGGCGCATGCAGCACTCCAGAATTATAGGGAGGGGATGGCCTGATCTTGGGATTGGACATAGCTCAGCACAACATCGAGAGCTGAAGGGCCTGTACTGTGCTGTAATGTTCTATGTTCTAATCATTCCCAATGGTTTCCCTTCCTGTTCCCACACCGCTACCTCTGGAGTTGATTGGAGATCCATCATTGGCCCCTGCTATTTCTCATCCTCTTTCTGCTCCTTTGGGACATCATCCAGATGTACAGTTTTCACACTTACATTGACAATACCCGACTCGGCACTGCCTCTCTCCATTCCCCCACTGTTGTTAATTTATCAGGCTGCTTTTCTACTATTTTGGATTCGCAAAACCTCCCTCCAGTTTAAAGTTGGGAAGACTGAAGCTATTGTTTTCAGTTTGTTTGGCGCAGGACAGTTTGGTGACACAGTAGTTAGCACTGCTGCCTCACAGTGCCAGTGACCCAGGTTTGATTCCAGCCTCAGGTCACTATCTGTGTGGAGTTTGCACATTCTTCTGGTGTCTGGGTGCTCCGGTTTTCTCCTACACTCCAAAGATGTGTGGATTAAGTTGATTGGCCATGATAAATTGCCCCTAGTGTCAGAGGATTAGCAGGGTAAATATGTGGGGTTGCGGGAATAGGAGCTGGATGGGATTGTGTTTGGTGCAGACTCGATGCCTCCTTCTGCACTGTAGGGATTATTCTATGATTCTATGTTCTAAACTCCATTCCCTAGCAATTGCATCCATCCCTTCCCCTGGTAACAGTCTGACATTAAGCCAGCCATTTAATGAGCTATGCCACAAATTTATGCCATCACCAAGGCAGCCTATTTCCACCTCTGTAACATTGCTCCACTTGGCCCTGTGCAGCTCGCTGCTGCTGCAACCCTCATCCATGCCTTTGTTATCCCTAAACACAACTATTCCAACACTCTCCTGGCTGCTCTCTCAAATTCGACCCTCTATAAACTTGAGGTCCTCCAAAACTCGGCTGCCTGTACTTGGGGCAAGTACACCACAGTGCTCGCTGTCTGACAGAGGCTCCCAGTCACACAACCCTCAAATCCCTCCAAGGCCTTGCCCTTCCTTACCTTGACAATCTCCTCCAATCCCACAAACCTCCGAGATATCTGTGCGACTCTAACTCTGGCCTCTTGCACATTCCCAATTTTAATTATTCCTCCATTTGTGGCTGTGCCTTCAGTTGTTTGGGTTCTTAGCCCTGCAATTCCCTCCCTACACCTCTCCACTTCTACATCTCACTCTCCTCCTATAAGATACTCCTTAAAACCTACCTTGTTGACCCAGCTTTTAGTCACCTGGCCTTACATCTCTTTATTGTGACTTAGTTTTGTGACACTCCTGGGACTTTTTGTTATGTTAAAGGTGCTGCAACAATGTAAGATCTTGTTGTCCTCATTCAGGTTAAATAATTTGCTGCTATTTTAAAAATTAACCTATCTTATTTGCCACACAGGATGAAAAAAACCAAATGATGACCACTAATGTCTGGATCAAGCAGGTTTGTTTGAATTTTGGTGAAACACAGTCTACGATTATTTTCCTTTCACCTGGTGGCACAGTGGTTGGCACTGCTGCCTCCCAGCACCAGGGGGATCAAATTGCGGTTTATAAGATGATAAAAGACAGGCATGGGTAAGGGAGACATGGAGCAGGTGCTTTCTCGTGTGGGGCATTCTAGGACGAGAGGTTATAGTCTTAGGATAAGGGGAAGCAAATTTAAAACAGGGTTGAGAGGAAACTCCTACTCCCAAAGGGTTGTGAATCTGTGGAATTCGCTATCCCAAATTGCAGTGGATGCTGGGAGAGTCAGTAAATTTAAGGAGGAGTTAGACAGATTTTTAATTGGTAATGGGGTTGAAGGATTATGGGGAGAAGGCAGGAAAATGGGGATGAGGAGCGTATCAGCCATGATCGAATGGCAGAAAGGACTCAATGGGCCGAATGGCCTAATTATGCTTCTATATCTTATGAACTTATGACATGGGTTCAGTTCCCAGCTTGGGTCACTGTCTGTATGGAATTTGCATGTTCTCCCCATGTCAGCATGGGTTTCCTCTGGGTGCTCCGATTTCTTCCTACAGTCTGAAAGACGTGCTGGTTAGGTGCATTGGCCTTGCTGAATTCTCCCTCAGTGTACCCGAACTGGTGCTGGAGTGTAGTGACTAGAGGATTTTCACAGTAACTTCATTGCAGTGTTAACGTAAGCCTAATAAATAAACTTTTAACAAATAAACTCCTACGTAATGCCTCTTTTTTTTCTCCTCTTGGCTTTCAGGAATGGCATGATTTTAAACTCCGCTGGAACCCTCAGGATTACATGAATGTGACATCAATCAGAGTCCCTTCGGAGCTCCTCTGGAAGCCCGATATTGTCCTATACAACAAGTGGGTCACAGCAAGTGAACTCCTTTGCCTTGCTTGCTGTCAATTATCGGACTAAAATGCAGTGACGCAGCTTGATAAACTCATAACACAAAGCAAAGTGAACACTGGAATTCGTACTGGAAGGGATAGAATTGAAAGACGGCAGGAGCTGGGGGGGAGGGTGAGGGAGGGGGGGTAAATCTTCAGGTCCCGCCCACCACTGGAATAGTCAGGGGTGGGGTGGGGTGGAAAGTTTGACAGACCATTGAAAGTTCCGTTAACCTCAGGCAGGGATTTCTGGTGTGGGGTCAGGCAGGATCAGAAAGTTCTGTCCAGGGGGTCAAATTCAAACTTCTCTCAAACTGGTCAGACTTGGTGTATTGAGCTCAGTCTCATTATAAGGAAAGGCACAGACTCACTGGATAAGGTGCAAAGAAAATTTCCAAAATTGATACCAGAACTGAGGGCAATTGTTGCACTGCCTGGGGAACTTTTCTGTAGAATACAGAAGGTTGGTGGGGGGGAGGTGGGGAACGGAACCTGATGAGCGTCTTTAAGAATATATGAAAAGATTTGATAGGGTAGACGTAGAGAAAATGTTTCAATGTGTGGAGGGGACCACACACCATAGGCCTATAAATGTCAGGTAGTCACGAAAAATCCAATAGGGAATTCAGAAAAAAAACGTCTTTATCCCGAACATGGCGAGACTGTGAACCCAACACAACAGAGAGAAATTGAGGTGAATAGATGCATTTATGGGGGGGAGGGGGAGTTAGATAAACTCATGGCAGGGGGAGTGGGGAGAAAGGAACAGGAGGAAATGTTGGTAGGGTGAGATGAGGATGGGGCAGGAGGATGCCCATGTGATGCATAAATACTAGCAGAGACCAGTTGGGCTGAATGTCCTGTTTCTGGTCTGTGTCATTCTGTATAGCTGGGTACCTGGCTCACACTCAAATATTCATCTCGACATGGAGTCTCTGAATGGCTGGGTTATTTCCGAAATGGCCTCAAAACCTTTCAACCTTCCCTGCCAGCAAATCCAGATAATAGCCACCCCCCCCACCCCACCCCCCAACACACACACACACACACACACACACACGTCTATGTCTCCCCACCCATGAGACTGCCTGGTTTTGAGCATATGTATACTGACACAGAAATAAGTACTAACATTACAGAAACGAAGCCATTCAGACGTAGCCTGTTACAATTCAATAAATTACTGAGATCCACCTGAAAGAGCAGAGAGACTATTTCTATAGGGAACTGGATAACCACTAGAAAAGGGGGTCAGGATGACAGAGTCACGAGGAAGGAGCAAAGGGAATGGCACAGATCATCTAACTGTCAGCAACCCAACACGCTCATAACAAGATCCACAGACTCCTTCTGCAACATGTAACCCTATCATTCTAATTCCTTAAAAATACGATTTTACACAAGGACAAAATAAAATCCTATAATTCCCTCAAGCAAAAGCAGGGATTAGAGTAAAATTAAAAAGCCAGATTGCAGAAAGCTGCCTTGTATTTCTTTCAGTAATTGAAAGGCAGGACAGCCTCAAGGGGCTGAATGGCCTCCTCCTGGTCCTAACGTCCTTATGTTCCTCAAATGTGGAACTTGGGAACAGAGCAGGCACATGGGATTGGGATAGAGCTTGAATGAAAAACAAACACCAACTGGGACTGGTTGAGTTAAGAGGCCAATATTTTATATCGTGTAGCTGTTTAACTGAACTAGTTTCACCCTTCCTGATGTTCTGTTGCTTGTTTTATGATACATCTGGTTGGGGGGGGGGGGGGGGGGGGCGGATGGGGGGGGTGGTTTGTTAGAGGGAAGATGCTGTACAAATCCAGAATGCTTCAATCTCTTGAGATATCTGCGCTTCTTTCTGTCCTTGCAGCGCTGATGGAGACTTTGCCATCACCCATTTGACCAAGGCTCACCTGTTCTACAGTGGCAGAATCAAATGGACTCCTCCAGCCATCTACAAGAGTTCCTGTAGTATTGATGTGACCTTCTTTCCCTTTGACCAGCAGAATTGTACCATGAAGTTTGGCTCCTGGACCTTTGACAAAGCCAAGATAGATCTGGTGAGCATGAGCAAACACGTTGATCAACAGGACTACTGGGAGAGTGGCGAATGGGTCATTATCAGCGCAGTTGGGAACTACAATATCAAAAAGTATGAATGTTGCACAGAAGTTTACTCAGACATTACCTATTATTTCCTGATAAAACGGCTCCCTCTGTTCTACACGATTAACCTCATAATTCCCTGTTTGCTTATATCATGTCTAACAGTGTTGGTCTTTTACCTCCCCTCAGACTGTGGTGAAAAGATCACACTTTGCATCTCGGTGCTGCTTTCACTGACTGTCTTCCTGCTCCTTATAACAGAGATTATTCCTTCCACATCTCTTGTCATTCCCCTGATAGGAGAATATCTTCTCTTCACCATGATATTTGTCACCCTGTCTATTGTTATCACTGTGTTTGTACTGAATGTTCACCATCGCTCCCCTCACACACACACAATGCCGACCTGGGTCCGTAGGTTCTTCCTGGATTTCATTCCCCGCATTCTCTTCATGCAACGGCCCGCAGCTGTGAACAAAACCGGTCATAAACTGATTGTAACGATGAACGAAGCTCTGAGCTCTTCAACTTATTCTGCTGAAGCTGAGGATGAGCAAAATCAACTTGGCCGAGGATCAGTCAAGCAATCAAATACTAACACATCATTGATGACTCAATATTATCTTCAGGAAGACCAGGGGAAACCCAAAGCACTTTGCAGATCTCTCTCCAGCCAATACAGCATTTTACAGGAGGACCAGACACAAGCTAGTTGTCCATGTTCTTCACCCACCAACCACCCTTACTGCCACACAAAGGAACTGCCCAACTCTCGCTCCAAAGTGAGATCATTAAGTCTTCAATACCCTTACGGGCAAGAAGACCAAGCCCAGACCAATTCCCAGTGTAGGTCCGGCAGTATCCAATACAGTCATCTTCATGAAGATCCACCCTATTCCAATGGGCATTCCAGATCCACGGTCATTCAACAATGCCATGGGAATGGAGATCCCAGCCTGCCGGCTTCGCCTCCCTGTAAGGGCAAACGGGGGAGCAAAGTGAAGAGAGCCTCAGGCTCAAAGCGAGATGCTAAAGCTGTCAAACCCAAAGAGCAGCAGAAAGTAACACTAACTCCAGCCATGAAACTGGCAATGGAAGGTATCCAGTATATCGCCAACCACATGCGTGCAGAGGATGCTGACTTCTTAGTAAGTAGCGATGTTATTGAATTGTGATGTTGACATAGATTCAAACATATTTCCCATCTAGTGTCGAATCTAACTTTATCATTACGAAGGTAACGCAACAAGGCAGAGATATTGAAATTACAGCATGGTGCATGAATGCATCTCAGCACTTGTGTGAGGTAAATTATTTGGTGGGAGGAATAGATAGGATACATATCCTTCAGAAGGCAAGAGTCTAAATGTGCTTTGAATGTGTGGGAGCAAAAAAGGGATTCCGGGATACAGTCACATTGAGAGTAAAGGGGTCATCAATATAACAGAGTTCAGGATAAGTCTTCACACAGAGAGCCGTTGGAATGTGGAACTCGCTCCCACAAGGAGTGGTTGAGGTAACTAACATGGATGGGTTTAGAACCAGGAACATGAGCAAATGTTGATAGGGTGGGAGGAGATTTATGCAGGGGATACACTCATCTGTTCCACCACTCTAGAGAACTGAGCACACAATCCAGACTGACACTCCAGTGCAGTACTGAAGGAGTGCTGCCCTGTCAGAGGTGCTGTCTTACTGATGGGGAATTGAAGTGAGGCCCGGTCTGCTCTTTCAGCTGGATGTAAAAGATCCCATAGCCAACATTGGGGAAGAGCAGAGGAGTTTTCCTTGTTACTGTGGCCAACATTTATCACTCAATCCCCATCACTAATAAACAGACCTATTGGCAATCATCTGTCCTGGGAGATGATGAACTTGAATCCCAGGTTTGTCAATTCTGAATTAAACATTGTGGCTGTAGAGTGACAGAGTGACAGTCCCTTCCACAGCTGGCACGGGAGATAGAATTGCTCGAGATCAGTTGATATTTTTCCTTTCCGGTGACCTCTCGTTTCCACTCTTGGTCATTTCCCTTGCCCTCTGCTTTCTCCGTGACTACTCGCCTCCAGGCTCTCCAACATCTCATAAATTAACTCCAATCCTGGGAAATCTGAAGTCTCACTGGCAGACATCTCGTGGATGATCCTATTGGTCTTCAGTTGATAGCCAGGTCACCAGAGAGCGTGTCTTTGGAGATGCAGCAGTTGTCTGACCCAGTCAACAGTCACTGCTGACTTAAGAGAGTAAACTGGTTGAAGATCCCGGAATTCTGTCTCGTCAGGAGATGCCCAATAATTGTCACTAATAAACCAATAACCTGGTCATGATCATATTTCTGTTTGTGGGATCTTGCTGTGGCAAAATTGGTTGCTGCATTTCCTACGTTATTACAACAGTGATGATCGCCTTGGTAGTAAAGCACTTTAAGATATCCTAACTTCATGAAAAGTGCTATATAAATGCAAGCTTTCCTCTTTCTATCAATTAGATGGGCTTTGTTGAGAGAGGGTTAATTCTGACTGTGACCCATTTTTGTCCCTTAAATTCCTGGTTGAGTTTCATGCGGACATAGGAATTAGGAGCAGGAGTAGGCCAGTCTGCCTCTCAAGCCTGCTCCGCTATCCAATGGAGTTCCTGATTTGATTTGATTTGATTTATTATTGTCACATGTATTAATATGCAGTGAAAAGTATTGTTTTTTGTATGCTCTACAGACAAAGCGTACTGTTCATAGAGAAGGAAATGAGGGAGTGCAGAATGTAGTGTTACAGTCATAGCTAGGGTGTAGAGAAAGATCAACTTAATACAAGATAGGTCTATTCAAAAGTCTGACAGCAGCAGGGAAGAAGCTGTTCTTGAGTCAGTTGGTACGTGACCTCAGACATTTTCCTGACAGAAGAAGGCTGGGTTCGAGGGATCCTTAATTATGCGGCTGCTTTGCCGAGGCAGCAGAAAGTGTACCCAGAGTCAGTGGATAGGAGGCTGGTTTGCGTGATGGATTGGGCTACATTCATGACCCTTTGTAGTTTCTTGTGGCCTTAGACAGAGCAGGAGCCCATACCAACCTGTGATACAACCAGAAAGAATGCTTTCTATGGTGCATCTGTAAAAGTTGGTCAGAGTCGTAGCTGACATGCCAAATTTCCTTAGTCTTCTGAGAAAGTAGAGGCGTTGGTGGGCTTTCTTAACTATAGTGTCGGCATGGGGGGATCAGATTGCTGTGGTGATCTGGACACTAAAATACTTGAAGCTCTCGACTCTTTCTACTTTATCCCCATTGTTCTCCTTTACACTTCCTGAAGTCAATGACAATCTCCTTCATTTTGTTGACATTGAGAGAGAGATTATTGTCACACCAGTTCACCAGATACTCCATCTTATTCCTGTAATTAGTCTTGTCATTGTTTGAGATCCGACTCACTATGGTGGTGTCCTCAGCAAACTTGAAAATTGAATTGGAGGGGAACTTGACCACACAGTCATAGGTATATAAGGAGTACAGTAGGGAGCTGAGAACACAGCCTTGTGGGGCACTGGTGTTGAGGATGATCGTGGAGGAGATGCTGTTGCCCATCCTTACTGATTGTGGTCTGTGAGTTAGGAAGTTCAGGATCCAGCTGCAGAGGGAGGAGCCGAGACCCAGGCCATGGAGTTTG
Source organism: Carcharhinus amblyrhynchos (assembly GCF_965287045.1). NCBI lineage: Eukaryota > Metazoa > Chordata > Chondrichthyes > Carcharhiniformes > Carcharhinidae > Carcharhinus > Carcharhinus amblyrhynchos. Next base: position 2,644,179 of record NC_137339.1, read on the forward strand.
GAGATGAGTTTTGTGGGAGTAATGGTGTTGAAGGCTGAGCTCCTGATTTGCATCACAACACATATAAACGGGGTTGCTTTCCTGCTTGCTCTGACAACAGAATGGGCTGGGGGAAGGGGGAGGGGGGCGGGCGGAGTGGTGGTTGGTGGTGGTGGTGGTGGGGGGAGGAGTGGGGGGGAAGTGAAATGAAGAAAATCACCCTTGTGTTATTCCAATATTTTGTTCGATTGAGTAAATGGACACTGTTTCTTTGATTTAACTCCGATTAACAGGTGGTTTTGTGTCCCAGTTATGAACATACACTCAAAGCAATGCCACTGTCTACTAGTCATCCCCGCTTTGTCAGTCTGGGCATATCAGGGAGAACTGACTTGGTCACAAAACGCACAAACTCATGAAAGTTGGCATTTGAGGTCTGAAGGACATCATTTGCACTAAGCCTGTTGACATGGAGCAAGTATGATGTCTGATAAACTGACTCTTAATCTGTTCCTGAGGGATCTGCAAAGCAATTATAGAAAACATCATCTTAAAAGGGACAGTGTTTAACCCAGTTCCTTAGATGTTAATCCTGTTAGGATTTTCTAATTCTTCAGCGCAGGTTTTGTCCCTTATTAGAGTTGAACATGCATTGCAGGAGTTTGGAAGATGAAAGAATGGCTGGTTTGATTAAACTTTGCCATAATCAGGCTTTAGGGTCATACTCTGGGGCTTGTCCAATCAAAGATTACCATGTTCTTTGAGAAATACAAAGCTGAGATGATAAACTTGGAGCTGCATCAACTTTCCGACTGGTAAACTTGCCGTTTTCCATCACTAATAAATCTCAGCTCTTTCAGAAATTGATCTCAAGTTTCGCAATCATTTAAAATCACCAAACGGGACGCACCGCGAGGATGTGTCTCTTCATAACCTGCTTGCTCCAGTAATGTGAGAAAAACGTTAAAGAAAGACTTGCAGCTGCATCTTTCAAAGCCTCAGCGTTTCCCAATGTGTTTCATAGCCAATGGAGTACTTCTGAAGAGTAATTATTATAGCAATGTAGGGAGCATAGCAGCCTATTCATAGAATCATGGAATCCGACAGTGCAGAAGGAGGCCATTCGGCCCATCAAGTCTACACTGACTGCAATCCCACCCAGGCCCTAGCCCCATAACTCCATCACCTTAGCTAGTTCCCCTGACACTAAAAGGCAACTTAGAATGGCGAATTTACCTAACCTGCACATCTTTGGACCGTGGGAGGAAACCGGAGCACCCGGAGGAAACCCACACAAACATGGGGAGAACATGCAAGCTCCATACAGACGGTGACCCACGCCAGGAATCAAACCCGGGTCTCTAGCGCTGTAAGGCAGCAGTGTTAACCACTGTCGCCATGCCGCCCCTACCCTATCAAAATCCCGCAAATAGTAACGTGATGAAAGGGTGGAGCTGTGGCACTGTGGTTAGACTGCTCCTCATGGTGCCAGGGACTTGGGTTCAATTCTGGCCTTGGGAGTCCACTCACTCCTGTGTGGTGTGTGTACATTTTCCCCATGTCTGCGCGGTGTACCATCGGTGCCCCGGTTTCCTTCTCTAGTCCAAAGACGTGGAGGTTAGCTGGATTGGGTTGGTCCACCTTTAAACCAAAATATCAGCCATATCTTCTCCGTAGGTCCTCTTTTTGGTCTCTAATCACTTCCCCAAACCTCCTTTTACCATCATTTTATAAGTTATATGGCAATAGAACATTTTTGGATCCATAAGAACATAAGAACACAAGAAATAGGAGCAGGAGTAGGCCATCTAGCCCTTCGAGCCTGCGCCGCCATTCAATAAGATCATGGCTGATCTGTCGTGGCTCAGCTCCACATTCCCGCCCTCTCCCCATAACCCTTAATCCCCTTGCCTATCAAAAACCTATCAACCCGCGTCTTAAATATATTTAGCGAGGCAGCCTCCACCACTTCAACGGGCAGAGAATTCCAGAGATTCACCACCCTTTGAGTGAAGAAGTTCCTCCTCAACTCCGTTCTAAACTCCCCCGCCCCCCTTATCTTGAGGCTGTACCCCCTAGTCCTACTGTCCTTTCTGAGCGGGAAGAGCCTCTCCACCTCAATCCTATCCATCCCATTCATCATCTTATACGACTCAATGAGATCTCCCCTCATTCTTCTAAACTCTAACGAGTACAAGCCTAGTTTATTCAGCCTCTCCTCATAGTTCAACCTCCTCAACTCCGGTATCAGCCTAGTAAACCTCCTCTGAACTCTCTCCAAGGCCAAAATATCCTTGTGTAAGTGCGGCGCCCAAAACTTCACACAGTACTCCAGCTGCGGCCTCACCAATGCCCTGTACAGTTTTCACTTCTCTTATTTGTCTTTTCAGTTCCCCTCTGAACATTTCATAATTTAATCCCCGATTATAACTACTCTATCATTTTTGCACTCTTGGTTATTTCCTTGACAATTTGTTCCTCCACATTCTTTCCACTCGAGTGTGGCCCTATAGACTACACCAAGCAAGGTAATTTTTTTGTGCCTTAGCTCTAGCCAAATAGATCCTGTTCTTGGCCTCTCTGGAACATCCTCTTTCTCCAGCACTGCAATACTCCTCCAAAACAATACAGCCCCCTTTCCTTCCTCTTTCTTTCCTGATCATCTTGCATCCGGGAATATTTAATCCCAGTCCTACTCTTCCTTGGTCTCTCATCGTCACAAACTCACATTTCCACAATATAGTCTGGCTTTATAACTAGCTGATCTTGTTTACCACTCCGCATGATCACATAAATACCCGATAACCCTCATTTAGACTTTGCTTCTTTCCCTTTCGCTTTGAACTAGTCAACATCTTACTATTTTTTATTCTAATGCTTGTCTCTCTACCATTCCATGAATTTTGGTATCCCTCTCTGATGCTTCCACCCCTCTGCCCAGTTAGTTTAAACCCTCCCTAGTAATAATTAGGTTATCCCTGCATACATTGGTTAATGAATGGATTTCCACCACGTACAGTGATTGGTGGATCAGTTGGAACTTATTCACTTACTGCCCGTGTCCTTTATCCAATTTTCACACTGTTCCCTTTACCAGTGATGTTCAGGCCAATCTAGTGATCCCATTGCCACAGCTGAGGTCAAAAAAATTCGTAGGGTCCCTATAGGATAGAATGAGGCCATCAAGTCTGCACCGATTCTCTGACAGAACATTTTACCCAGGTCCTATTCTCACAACCCCACGTTATTCACTAATTCGCTAACAGGCCATAACACCATAAGACATAGGAACAGAATTAGACCACTCAGCCTATTGAGTCTCCTCCACCATTCAATCATGGCTGATATTTTTCTTCTCCCCATTCTCCTGCCTTTTCCTCATATCCCCTGATCCCCTTATTAATCAATCTATCCCTGTCTTAAAGACACTCAGTGACCTGGCCTCCACAGCCTTCTGAGGCAAGGAGTTCCACAGATCTATCACTCTCTGGTTGAAGAAATTCCTCCTCATCTCTGTTTTAAAGGATTGTCCTTTTAGCCTGAGGTTGCGCATTTTTGAGTATTAAGGAGCAATTTAGCATGGCCATTCCACCTAACCTGCACACCTTTGGACTGTGGGAGGAAGCCGGACTGCCCGGAGGAAACCCACGCAGACACGGGGAGAATGTGCAGACTCCAAACAGACAGTCACCCAAGCCGGGAATAGCACCCAGGTCCCTGGTGCTGTGAGGCAGCAGTGCCAACCACTGTGTCGCCGTGCCGTCCCTATAAAAGAGAATCTTCCCTTATCTTATGACAGAGTCTCTGAAGGAGGAGTTTCTGATTGAAAATGTTCTCTGATTTGCAGGTAAAGGAAGACTGGAAGTACGTCGCCATGGTGATTGACCGCATCTTCCTGTGGATCTTTATCATAATTTGCATACTGGGAACGCTGGGACTTTTCCTGCCTCCTTGGATGGCAGGAATGCTGTGAGATCAAAACACATCAGCAAACCGAACACAAGACAGCCTGACTCCAGGAGAGTGACGGGATAGTCACTCCCATCTATACCTTGACCCCTAGATCACTTCCCAGTTATCTGAAACTAGCTTAACCAGGTTTAGAAAGATAGGGATTGCCTGGACAAGAGCAACATCATTTTACCCTTTTAAAAGAATTGGCTATTTGAATGTGATATGAGTGGACAATGAAACATTTAGAACCTGTGCCAGGGTGACAACAATACTGAGGCTTTCTAACCATCAGGAAGCACTGAGACAGGCTGGGGTTAGGGTTAGGGTTAGGAAAGTGAAAGCTGAGAGGTGGCTTGGTACTGATGTTGAAGATTATGAAAGGATTTGATGGGGTAGATGGTAAATGGGGAGATGATGTTCCCACAGACGGGTGGGACCAGAACTCGGAGCCATAAATATAACAGGGTCATCAATAAATCCCATGGGCAATTTAAAAGAACCTGGGAGGCACAGTGGTTAGCACTGCTGCCTCACAGTGCTAGGGACCTGGGATTGATTCCCGGCTCGGGTCACTGTCTGTTTAGAGTTTGCACATTCTCCCCGTGTCTGTGTGGGTTTCCTCTGGGTGCTCTGGTTTCCTCCCACAGTCCAAAGATGTGCGGGTTAGGTGCAATGACGATGCTAAATTGCCCTTTAGTGTCGGGGTGACTTGCTAGGGTAAATGCATGGAGAGGGGGCCTGGATGGGATTGTGATTGGTGCAGACTCGATGGGCTGAATGGCCTCCTTTTGCACTGTAGGGATTCTATCAATAAATCCAATGGGGAATTTAAAAGAATCTCCTTGACTCAGAGAGGGGTAAGAATGTGCAACTGGTTCCATAGCGAGTGGTTGGGTAAATAGTATAATATTTAAGGGGAATCTGGATAAACACATGAGGAAGGACGGAAGGAATGGAAAGATATGGAGATTGGGTGAGAGGAGTGGTTGGGGAGGTGATGCTCATGTGTACGATAAATGCCAGCATGGATCAATTGGGCTGAATGGCCTCCTTTTGCACTGTAGGGATTCTATCAATAAATCCAATGGGGAATTTAAAAGAATCTCCTTGACTCAGAGAGGGGTAAGAATGTGCAACTGGTTCCATAGCGAGTGGTTGGGTAAATAGTATAATATTTAAGGGGAATCTGGATAAACACATGAGGAAGGACGGAAGGAATGGAAAGATATGGAGATTGGGTGAGAGGAGTGGTTGGGGAGGTGATGCTCATGTGTACGATAAATGCCAGCATGGATCAGTTGGGCTGAATGGCCTGTTTCAGTGCTGTAAATTCTCTACCAAACACTGACAGGAAACAAATTCTCAGTTTCCAAACCAAATGATACCAATAATGTTCCATGATATAAGATCATCTTCAGATAATGGAGGGTGGCATCTTACAGCTCCATTGTGGGGGGCGGGGGGAGGGGGGGGGAGGTGGTGGGGCTCTGAAATGCTCTGCTTCCCATACTCCCTGCTCACACACGTTCCATTCCCCCCACTCAGAGACTTGCAATGGCTTCCAGTCTGACAACACTTCAGATTAAACATTTCCACCCCCTTTCCCAAGCCTTTATCCCAGTCTATCTCTATAATCTCCTCCTGCCTCAGTAGGTAACTCCTCTGATGCTGGCTGTTTTACTATCCCTTATTTTAACCACTTTAAACTATGGTTGGTTGTACCTTCATTGCCTGGTTCCTGAAATCTGGAATTCTCTCCTAAACCTTCTCTGCCTCTCTCTGGATCAGTAGATTACAAAGTTAATGATTATAAAAGATTAAAAACAGAGGCTGGAATTTTACCATCCTGCCTGTCACTGGAATCGGAGCAGACGAGGGCTGGACAATGGGAACACTCTACCTGAATGGTCGCTACGAGAGGACACAGGTTTAAGGTGCTGGGGAGCAGGTACAGAGGAGATGTTAGGGGCAAGTTTTTCACTCAGAGGGTGGTGAGTGAGTGGAATCGGCTGCTGTCGGTGGTAGAGGCGAACTCACTGGGGTCTTTTAAAAGACTTTTGGATGAGTATATGGGATCTAATGGCATTGGAAGTTACAGATAGTTCTATGGCCTGGTAGGTATAGATATGATCGGCGCAACTTGTGGGCTGAAGGGCCTGTTTGTGCTTTAGTGTTCTATGTTCTATGTTCTATGAATCCCAAGCGAATCAGTTAGAGTCATGGAGTTATAGAGGTTTGCAGCATAGAAACAGGTCCTTCTGCCCAACTTGTCCTTGCTGCCCATATTTTTCACCACTAAGCTAGTTCCAATTGCCTGCATTTGGCCCATATCCCTCTATACCCATCGTACCCACGTAACTGTCTAAATGCTTTGTGGAAGACAAAATTGTACCCACCTGGTGTCGTTGGGCTTTTGAATAGAAAAGGTGTCTGCTTTATGATATCCAACACCTCACCAACCAGAGAAGTGTTGAAAGGCTGCTCCTGGTATCCTTCGTTAAAGGTCAGATCAGAAACTTCAAGGTATTTTATGAAGTTAGCCTGGACCCTAATTTTTACATTTGATTTTGGCATTAGGGTGAGCAGAAGGTATTTCACTCCAGGTATGAATCCAGTGACCCACTAGGAAGCTTTTATCAAAACAAACTTTATTTAAGAACATAATTCAAATATAACAAAAAGAATTAGCATAACTTTTAACAATTAAAATAGTCAAACACGACAAAGTGTAATTCCTAACAGCTAGCTATCTCTGTTGTTCCGATTTAGCAGTATCCCCCCAAAGACATTATAGTAGAGCAAACCCAGAGAGTGTGGGCTGCAGCACAAAAGAAATGAATGAGAAGGGTGAAATAGACTGCACTGTAGTATCGACACTCACTGCAGGTAGACACATGACAAATTACAAATAACTACATCTTAGATATCACTAACCATCACATCCCAGGTGAGATCCTTCCTAGGTTACAGCAACAATAAGAAAATTGCTATCACTTATCAAGGCTCCACAATGTCTCAAGGAGCCATTGTGTCTCTGGAAAACTAATCAAGTATCAGGGAGATGGGACAATTAACACACCACCAAAATTGGTTTGAAAAATGGAACACTTTGATATTGTAAATAGGTAGACAGGAGATATCCAGAAAATGATTAAAACTAAAGCACACAGGACAATGGATCAATACAATGTGATCAAAAACAGAACTGTCGTCTATTCAAACTAACAAAATGATGACCTAATGTAAACATAAAATGAGAAAAGGATATAAGAATGAGTAAGGACTGGTGATTCACAGGATAATTCAGAAGCAAGCTGGAATTACAGTCACGAGTTCTACTCTCTCTAATGCATGTTGAATAAAGCCATTTTTGTTGAAGTTATACATCGTCTTGAAGACTTGGTTTGTTCATTCCCTCCAATCACTTCTTTAGAATCAGTTAGCACAGAAACTAAAGGTATTTATGTAGATACTGGAATCCCAACCTTTTGACATTGCTTGAGAGTGGTCCAGACAGACACTTGCCTTCTAATTCTCATTCAGCAACTTCCAGAGAAAGCTCTTCTCCCAGACAGTAGAATCATATTTCTTGGCAGATTCCACACCCCCCCCCAACCCACCACTCCCCTGCTCCCCTCCACCGATCTCAGGCAAAGAGCCATCGGACACTTGGCACTTACCTTCTCACTAACTGGAGTGGACTTTAGTGGAGCATGTCTGTTTCTCGCTGATTCTGGATAGGTGAACATGGTGGTGAAGGGGTAAGGTTGGGTGCACAGCCCATTAAGTTAGTTTATTTGCATGTGAATATATTTAAAGGCCATCACGCCATTTCCAGCGAGGTCCCGATCGCAGTCATTTACGGGCCTTGGTAAAGGGGGGACTGGTGTGAAAATGGGCGTAACTTGATGGTAAAATCGAGCCTTGTGTTTCATGTCTGAGCGAACACTTCAAAAAAACCCTGGGAAATTCCAACCTATGTGTTTATGTTCAATTTATCTGAAAGTTTAAAGATTATTTATTAGTCACAAGTAGGCTTACATTAACACTGCAATGAAGGTACTGTGAAAATCCCCTCGTCTCCACACTTTGGCGCCTGTTTGGTTAACACTGAGGGAATATTTAGCATGGTCAAGGCACCCTAACCAGGGCTTGTTACGGACTGTGGGAGGAAACCGGAGCACCCAGAGGGAACCCATGCAGACACGGGGAGAACGTGCAGACTCTACACAGACTGTGACCCAAGCCGGGAATTGAACACAGGTCACTGGTGCTGTGAAGCAGCGGTGCTAATCATACCACCCTCTAAGCAGGTGACCTGAATGTTAAAAGGGGTGAAGGAACTGGATTCCAAATACTTAGTTGTAAAAGGAGTTTACTTCCCCTGAAACTTTAATGTCAATCATTAAGGTGGAGGGAGACTGCCCCCCTGCAGGATCTGCTGTTATTGCTTTCTAAGCAGTCAGTGAGCTTGATTTCCTTGTTTAGAATCTTTGAGGCAGAAGAAAGATAAACTGGTATTTATATTACACTTCTCGCAGCCTCAGAATGTCCACAAGGGTTTCACACCCAATGAAGTGCCTTTTGAAAAGTTGTGAGAACATTTAGGAGATTGCATTGCCTTTTACAGAACTTCCTACATTCGCAACGATAGAACCCTACAGTGCAGAAAGAGGCCCTTCGGCCCATCAAGTCTGCACCAAACACAATCCCACCCAGGCCCTACCCCCCATATCCCTACATAATATACCCACTAATCCCTCTAACCTACACATCCCTGGATACGAAGGGGCAATTTCTTAGTATGGCCAATCAACCTGACCCACACATCTTTGGGCTGTGGGAGGAAACCCACGCAGACATGTGGAGAACGTGCAAACTCCACACAGACAGTGACCCGAGCCGGGAATTGAACCCAGCACCCTGGAGCTGTGAAGCAGCCATGCTAACCACTGTGCTACCGTGCTGCTCGTTTTTGAGACTTTGGGAGTATCACTGCCCATGATATTCCTCTTTGGTAATGTGACCTGGTGAAATAAACCCCTACACATGAGGACAAATGCCAGCATCCTGTGGGTTCAAATCTTCCTCCTGAGTCCATAACCTTGGCTGATATCCCCAGGGTAGCACTGATGGAGTGCTGCACTGCCACAGATGCCATCTTTCAGATGGTACATTGAACCCAGGCCTTGTCTGCTTCCTCTGACGGACACAAACGATCCCAATTCGAAGCAGAGCAAGGGAGTGATGTCTTGATGTCCTGGCCAATTCTGGGCATCGCATTTTAGGAAGAATGTGAAGGTTTTGGAGTGGGTCCAGAAGAGATTGAGGAGAATGATTCAGGGATAAGAGGTTACATTATGTGGAGTGTCTGAAGAAGCTGGATTTGTTCTGCTTCGAGTAGAGAAGGCTGGGGGGAGATTGGATTGAGATGTTTAAAATCGTGACAGCTTTATTTGGGAGTAAGTCATAAGAAAGTGTTTCCAATAATTTCCCAAGGGGAGAGATTTCATGCAATTAGCAAAGGAATCAGAGGTGATGTGTGTAATAATGTTTTTACACAATGTAGTTAGCGTTTAGAATGTGAAACCTGAAAGAGTTGTTATGCTTCCAGGAGGAATTGAGGGAGAAGGAAAATGCCAGACATGAGGAAAGAATGTGGGAATGACATCAACAACTGGATAAACCCTCGAACAAAAATGAATGAAGACTTGATGAGTTGAATAGCCTCTTTGTGTGCTGTATTATTCCATGGTCATTATCACACTGTTGTTTCTGGGGATCTCGCTATGCACTAATGGGCTGCCACATTTCCCACATGGGAGGGTGGGCGTAGAGGTGTGGGGAAGATTGGGTGGCGGGGGGGGGGGTGGATGCGGATGTTTGGGGAAGGTGGGATGGTGGGGGTCATGGTGGAGGTGTGGGGAAGGTGGGGTGGTGGGGAGGGTGGGGGAAGGTGGGGTGGTGGGGAGGGTGGGGGAGGGGGGGTGAAGGTGGGGTGGTGGGGGTGGTGGTGGAGGTGTGGGGAAGGTGGGGTGGTGGGGAGGGTGGGGGAGGATGGGGTGGTGGGGAGGGGGGTGAAGGTGGGGTGGTGGGGAGGGTGGGGGAGGGTGGGGTGGTGGGGAGGGGGGGGTGAAGGTGGGGTGGTGGGGAGGGTGGGGTGGTGGGGAGGGGGGTGAAGGTGGGGTGGTGGGGAGGGTGGGGGAGGGTGGGGTGGTGGGGAGGGGGGGGTGAAGGTGGGGTGGTGGGGAGGGTGGGGGAGGGTGGGGTGGTGGGGAGGGGGGGGTGAAGGTGGGGTGGTGGGGAGGGGGGGTGGAGGTGGGGTGGTGGGGAGGGTGGGGGAGGGTGGGGTGGTGGGGAGGGGGGTGGAGGTGGGGTGGTGGCAGGATCATTCTTGTATTGTTGGCTCCTTTCTGTTTCCTGTTGCTCTCTGAGCAGAATCTTACTGGCCGAGCACACACCTGACCTGGAACATCATGAGATGGTGCAAGAAAATGTCAGGTGTTCATTCCAATGTCAACATTCGATATTTTGGTTGGCGAGTATTTGCACCAATTAAGAAACTCGTTGAGAGTGTTAATAGCGGAACTGATCTGGAGTTTACGTTGCCTGTAATGTTATGTGGTTAAGCAGACAAACTGTTTTTGCCATCTCGTCATCCTAGGATGTCATAAATGGGACCTAGAGCCAAGAGGGACTGAATTGGTGGGAGTTTTTTGGTGAGGGTTTAGTTTGGAGTATTGTGAACATTTTCACTGCTTTTTTGTTGGTAGTTTCTGCATCTTGTCTGGGGTTTTCAGGACATTTCAGTCTTGTGACATCTCTGTGAGATTTCCTTTGCCACCCTCAGTGCAACTGTCAGCCTCATTTTGCATCGCCACTAATGGTTCTTACCTTTCAGCAGGAAGCACCTCCTCTGACCAGGTCGTGCCCTCTGACCTCAGCTGCCACCTCGGTCCAGCCCTTCTTGATGGGTTGATCTCCTCTTTCATAGCACGAGGACACCTCCCATGGCTGTCACCATCTCCACTGTAACACAGAGGCAGTATTCTGAAAGTCCAGGGGGTTTGCTGCATTCAGTTTAAAGAGGGCCAACATTGGGAGTATTGGGGGGGATAAAGCTATTTATAAAGGACAATTGTCAGAAATTGACCAAATTTCACTTCTGAGCATTCCACCGGGCTTTGGAACTGGACCCAAAAGAAAACTTGAAATGAAAGACAAATGCAGTGACGTGAATTCTTGAATGTGCAAGTCAAGATGTAGCAGAGACATTCCGGCCACACGGTGATGTGTATCTATCATTGAATTCTTGTGGTCAAATTGCAGAATTGTAAATGGTTTTTACAAGCTAACAAGCTGTGGGTTTCAGTATTTTGGGGTGGACACCTGCTCCTCTTGTAAATGCTCACCCCAAAAAAACCATTTCATTCATAGAGTTATAGAGGTTTACAGCATGGAAAGAGGCCATTCGGCCCAACTTGTCCACACCGCCCTTTTGTTTTAAACCCCGAAGCTAATCCCAGTTGCCCGCATTTGGCCCATATCCGTCTATACCCATCATACCCATGTAACTGTCTAAAAGCTTTTTAAAAGACAAAATTGTACTTGCCTCTACTACTACCTCTGGCAGCTTGTTCCAGGCATTCACCACCCTCTGTGTTAAAAAATTACCCCCCCCCCGGGCACTTTCGTATCTCTCCCCTCTCACCTTAAATCTATGCCCTCTAGTTTTAGACTCCCCTACCTTTGGGAAAAGATGTTGACTATCTAGCTGATCTGTGCCCCTCATTATTTTATAGACCTCTATAAGATCACCCCTCAGCCTCTTACGCTCCAGAGAAAAAAGTCCCAGTCTATTCAGTCTCTCCTTATAACTCAATCCATCAAGTCCCAGTAGCATCCTAGTAAATCTTTTCTGCACTCTTTCTAGTTTAATAATATTCTTTCTATAATAGGGTGACCAGAATTGCACACAGTATTCCAAGTGTGGCCTTACCAATGTCTTGTACAAATTCAACAAGACGTCCCAACTCCTGTATTCAATGTTCTGACCGATGAAACCAAGCATGCTGAATGCCTTCTTCACCACTCTGTCCACCTGTGACTCCACTTTCAAGGAGCTATGAACATGTATCCTTCGATCTCTTTGTTCTGTAACTCTCCCCAGTGCCCTACCATGAACTGAGTAGGGTTCAATCTACCAAAATGCATCACCTCGCATTAAATTAAACTCCATCTGCCATTCATCAGCCCATTGGCCCAATTGATCAAGATCCCGTTGCAATTGGAGATAACTTTCTTCACTGTCCACTATGGCACCAATCTTGGTGTCATCTGCAAACTTACTAACCATGCCCCCTATATTCTCATCCAGATCATTAATATAAATGACAAATAACAGTGGGCCCATCACTGATCCCTGAGGCACACCGCTGGTCACAGGCCTCCAGTATGAAAAACAATTCTTTCCAACCACCCTCTGGCTTCTGCCAAGAAGTCAATTTTGTATCCATTTAGATACCTTACCCTGGATCCCGTGAGATTTAATCTTATGCAACAACTTACCATGCGATACCTTGTCAAAGGCCTTGCTAAAGTCCATGTAGACAACATCAACTGCACTGCCTTCATCTAAATTCTTGGTTACCCCTTCAAAAAACTCAATCACATTTGTGAGACATGATTTTCTACTCACAAAGCCATGCTGACTGTCCCTAATCAGTCCTTGCATCTCTAAATGCCTGTAAATCTTGTCCCCCAGAATACCTTCTAACAATTTACCCACCACAGATGTGAGGCTTACTGGCCTGTAGTTTCCAAGCTTTTCTCTGCAGCCCTTTTTAAATAAAGGCGCGACATTTGCCATTCTCCAATCTTGCATTCAAGTGAAATTCATTCAGTAATCTGATGGTGCTGCTCAGGCAGAATCTTCCCCCACTGGGACATCTCCAGATGTTCCTGAGCTAGTCACCAACACTGAATGTGAGACTGTCGCGAGAAATCAGAATCAATAGTGGAGGGATTTGCAGCAATCATTGTCGGGGGTATTCTTAGGGACCAAGTCAGAAACCCCAACTATTTTTTGATTTTGGCATTTGTGTGAGGGTAAGATGTTTCACTCGAGATGTGATTCTATTGATAAACTTGGAAGCTTTTATTAATACAAACTTAATTTTACAGTTTAAATATGATGAATGAATTTGCTTAGCTTTTACCAATTGAATACTTAAACATGACAAGGCACAATCCTTAACTGCTAATCTATCTCTATTAGTTCCAATCTAAGCAATGTTTCTCTTATAGACTTAAACTCCTCTTCAGAATCAGTCAGCAAACAAAACAGGCTTATGTGGGCTGCCAGTCCTTAAGCTTTCACAGTACCCCTGGAGAGGGAGACTAACTTTCTTATAGGTCCCAAACAGCGGAGTGACAGAGACCTCCTACTCCTTCCAGATCGAAGCAGAAACTGCCTGCCACTCCCTGTAAGCCGAGCTCCTCTCATTACCAAATTACTCTTTCTCTTGACAATCAACCTAGTTAAATCCTAATCTGAAACACCAGAGAAAAAACAAAAGTGAACAAAAAAACAAAGAAAGTTACAGCACAGGAACAGGCCCTACAGCCCACTGAACCTGCACTGACCATTCTGCCCGACTGAACTAAAATCCCCGACCCTTCTGGGGACCGTATCCCTCTATTCCCTTCCTATTCATGTACTTGTCCAAACACCCCTTAAAAGTCACTATTGTATCTGCTTCCACTACCTGCCCCAGCAGTGAGTTCCAGGCACGCGCCACCTTCTATGTAAAAAACATGCCTCGTACATCTCCTTTAAACCTTGCCCCTCGCACCTTAAACCTGTGCCCCCAAATAATTGACTCTTCCACCTTGGGAAAAGCTTCTGACTATCCACTCTGTCCCTGCGCCTCTTAATCTTGTAGACTTCTATCAGGTTGTTCCCTCAACCTCCGTCACTCCAGTGAGAATAAACCAAGTTTTTCCAACCTCTACACAACCTGTACACAACTCTGGTGCGGCCGTACTTGGAGTACTGTGTGCAGTTCTGGTCCCCACATTATAGGAAGGATGTGGAGGCTTTGGAGAGAGTGCAGAGGAGGTTTACCAGGATGTTGCCTGGTATGGAGGGGAGGTCCTATGAGGAGAGACTGAGGGATTTGGGGTTGTTTTCGTTAGAAAGAAGGCGGCTAAGAGGGGATCTTATTGAAACATATAAGATGATTAGAGGTTTAGATAGGGTGGACAGTGATAGCCTTTTTCCTCGGATGGAGAAAGCTAGCACGAGGGGGCATGGCTTTAAATTAAGGGGGGGTAGTTATAGGACGGATGTCAGGGGTAGGTTCTTTACCCAGAGGGTGGTGAGGGATTGGAATGCCCTGCCTGCTGCAGTTGTAAATGCACTTAGTTTGGGGGCATTTAAGAGATCCGTGGATAGGTTTATGGATGGAAAGGGATTGGTTTAGGTTAGAGGGTCATTGTTTTTTAACTGGTCGGTGCAACATCGTGGGCCGAAGGGCCTGTTCTGCGCTGTATTGTTCTATGTTCTATGTTCTCCTCATAGCTAATGCCCTCCATACCAGGCAACATCCTGGTAAATCTTTTCTGTTCCCTCTCCAAAGCCTCTACACCCTTCTGGTAGTGTGGTGACCAGAATTGAACCCTTTATTCCAAGTGTGGCCTAACTAAGGTTCTATAAAGCTGCAACATGACTTGCCAATTTTTAAACTCAGTGCCCTGGCCGATGAAGGCAAACATGCCGTATGCCTTCTTGACTACCTTCTCCACCTGCATTGCCACTTTCAGTGACCTGTGTACCTGATCCAGATCCCTCTGCCACTCAATACTCTTAAGTAAAACTGCATTAGCTCAGATTAAAACAAACACTCCAATATCTAGGGTCAATTATTCTCCTGCATTCTCAGCATATAGCTACCAGGTTCATGGACAGATCAGTACCAGGTAACCAAGAGATCAATTTTAAACATAATGTTCTCAAGAAACATGATATCAATACATTTATTAAAGACACAGTATCATCACAATATGATTTATACAGGAAATTTGGCATGTCCGCTCTGACTCTTATCAACTTTTACAGATGTGCCATAGAAAGCATTCTTTCTGGTTGTATCACAGCTTGGTATGGCTCCTGCTCTGCCCAAGACTGCAAGAAACTACAAAAGTATGTAGCCCAAACCATCACGCAAACCAGCCTCCCATCCATTGCACCTGTCTACACTTCCCTCTGCCTCGGCAAAGCAGCCAGCACAATCAAGGACCCCATGCACCCCGGACATTCTCTCTTCCACCTTCTTCCATCGGAAAAAAAATACAAAAGTCTGACGTCACCATCCGACTCAAGAACAGCTTCTTCCCTGCTGCCATCAGACTTTTGAATGGACCTACCTTGTATAAAGTTGATCTTTCTCTACACCCTAGCTATGACTGTAACACTACATTCTGCACTCTCTCCTTCCCTTCTCTATGAACGGTATGTTTTGTCTGTATAGCGCGCAAGAAACAATACTTTTCACTGTATGTTAATACATGTGACAATAATAAATCAAATCAGATTCTGCACTTACAGAAACGTGTGTTTAGGTAGAGGGGGTTATGATCTGTAAGGTTAACTGTGGGACAGATTGCTATCCATACACAAGTAAACATGCTCCTCTGACTGATCGACAGGGTAAGTGCAGTTCAGAATTGATGGGATCAATGTTTATAAATATTGATTTAATTTGAAGGGACCAGTGAACTGCTGGATTACTGGTGATAACTGTAACCTGTTAAAATAATGCTAAGGGGTACTAATCATGAACTTTGACAAATTTCTCCATGTGGGTTATATTCACTGGAGTTTAAAAGAGTGAGAGGGGATCTCATAGAAACTTATAAAATTCTAACAGGGTTAGACAGGGTGGATTCAGAAAGAATGTTCCCGATGGTGGGGGAGTCCAGAATTCAGGGCCATAGTTTGAGGATAAGGGGTAAACCTTTTAGAACTGAGGTGAGGAGAAATTTCTTCACCCAGAGGGTGGGGAATGTGTGGAATTCACTCCCACAGAAAGTAGTTGGGGTCAAAACAGTGTCTGATTTCAAGAAGATATTAGATCTAGAACGTGGGGCTAAAGGGATCCAGGGATATTGGGGGGGGGGGGGGGGGGGATGGGGGGAGGGTGGGATCAGGATATTGAATTCGATGATCAGCCATGATTAAAATGAATGATGGAACCGGCTCGAAGGGCAGAATGGCCTGCTCCTGCTTCTAGTTTCTATGTTTCTGTGGATGGGTTCAGGTCAGGTGTTAGGATTCATTTAACCACATTCCTTTTGTGCCTCTTTGTACTGTTATCTTCTACAATGTTTCTGTGAATCATCTTGAGGTGTTTCCTTCTATTGAACAGACTGTATAAATATGAATGTTTCCCTATCATTCATTTAAGGGCAAGGGCAGCAGAGCGGAGACATTGATTGGCTGTTGTGTGGAGGATTTACATAGGTGCAGTTACTGCGTCCAGAGAGTGGGCCTGTGGAAGACACCCTCCACGTGTGAGTAAAGGCAAGAATCCAGCAAAGGCAGAAGAGTGGTGATGTGGATTGGCTGCTGCAGGGAAGAGTTTCATGGGCGCAGTCACTGCTTTCAGAGAGTGGATCTCTGGAGGACACCCTCTGTGATCGAGGGAAGGTAAGCACCCAGCAAGAGTAGCAAAGTGGTAATGCTGATTGGCTGTTGTATTGAAGATTTGTATGAGCACAGTTAATGTTTCCAGAAAGTGGATCTCTGGAGGACACCCTCTGTGTCTAAGTGAAGGTAAGGACCTAGTAGGGCAGCTAAACTGGTGATGCTGATTGGTTGTTGTGGACTGTTTTGAATGGTGTAGCAGGCTCAAGGGACCAGATGACCTATTCCTGCTGTGAATGCTTATGTTAAATGATAGTTATTTTTACCTCAATTCCTTCTACCCATTTTTTCTTCTCTATCTCTTGGTACGTTTACTCCCAAAAAAACTCTTTCCATGAAAGCAGCAAAGTATTAATTCTGTTTCTCTCTCCACAGATGCTGCCCGACCTGGAGATCATTTCCAGCATTTTCTGCCTTTGTATCAAAATTGCAGCTTCAGAAATGTTTAACATTGTCAGGTTCACTTAACCCAGAAATGCCGAGAGACGGACTTGCTGACTCCCAATAATGTTTAGTGTGAAAAATTGCAGAAATTTACAAAAGAAATCCTATCTCAATGTTCAAAATGGGAAATAATTAAAGATCATGTTCTGAATGTTAAACTGCTCCAGCAATGAGCTTTCTAGATTACCTCGCTTCTGTCTTCATTATGTTTTTAAGGAGTTAGTGCAATTTGTCTGATATTCTGTGCAGAGTTCAATTTGTTTAACCCAGACACTTTCAAACCCTGCTCTCCCTTCACTCAATTCTAACCTGCTACAACATTCATTAAAGTAAAACTCATCTAAAGAGATGTGACTGAGCCTGTGACTGAGCCGTTTAAGTTAATTGTGTTCGAATCACACCCAGAGAGTGCGGGCTGCAGCAAGAGAGGCGTGTATGGAAAGGGTTAATCTGTGGCACCCACACTCTCTGAAGGCAGACAGGACAACATACAAATAACAACATCTCAGACAGCACTAACACAGGGGAATTTCACAGGAACTTCACTGCAGTGTTAATGTAAGCCTCACTTGTGACCAATAAATACATTTTATTTTACTTCACTTTTACTCTACTTGGTATCGCTCCAATGTCACAAAACCATATGAGAATTGATATCACTTAGCAAGGTTCCAAAAGGTCTCGAGGAACCATCGTGCTCTGAAAGTTTATCCAGCAGATGGGACAATTAACACCCCATCGAAATCAGTTTGACAAACACAGCACTTTGATATTGTAGGCAGAAGATGTCCAGAAAATGATTAAAACTAAAGCACACAAGACAATGCAACCGTATAATGTAATCAAAGACAGAACTGTAACAAATTCAGAATAACAATATGATGACGTGAGGTAAATGTAATGCGTTAGCATTTAAAGAACAGGGTATAAGGATCTGTAACAGCCAATGGCTCAGTCAGTAGCTCGGAAACAAGTTGTAGTTACAGTCACGAGTTCTGCTCTCCCTCATGCATGTTGAATAAAGCCGTTTCTGTTGAAGTTTTTTATACAGTCTTGGGAGACTCAGTTCATTCATTCTCTCCAACAATCACTAACTAGCTGGTTGCTGTGAAGGTGAGTTTTAACTAAGTGTGGATGGCGAACCAACCATTCCAGCTGTATTCAGAAAGGTTAGTCTCGTCTTTGAGTCAAGATGTAAACAGTTTGAGTCTCCCCTGAACTCAGCATCCAGGCTGCCCACCCAGACAAACTATCAGCTAATCCAGTGATGTAGCAAACAAACCCCTGCTGCTGCTGAAAGCCTGAAATAAAATCTGAAGATGCATGCCTTGATTGGGAGTTTAGGAGCAATGGTTTCTTGTGGGCCTCAGGATCACAGTGCATGCATTGGGAGGATGGGCCTGAACATGGGGCATTTCACAGTAACTTCACTGAAGTGTTAATGTAAGCCTTACTTGTAACTAATAAATAAACTTTGCTTGTGTGCAGTTCATTTCTTTTCTATCTTCGGGCTCAACCTGTCTGGAGATGCAGAAATCAGAAGTGAAACAGATTGAAACTACAGCTCAGGTGGGCTGAAGAGGGACGCTGTTGTGGAGAGTGTCCCAGAGAACAGGACATGGGGAGGGGGACAGGGGAGAAGACCCCAAACCAAAGAGTGTGACAGAAAGAGGTCTCAGCAGTAGGTCCCAAGATAAGGGACAATGGACAGGAATCTGAAACAAGTCAAGGGACAGAGGTATGGGTTCCGAATTAAAGACAGCGCTGCAGAGAGCAGATCCGAAACAAAATGGCCCCAAGATAAGCCTAGAAGATCCAAGAGGGCAGCCAAAGGTTGGTGACTTTGTGATATGGGCAAAGGTACCCTCTTTGTGAGCAATGGTGTTCTGCTTGGCACTGCCAAAAACCTGAAATTGTGCTTGGCGTTTGACTGCACGTAGAAATCCAGGGGAAGGGAATCTCAAAAGGTGAGATTAAAACCTTGGAGGTGGATTCTTGTTGGAGCCATGCAAATAGGAGTGACTTTTGGGAGAGAATATCAAGATGAGTCCTTCAAACATGGAGATTGGTGATCTTTGTGAGGAAGATGGAGGTTTAGCGAGACCGATTGGCTCATAGTGTACCAAGCATTGGGTGTGTTGTTGAGAATCCTTAGAATGTGCTTTGGTCACATCTTCCATTTATTTTGGAGAATGGTGTGTCTGACCACAGTTCACTAGTCGGTTCACACACTGCGTATTTATACAAACTATTAAGCTATAGGATAGATATTGTGGTTTGTTTTACCTTTCCAATTGTGTAAGGATATAGCTGCTGCATTGGAACAGTGAATATTTGAATCATCTTCATGTGCTTGGATTGGAACCTTTCCAAACTTTTTGTCTGCTGTGATATAGTTCATTCTTCTTGTTTAGTAAATGCTTTTATTCTTTGTGTTAGAAGTTCATTGGTAGACTCCTATGAATTTGTTCGGTTTCTATAAGGACAGTTAGAATCTGTCAAGCCAGGATTCACTCTGAGATTGGATTTATCCAGAATAGCATCAGCTGGAATTGCAACACAGCGCCATACAGCAGGGGAACAGATTTAATGGATTTAGTGTTTGAGGTAAATGACTTTCCAATTATTCTTGTTTGAGTGGTAAGAACAGGAGTTGCTGGATACACACAGCGGGCAGATAATTTGAGAAGAGAGAAACAGAGTTAATGGACAGGGTTTTATATTCTCTTGCAAGTGGGGTGTGAGGTTTTTCATAGGCACCTATCCACCCCAACCTCTCCTTAATTTTAGAGGGATGGGTGAGGCCTAGGCTTTCCCACCCACCCTTGCCCTAATTGAGGTCATTTATGTTGTCAATTAGTGTCCACTTTAAGGACCATTCCCAGTTCAACCTCAATTTTGAGGCTCTTGGGGAGATTTAAGGAGTGGGGAGAAGACTGGAACGTGACCTGCTCAGGGCCTGGCGATGAGGAACTGGGATTCCAGCTCCTGGGACCTGTGCACTGGAGGCTGCTTGCAGTTCCAATCCTGACCACTGCAGCTTCTGGCGCTGCTGGGCCTGTAGACAATTCTGGACAATCAGCTGCTCTCTGGGGTGGGACTTGTTGCAGATTGACAGGTGGAAGTCCCACCCCCGATGATTAATTCTCATTGGAGGACAGCCAGCATCAGCGGGGATGTGCTCACCACCCCATTATCCTAGAAATCCTGGCCCCTCCCCATCACAAATCCTACATCAGAATTTTCATTTTCAATGATGTTGGTTAAGAAATAAATATTGGCCAGGATACTGGAGAGAACTCCCCAACATTTCTCTGAAATAGTGCCTGAGAGAATATTACATAGTTAAAAGAGTTGCATGGTGCTTTAAGCACCAATCACATAATTTGATAGTGATGTCATTGGGGTGTTGTCACAGGCTGCTATTTTACTTTGTTTGTATTCTGTACAGAGAACATCTGGAATGAATCTATTGCCATCAGTTTGAATCCACACATGCAAAACCACATTCTTTTCTTTTTGTTAAACCCACAGAGTTTAATACCCAAACAGTTAGGGCATTACAGAGCAGCACAAACACCAACTCAGTGTCCAATTTGAAACACGGCACTTCAGACAGTGCAGTACTCCCTCAGTACCACTGTAGAAACGCCAAAATTAATTTTGTGGTTAGGTCTCTGGATTGTGACTCAAACCTATAAGCTTGTGACTCAAGAGGCAAGAAATCTAAAGATATTGACTGTTGCAGGGTAGAGGATACTGTTTGGTAGTCTTAATGAAGTTCTTGTGCAAAGAGAAAAGAACAAAGAAAATTACAACACTGGAACAGGCCCTTCTGCCCTCCTAGCCTGCACTGACCATGTTTCCCGACTGAACTAAAACCCCCAACCCTTTCCAGGGACCATATCCCTCTATTCCCTTCCTGTTCATGTATTTGTCCAGATGCCCCTTAGAAGTTACTATCGTATCTGCTTTCACTATCTCCCCCTGGCAACGAGTTTCAGGCATCCACCACCTTCTGTATTTAAAAAAAACTCCTTGTAATCTCCTTTAAACCTTGTTGCTCACACCTTAAACCTGTGCCCCCAGTAATTGATTCTTCCACCCTGAGAGAAAGCTTCTGACTACCCACTCTGTCCATGCCTCTCATAACCTTGTAGACTTCTATCAGATTTCTACTGTAGTTCTACGTAGATTAACTGTATCCTCGGGTCTCTCATGAAGGACGTGACAACAGGACATTTAGAAAATACCAACAGGATTAGACAAAGTCAGCGTGAATTTATGAAAGGGGAATCATGTTTGACTAACCTGCTGGAGGTTTTTAAGGATGAGGGTGAACCATTGGGTGCAATGTATTTTGCTCTTGAGAAAACTTTTGATGAATTCTCACATAAAGAGATTAGTGTGCAAAATTAAAACACATGGGATTGGGGGTAATACATTGAGTGGTTTCTGCTTCTCTTCTCCTTCTTCCCAATCTTTGCCAGGCAGACTGCGTATTCCATTCCATCTTATTTTCTGATCATTGACTGGAAGAGCTGCAGTCCCACTAATGTCCTGCTAGTGGCAGTGTTGGTCCACTGGAACTCAATGATCTCAGCATTGCCACCTAGAGTGCTGCCCTGCCACTGCAAGCCTGATCCGGCTGGACGGAGCAGGAACAATTAAAAGACTTTGGGAGCCAAAAAAAATTGAGGGATGGTTTAATCCAATGGGAGAAGCTAATCCCAATTGCCCGCATTTGGCCCATATCCCTCTACACCCATCGTACCCATGTAACTATCTAAATGGTTTTTAAAAGACAAAATTGTACCCACCTCTACTATACCTCTGGCAGCTCGTTCCAGACACTCACCACCCTCTGTATGAAAACATTGCCCCTCTGGACACTTTTGTATCTCTCCTCTCTCTCCTTAAACCTATACCCTCTCGTTTTAGACTTGCTGCAACAGCTCTCCTGAAAGCACCTATGGAACTGTGCTCCCTCCATTCGATTCCTTTCACACTAAAACTTGGAGAGGGAACAGTCAAAGGGAACAGGGTGTTGTCGGGTTTGGAGGGGGGGGGTTAGCTACGAGGCGAGATTGGGCAAACTTGGTTTGTTTTCACTTGAATGTTGACGATTGAGGGACAATCTGACAGGAGTCTATAAACTTATTAGAGGCACGGATAGAATGGATAATCAGGGTCCGTTCCCCAGGGTAGAAAGCTCAGTTACGAGGGAACTAGGTTTAAGGTAAAAGGTGGGAAGTTTAAAGGAGATGTGAGGGGTAAGTGTCTGGAATGCGCTGCCAGAGGAGGTGGTGGAAGCAGATACTGGCAACGTTTAAGAGGCATCTGGACAGATGTGTGAATAGGGAGTGAATAGAGGGATAGGGATCGCTTAGAGACAAACAGTCTTTAGTTTAGAAAGGCATCATGGGTCATTGCAGGCTTGGTGGGCCGAATGGCCTGTTCCTGTGCTGTACTGTTCTTCGTTCTATCCCCGTTAATATTGTCAGAGTTAAAATCCTCACTTATTGCTGCCTTTTTATCTTTGCTTTTCTCAGAGACTTGCGCTGCTATTTCCCTCTATTTGAGGGAGGGGGGTCTACATTCCACTCCCAGTAATGTGACTGCCCCTTTTTATTCCTTAGTCCAATCCTTCTGGCTCCAGTTGGTGATTTTTCCGATGTATCATCCCTTCTCACAGCTGTAATTGTTTCCGAATTGTCTCCTTCCTTTTTTATTCCTCTCTCTATCTCATCGAGAAACCCTGGCATGGTGAACTATTCCTGTTCTGTGATCGCTGTAACATCGCACTGCCACATTTCAGCAGTGCCTCAGTCTTTGCTTTATTTGATATATTCCTTATGTAAATTCCCTTGATCCTCACCGATCTGATCTCTTATTTTCCACCATTTCTCTCCTCTGTCTTCCAAACTCTTCCACTCCGTTTCCACCTGATCTTTACATTTCCAATTTTGACCCAACCAAATTAACTCTCGGTCCCCGTCCATCTGTCAAACTAATTTGTACCCTCCTGGCCCCACTAGCAAATCACCCCGCAGGGAACGCATAGAATTATCGAATCCCTACGGTGCAGAAGGAGGCCATTTGGCCCATTGAGTCTGCACCGACAACAATCCCTCCCTGGTCCTATCCCTGTTACCCCGTGTATTTCACCCTGCTAGTCCCCCAACACTAAGCAGCAATTCGTCAATAGCCAATCCACCTGCACACCTTTTGGTCTGAGGAAGGAAACCAGAGGAAACTCACTCAGAGACTGGGAGAATGTACAGACAGTGACCTGAGGCTGGAATTGAACCTGGGTCCTTGGCGCTGTGAGGCAGCAGTGCTAACCACTGTGCCACCGTGCCACACATTCTGCATTGTTAGTCCTGATGTGTAACCTGACAGACTGCACTGGTGCTCAGGGCACTCTGCAGCTGTATAGTGGCATCCTTGACCCTGGCACCAGGGTGACAGCACGCCATCTTGGTTCACATCTGCAGCCACAGAAATGCATTCCCACTCCCTTAACGATCAAATCACTCATCACTATTGCTCATCAAATCTTCCTCGTACCTCCTTCCCCAACCCCTGCACCCCCCCCCCCCCCCCCCCCCCCCCCCTCCCTGGTCCAGCAAAGCCGCCTGTGGACGTGGCTCTGGCTGCATTCCCCAAATGAATCATCACCTGCATCTGTATTCAGTACTGGATTCTGGCTGGAGAGAAGGATGCACTTGGGAGACACGTATACTACCAGCTTGCTCCTTTGTAGCTGCCTGCCTTTCCCTCTCTCTCAATACTCTTAAACAGTGTGGAGTGATGACATCTATAAGAACTGCTACGGAAGTAGCTCACAGCCTCATAGCTGCACCGCAGCTCCTACTCAAGATCTTAAACCTGGAGTTCACACTGGTGACACTTCCTACACAAATGGTCATCCAGCATCATGAGAAGAACTGCAGAGTTCCCACATGGTGCAGGATATACATTCTTGAGGTTGGAGTATTCTTGCCATTCCGTTCTTTATAAATTAACCTTGATGCTACTAAAAAAAAGTCTCACCAATACTAATACATTTTACTAATGCTAATACACTCATCTAGATTTATTTATTTAATTAGTGTATTAGTTGATGATTTACATGGCTAAAGTAACATAGTAGAAACTTGCACTTTTCTAGCTTAGAGACAAGAGAAAAAGCTCACCAACCATTGGAGTCTGATAAATAAGATTTAAGATGGAGCCTCTTTCCCCCTGTGCCCTGAATTCTCAACTCCACACTCTGCCTGCACCTCACTCAGGTGTAATCTCCTATGTATGCACCTTACTGTCCTACTAGTTACCTGCATTGGGCGGATATTCCCACTCAATAATACAATCGCTATGGAAAGAGCAGTTTACACATTAGTTCAAATGTAAACATTTTTGTGTCCAATAACTTTGACTGGAATCTTCCATCCACCAATTCACAATCAAATCTATCTTGTAATGTGTGACTTGAGCGTGTGCCAGCATTGTAATGTGGTGATAGGTTCTTTAGTACCCCAGTGTACTCACTGACTCTCTCACTGGCTTCCTGGTTCCACACTAGTAACTCTGTTATCTCTGGTGGTTTTGGCTGTTCCATCGTTTCTTTTCAATGTCTCAGCTTTTGCCTTGTTGGGAACAGGACGACGTGTTCAGATGTTATTCAATGTCAGGCCAATTTCTCTTAAGAAAATTGCTTTCTGAGCCTGGACATTTTCACTTTCACACCTTTGAGTTCTGATATATTATTTGCTCTGAAGAGCGTGTCCAACGTATGAACTGAATGGTTCAAGAGCTCAATCTTGCATTTCCAGCCTTTCAATATATCCCATGGGTGTAGCCACATAGTTCCGTTTCAACACCATTTTGTAGCTGTCTGTAACAGAGTAACTCATTCAGTATATTTTTTAATTTATATTTTTAATTTAAACTTTAATTTATATTTTTTAAAAAATCACTCATGAGACACAGAATTCACTGGCTGGCCAGTATTTATTGTCCATCCCTAGGTGCCCTCAGAAGGTAGTTGAGATTCAACCACATTTCTGTGGCTCTGGAGTCACATGTAGGCCAGACCGGGTAAGGATTTCCTTCCCTAAAGGACATTAAAGTTTATTTATCAGCCACAAGTAAGACTGACATTAACTCTGCAATGAAGTTACTGTGAAACTCCCCTAGTCGCCACACTTTAGCACCTGTTCGGGTCACTGCACCTAACCAGCATCTTTTGGACTGTGGGAGGAAACCAGAGCATCCAGAGAAAACCCACATAGATATGGGTAGAATGTGCAAACTCCACACAATGACCCAAACCAGGAATGGAACCCGGGTCCCTGGCGCTGCGAGGCAGCAGTACTAACCACTGTGCCACCCAACTCAGGTTTCTCTGACAGTCGGCAATAGTTTCATGGTCATCAGTAGATTCATTCCAGATATATTTTAGTGAATTCAAATTCCACCAGTTGCTGTGGTGGGATTTGAACCCAGATCCCCAGAACATCATGAGAACAAAGCTGGCATTGAGGCTAGTTACGCTTGATGGACACCAGAAACCCGCAACATCCCAATCACCCAGGCGACCCTCACACGATCTAACTAAAATCCTCGGCGTCCCAGAAGGTAGCTGGCTGGAAACTAGCTCATTTCATTCATTGTAGTAATAATGTCATTTGATCCAAAACACTTCCTGCTTTAATCCCATTCCACTGCCGAAATCTGTCACATTCTGGGAGCAGTTTTTGAAGAGAGACCAAGCTGGTCAGATCGCCTGTTTAATAACATCATCATACACTACATACTCACACCAATGAATGTTAGTGTGTGGGGACTGGAGTTACACAAAGCCCCAGGGTAAGGAAGGCATGTCTCTAAAGGACATGAGTGAATCAGTTAGTTTTTAACAACAATCTGAAAGCTTTACAACTAGAATAATTAACACCAGTTTTAATTTTTTAAATATCTGGTTGGTGGCACAGTGGTTATCACTACAGCCTCACAGCACCAGGAGGCTGGGTTCAATCCCGGCCTCAGGTCAGTATCTATGCAGAGTTTGTACCCCTTCTCCCCGTGAGTGTGTGAGTTTCCTCCGGGTGCTCCAGCTTCCTCTCACATTTGAAAGATGTGTAGGTTACATGGATTGGCTGTGCTGAGTTGCCCCTACACACTGTGTAGATTGGTGGGGGGAGGTTAGCAGGGTAAATATGCCGCATTGCGGAGGTAGGGCAGCTCAGATGCTCTGTCAGAGGTTTGGTGCAGACCCAATGGGCTGCATAGCCTCCTTTTTCTATGTGGAGATTCTCTGATTCGATGATATAACATTTTCTTCGAACCAGTTTGAAATTCTGAAACTGTTCTGGTGAGATTTGATCCGATGCTTCCTGCTGCTTCTGATTGGTCTGTTTGGACCTTGGTTGGAGATATGTTGAGAGTCAAGTAAATTTCCTTGAAGAAAATTCTGGTCCATCCCTCCCACATCATCCCATGTGTGTGGGTGGTCCATCCTTCCCACACCATCCCCTGTGTGTGTGTGGGTGGTCCATCCTTCCCACACCATCCCCTGTGTGTGTGTGGGTGGTTCATCCCTCCCACACCATCTCCTGTGTGTGTGTGTGGGTGGTCCATCCCTCCTACACCATCTCCTGTGTGTGTGTGGGTGGTCCATCCCTCCCACACCA
Organism: Carcharhinus amblyrhynchos; assembly: GCF_965287045.1. Lineage (NCBI taxonomy): Eukaryota > Metazoa > Chordata > Chondrichthyes > Carcharhiniformes > Carcharhinidae > Carcharhinus > Carcharhinus amblyrhynchos. The sequence continues at coordinate 2,670,957 of NC_137339.1, forward strand.
TCTCCTGTGTGTGGATTTTCAAAACTATTTGCTAAGGTGCCAAAGAAGAATGTTTTTGAAGAAATAATGAGGTGTTGTGGTGAGTGCGGTTACAGTGATAGGCAGTTGGCCAAAGAGACAGAAAACATTGATTAGTGAATATGTTTCTGTTGGGGGATGTGTTATATCAGTGATTATACTCACCAGTATGGGGGGGTGGGGGTTAACTCTTGATGCCATTTGAAGATTTATTCACTCACCTTATTTACTTGTGTCAGATCACTGAACTTTTTTTGCAATGTTGCATCCAGATTGTCAGAGTTAGACTGCTGGCATTGACTGGCATGGTCCACAGGGTCGGAGTAATATACGTCTGGAGGGATTCCTAGACTCCAGAGTGAAGATACCCTCTCCCCTCCTGTACCAAGGCATGCCGTGCTGGGACGCACAATCTGCTCCGTTTTGCCTTTTCCATCTCTCTCCCACTTCATTGCTCAGTGACTCCTTTCAACCAGTTCCAGCAGTTTTTCCAGCTAAAGTGCCCCCTATTGGTGGAGGTTAGCCTGGCGAGGGGCCATCCTTGTGTGATCCTGAGCCACCCCGAGTGCAGTCTCTCAGCAGTAACTTTAGCATTGGGCTGCTCGCACTTCCACTGAAGGAAGCAGTCACAAGGAGGCTCCCCTGCACGGCCAAGGACAGACACATCACCGTTCTTGCACCCAGTGAGTGACCTGATCCAATCCCTCACCCAAATATATCTCCCTGGGGTTGGAGCTGGCATAAGGCAGCTGCGACGATGTTTTCTCAGACTGATTTTTGTCTCCACAGCAGGTTGGGGAAATGTGTTTGATTCCAGTTGTTATATTAGCTGAAGGTGCAATGGGAATGAGTGACAAGCAGATGGCATCAGAATTTCACCTCATGTCTCCAATCAACTTAATTGCAATGGAGAAAGATCCTAACTCCTGTCCTGTGGTGGCTGAGGGATATTTTTAACTTCACTGAAGCCAGCAGTTTCCTATCCCAAGGTATGAAAAATACAGATCAGAATTGAGAGTTGCTGATTGTTCATCCAAACCTTTCTCATCTTTACCATCTCGCTTTGCTGTAACTTTTTTACAATATACTCTTTCAAAAGATGTGGCATTGCTGGCTAGGGCAGCATTTATTGCCCATCCCTAATTGCCCCTTGAGAAGGTGGTGGTGAGCTGCCTTCTTGAACCCTGCAGTCCCTGTGGTGTAGATACACCAACAGTGCTGCTGGGACGGAGTTCCAGGATTCGGAGACTTCCCAGTTTCACCATTGCTTCTGTTGTCAGTATCCATGAACCTTCTCTTCCTGCTCTCCTACACCTGATCCTCCAACTCCCTGAGCCCTCAGTGTCTCCTCCCTCAACACATTTCTCCCAGTGCCTCAGTAATGGTAACTCCTTTCCACCTGAGTTAACTCTGGGCTTGTTCTGGGTGGGTGACAACAGGATAATCTAAAACTCACCCTCTGTACATCTCCCACCATTTCCATGTTGGACTCCAAGGCAGGAATTTTACCATCCAGCCTGGCATGGGAATCAGAGCTGGTGAGGGGATTGGATCATGAGAAGGTCTATTGAAATTGGTAGTGTGGATGAGCAGAGACATCTCGGTGTCCATGTGCATAGATCCCTGGAAGTTAGCACCCAGGGTTGATAGGGTTGTTAAGAAGGCATATGGTGTGTTAGCTTTTATTGGTAGTGGGATTGAGTTTAGGAGCCATGAGGTCATGTTACATCTGTACAAAACTCTGGTGTGGTTGCACTTGGGAGTATTGTGTACAGTTCTGGTCGCCGCATTATAGGAAGGATGTGGAAGCATTGGAAAGGGTGCAGAGGAGATTCACCACGATGTTGCCTGGTATGGTGGGATGGGCTGAGGGACTTGAGGCTGTTTTCATTAGACAGAAGGTTAAGAGGTGACTTAATAAAGGCATACACGATGATCAGAGGATTAGATAGAGTGGAGAGTGTCAACCTTTTTCCTCAGATAGAGATGGCTAGCTCGAGGGGACATAACTTTAAATTGAGACGTGATAGATGTAGGACAGATGTCAGAGATAGGTTCTTTACTCAGAGTAATAAGGGTGTGGAATGCCCTGCCTGCAACAGTAGTGGATTTGCCAACATTAAGGGCATTTAAATGGTCATTGGATAAACATATGGATGATATTGGAATAGTGTAGGTTAGATGGGCTTTAGATTGGTTTCACAGGTCAGCACAACATCGAGAGCCGAAGGGCCTGTACTGTGCTGTAATGTTCTATGTTCTTGGATGGGAGACGAGCGAGGTCATAAAACCCCACTCATAGTCTTCAAAGACATGTTTAAGGTTGACCCAGACTCCTTTGGGCTCCTTTCTGGTGATCCGGAGTTACCTTGCTGGCCTGCAATGCCAAACATTTCCCTGACACTGCCCCCATCAGATCCTCACCTCCATCTCCTGGGGCAGCCCTGCCCCCTGGTGAGTTGACCCTTGTGCTTTCCTGTCCCTCTGTCCTGGCTACAAGTCACTGGAACTTGGTGGTTCACCATACGCAGATCCCAGTTTGATGCTTCCTTCTAATATATGCAGTGCTGGCTGAGAGTGTGAGATTGAGTGAGAGGGTTTCACATCACCAGTCTCTTTCCCTCGCATACTTCACACTCCAGCAGCAGTGTCTGGCCAAGTTACTGAGCGTGGCTGAGTGGAGAGTGAGGTTGTGGTGAGGGGAGGGGGAGGATGAACTCTGTCCTTACACCACACACAGCTTGGTCACAGCCTTAGTGACAGTTTCTCCAAGTAGGCATCACTTCTGGAATGGGGATAAGGAGATGCTGCAAAGCAAGAGAGAGCCCAGTGTCTCCCCCATGGTGTGGTACAATGTGTATTGGTTATGTGGCTGTCATGATTTAATAGCTGTCAGTGAGCTGGCAGGATCTGAGATCTGTTTTTTATTTAATTGTGGGGCATGGGTGTCACTGTCTGGGCCAGCATTTATTGCCCATCCCTGGTTGCCTGAGGGCAGATGACAGTCAACAGCATTGTTGTGACTCTGGAGTCACATCTAGGCCAGACCGGGTAAGGACAGCAGATTTCCTTCCCTAAAGGAGATTAGTGAACCAGATGGATTTTTCCAACAACCAGCAATGGTTTCATGGTCATCAGTCGATTCTTAATTCCAGATTTTTTGTTATTGAATTCAAATTCCACCATCTGCCGTGGTGGGATTCAAACCTGGGTCCCTAGAACATTAGCTGAGTTTCTGGATTAATAGTCTAGCAGCAATAATATCACTAGGTCAGTGCATACGTTCATTGTTTTGTCCACTAATGTGTGATTGTTAAATTTCCTTCAGCATCCAGATACCCCTGGCATTGATTGTGATGGCGATTGCCTCGAGTGTTTTCCTGGTGGTCCTTCTAATAGACAACCTCTTTCATCCTGTCCACAACCTGTACTGAAGCCTCTCTGTACCATGCCTGTGTCTTTCCCAACACCAGATCAAAATGCATCTCCCCTTTAAAGGATGTAGGCTGGCTTAAGTACTACAAGCTAGCCTGAACGAATGCTTGCTGCTCTGACAGACACTGAGTAATGCGGTTAGAGCTGGCTACAAATTACAATCACTGAAGCATGAAGTTTACATTCTGCTTGCCTCAGAGACACGTGGGTGCAGGTTATTTTTATTACTTCATGGGATGTTGGTGTCTCTGGCTAGGGCAGCATTTACTGCCCATCTTCAACTGCCCTCGAGAAGGAGGTGGTGAGCTGCCTTCTTAATCCCGCTGCAGTCCACTGGGGTGTAGGTACACCCACGGTGCTGTTAGGGAGGGAGTTCCAGGATTTTGACCCAGTGACAGTGAAGGAACGGCCGATTATATTTCCAAGTCAGGATGGTGAGTCACATGGAGGGGAACTTGTGGGTGGTGGTGTTCCCATGTATCTGCTGCCCCTGTCCTTCTAGGTGATAGCGGTCACAGGTTGCTGTCAAAGAGGCTTGGTGATTGGTTGTAGACGGTGCACACTGCTGCGATTGTGCGTTGGCAGAGGAGGGAGTGAATGGTGAAGGTGGCGGATGGGGTGCCAATCAAACGGGGCTGCTTAGTCCTGGATGGTGTTGAGCTTGTGTTGTTGGAGCTGCACTCATCCAGGAAAGTGGGGAGTATTCCGTCACATTCCTGACCTGTAGATGATGGACAGGCTTCAGGGGAGTCAGGAGATGAGTTATTCTCTACAGAATTCCCAGCCTCTGACCCGCTCTGGTACCCACAGTGTTTATATGGCTGGGTCCAGTTCAGTTTCTGGTCAATGGTAACCCCCAGGATGATGTTAGTGGGATATTCAGCGATGGTAACTCCATTGAACGTCAATCACAACTGTGGCCATTTTTGAGCGCGATTGCATTCTGCCCAGCACCAGTTACTGGAACACATCACACCAGGAACAACATCAGTCTTTAACTCACACCCTGTGCTATTTTAATCACCTGTAGCATTTGATTAGGATCACTGCCTCCTTAAACCTGCAGAGGACTCTTTCGTGTGGAACTTTCTGGAAGGTTTTGTGAAAGCCTGAGGCCACGTCCAGTGGCCCGGTGGCACAGTGGGTTAGCACTGCTGCTCACAGCGACAGGGACCCAGGTTCGATTCCCGGCTTGGGTCACTGTCTGTGTGGGGTCTGCACATTCTCCCCATGTCTGCGCGGGTGTCCTCCGGCTGCTCCAGTTTCCTCCCACAATCTGAAAGATGCGCCGGTTAGATGCATTGACCCGAACAGGTGTGCAGGAGTGTGTCGACTCGGGGAATTTCACAGTAACTTCATCGCAGTGTTAATGTCAGCCTTACTTGTGACAAAATAAACGAACTTTAAGCTGTCTGGGTCAGTCAGGGAGATGTGGAATCACTTTCAGGGCCAGTGAGCTTGTCCCTGGTTCTCACGGGGTTAATTGGATATAATCACAAGGCTTTTTGCGAACACATGATGAACTTTGTTGTCATGGTGACAGTCAGGTGTTGTTGTGCCCAGCCATCTGTTGCTGATGAGACAGCTTCTGTGCAAAGAAAACTTTAGTCCTTTAACGGGAGCTCTGAGATGCCAGCTCTGTAAATATAGAACAGTGAGCGGAGAGAGCGACTGTTTGTAAAGGATATCAGAGTCTGAGAGACAAGCGGAGCAGCTCCTCCAGCTCCATCCACTGGAATCATCTTCAACCCAATCCCAGTGTGTCATCAAGATAACCGTGTCCTGGACAGCAGTAACTATCCAATAGGGACAGTTGGAAAAAATAAAATATTTTGACTTGCTGCTTTCAAAGCAAATTAAATCAACCAATTTGGTAAAGGTCAAGAATTAATAAGAGGAGAAAGTAAGCAATGACAACAACCGCAACTTGCATTTGTATAGCACCTCCAGCAGTAATGTGTCCCAAGCTGCTGGTGTGTGAGCAGACACACATTGGCTGGAATGTTAGCGGCGTCCCCGCCTTGGAATCGCCCAGAATTCTCCACTGGCCTCAGGCGGGATTTTGAGTCTTGCCCAAGTGAGGTTGTAAAATCCTGGCCATTGGTTGTGAGCCATGTGAGGAGATATTAGAACAAAGAACAAAAGAAAAGGGCAGTGCAGGAACAGGCCCTTCAACCTGTGCCAAGCATCATGCCCAAACTAAACAGGACAGTCGATCAATAGTTTGGTTCTAAAGATTGTCTAAAGGAAGAATGGGAGACAGAGGCAGAGGGGTTTAGGGTGCGAATTCCAGAGCACTGGGCCCAGACAACTAGAGGAAAAGCCACCACCAATGGCAAGGAGATGGAAATGGTGAATGTTCAAGAGACCAGAATGGGAGGGGAGCAGATATCTCAGAGGGTGCTAGGGCTGGAGGGGGTTACAGAGTGAGGGAGGCGGTGAAAACATGAAAGGGTGAGAAAACAAGGATGAGAAACATTGCTGAATGGGAGTGAGGATTGAAATGGGGGGTAAATGACAGATCGGGCAACTGGAACACCTGGGTGTCATTGCAAAGGCTTACACGGGAAGTGTTGTAGCCTTTGGCTGATCACAGGACTCTAGAATTAACACTTCTGGAGGTGGGAGAAAATCAGAACTTTCCAGAGGGAGTCAGATACATTCCAGAAATGGGGAGAGGTTCAAGGTCCCAAAAGAGAAAATGCTGGAAAATCTCCGCAGGTCTGGCAGCATCTGTCAGGAGAGAAAAGAGCTGACGTTTTGAGCTCTGATAACCCTTTGTCAAAGGTGGGGGTTATCTGGTTATCTGTCCAGGGTTATCTGGACACAAGATGTCAGATCTTTTCTCTCATAAGAACATAAGAAATAGGAGCAGGAGTAGGCCATCTAGCCCTTCGAGCCTGCCCTGCCATTCAATAAGATCATGGCTGATCTGAAGTGGATCAGTTCCACTTTCCCGCTTTCTCCCCATAACCCTTAATTCCCCTGTCTATCAGAAATCTATCTACCCATGACTTAAATATATTCAACAAGGTAGCCTCCGCCACTTCAACGGGCAGAGAATTCCAGAGATTCACCACCCTTTGAGTGGAGAAGTTCCTCCTCAACTCTGTTCTAAACTGCCCCTCCCCCTTATTTTGAGGCTGTGCCCCTCTAATTCTGGTTTCCTTTCTAAGTGGAAAGAATCTCTCTACCTCTACCCTATCCATCCCCTTCATTATCTTGTAAGTCTCTATAAGATCCCCCCTCAGCCTTCAAACTCCAACGAGTACAGACCCAGTCTATTTAATCTCTCCTCATAAACTAACCCCCTCATCTCCGGTATCAGCCTGGTGAACCTTCTCTGCACTCCCTCCAAGGCCAATATATCCTTAAGCAAATAAGGGGACCAAAACTGCACACAATACTCCAGTTGCGGCCTCACCAGTGCCCTGTACAGTTGCAGCAAGACCTCCCTGCTTTTATATTCTATCCCCCTCGCTATAAAGGCCAGCATCCCATTCACCTTCTTGATCACCTGCTGCACCTGCAGACTGGGTTTTTGCGATTCAGGCACAATGACCCCCAGGTCCCTCTGCACTGTAGCATGCTGCAGCTTTTCACCCTTTAAATAATAATCCTCCTACTATTATTTCTACCAAAGTGGATAACCTCACATTTGCTAACATTATACTCCATCTGCCAGGTCCTCACCCACTCACTCAACCTATCCAGATCCCTCTGCAGACTTTCCACGTCCTCCACGCAATTTGCCTTTCCACTCATCTTTGTGTCATTAGCAAATTTTATTACCCTACACTCAGCCCCCTCCTCCAGATCGTCTATGTAAATGGTAAACAGTATAGTCCCTCCTTACAGATGCTGCCAGACCTGCTGAGATTCTCCAGCGTTTTCTCTTTTGGTTTCAGATTCCAGCATCCGCAGTAATTTGCTTTTATGCAAAGGTTCAGGGTTATTCCGGAAGAGCAGGAAGGGTGGGACCATGGGGGATAGCCCTTTCAAAGAGACGATGGGCCGAATGAACATCTTTTGATGAAAATCAACCAAAAGAAAAGGACAAAAAAGGAAAAAAAAAGATAATTTTAGCAACACCATATCTTGCATAAGCGCCACATGCAACCCATGGTTACATCCAGTCAGCACTGTACCTAAGCGGGCAATCAGGTCTGGCAGCTCACTGAGGGAGAAACAGGGAGCGAGCGATGGAGATTCCAGTCCTTTGCAGCTCCCCGTCGCTCCGGGCAGCCTCAGATTCTGCCACCTATTATAATCAATTGGTGCTGACAGCCTCCTCTCAGCCTAATGATAGCTGACCTTATAAACCTGTGATGGGGGTGGGGGGGTTTGGTGGGGGGGGCAGGACCGGCTGGGGGGTGGGGGGGAGTTGGGAGAGGAGGGTGGTGGAAGAATTATGCAATGAGTCATGAAGTTATCTGATGTTTATTGGTTCCAACTACACTTGTGAAGGTCACGTTCTTATTACGGTTAAGGTTTAAGAAAAGAAAAATTAACTCGTGGTGGTAGCAGTGGTGGAATGCCTCCTTCCCTCTCTCTGAACATAAACAGAGTTGTAGCTTCTCAGTACCTCGTGCTCTGAGCACTAGGACCTTAGAATAATCATCATTAGTTTTGTGGGACTGTTTCTGATACACTCCTACCTAATTTCCTCACTTCACTTCACACCAACATTCAAGAGATTCTTCGCAAACTTCCTCCGATTCTCACCTCTTGCACATCCCCAGTGGATGATGTACCGTCAGCTGCCTGGATCCCAAGCTCTGGAATTCTTCACCCACATCTCTCCATCTTCCTCTCTGTTAGAACGTTCCTTAAAACTGGCCTCTTTGACAAAGCTTTTCGTCTCCTGCTCTGTCATCTCCCTGTGGGTGGCTTGATCACAGAATTATGGAATCCCTACAGTGTAGAAGGAAGCCGTTCAGCCCATCGGATCTGCACCAACTCTCCAACGCTGCACCTTATCCAGGTCCTATTCCCGCAACCTCACTTGTTTAACCTGCTGATTCCCCTTTCCTGCACATCTTTGGAAACTAAGGGGTAATTTAGCATGGCCAATCCACTTAACCTGCACATGGAGGTTAGACTGCGGGAGGAAACCGGAGGACCCGGCAGAAACCCACTCAGACATGTGGAGAACGTGCAGACTTCCCATAAACAGTGATACCAAAGTGTCACCATGCCACCCTGGCACCAAATTTTATTTGACATCAGACCCATGAAGCTTCTTGGAATATTTTGGCATATTATAGGTTCCATATAAATGTAAGTTATTGTTGTTCGGAGTGCACTACTGAGATTTTCAAGTTATCTCTGAAACATGAAATGGGATATTGGAGTTACCAACTCTGATTAAGTGAATTCCAGGAGGTTTCATCAAACGACCTCCCACCCTCAACCACATCAGGTTATTAATTCTCCATCTGAAATGTAAATAAAAGTATCAGGGGAGGGTTGGTAGACAGTAATGTTCCCCTGGGTCAGTGCTGGGACCACTGACATTTCCCAAAGATGTCCGGGTGGGGTTGATTGGCCACACAGAATTGCCCCTCAATGTCAGAGGGATTAGCAAGGTAAATGTGGGGTTACAGGGAGTGGGATTGTGGTCAGTGCAAACTCAATGGGCTGAATGACCTCCTTCTGCACTGTAGGAATTCTATGATTTTATGATATATCAGATATTTGACTTGGGTCTTGGAATATAGAGGAGGGGAATGATGGCACAGTGATTAGCACTGCTGCCTCACAGCTCCAGGGACCTGGGTTTGATTCCCGGCTTGGGTCACTGTGTGGAATCTGCATGTTCTCCCCATGTCTGCGTAGGTTTCTTCCCAGTGCACCGGTTTCTTCCCACAGTCTGAAGGACTTGCTAGTTAAGTGCATTAGCCGTGCTAAATTTTCCCTCAGTGTACCCAAACAGGTTCTGGAGCATGGCAACGGGGGAGTTTTCACAGTAACTTCATTGCAGTGTTAATGTAAATCTTAGTTGTGACACTAATAAATAAACTTTACTTTTTGTTTGAAGCTTCAAACTCTGCTGATGGAACCAAAGTGGGAAATGTGGCAAACAATGAGGATGATATGGATGGCTTGCTGTAGGACAGAGATCGGTCAGCGGAATGGGCAGACAAGTGACAGGCGATTTAATACTGAGGACTGAAAGGTGGGGTATTTTCTCGGAGGGATTGACAGAGACAAAGTAGACTAAATGGCACAATTCCAAATAGTGAACTATGAGCCCTGGAGTTGTGGGGGTGGGGGTGGGGGGGTAGTGGAGAGGAGGGGGTTAGGGTTAGGGTTAGGGGGCTGCAGATGCAATGATCTTTGAGGGTGGTGAGATACATTGAGACATGATTAGAGAAGCAGATGGGATCTTGGGCTTCATAAATAGTGACACTGGGCGGAATCTCACAGTCTGGTATGGCTGTGGCTAAGCCATTAAATGCAGTGAGTTGTCCAAACATCCATTGACTTTGGACAGACTGGAAAGTTCTGCCAATTGAAAGCAGGAAAGTTACACTATACCTTTTGTAAAATTCTGGTTATGCTCCTACTAGAGTTTTAGGGCAGCACAGTGGACAGTGGTTAGCATTGCTGCCTCTCAGTGCCAGGGACACGGGTTCAATTCCGACCTCAGGGCACTGTCTGTGTAGAATTCACATGATCTCCCCGTGTCTGCATGGGTTTCCTCTGGATGCTCCGGTTTCCTCCCACACTCCAAAGATGTGCAGTATGGTTGATTGGCCGTGCTAAATTGACCCTTAGCGTCAGAGGATTAGCAGGGTAAATGTGTGGGATTACGGGTGGGATTGTGGTCAATGCAGACTCAATGGGCTGAATGTCCTCCTTCTCTATTGTAGGGACTGTGTATTTTTTTATCCAGTTCTGGTCACCATCCTTCAGAAGGGATTGCAAGGCTCCTTGAGAGGGTGCAGGGGAGATTTACCTGAGTGATTCCAGGGACGAGGAACTCCAGCCACAAGGTTCAGTTTAAGAAGCTGGGTGTGTTCCCATGGAGTACTTGAGGGGAGATTTGATAGCAGTGAAGCCAAGTGGACAGAGAAAAGCCCCTGCCATTCTCTGATAGTGCAAGGACTTGGGAACACAGAGAAACAGTTTTGGGCAAGAGAGCCAGAGGGAGTGTGAGGAAGAACCTGTTTTACTCAGTGAGTGCTAATGATCTGGAACTCTCTGCCCACGAGGGTGACGGAGGAAAAGACAATGAATGATTACAAAAGAAAATAGCATGGGAATTTGAGGAAAATTAACTTGCAACGATGTGGAGATGGAACAGGGTGAGGGGCCTATTGGTTTGCTTTGCAGAGAGCTGGCATTAACTCGATGGGCTGAATTGCCTCCTTCTGTCGTGTAATTGGCTCTATGATAATGACAATAAAAGAAATGGAAATCTTCATGTTCCGATTTTCCCGGTAGGATGCTCACAGCAGATTAATCTTTAATTCCTGGAGATTCCTGCAGGATTAACAAAAGTAAATGTGGAGAGCAGAACTCAAACTATCTGCCCCTGTAATTGGGGACTGAGTATGAGTTAGCAGAGCCTCACCATTTAGATTATTGCAGGATTGGTGTTAGAATCACACAGAACAGGGGGAGTCCACTCTGCCCATCATACAGGCTGTTCGCAAGAACGCTTTTTGCAAAAATACACTTTATTCATAAAATATCTGCAAGAACATTATGACCATTCCAAATTGGCCATACACAGTGTTATAATATCAGATTCTCTACAGAGATCAAGTTGCATTCTGATATACATCAATACAATTGTGATATGTGTAATATTTACTGTATACATTCAGTGAGTCACACAGCCTGAGGGGGTTCTCCACAATTCCCCTCCCCTCAGTACACTGTGGCTGAAATGTCTTACACAGCGACCTCCCCCCATTGTGTCTCTGATGGCTGCTCCAAGCTTTACTGCGTCCGTCAGCACATAGTCCTGGGCTTTGGAATGTGTCAATCTGCAACACTCAGTTGAGGACAATGCTTTGCACTGGAAGACCAACAAGTTTCAGGCAGACCAAAGACCCTCCAGCAGCAGTTGATGTTTGTCTCAGTCGTGTCTCTAGGAACGGCCCAGAGAGCACAGAATCCTGTGCCACGGATCTGCTCGGAATGAACCGCGACAAATACCACTGCATCTCACTCCAGACCTTCTTTGCAAAGGCACATTCCACAAGGAGGTGGACAATGGAAGCTATCCCACCACAGTCACCCCGAGGGTTTTGAAAATCTGCCTCGCTGTGCTGTGGCCTCATTGATAGACTGTGATTGACCAGTAGCACGATTAATACTGTACTGTGCAACTTAAGGTCAATGTGCAGGTTCAGTTGGTAATTAGGAGGGCAAATGCAATGTTAGCTTTCAGGTCGAGAGGGCTAGAATACAAGAGCAGGGATGTACTTCTGAGGCTGGATAAGGCTCTGGTCAGACCCCATTTGGAGAATTATGAGCAGTTTTGGGCCCCATATCTAAGGAAGGATGTGCTGACCTTGGAACGGGTCCAGAGGAGGTTCACAAGAATGATCCCTGGAATGAAGAGCTTGTCGAATGAGGAAGAGTTGAGGACTCTGGGTCTGTACTCACTGGAGTTTAGAAGGATGAGGGGGGATCTTATTGAAACTTACAGGTTGCTGTGAGGCCTGGATAGAGTGGACGTGGAGAGGATGTTTCCACTAGTAGGAAAAACCAGAACCAGAGGGCACAACCTCAGGCTAAAGGGACGATCCTTTAAAACAGAGATGAGGAGGAATTTCTTCAGCCAGAGAGTGGGGAATCTGTGGAACTCTTTGCTACAGAAGGCTGTGGAGGCCAGGTCACTGAGTGTCTTTAAGACAGAGATAGATAGGTTCCTGATTAATAAGGGGATCAGGGGTTATGGGGATGAGGAAATATCAGCGATGATTGAATGGCGGAGCAGACTCGATGGGCTGAGTGGCCTAATTCTAATCCTATGTCTTATGGTCTTACTGACTACCTGAATGGTGGAAGGTGAACTTGTCAGACCTTACTTTTTTAATGTGCAGTGATCCTGGAGCACAGTTACCCCGACGGCTGCACTCCCCCATTCTCAACACCAGTAGCTGCCACGGAATAACAGCAAACTCCACTGTGCTTGCCTGACCTGTACCACCCTCACCCTGCGAGTGGCCACTACTCACAAACCACCCTCCCCTCACCATCGGCAAACTCTAAGGGAGCGATTTAATTTCAAAAGCGTTACGTTGTTTAAAATTAACAATGAGATGAGTGCTTCCTAATGAGCCGTGACGGCTTGTCACTTTATACGGACTGCGTGCTGAGATGAGCCACGCAGGGTCATGCCTGATTATGCCTGGCCAGCAAACACCTTTTGTTACGAGAACACGCAGATGCGAGATCAGCAAAGTGAAACAAAGTTCTTCAGGAGAGGAAGGTCATTGGCAGACAGCCAATGAAATCTGAGTGTAAGATTGGACACAATGATCTGTCTGCAGGGTGAATGGGTATCTCAGTAACATTGGCAGTGAAGGTATTCAACCCACTGACACTCTTATAAATTCCTTCTGCTTTAGCTTTTGTGTTGTGTCACCGAGGACCTAAAAGCTTCCAGCACCAAAGTGAGCCATTCGGCCCATTCTGCCAGTACTGGCCTTTGTACACACTGTCCAATTAATCCCGTTCCACTACTGTTTCCCCACAGCACTGCAAACCTCCCCGCTTTTCAAATATTTATCCAATTTCTTTTTTAAAGTTTCTACAAGGTCTACTCCCCCAAATTTTTACCACCTCTCCAACTCCAGAATCGGGACGGGCAAGGCTCGCAGGACGGCGTTCTCCGTTGGTCTCAGGCAGGATCTTACAAGCCATGGGCCGGTGAGGCGGTGAAATTCTGGGAAGCATCTTCCGGATTGTAACCTATTGTTGAATTGAAAGATTCTTTGAAAAAAAAATTCCAAATTTCAATGGGTGGCACGATGGCACAGGGGTTAGCACTGCTGCCTCACAGCACCAGGGACCCGGGTTCGATTCCCGGCTTGGTCACTCTCTGTGTGGCGTTTGCACATTCTCCCTGTGTCTGTGTGGGTTTCTGCCAGGTGCTCAGGTTTCCTCCCACAGCCCAAAGATGTGTGGGTTAGGTTGACTGGCCACACTAGATTGCCACTTAGCGTCAGGGAGACATAGGGTTGACAAGGTATTTTCTTTGAGTTTAAGATAAAAGCAAATCACTGCAGATGCTGGAATCTGAGCCAAAAATAGAAAATGCTGGAAAATCTCAACAGGTCTGACAGCATCATTTAGGGGTGGCACAGTGGTTAGCACTGCTGCCTCACAGTGCCAGGGACCTGGGTTCGGTTCACAGCTTGGGTCACTGTCTGTGTGGAGTTTGCACATTCTACCCATGTCTGCGTGGGTTTCCCCTCAGTCCAAAGATGTGTGGGTTAGGTTGATTGGCCATGCTACATTGACCCTTCGTGTCGGAGGGTTAGTAGGGTAAATAAATGGGGTTATGGGGCTGGGGCCTGGCTGGGATTGTGGTCGGTGCAGACTCGATGGGCTGAATGGCCTCCTTCTGCCCTGTAGGGATTCTGCGAATCACAGGCTGGCTGAAACAAAAACAGAAAATGCTGGAAGTAACATTTCAGGTTCCAGTGATTTTTTTTTTCCAGCATTTTCTGTTTTTTGTTTGAGATTCCAGGATCCGCAGTATTTTGCTTTTAACATTTCAGATTGTCAGAGCTGGGAAAAGGTTGGGATGCTACAGGTTTCAAGGAAGTACAGAGACAGGGCAAGAGGAAGAAAGAGAGCACAGGGGGAGGTTTGCAAAAGGATGGGGGAGATGGTGATGTGACAAGAGAAGATCAAGATGGGTTTAGAGGAGATGTGAACGGCAACAAAGGAATCATTATCAACAGGCTGGACTTGGGGAGATCAGAGTGTGAGCAGGGTGCAGAATGAAAATGGTAAGTGACATCACGCTTGTGGACTGACTCAATTCTGCCTGACCTGCTGAGTATTTCCAACTTTTTCTGCTTTAAATATCTGGGGTAAATGGGGTAGATTCTCCGAGCCCCCGAACTGACTCACAGTCCTATGAAAACTTACTGCCCAGATGGACGCTGCTGGGCCATCCATCGGAATCCTCCACTTACCCAACGCGGAAAATGAGGGGATGTGGGTGTGGGCTGGATGGTGCGTTAGCTGGTTTCCACGTCACTCCTTTTGATGCTTTCAAAGCATCGGCAATCAGTAAGAAAGTGGCTAATTAAATGAACCTTAGGCCACACTTGGAATACTGTGTACAGTTCTGGTCACCCTATTATAGAAAGGATATTATTAAACTAGAAAGAGTGCAGAAAAGATTTACCAGGATGCTACCAGGAATTGGTGGATTGAGTTATAAGGAGAGGCTGGATAGACTGGGACTTTTTTCTCTGGAGCGTTAGAGGCTGAGGGGTGACCTAATAGATGTCTATAAAATAATGAGGGTCCCAGATCAGTTAGATAATCAATATCTTTTCCCAAAGGTAGGGGAGTCTAAAACTAGAGGGCATGGGTTTAAGGTGAGAGGGGAGAGATATAAAAGGGTCCAGAGGGGCAATTTTTTACACAGAGGGTGGTGAGTGTCTGGAACAAGCTGCCAGAGGT
Organism: Carcharhinus amblyrhynchos; assembly: GCF_965287045.1. Classification (NCBI taxonomy): domain Eukaryota; kingdom Metazoa; phylum Chordata; class Chondrichthyes; order Carcharhiniformes; family Carcharhinidae; genus Carcharhinus; species Carcharhinus amblyrhynchos. The sequence continues at coordinate 2,686,074 of NC_137339.1, forward strand.
AGTAGTAGAGACGGGTACAATTTTGTCTTTTAAAAAGCATTTAGATAGGTAAGATGGGTATAGAGGGATATGGGCCAAATACAGGCAATTGGGATTAGTTTACTGAAAGAAAGGGCGGCATGGACAAGTTGGGCCGAAGGGCCTGTTTCCGTGCTGTAAACCTCTATGACTCTATGATTCTAGTCACAAACTATACAGACATGATAAACCCATAGTGCCCTTTGCCTGGTGGCTCTGCTTATTTCTGGTTTTTATCACTCCACTATGCCTTTCCAAGTTTTGCTGAATTTCTATGCTTATTACACTGAGGGATGTCAGCACTGGGGTTGGAATATTTCTACATTATTTCTGTCGTGTACATCAGGCAATCTTGGCTACATGCGGTTTGGCTTCACTTGTGCCTGAATGAGCTAATAATAAAGGCCTTGCAATATTAATACTGAGTTTTAAAGATTATTAATGGACTTTGCAACATTTTCAAAGAAGGCAGATGGGAATTTCAACTGGAATTTCACAAAGCATGATTTTAATTCCTGAAGCTTCTTCAGCACTCTCTCCCTCTCCCTGTCTCTCTGTCTCTCCCTCTCCCTGTCTCTTTGTCTCTCCCTCTCCCTGTCTCTCTGTCTCTCCCTCTCTCTGTCTCTCCCTCTCCCTGTCTCTCTGTCTCTCCCTCTCCCTGTCTCTCTGTCTCTCCCCCTCCCTGTCTCTCTGTCTCTCCCTCTCCCTGTCTCTCTGTCTCTCCCTCTCCCTGTCTCTCTGTCTCTCCCTCTCCCTGTCTCTCTGTCTCTCCGTCTCTCCCTCTCCCTGTCTCTCTGTCTCTGTCGGACATTTGGAGTGGTGCTGAACAACTTTTCCTACACCTGCTTTTCCTGTTTTTAGGGACTGCTGCCGTGAGATTGTTTAATCTAATTCCAATTATTGTTGAACTGTGGCTCCTTCAACATCACCTTAATTCTGTCTCCGGTATGAATGGTTCACCAGCAGAGAGAGAGAGAGAGGTTTGTACTTCATTAGATTTAAGCCAAGGTTGCAGAGGTGACAGTTCATGGCATTAGTACACAAAAGACCATTGTTTCCCCTATTCTTGCTGCTTTGATTCTCAGTTTCACTTGTTACTCTGGTCTTTCTGAGTGATGTTGGTTGTTTAAATGTTTATTTAATATCAGTGTTATGAGTAGGTTACATTAACACTGCAATGAAGTTACTGTGAAAATTCCCTAGTCGCCACACTGCGGCGCCTGTTCGGGTACACTGAGGGAGAATTTAGCATGGCCAGTGAACCTAACCAGCATGTCCTTCAGACTGTGGGGGAAAACCCAAGCACTTGGAGGAAACCCATGCAGACATGGGGGGAATGTGCAGACTCCGCACAGACAGTGATCCAAGTTGGGAATCAAACTCAGGTTCCTGGTGCTGTGAGGCGGCAGTACTAACCACCGTGCGACTGTGCCAGAATAACAGGAAAACTCCCCTGCTTTCCTCAGAAGTGAGATCTTTCTTGAGCAGCTTAAAACGTAACGAGGGCCTGGAGGGTGATTTGTGTTTCTGGAATTTGGAGGAAAGAACACCAAGCATCATTCAGGACCTCTGGATACCCCCAAAATGTTTTACATCCGATAAAGTACTTTCTTGAAGTGAGAATCATAGAAACCCTACAGTGCAGAAAGAGGCCCTTTAGCCCATCGAGTCTTCACCAAACACAATCCCACCCAGGCCCTACCCCCATATCCCTACATTTTATACCCACTAACTTACACATCCCTGGACACTAAGGGGCAATTTCTTAGCATGGCCAATTAACCAAACCCACACATCTTTGGACTGTGGGAGGAAACTGGAGAATCCGGAGGAAACCCACTCTGACATGAGGAGAATGTGCAACCTCCACACAGACAGTGACCTGAGCAGGGAATCGAACCCAGGACCCTGGAGCTGTGAAGCAGCAGTGCTAACCCACTGTGCTACTGTGCTGCCCAGTAAGTGATGTCACTGTTGTGAGGCAGCTGTTAATTTGCACACAGGAAACTCCCAAAAAAGCAGTGAGGAATGCATGATTAGAGAGTCTGTTTTTTAGACCATAAGACATTGAAGCAGAATTAGGCCACTCGGCCCATCGAGTCTTCTCCACCATTCAATCATGATTTGATATTTTTCTCATCCCCATTTTTCAGCCAATGTTTTTAGGCGATGTCGGGCTGGATATCAGGGAGAGCTCAACTCCTCCTCTTTGAATAGTGAATGCAGGGTCTTTTCTGGGCAGAGGGGCTTTGTTTTGGCATCTCAGCCAAAAGACAGCACCTCTGGCAGAGTAGCACTCTCACACCACTGCACGGGAGGCTTAGCCTAGGTTCACATGGCTGGATTGGAATATGATTTTGTGACTCAGAGGTGAGAGTCCCACCCACTGAGCCACGACTGACACCTAAATTTTTAAACTATGAGGAACAAATCACATCACTTAACAGGAGTGTTGTTATGCTGCAATGCACGGGTAATTCATATAGCACACTGTGATTCTGAAGGTTGGTGTTGGCTTAATGCATTAGGCAGATATTTCCGAGTTTATCATTGGCATTAGCTACCCAACACACTGACAGCACCTTCAGTGCAACATTACCCTTTCAAGGGGCAACAAGTGATGGCAATCAGCACTGACTTTGCCAGTGATGGGTACATATTGAGAATGAACAAGAACACGGAATGATGAACAAGCTCAGCCTGATTGCTGCAATTGCCAAGAATTGTACAAACATAGAATGGTACAACACAGAAGGAGACCATTCAGCACATAATACATGTGTCAGCTCTCTGAAAGAGCAATCGATTTATTCCATCTCCACTTTCTTCCCTCTATAGATTGCAATTTTTTCCACTTCAAGTATTCATCCAATTCCCTTTCGAAAATTATTATTGAATCTGTTTCCAGCTCTGTTTCAAGCAGCACAATCCAAATCTCAATAGTTCACTGAGTAAAATCTATTTTCCCCTCATCTCACCTCTTGTCCTTTCACCAGTTCCTTGAGATTTGTTTCCTCTGCTCTTTCAGCCCCCTGCAAGTGGAAACAGATTCTCCTTGTTTACTGCATGTCAGTGCCTCCTGACCACTGTCACACCCCTGACAAATGTAACTGGCCATGTCGATGGCAATATCTTCTCTGGGTCTGGGTCAACAGAGAGACAGCAATTGAACTATGACATCAGTTGAAAGGACATGTGCAGCTATTGTGCTGCATCAGGCTGGTAAATGTCATAGAGGCATAGAGATTTACAGAGTGGAAACAGGCCCTTCAGCCTAACTTGTCCATGATGCCCTTTTTTAAACCCTGAAACTAATCCCAATTGCCCATGTTTGGTCCATATCCCTCTATACCCATCATACCCATGTAACTATCTAAATGCTTTTTAAAAGCCAAAATTGTACCTGTCTCTACTACTACCTCTGGCAGTTGTTCCAGACACTCACCACCCTCTGTAAAAAAAAAATTGTCCCTCTGGACCCTTTTTGTATCTCTCCCCTCTCACCTTAAACCTATACCCTCTAGTTTTAGACTCCCCTACCTTTGGGAAAAGATATTGACTATTTAGCTGATCTATGCCCCTCATTATTTTATAGACTCTATTAGATCACCCGCAAGCCTCCGCAGTCCAGGGAAAAAAGCTCCAGTCTATCCAGCCTCTCCTTATAACTCAAACCATCAAGCCCTGGTAGAATCCTAGTAAATCTCTTCTGCACTCTTTTCTAGTTTAATAATATCCTTTCTATAATAGGGTGACCAGAATTGCACACAATATTCCAAGTGTGGCCTTACCAATGTCTTGTACAACTTCAACAAGACATCCCAACTCCTGTATTCAATGTTCTGACCAATGAAACCAAGCGTGCTGAATGCCTTCTTCACCGCTCTGTCCACCTGTATTGGCTGAAACATCTTTTCGTTGGATGGCCAGGGAACTGGAATATTGACTAATGGTCTGCCCAATGTTGACCAATGATTCAGACAAGGTCTGCAACACTGGCTGGATGTATTCCCGGAGGGTTCATTACGTGACCTCTGGTCCCCAGACTTCCCTGCTGCCACTCTCATGCCATTGGTCACCCATCATGTCCTTGCTCACGACCCCCCCCATCATCCCACATCCAATTGGAAAACAGTCTTCGCCACCTGATTGGGTGGATCTTGACTGTCAGTTGCACAGCCCTTTCGTGTCCAATATTTTTATACTTATAATCAAAATTAACAAATCAGGCATGAAGCATAGAACATCGAACCCTACAGTGCAGATACAGGCTCTTTGGCCCATTGGGTCTGCACCGACCACAATCCCACCCAGGGCCCTATCCCCATACATTTGCCCGCTAATCCCTCTAAACTATACGTCCCAGGACACTAAGGGGCAATTTTAGCATGGCCAATCAACCTAACCTGCACATCTTTGGACTGTGGGAGGAAACTGGAGCACCCGGAGGAAACCCACGCAGACATGAGGAAAATGCGCAAACTCCACACAGACAGTGACGTGAGCTGGGAATTGAACCCAGGTCCCTGGAGCTGTGAAGCAGCAGTGCTAACCACTGTGTTACCGTGCCACCCTGCACGGTATGGCATCAACTACTTCCTGTAGTAATGAATTCCAAAGGCTCACCACTCTTTGGGTAAAGACATGTCTCCTTATCTCCATCCTGAATGTCTACCCTGAATCCTCAGACTGTGACACCTGGTTCTGGACACCCCCACCATCGGAAATATCCTTCCTGCATCTACCCTGTCTCGTCCTGTTAGAATTTAAGAAAGTCCTTATGACAAAACAAAGCAGATGGTTCTGGTTTTGGGAGTGCTGATACATTTAAGATAGTCACCAGTAAAATGTTTTTTAAAGAGTGTAGCACTTGTGAATGTTGATGTTTAGGGAGACTTGTGTGTACTCATGCAAGGAACACAAAACATTAACATGCAAACACAGTTAACAGTTATGAGTAAGCAATAGGAAAGTAAAGAGTATGTTAGTCTTTACTGCAAGGGGATTAGAGTACTAGAATAAAGAAGTGTTGCAGGCTTTGATGTCAGCCTTTTAGTTGATCACAACTTTACACTTCAAATAACCAGACCAAGTCACAGAATTCTCATAAACAGCTGATCAAGTTGCAAGCTACAGCAAGGATGTTGGAAAGCTGCATCTCTTGTTCTATAGCCAGCCAGAGTGATATATTCTGAGACACATAAGCAACTATAGTTTTCAAACTCGGCCACAAGTAATGACCATATACCAATTCCAATCACTTTACACTTATTTTATTATAATATCCAATCAGTATGAAGATGAAATACATCATTGTTTTATTTACAAGTTATCATGGTCCAGCTCCTTCCTGTATCTGTGGATCACCCCTCCTTCCAGCTGCAGATGCTTGAATTCGTGAGCTTTGCCCAGACTAATAGCCTCGGTTCCTATCTGCCAAGACTCTTATAAGAGACCATTTTTTCTCATAGCAGCTTGTGTGATTTTTGAATAAGTGTGATTATTAATCCTTTCAAGAAGTCTTACTAACATTCCAGAGGGTTTTGGGGAGAAACATCTGGAATACTATGGATAGGTTTATGAGGCTGATTCCTGGGATGGTGGGACTGATGTATGAGGAGAGATTGACTAGATTAGAATTGTTTTCACTGGAGTTCAGATGAATGAGGCGGAATCTCATAAGGACTTCCTTAAATTCTAACAGGACTTGACAGGGTAGATGCAGGAAGGATGTTCCCGATGGTGGGGGCGTCCAGAACCAGGTGTCACAGCCTGAGGATTCAGGGTAGGCATTCAGGAGGGAGATAAGGAGACATGTCTTCCCCCAAAGAGTGGTGAGCCTGTGGAATTCATTACCACAGAAAGTAGTCGAATGTATTCAAGAGGCGGCTGGATACAGCACTTGGGGTGAATGGGGTCAAAAGTTACGTGGAGAAAGCAGAATTAGGCTATTGAGTTGGATGATCATAATGAATGGCAGAATAGGCTCGAAGGGCCAAATGGCCTCCACCTTTCCTATCATAGAAACCCTACAGTACAGAAGGAGGCCATTCGGCCCACTGAGTCTGCACCAACAATAATCTCACCCCAGTCCCTATTCCCACAACCCCACACATTTACCCCACTAATCTTCTATGTTTCTGTAACTTTGGTTGCCATACAGGGGGCAGTACAGTGAAGGTTCATTAGATTGGTCCCTGGGATGAGAGAATTGTCCTATGATGAGATGCTGAGTAAATTGGGCCTATTCTGTCTGGAATTTAGAAAAATGAGAGGTTATCTTATCAAACCATACAAGATTCTGAAAGGATTTGACAGGATAGAGATTGAGGGGTCATTCCCCAGACTGGTTAATCGAGAAAAGGGAGGCGTAGTTTCAGGATAAGGCACCAATCATTTCAGGCAGAGATGAGGAGAAATTTCTTCGCTTTGTGAATCTTTGGAATTCTTGACCCCAGTAGATGCTCTATCATTGAACACATTCAAAACTGGGATAGACAGTTGGGTCAGAGATCCTTCCAAACCCTCAACCTTTACCACCCCTAGAAGGACAAGGGCAGCAGACGTAGGGATTCTACCAGCAGGAAGTTGCCCTCCAAGACACCCACCATTGTGACTTGGAAATATATTGCTGTTCCTTCACTGTCACTGGGTCAAATTCCTGGTTCTACCTCCCTAACAGCGCTGTGGGTGTACCTACATGGGCTGCAGTAATTCAAGAAGGCAGCTTGCCACCACCTTCTCAATGGCAATTATGGGATGGGCAGTGGCCCAGCCAGTGGCTCCCACACCCTATGGGTGATTCCATGGGTATTGATTGGTTTGGTCCAATATTATTGGCTCTGTTAGTGACCTACGGAGAGTATTTGGACTCTCGTACTCAAATCATTTTGCACACATCAGTAATCTGCATTATGATTTGACTTTTACACTGGCTCCCTCAAGGTTTAGTGTTACACCTGTCTAATCTACATAAACAAAGTGGATGCCCCTGTCTCAACATATTGGGAATGATTGATTAGATGGAACTATTATAGAACAAATCTGCTTGCAGTGATGGAAAAGAAGTATCTGTCTCTGGATGGCAAGATACAGAACTACATGTTTTCCATCATTCCCAGTGCTGGATCATTACTTTGGTCCCTGTCACTTATCATGTCTTAGACATCGCCGTGTAGTTAGTCTGGGATGGCTCCAATGTTACAAGATAGATAATGGAGGACAGAGTTTATGCACTTAAGTCCTAGCTGGTGAAAATCAGTAAGGCTCATTGGACAAACCAATCAGAACAGAATATTTAAAATAACTAATCCTTGTGCTAAGTCAGAATGAGACCCATTAACCCATCGCTGCCCCTGCTCGCTATTCTACATTATCTCCTGATCCAGCAACATCTCAGATTTAAAATTCTGACCCTCGTTGTTAAATTCCTTTATGGCCAGAACTACTCCCTATCTTTTTATAGTTTCCAGTCCCACATCCAATTGCAATGCTCCACTAACACTGGCCTCCTGGATTTTAATGTCATAGAGTCATAGAGGTTTACAGCATGGAAACAGGCCCTTCAGCCCAACTTGTCCATGCTGCCCTTTTTTTTGAACTCCTGAGCTAATCCCAGTTGCCTATACTTGGCCCATATCCCTCTATACACATCGTACCCATGTAACTATCTAAATGCTTTTTAAAAGACAAAATTTCTCCTGCCTGTACTGCTGCCTCTGGCAGCTTGTTCCAGACACTCACCACCCTCTGTGTGAAAAAATTGCCCCTTTGAACCCTTTTATATCTCTCCTCTCTCAGCTTAAACCTATCCTCTCTGGTTTTAGTCTCCCCTACCTTTGGGAAAAGATATTGACTACCTAGCTGATCTGTGTCCCTCAATGTCTCTACTATTGGTGGCTGTACCTTTGGTTGTCTCCGCCCCAGGCTCTGGAATACCCTCCCTGCACCTTTCTGATTCCTCTATATCCCTCTTTCCTCCTTTAAAACGTTCCTTAAAATCAACCTCTTGGATCAAACTCTTGATTTCTTGTTCTCAGATCTCTTTATATTGTAATAAAATCAGGCAATGGACAGGTTGGCATTTCTCTGGCCTTAGACATGACTCCAGTATGGTATGTTTCCTCCCTGGTGCCAGGGTCAAGGATGTCACAGACCGGCCACAGAACATTCTTCTGGGGGAGGGTGAACAGCCAGAGGGTATGGTCCACATTGGCACCAATGACTTGGGTAGGAAGAGGAATGGAGTCCTGTAACCTTAATATAAGGAGCTAGGGAGACAATTAGCAAGAACAACCTCAAATGCAACATTCTCCAGATAGCTCCCAGAATAGCCACATGCGAGTGAGTTCGGAAATAGGAGGATAAGGCAGGTGAATGAGTGGCCAGCAAAATGGTGCAAGAGGGAAGGATTAGATTCCTGGGACATTGGGACTGGCTCGGGGGAGATGGCACTTGAACAAACCAGATGGGTTGCACCTGAGCAGAGCTGGGACTGATTTCCTTGCAGGGTGTTTTGCCAGTGCTATCGGGAGGACTTTAAGCTAACTCAGCGGGGGGTGTGGGAACCAAGAGGAAATATTACAGAGGAAGATCAAGGTGTGCAAAACACTTGGAAGACAGAAAGCACTAATACAGAGAACAATAAGTTAATAAGTGAAGTTGGACTAAGGGAGAAAGTAACAATGTCTAAACCAGGTGCCTATGTGTGAATGTACAGAGTGCAGGAAATAGCTATGAGGGGACATAGCTTTAAATTAAGGGGTGGTAATTATAGGACCGATGTCAGAGGTAGGTTCTTTACTCAGAGGGTAGTAAGGGTGTGGAATGCCCTGCCTGCAGCAGTTGTGGACTCACCAACTTTAAGGGTGTTCAAGTGGTCAGTGGATAGGCATATGGATAAGATTGGAACAGTTTAGTTAGAGGGTCATTAGATTGGTTCCACTGGTCGGCGCAACATCGAGGGCTGAAGGGCCTGTACTGTGCTATAATGTTCTATGTTCTAGATTGGGAAGTTACAGGCCCAGATTGCACTGTGGAATTGTGATGTTGTGATGATAATGGAGACCTGCTCAAGAAATGGGAAGACTAGGTGTTAAATATTCCTGGGTATGAGGTGTTCAGAAAATATAGGAAAGGAAGGAAGGGAGCAAATAAATTCAGAGTTCCCTGGATGAAAACAGAGGATGTTGAGACAGAATAATTGATATCATGTTGATTTTAATCTGGACCATTGCAGTGTTCTGTGGTTTTAACATTCTCCTGGGATTGCTGAGTGGAGCTTGATTTGGGGTGATCGGCAGGTCAGGTGATGTGCCTGGGGACAGCAATTTGTTTTTACAGAACATTCCAAGTTTTTAGTTTTGTTTATCAGTTGCTGCCAGAAGCTGGTGGAAGAAGGCAGACTCTCTGCCTCTCTCTTTCCAGAGGTTTCTCCGGAGAATTTTGGGAAGTCCCAGGACTGGGAAGCCTCAGAGATTTGCTCCAATGTTGAAAGGACCAATTCACAGCCAGTGTTAAAATCCAGCATCATGTGAGCATACTTGCTTTTTGTGCTAAGTCTGAAGAAGGGTGTGTGTCTGTGGGATGGTGCTCAACTTTGAACAACTGAGATAGTCAGCTGTTAGGAGTATACTGTGCCATGTTTAAGTCTTGGTAAAAGTTATGCTAACTCCTTTTGTTATATTCTGTGTTCTTAAATAATCTTTGTTTGATAAAAGCTTCCTGGTGGGTCACTTGATTCATACCTGGAGTGAAGCACCTTCTGCTCATCCTAATGCCAAAATCAAATGTAAAACTTAGAATATGGGCTAATTCCATAAAATGCCTTGGAGTTTCTGGCCTGTGTTTTCACATCAGTTGCAGGCGAGGTTGGAGATTTCTAGTGAAAGTTTCTGGGGAACATCTTTGAATATTTTACTTTGTCAATGTTGCTAGGTAAATGCAAGATGTTGTTCCAATATTAGAGTTTTACACTGTCTACCAGTTTCAAATCATTTTCTGAAATAAAAGCCCTTTCCCCTGTGGAACCCCTGAGGCAAAACAATAACACTCTGCCTATAATATGAAATATTCAAGCAGTGATGAAATTACAATGTGGTTATGTCAATACTGTAACATTCTGAAACAGCTGATGGATATGTAGATAAGTAAGATTTTGCTGTTTGCCTTGGGTAATAAATGAAGATGAAATTAACCTGCAGTTTCTAATCCCCTTCAGCACTAACCCTGCAATGCTACCTCCCACAGCAGTTCAAGTGGTAGGGAGAGGGTTCGGTCAATGCCCTTATCTCTGCTCTCTGCTGCACAAACGCTGCAATTTCTCACAAAATCCTTCAAACAGAGGAAGACTGGAATTTATACAGCATGTTCCACTATCCCAAAATATCCCAGAAAACTTTACTGTCATCCTTTCAAATGTAGTCAGCCAATTTGTGCACAGCAAGCTCCCATAAACTGGCAGGAAATAAATGATGAGATTGGCTGCCTTGGTGCTGATGTTTGAGATATGAATGTTGGAAAATGCACTGACTCTTCCTCAAAACAGAGCCATGGGATCTCTAACAAGCAGCTGAGAGGATGTGTCCAGATGTATGGCACTCCTTCAATATTGCACTAAGATTATGGACTTAAATTTCAGGATTGGGACTTATCACCAACAGCATCATTTCAGGGTGCTGTTGGTGATAAGTCCAGAATCTCCCAGTCAGTCGCACATAAATGCATAAGGCAGGTCACTTAGTGGCTCTATTCCCTGAGCCGGCAGGCCGGAGAGGCTGTGTGGTCCATTTTGGCTCCGATTCCCTTGTTTCAATGTCATGAAAGTTGTCACAATGAATGGGCATTGGGATTTGCCTCTCAATCTGAGAATCCTCAGGGTATAGCTACCTGCTGATGAGGGAGTAGTGAGTGAGAGGTGGGAGTGTTTTGGGTGGAGTTGTGTAGAGCAGTGAGGAGGTGGTTTTGTGGGTGGGGTCCCTATCCCTGAGCCGGAAGCTCTAGGGCTTCTAGAGGGTCTGTTCATATTGCAGCCAGATGGCCTTATTATCAATCTGGAAACCTTTCCAACACAACTATAGCAGGTGGGAGGAGAAGGAGAATTTCCTGGTCAGCCAGAATCGTGTGGTAGCTGTATTGTAATAGCATCTACATGTTAAAAGACTCCCAGTGTGGGTTTTTGCCATGAGATATAATCTGTAGCAAGTATCAACAAATGGACTCACTTCCTCTGGCAGGGTTAGGTCATTAAGGTTCTTTCTACACTGCTTCCAAGACCTGGGCACATCCTTCCTGCTATTCACCTCCACAGCTACATCCCAGCATAACACCAGCAGGTTAGTTCCTTCCTGTGACAGAGTAAAATCTATCCCTCCTCATCTCGGCTGTACACCCAGCACTCCAAGACCCAGTGAGACAGCGATGGAACCTGCCTTTGCTCTCTGTCCACTGAGCTTGTTGAATGAAGCCTTGTTGAAATTGCACCGTGCAGTGTAACATTGCTAACTGAACGCAGCCTGTGATTCCAATCTGCTCAGTTAATCCCAGGTTTCCCCCATGCAATCCCACCCCCAGATGGGAATCACCTTCAGGTTAATATCAGGATCACATTCTCAGGATTATTAATCCTGATTTCTGTCCAGTAACAGCTAACAGCCAAGGGGTAGCTGGACCCCTGCCTTGACACCATTTGATTTTGACATTAGGGTGAACAGAAGGTATTTCACTCCAGGTATGATTCCAGTGACCCACTAGGAAGCTTTTATCAAACAAAGTTTATTTAAGAACACGGTTAACAAAATGGAACGTCCTCCCATTCTCTCAAAGTTTCTTTCCTTGTTCAGATCCACAGAGCATGGGTTTTAATTAATTTTCTACACTTTTAATGAGTGCGTAGACTGCATTAATGTATTATAAATCGCACTGTCACTTTCGGCTGAGAGTTTTTGTGACAAAGTGGCAGCTTTGAGAGGAGTCATAAGGCTGGAAATAAACTCTCAATCACAGGTGACACTTTCATTAACATTCTGTCCCACACAGTTTGAAGCAATGAGCTCCTCAGGGGATTCCATTGGCTGAGCTACTTTCAAAATGACTGTCAGCTCACCTCAAAAAGGAAAATATTTTTAACTTTGATCACAACACTCTTCACCAAAGTAAAATTGCTGCATTTTTCCTCTCTGTTTTGGTGGACTCTTCCAATTGCTTCCCACAGTTTCCTGAATCTGAATCAGCTCATGCCTCTAGCCCATGTTTCTGAGGATAATTAATGAGTGGCTGAATGTTTGACTTTGCGATTTGAATCCGAATCCATTCTAGCACAACGTCCTTCTGTGCCCCACAGTCATTGAAGAATCAGTCACAACTGTCCCATTTAGCTCTACCACCCCTTCTCGAGCTTGGGGCAATAACCAATGACAACATCTCTATTTAAAGGAATGTAGGGTGAGAGGTGACTTCCTGGAGGTTTATCAATCATAGAATCCTACAGTGCAGAAAGAGGCTTTCCAGTCCAGCGAGTCTGCACCAACCACAATCCCACCTAGGCTCTATCCCCATAGCCCCATGTGTTTACCCCAGCTAGTCCCCCTGACACGACAGGCTAATCCACCTAACCTGCACATCTTTGAGCTGTGGGAGGAAACCGGAGCACTCAGAGGAAACCCACGGAGAATGTAAAAACACCACACAGACAGTGACCCAAGCCAGGAATCGAACCCAGATCCCTGGCATTGCCAGGCAGCAGTGCTAACCACTGTGCCACCTTGCCGCCCCATGCTCACCTACACAGGCTTCATTGGCTAAATGAGCGCAATCTGGTAGATTGGGCAGATAGATGGCAAATGGAATTTAATCCGGAGAAATGCGAGGTGATGCACTTTGGCCGGAATAATGTGGAGGGGAGTTATACGATAAAAGGTAGAACTATCCGGAGTATAGATACGCAGAGAGACCTGGGGGTGCAAGTGCATAAGTCCCTGAAGGTGTCGGTACAGGTGCAGAATGTGATGAGGAAAGCGTATGGTATGTTAGCCTTCATAGGAAGAGGTATAGAATATAAGAGTAGGAGTCTGATGTTGCAGTTGTATAGAACGTTGGTTAGGCCTCACTTGGAGTACTGCGTCCAGTTCTGGTCGCCGTACTACCGGAAGGATGTAGAGATCCTGGAGAGAGTGCAGAGGAGATTTACCAGGATGTTGCCTGGTATGGAAGGGCTGTCTTACGAGGAAAGATTGGATGAACTTGGGCTGTTTTCCCTTGAGAGACGTCGGCTGAGGGGGGATCTAATAGAGGTTTATAAGATTATGAAGGGGATAGATAGAGTAAATGGTGGTAAGCTTTTTCCGCTACAAGAAATGGATAGAACGAGGGGTCACGGGCTTAGGGTGAGGGGGGCTAGGTATAAGACAAATATTAGAGGGCAGTTTTTCACGCAAAGGGTAGTGGGGGTGTGGAATGCACTGCCGAGTAAGGTGGTGGAAGCAGGCACGCTAGGGTTGTTTAAGAGTCACTTAGACAGCCATATGAGCGGGCTACATATAGGGGGATATAGTAGGCCTTACTGAACATTGCAGGCTTGGGAATACGTTTTGCCTCAGGAATGTTAGTCTTTGCCTGTTTAATAATGAATTTTTTTGTCTCCACAGGCATTTAAGTCCGGCAAGGGGCATGCAGGCGGCAGGTTGTAGTGGGCTGCTCTTGGATGTTGCTTCGGGAGTTGCCTATTGCTTCATGTCGTTAGTGTGCTTAAACTGGACCATCTCGAGGGCAACATGACAGCTCAGAGACTATCTCTGTTGCTGTGCGGACACATGGATTTGGGCCTGTGTCTGTGGGAGTTTGCACGTTCTCCCCGTGGTTGCGTGGGTTTCCTCCGGGTGCTCCGGTTTCCTCCCACATCCCCCAAAGATGTGCTTTTAGGCTGATTGATTGGGTACTAAAATTGTCCCTAAATTGGACCTCCCTGATCCTCGCACGTTAGGCGTAGACTAAAATCATGAATAGGTCACTGAGATAGTAGGACGGCGGCGCGGGCTCGTTGGGCCGAAGGGCCTGTTTCCCGTGCTGTGTTGTTCTTTGTTCTTCTTTGTTCTTATCTCTTTCTCTGGTCTTGTCTGTGGCTCTGGCGTCCTATCGACATAGGGCAATGGGTGGTTAAATTAAGCGGTAACACATCAACTGGAGAACAAGACATCCCTCAGTGCTCTAATCAAACTTTATTTCACATTATGACGTAACTTGACATGTGAATGTATTTATTGAATGAGCCAAGCTGGTTTTTGATTCAACATGACCCCAAAGGAATGTAATTAGAGATGATTGCTATCGATCACAAATAATCCTGTCAGCAATGAACTGCTGCTTATAATTTCATTCTTCGGACTAAAACGTTTGTTTGAGCTGCAAGATAGATTTTTCCTTGGAAGGCTCCGTTTTGGTCAGTAACAGAGATTAATCGTTAGGTTTTGCTGCTTTTCTGAGAAAAGAGCAGAGCCTTGCAAGATTTTAAATTGCCTTTTGGCTCTGTTGGAGCTGTGCCAGAAGCAGAGGTCAGGGGAGCACGCTGAATGCCGGGTCTGGTGACACCTGCTCCCAGAGCCATGGGCACCCAGGGCCATCTGAGCAGCAGGTCAGAGCACCTGTACTGCTCATCTGAAAGATTGAATTGTCTGCAAACAGAGCCACCCAATGTTGGCACCTCAATCACTTACCTAGCAACCTTGGAGAGTGCACTGAGTGGAAGGAGAATGTGACCAAGTCCATGTTTAAGATTTGTTTCTGTTGGTGAAGGGAATGCAAATTAATGGAAGTTGAATTTTCGGTTAAATATCTTAATTCTGGATGCCCTCCATCCCAGCTCACATCACGTCATGTTCACCCAATGCCTACTGTGTTTTCTGACCTGCATTGGCACCCGGTCCAAAATAAAAACAGAAAGTGCTGGAAAGACTCAGCATCTCCACAGTTGATGCAGGAACTGCTGAGTTTATGCAGCATTTTCTGTTTTTAATTTGGTTCCTGCTCTACCAGCAACACAATTTAAAAATCCTCATCCTTGTCTTCAATTCTCTCTGTGGCTTCACCCCTCCAGCTTTGGAAATTTCACCAGTCCTACAATCCCTAAGATTCCTACAATTCTCCCATTTTGGATTCTTAGTGATCCTTGATTTCCTTCATTCCACCTTTGACAGTCGTACCTTAAACCCAACTCTGCAGAAATAGCCCCTAAACCTCGTCGCCTCATCCTCATCCATTAAAACCTTCTAAAAACCTCCTCTTTGGTCAATTGGTTTTGATCACCTGTCTTCATCATTGGCTCCATGTCAATGTCTGCCTGATTTATTCAGCTGCGAAGCACTGTGGGATGTTTTGCTATGTTTGATTTTTGATTTGATTTATTATTGCCACATGTATTAATATACAGTGAAAATATTGTTTCTTGCACAGTTTACATTCAAGTCATACCGTTCATAGAGAAGGAAACGAGAGAGTGCAGAATGTAGTGTTACAGTCATAGCTAGGGTGTAGAGAAAGATCAACTTAATGCAAGGTAGGTCCTTTCAAAAGTCTGACAGCAGCAGGGAAGAAGCTGTTCTTGAGTCGGTTGATAAGTGACTTCAGACTTTTGCATCTTTTCCCAATGGAAGAAGGCGGAAGAGAGAATGTCCGGGGTGCTTGGGGTCCTTAATTATGCCGGCTGCTTTGCTGAGGTAGTGTAGACGGAGTCAATGGATGGGAGGCTGGTTTGTGTGATGGATTGGGCCTCGTTCACGACCCTTGTAGTTGTACTTGTAGCCTTTATATTGCACTTTGGTGTTGTATAAAGGCTAATTCCTATTAACTAGGATTAATAATATTGCATATTACTAAATTAAAAATATATGCATTTCTGGAGAAACTGTTACGGTGAGATGTGAAGGTTAACATGGTTTCAGCCTGTGCAATGTGAATGTTTGAGATGTCACCAGGAGTTGTGGATCTGGGTAAGGGTTTGACTTGGACAATCAGCTACAAGTTGAGCCATCCCACCTGTGGCCACATTTTCCCTGGCCCAGCCTCACAGGGTTGAGGGTTTTCCAGATTAAAACCCGGGACTTCAGCACTCGGTTAGTTACCAGGTTGCGGTTGGTAATGTTCACAGTTAACAATGAAGAGGTGGCGATGTCAGCTTGTAGAAGGTGAAATGTGTTCCTGTAGGGATGACGTGATCTCAGAACAGCTTTGGGTTTTTTCTTGAGATTTCGTGTCAATGGGAGCGCTTAATAAAAGCAAATTACTGCGGATGCTGGAATCTGAAACCAAAAGAGAAAATGCTGGAAAATCTCAGCAGGTCTGGCAGCGTCTGTACGGAGAGAAAAGAGCTGATGTTTCAAGCTGGATGACCCCATAGAAAACCATAGAAACCCTACAGTGCAGAAGGAGGCCATTCAGCCCGTTGGGTCTGTACCGACAACAATCCCAACCAGGCCCTTTTCTGGTTATCCCACATGTTTACCCAGTTAATCCCTCTAACCTAAGCATCCCGGGATACTAAGGGGCAATTTAGAATGGCCAATCATCAACCTAACCCACAAATCTTTGGAGTGTGGGATGAAACCTGAGCACCCAGATGAAACCCATGCAGAGATGGGGAGAACGTGCAGACTCTGCACAGATAGTGATCCAAGCCGGGAATCAGCCCAGGTCCCTGGGGCTGTGAGGCAGCCGTGCTAACCATTGTGCCATCCTGCCACCCAAAGCTGTGACAAAGGGTTATCCGGACTCAAAACGTCAGCTCTTTTCTCCCCTTACAGATGCTGCCAGACCTGCTGAGGTTCTCCAGCGTTTTCTCTTTTGGCTTCAATGGGAGCACTTCATTAGTTGTCAGCCCATGATGTTCTTGGAGGAAGATGTTCTAATGTTTTCCCTGGGACATTAGGAGGATCCTGCCAGCACTGGAAGCTAGTCGAACTGTGCAGTCTCAACATCAATATCATGCTCATGTGTTCCCGAGGAAGGGGATGTCTTTCATGTTTGTGTGGCAGCTCCTGTATCAGGTTGAGAGTCAGTACTCTGCTGTCAGGTAGACCGGGGAAAGGGACAGAGTGCGTAATGTGCTGCCTTTCACTGCCCCAGGTGGTACATGCCAGTTTCCAGATCAGGTCTATTCTTCTCTTGGTTTTGGTTCGGGTGTTCCAGAGGTGTTGCTGATTGGTCAATAACGATCAAGAGCGATGCCAACATATTTTGGCATTGGGTTGTGAGTGAGTGGTTAACCACAGAACGAGACTGGAAATCCTACCCTGGCCTTTGACCTACTCAGGTGAAAGGCTGAGACAACAGTTTGGGAAAGAGACGAGAACCTCCGCGAGGTCCCACCATAAAGTACGTTTTCCAACCTGAAATCCTCAAATTAATGCTGTCAAGAAAATGACTGCCGTCAGGGTCTCTGTACAAACAAAAAAAACCATTGGAAAATGGATTGTCTCAGGGGCTTAGAGTAGCAATCATCAGCCATAATTTTACCAGCACTACCTGCCCTGATTCCAGGGGTGGGCGAGGCTCGGAGAATGCCAATCTCTTGGATGTTTCAAGAATAGCCTAGTACTTCACGTCGTTAGTGTACGCTTAAACTGGACCAGATGATGGGCACCACGACAGCTCAGTGACTATCACTGTTTGCTGTGCAGACACATGGATTTGGGCCAGTGTCTGTGGGAGTTTGCGCATTCTCCCCAAGATTGCGTGGGTTTTCTCCGGGTGCTCTGGTTTCCTCCCACACCCCAAAGATGTGCTCTTAGGCTGATTGGTGTAACAAATTGTCCCTAAATTAGTCTTCCCTCAATGTGGAATGCCATAAGCATAGACAAGGGTCATGGGTGGAGAGGGGACTCATAATGTTATAATGGCGGCGCGGGCTCATTGGGCCGAAGGGCCTGTTTCCCGTGCTGTGTTGTTCTTTGTTCTTTGTTCTCTGTTAGCCTCTGGCGAGATCGTACGAAACTCAGGCGGACGTACCAGTAAAGTTCCAGCCATATTCGTCCTAATGAAGGTTACTGCCAAACTCCAATGTTAAGTTCATCTTAACATTCCAAAGGAAACCGAGTCATAACAAAAATGAGAATAAATGATGAACAGTGTAAATATCAAGCGATATGAATAGAAAAATCTAAGGGAAGTTAGGAGATTGTTTTTACAATCTAGGTCATAAGGGTAAATTCTGGTGAAGGTGGCATAGGAATGATTAGCTTGCTGATCTACTTTCCTGTGGATGTTATTTACTCAAAGGAATTAACTCATTTATTTTAAATGGAACAAAGTGGGTGTGAAAATAACACACAGAGGAATGCCGGAGGAGTGGGTCAAAAGATCACACACATGCTCTGCCAAATCAGAATTTCTGCATTGTAGAATTGAGATATAAATTACTAGCAAAGGTTGTTGATAGTTGAAGACGGATGTATTTCTGATGGGTGAAGAGTTTAGGGACAGAAGGAGGCCATTCGACCTCTCAAATCTATTCCATGCTTCAATTAGATCAACTTTATTTAACTGTTTACATTCCAGACCTTAGTCTTGAGTACAATCTTAGCATGATTTAACCTTAACACAATTGACTGTTTACAGAAGAGCTTGCATTTGTATAACACCTTTAACACTCTCAGGACATTCCAAAGCTCCTCACACTCAATGCTATACACCTGAAATACGGCTAAGTTTGGAAAGTCCAACAAACAGCAATGTGACGATGGCCAGATCATCGGTTTTAGGAAGGTTGGTTGAGGGTTGAATATTGGCCAGGACACCAGGAGGGAATTCTCCAGAACTGTCCTGTAATCCTTCAAGTCTACCTGGAGGAGAAAGAGGGCCTTACATTAACATCTCATCCAAAGACACGGAGCCATCAACAGTGCAGCAGCACTCCTTTGGTGATGGTATTGGAGGGTCAGATTAGATTATGGGCACACAATGCTCAGGCTCAGAGACAAGATCCATGGCTAGCACTTACTTCAATCAAAACACTATTACAATCCTAAAGTCCTAAAAATTGAAAGTAAGACAGGTTCCTGTTCGAACACTTCAATGAAAATGGGGAGCGGGATTTTCCACACAACCCGTGGAGGTGATTCTGCCATTGGCCGGCAGAGGGACCTTCTGCTCCTGCCTTTCTCAACAGGGTTTCTTGTTGAATGCATCCCTCACTGCTCGGAAATCCACGGCACTCTGGAGGATCTGGCTGGCATGAATCGCTGGAAAGTTCCAACCAGTGAGTTATGCTGGCCCTTCGTCAGAGCTGGAACCATAATCACTATGGATAACATAGATTGACACTCAGAAACAGGCCATTCAGCCCAACTGATCAATGCTGTTCATCTCACTCTATCATTATACAGTACAGTGGCACAGTGGTTAGCACTGCTGCCTCACAGCACCAGGGACCCAGGTTCAATCTCGGCTTTGGTCCACAGTCTGTGTGGACTTTGCACATTCTCCCTGTGCCTGCTTGGGTTTCCTCTGGGTGCTCCGGTTTCCTCCCACAGTCCAAAGATGTGTGGGTTAGGTTGATTGGCCATACTAAATTAGTGCAGGGGGGTTAGCAGGGTAAACATATGTGGTTACGGGAAAAGGGCCTGGGTAGTCAGTACTCGCTAAATGGGCCGAATGACCTCCTTCTTTACGGTAGGGATTCTATAATCACTTTTTTATACAACATTCTCCGTCATGTCTTTATTCAACTTCCCCTTAATCCATATGTACTATTCACCACTCTATGTAGTAGCGAGTCCCACATCCTTATCACTCTCTGGGTAAAGAGATTACTCCCAGACTCCCGATGGGATTTATTAGTGACTGTCTGATATTTTGACTATTAGTTCTGGCCCACCCAAACATGGAACAACCTTCTCCATTTTATAATTGTAATGACCAGCATTGGGTCACTCAGTCAGCCTACACCATTCTGGGAAAAGGACTCCAGTCTGATCAGTATTTCTTGCCAGTTAATCATCCTTACCCACATTTCTCTTTTAAAGGTACAGACACATCTATTAGTCTGATGCAAACATAGACTTTGAATTGTGTCATGTGCCCTGGAACAATATTGATATCTTAGTGCTGAGCTCATATAAATGTGCTAAAGAGTACACACATGTACACCTGGCAGTGATACATCCCTCAAACACATTGTCTGATTCTCAGTTGTAAGGAAGTGCCTAGAGTTGGCAAACATAGTTACTCGGGTTTGTCTCAGGAACAAAGAACAGTACAGCACAGGAACAGGCCCATCGGCCCACCAAATCTGTGCTGACACAGATGCCTCTCTAACCTTTTTTTGCCTCTACATGATCCATATCCCTCTATTCCCTGCTATTCCTGTATCCATCCAGCTGCCTTTTGAACACTGTTATAGAATCTGCTTCCAGCCCCTCCTCCAACAATGCATTCCAGACATTCACCATTCTCTGTGTGAAAAACTTGCTCCTTACATCTCTTTTAAACTTTCCCCTCTCACTTTTAAACAGTGCCCCTGAGTAATTGATCTTTCGACTCTGGGAAAAAGACTCTGACTATCCACTCTATCCAAGCTTGTCATAATCTTGTAAACCTCTTCCAGGTCTCCCTCATCCTCTGATACTCCAACGAAAACAATCCAAGTTTGTTCAACCTTTCTTCATTATCCATATCCTCCAAACCAGGCAACATCCTGGTAAATCTCTTCTGCACCCTTTCCAATACAGCAATATCCTTCTGGTTATGTGGCAATCAGAATGGTACACAATACTCCATTACGCCAATTGTACACAATTCACCTCACATTTGTCTTGGTTAAATTCCATCTGCCATCTTTTGGCCCAGGTCTCCAGCCGATTTATATCCTGCTGTATCCTCCGACAATCCTCCTCACTATTCGCTACTCCCCCAATATTTGTATCATCTGCAAATTTACTAATCCGAACACCTACATTTTCCTCCAAATCATTTATATATATATTACAAACAACAGAGGTCCCAGCACTGATCCTTGTGGAACATCGCTTGTCACTGACCTCCAGTTAGAAAAGTACCCTTCCACTGTTACTGTCTGCTTTCTCTGCCTAAGGTGTGGAGATGCCGGCCTTGGACTGGGATAAACACAGTAAGAAGCCCAACAACACCAAGTTAAAGTCCAACAGGTTGATTTGGTAGCAAACGCCACAAGCTATCGGGCCTCTGACCCTTCATCAGGTGAGTGGAGAGTTCTGGAGTTTTCTCTGCCCAAGCCAGTTTTGTATCCACCTCACCAACTGACTTTTAAAAGGCTCCTGCATATTGGATGTGGATTTACCCTCCAAACAGCTGCCCCGAGTCTACATTGTCTAGCTCCTGCCTAATACTGTCGTAGTCAGCCTTGCCCCAGTTTAGTACTTTTGCTCTGTCCTTTTCTACAAACTCCCTGAACTCATTTTGCAGGATCGCATTTTCCTTTCTACCTACACGGTTAGTTCTAACATGGACCATGACTGCTGGCTGTTGGCCCTCCCACTTCAGAATGCCCTGTGCCCCCTGAGAGATGTCCTTGCCCTTGAGAGACACTAGGCCCGAATCTGCCCCGCGCTGGATTTTATACATTCACCGGTCGCTGGGTTCCACCTGCCGGATGTTCCTTCACCAATTACCCAGCTGGTCCAGTGAAGGGAAGTTCCTGAGAGAGATGAGTTCCATCACATTGTATTTATGAAATGAAAATTAATGAAAACCAATAAAACATTTGCTAAGCCAATAGTCACTTTGTTGTACAGAATTTGGTGAAAAAGAGACCTGCTGTCAAAATTTTTCATCTTACACTCATCAGGGCAGAATTGCAAGGATTCCAAATCTCAAAGGGAACAATAAATTGTATTGCACAAGAGAAAGGTGATGATTGGCTGGCAGGTTGGCCACCCTTATGGCCAACCAATCAGCACCCTTTTCTCGGGTAGTATCAATTGTTGTTCTCTTTGAGATTGGAAATTAATTTGGAAGGCGGGCGTATGACACCAGGTAAATTGATCCTTCCAAGAGCCAGTGATGGGCTGCGTAAGACCATAAGACCACTCGGCCCATCGAGTCTGCTCCACCATTCAATCATGGCTGATTTTTTTTCATCCCCATTCTCCTGCCTTTTCCCCATAACCTCTGATCCCCTTATTAATCAGGAACCTATCTATCTCTGTCTTAAAGACACTCAGTGACCTCCACAGCCTTCTGCGACAAAGAGTTCCACAGATTCACCACTCTCTGGCTGAAGAAATTCCTCCTCATCTCTGTTTTAAAGGATTCTCCCTTTAGCCTGAGGTTGTGCCCTCTGGTTCTAGTTTTTCCTACTAGTGAAAACATCCTCTCCACGTCCACTCTATCCAGGACTCGCAGTATCCTGTAGGTTTCAATAAGGTCTGCTCCTCATCCTTCTAAACTCCAACGTGTACAGACCCAGAGTCCTCAACTGTTCCACAAACGACAAGCTCTTCACTCCAGAGATCATTTCTGTGAACCTCCTCTGGAGGCCAACACATCCTTCCTCAGATATGGGACCCAAAACTGCTCACAACACTCGAAATGGAGTCTGACCTGAGCTTTATACAGCCTCAGAAGTCCATCCCTGCTCTTGTATTCTCGCCCTCGCAACCTGAATGTTAACATTGTATTTGCCTTCCTAACTGCCGACTGAACCTGCACGTTAACCTTAAGAGAATCTTGAACAAAGATTCCCGAGTCTCTTTGTGTTCCTGCCTCCTCTGTGCTGCAACCATTCTGTGTGAGAGTTATATCACTTTCTAGCAGGAAGGTAAGTTAACTTCCACCGCAGTGTTTAATAATTGAACAACACATCAGACAATCACAGCACATACCCTTACTGATTCCCACACAGATCTTTACTTTCACAATTTACCACATTTACTGTGTTGTCTCAATAGAGAGGCTGGAGATGTTGAATTAATCTCGATAGCCTTGAGGGTGAAATCAAGAGTATTAGCCCATGAAAATAACAGCTCCATGGGTAGATTTTCCAGTCCCTCTTGCCATGGGAAAATAGAGTTAACCTCAGGTGGGAGTTTCCAGTCTTGGTTTGGGCAGGACTGGAAAAATCCCACCTCAGAAACAATGGAGGGAATTTTCTGACCGTTTACACGGTTGGGATCTTCAGCACCTGTTGATGGTGCACCCCGGCTGTGAGCTTCCCGATGGGGAGGGGCGCACGCAACAGCGAACCCCACCGACCCCGGGACAGAAGATCGTGGCCAATGGCGGGGGCCAGCTCCAGTGCCACAAAACACGCAGTGGAGAATCCCACCCAACAGTGAATGCAATCACCTTGACTTTGTAAGAAAATACTTTATGATTAAATTAAATAAAGCCCTGTGGGGAGAAATTGAACTGTTTCCCATGTGGAACAGGACGCACAGAGTTGATTGTGTGTCTGAGTAAGACTGACCCCCTGATTGGCAGCGCAAGTCAGGCCCCAGCACACACAGCAAGTGGCCAATAGAGTGGATCAATGCAGCTGGCAGGTAAAGGCCTAATATGTAGCAGCAGGTTCTCTGCACACTACCCAACAGGCCTGTTACTGTTACTCATTACAGGAGGGGGAGCTGAGACAGGAGAGAGGCATAGCAGGCGAGATAGGGGAGATCAGGTATTGTGGGAGCTATGGTGTGGTGGTGGTGCAGGGGACAAGGTGGAGAGGGAGGGGTGGAGAGTGAGGCTGGGAGGGTGGGTGGCAGAGTGAGTCCTTGCAGGGGGAAGTGGACAGGTCAAAGAAGGAGGCACAGCTGGAATGGGGGGAGGGGAGGGTTGTGGGGGCTGGTGGGGTGGCAAGGCGGAAGAGCTGAGTTTTGGGAGGAGATTGCAAAGTAGAAGTAGATCTAGATAGAGAAAGTCACTCTTCCATCTCGAACACTGCCAGCAGTGAGGCATTGGCAGCAGCCAGGAACTGGTCAGTGATGGACATTCTGAGGGAGGTACAGCAAGAAGAAATGAACTGACCAAAAACCTCAGCCCACGGCTCAGTGGAAACAGAGACCTGTGGCTCTGAGACCCCCACCTGCCTCCAGCTGCTGCCTAAAGACTGGTGAAGGTGGTATGCATGGGAGTGCCCTCCAATTGCATGAACCCATGCCCAATAGTGTTGATTGACTATGAGTATATTGACCAAACCTCTCCAGAGAAGCTCACTGTGTGGTTCCTGCACTGCCTGCAAGTACCTGGACCTGCCATTGGAGGCAGCCCAGAGAGCAGTAACCTGCACTACACAAAGTCCAACATTGTCAAACTATTGGAGGGAAAATTGAATGCTCTTGAATCATGGACACAGCACAAGATGGTTACCTAAACCTAGTGTAGCTAGTTTGTGCTTTCTTCCTTCACTGATTCATGGCTCATTTTGAGTGAGCCCAGGACACTCCGAGTGCACTTTATTCACATGCTGCAGAGGTGACCAGGCTACACACAGACACAGCAGCATTTCAAAGGCGCTCTGCTTTCAAACTTCCCAATAGCTGCTGAGAAGCACATTCCTTTAAACACCTTAATTTACATACATGTCAGAGATAAGGCCTCATGATGTATGTTCTTGAAAGTTTTGAATACAATTGATTTAAATGAACGGCTATAGTTATTTAAAGACACCTCTCTCAGACAAACTTTCCTGACTGCCTCATTCCTGAATCATTGCGTTAGATTTATTAACCATTTACCTTCCTACAGACAGTTAATAGATCTCTCTGCCAATCGTCAGGAGAACTGTAACATTAATCATTTATTGTTGATGTTTTTCAGTTACTCGCATAAGCAGTTCTGGTTGATAGTATTCTGATTTTCGGAGTAGAACAAGTTGTTCTTTCTCCTTGTGGTTTAATTTTGGAAGCCTGTTGCTCCAAGCTACAAGGACATTTAATCATGAATCCTTACTTCCTAAGGATGCACCCCGGCTCTCAATCGGAAGGTGAGGCATTCCAACCCTAGTCTGGAGGCTCCAGGTTCTGAATTCCAGTTAAATAACCAGTTGGATGCCCTGCACCCAGTGGAATACTCATCCAGTGGGTGCAGGTGCCCCCAACCTGCTCAGTAGGGTGGTACGGTGGCACAGTGCTTAGCACTGCTACCTCACAACACCAGGGACCCAGGTTCAATTTCCAGGTTTGTTCTCTGTGCACATTCTGCACGCTCTCCCCGTGTCTGCGTGGGTTTTCTCCGGGTGCTTCGGTTTCCTCCCACAGTCTGAAAGACGTGCTGCTAAGGGTGCATTGGCTGTGCTAAATTCTCCCTCAGTGTACCCGAACAGGTGCCGGAGTGTGGCGATTAGGGGATTTTCACAGTAACTTCATTGCAGTGTAAACCTACTTGTGACACTAACAAATCAACTTTTTTTTAATGATTGACGTAAAGATAGAATCATAGAGTTATGCAACACTGAAACAGGCCCTTCAGCTCACCATTCCTACGCTGACCATCAAATACCATTCTCCACTAACCCCATTAACCAGCACTCAGTCCATAGCCTCTGTGCATCACCTCACATTTATCAGGATTAAATTCCATCTGCCACTGCCTGCCAATTTACCAGCTGATCAAAGTCAGTCTGTATCTGCAGACTATCCTTAGTAAAGCTTATTAATTAGATGTCTTTAATGTACATAACAAGAAGCCAAGGTCCCAGCATCCATCGCTGTAGGGCGGTATGATAGGGTGGCGTGGTAACACAGTGTTAGCACCGCTGCCTCACAGCGCCAGGGAGCCAGGTTCTGCTCCGGTCTTGGGTCACTGTCTGTGTGGAGTTTGCATGTTCTCCCTGTGTCTGCGTGGGTTTCCTCCGGGTGCTCTGGTTTCCTCCTGTAACCCAAAGATGGGAAGGTTAAGTGAATTGGCCATGATAATTTCTCCTTCAATGTACCCGAACAGGTGCTGGAGAGTGTGGTGACAAATTGACGTTCACAGGAACTACATTGCACTGTTAATGAGGAATCCTCTCTAATAATTTCCCAACCACTGATGTAACACTCATCGGCCTGTAATTACCTGGATTATTCTTGCTACCCTTCTTAAACAAAGGAACAACATTGGCTCATTCTCCAATCCTCTGGGACCTCCCCTGTAGCCAGTGAGATTTCTCTCAAGGCCCCAGCAATTTCCTCCCTTTCCTCTCTCAGCATTCTGGTGTATATCCCATCGGGCCCTGGGGACTTGTCTACCTTAATGTTTCTCAAGAACCCCAATACCTCCTCCTTTTTGATCTCAACATAAATAAAATAAAAATAAACTGCTGGTCAGAGGCTTCCAATCACAACAGCAACTCTCCACCACCACACTGTGCCTTTTATTAACTGACCAATTTTGGATCCAACTTGCTAACTTGCCTTGGATCCAATGGATTCTAAGATTTTGGACCAGCCTTCCATATGGGATCTTGTTACTGAAGTCCATGTAAATCACATCAACTGTGCTATATTGAGTTACCTTTTCAAAAAACTCAATTGAATTGGTTAGACAGGATCTCCCGTTAACAAATCCACACTGACTGTCCCTCATCAATCCCTGCTTCTCTAAATATTGATCAATCCTGACCCTCAGAATTGCTTCCAATAATTTCTCTACCATGGGATATTACATTAACTGGCCTGTAATTATTGGGCTTAGCCCTGCTGCCCTTCTTGAATAAAGGTACTTTTTTAAATGTTTTTATTCCAATTCAATCCAATTAAATCCAATTCAGAGTCCCAACAAGTTGGGACATTCCGGATCCAAGCTGACAGGACAGGGCTCTCAGCTCCTGTCTTGGGCTTGATCTACATGATCCAAGCTGATTGGAGTAGGTGTAGCTCCTCCTCCAAGGGTTGATCTCATTTGCATCTTAGCAAAAGGCCGAGATGCTGCTTTTAAAAATTGCTTCAAATGAAGCTTCGATGTAACCTAATGACTTCAACCAACAATCCTCCGGTCAACTGGCACTTCATTTGTGGCCTGCAAACACTCCATCAGGACCACTGCAATCTCCTCCTTCGACTCCCATAGCAGTCTGAGATATATCTCATCACACCCTGGGGATTTATGCACATTTACGCCCGTTAAAACATCTAACAGCTCCTCCTTGTTAATTTTACTGTGCTCTAGAACGTAACTACCCAAGCTGACATCTTCAGCTACAATGTCTTTCTCCTTAGTGAATACTTGATTACAACCGTGGAAGACATCTTTGCATAATGGCCCTCCAGACCTTAAACCAGCTCACAAACCCTTTCAATACTTCAGAGAGACCTGAGGTAGAGGAACAACAGCTTCAACTTGGTGGCTTGCATTTTCTCCCTGAATTATTTACTGGGTGGACAATGTGTGTATTTGTGCTGTGTAGGTGCACATGTGAGCATGTTTGTGCATGTGTGCATATTTGTGTACATGTATGTGAGTGTGTGCATGTATGCATTTCGTGTGTGTACATGCATATGTGCATGTACATGTCTATGCATATGGGCTTGTGTGTGTGTGTGCATGTATGCAAGCACACGTGTGTGTGTGGTTCTGTGTGCCCAAATGTTTGTGTGTGTGTTCATGTATTTGTGTGCCTACTTAAGTGTGTGATTGCCCGTGTGTGCATGTGTTGTGTGTGCATGTTTATGTGTCTGCTTGTGTGCTTTCCTTGTGTTAATAAAACATATGGTATCCTTGGGGCATTGAGTACAAGAGTAAGGAGCTCATGTTGAACTTGTATCAGACGCTAGGTAGGTCTCATCTGGAAACTGTGTCCAGTTCTATACCTGAGCAAAGATGTGAAGACATTGGAGAGATACAGAGGAGACTCACAAGAATGATTCCAGGGATATGGAACTGTAGCTGTGAGGATAGAGTGGAGAGGTTGTTTTCCTTGGAGAAAAGAAGGCTGAGAGGAGACTTGACAGGGGCATTCAAAATCCTGAGGGGTACGGACAGGGTAAATAGTGAGAAACTGCCCCCATTCAAGAGAAACTCAAGAACTGGAGAGCACAGATTCAAAATAATTTGTAAAAGTTGAGTGAGGAAAAATTATTTCACTCAGAGAGAGGTTGGAGTCTGGAATGAGCTCCCTGAGAGGGTATCGGGGGTAGGTTCAATCATGGTATTGAAAAGGAAATTGGATTGCTATCTGAAAAGAAAGAATGTGCAAGTTACGGGGCTAAGATAAGGGAGTGGGACTGGGTAGAATGCTCTCCCGGAAAGCCAGTGCAGACTAGATGAGCTGAATGGCCTCATTCTGTACTGTAAAGATTCTGTGGTTCTGTGTATGGAAACACGTGTGTGAGTGTTTATGTGTGTGTGTGTGTGTGTGTGTATATGTGTTGGGGGGGAGGGGGAGGGATGGTGGAAATTTCTTCATCCCTTAGATTATCTAGTTTGAGGCAGACTTTACATTTGTCCAGATTGCAGGAATGTGGGGGATGGGATGCAGGAATCAGGGTGTGGGAGACAGAATGCGGGAGATGGGATGTGGGAAGTATGATGTGGGGGGATGTGATGCAGGGGGGATGGGATGTGGGGATACGGGATTTAGGGAGACAGGATGGGATGCGGGGAGACGGGATGTGGGGATACGGGATTTGGGGAGACGGGATGTGGGGAGACGGGATGTGGGGATACGGGATCTGGGGAGACGGGATGTGGGGATACGGGATTTGGGGAGACGGGATGTGGGGGGCTGGCGCTTTTGCGAGATCTCATGATTTGTTTAAATGTTGAGTTTGTCCTTGTGACCTCAGCGATATTCTGGTGCTCAGGTTAGCTGGGCGAGTCTTGATTAATTGGCGTGTAGCTTGTGCAAGAATAACTGCCAGACTTGTGACTGCTGCTATAAATAGACCTTGTGTTGCCTGGAGCCAATTAAGATACAGCTCTGCAAACACTAATGGAATAATGGGCCAGTGAAATGTAGTGTTACACTTCAAAGGCTTTTTTTTAACTACTTGTTCTTCTTTTTGAAGAAGGTGTGTATGAGTTAAAATAGCTCACCAAAAATTAAAGCGTGGAGTGAGATTAGGGATATCAGTGCCCATAACAACATGGGAATTGTTCAACGATAAAAAACCCAAAGTCTAGCTAGTTTGTCTTCTGCTAGCCTCAGGATGTTGAGATGTAGGAAATGCAACAGCCAATATACACAAAGCGAGATTCCACAAACATCACCTGTTTTTTATGATTGATTGAAGGATAAACATTGGCCAGGAACACAGGGGTTGCCTGCTGCTCTGTGACTGTGTGTGCTGCACCATTGAAGGTGTTGTACGCCGCATACTGCAGGATGAGACCCTCAGCAGTGCAGCACACTCTCGGTACTGCACTGAGAGGACAGTCTTGGTTTTTGTTCTCAAGCCCTGAAGTGGGGCTTAAAACCCGTGACTCTGAGGTGAGAATGGTTGCACCTGATCTGAGCTGACACATCCGTGGTGATTGTATAATATGATAATGAGGCCACAATCAGATCAGCCATGGTCTCACAGACCGGGAGAGCAGGCTCGAGGGGCCGAATGGCTGTTAATTTCTGTATTCATGAAGGAGAAGTAAGAGGAGGTTGAAATTGTCACTACAGCTCCCACACCACGGGAGTGGAATTTCTGGTGGTCTGTCAGCCACACATTCCGTGGTGGACCAGAATCCGTCAGTGATGGTATCTCTCACTGGGATTTCCTCTAACCTCCTGCTAAAGCTATGGAGAAGATTGGGGAAGCACCCCACCCCACTCCACTTCTCCCCTCCCCATCTCACCCCACCCCATTCCTCCCCTCCCCACTCTCCCATCTCTCTCCTCCTCACTCCCTGTCTCCCACCCTCCCAATCTCACCCCATCCACCCCTCCCCATCTTCCCTACCCTCCCCATCCCACACCTCCTCACTCCTTCCCTCCCTCTCTCTCGTCTCTCCCTAGCCCTCTCCTCCCCAGCACATACCTCCCCATCAGCTCCATCCCTCCCGCCCCTCCAGACTCACCCCACCCCATTTATTTTTTTCATTCATTCCTGGGATGTGGCTAGACCAGCATTTATTGTCCATCCCGTATTCCCATTGGGAAGGTGATGATTTGTTATCTTCTCGAATCACTGCAGTCCCTGTAGTGTCGCTAGCCGTGTTGAACCTGGTAATATTTTTGTTCTAAAATAGAACTAATCAGTTCATAAAAAGCGTATTTGAAGCATTGCGTGTTCCTATGGGAACTAGCTGGATTATTCAGAAGCAGCATCAATAGTAAAGCAGATTAATATTAATGTCTCTCTGATATCTTGGACAATTTTAATCCCTGTCAGACAATGATGAATGTGAAGTAAGCAACAGTGTTCGATGAATAGGAGCCGGTAAATATTTGCATAATTCATCTAACAAAATTAGAGAGCTTTTTTGTATTCTTGCAACAGATTGTTTACATTCTGGGTAATATCACAATTATTACAAAAGACTCTGGGTTGGTTATGCTCTATCGTACCTTTCCTCAGGCCTCATTTAGGGGGCATCCTGACAAATCCATGAATGAGACGGGAATAGAGGGATATTGTCCCCGGAAGGGTAGGGGGTTTTAGTTCAGTCGGGCAGCATGGTCAGTGCGGGCTTGGAGGGCCGAAGGGCCTGTTCCTGTGCTGTAATTTCCTTTGCTCTTTGTTCTCTTGGCAGCAGTGTGAGAGGTCACGTTTCAGTGGGTGGCACTCTCTCAATGTCAGGAGATTGGGGGTTAAACCCCACTGCCGGACCTGTGCACGCAAAATCGAAGCTTCCAATGCACAGTGCTGCATTGCTGGTGATGTCCTTCCGAGGAGAGGTTGAACTGAAGCCCTGTGTGCCCCCAGTAGGTGGACATGAAGGAATGTGTGGTGCCCTCCTCAGTATCCCCCTCAAAGATGTGCAGATTAGGTGGATTGGCCAAGCTCAATTGCCCCTTAGTGTCAGGGGGGTTAGGTAGGGTAAATATGTTGGGTTATGGTGATAGGGTCTGGGTGGGATTGTTGTTGCAGACTCGATGGGCTGAATGACCTCCTTCTGCACTGTAGGATTCTATAATTCTATGATCCCAATCATTATTTATCCCTCAGTTAACACCATAAAAGCATATCATAGAAATCCTACAGTGCAGAAAGAGGCCATTTGGCCCATCGAGTCTGCACCGACCACAATCCCACCCAGGCCCTACTCCCATATCCCTACAAATTTACCCCACTAATCCCTCTAACCTACACATCCCAGGACACTAAGGGGCAATTTTTAGCCTGGCCAATCAACCTAACCTGCACATCTTCAGACTGTGGGAGGAAACTGGAGCACCTGGAGGAAACCCACGCAGACACGAGGAAAACGTACAGACTCCACACAGACAGTGACCCAAGCCGGGAATCGAACCCGAGTCCCTGGTGCCGTGAGGCAGCAGTGCTAACCATCATGCCACCATGCTGCCTAATTGGTCATCTCCAGGCCAATCTTAGAACATACAGCACAAACAGGCCCTTCGGCCCACAAGTTGCACCGAACATATCCCTAGTTACTAGGCTTACCTATAACCCTCTATCTTACTAAGTTCCATGTACTTATCCAAAAGTCTCTTAAAAGACCCTATTGAATCTGCTCCCACCATCACCGCCGGCAGCCGATTCCAGGCAGCCACCACCCTCTGAGTGAAAAACTTACCCCTGACATCTCCTCTGTACCTGCTCCCCAGCACCTTAAACCTGTGTCCTCTTGTGGCATCTTCCAAAAAAGTTCAATAAATTGAAAAAAACATTTGTATCGGTAACGGTGACCAAACAAACAAAATTTCATAAGGCCCCATCTGGGTCACTAATGACCTTTAGGGAAGGGAATCTGCTGTTCTTAGCCTGCCTTGCCTACATGTGACCCAGAGCCACAGTAATGTGGTTGGCTGCTAACCCAGCTCTGGAATAGCGAGACACTCAGCTGTAATGGAGAAGGATGCTCACCATCAGCTCACTAACAGCAATTAGGGATGGCTGATACATCCTAGTCATGCCAGAGACGCCCACATCCCTGAATGAATGTAAAAAAGGACATCCTAAAGTGTCTTCCAGGCAATGAAGTATAGTCAATACTGTAATAAAGGAGGTTTTTGCTTGGCTTCATCGGCTGAAATACTAATCTCTGCTCCTCCTTTGTAAATCCAGCAATTTTTCTTCTGATCTCTGTTCCGCCGTACTGAGGCAGAGAATCTGGTGAACAATATTCCCCCGAGTGTCTCGGTCAATGGCTGGAATCCTCCATTTTCAACAGTTAAATAGACAATGGCGGGGCTTCCCAACTCAGGGCCTTGGGATACAACACCCCACCCACCAAGAGCTGCCAGCCAATCAGAGGCTGATGGCTCATGCACACAACAGCATCAAAGATTTACCAGTTGTGTAGGTCGCATTTTCCCACCTAGAGTTGGGAAGAATGCAGTGCAGGTGGGAAGAGGCCCAGGAGTTGTCATTAACCGGCCACTTAAAGGACTTACATGATAGTAAAAGGTAAAGCCTCCATAGCTCCAGATGACCATACACTGGCTGGTGGTAATTTAACCTGAGGATCACTGCATCTCAGGTGAGGGGCAAGGCTGAGAATAACCTTAGCTAGTACGGGCATTGAACCCGTGCTGTGGCATCATTCCGCATCACTAACCAGCTGCTCAGCCAATTGAGCTAAACTGACTCAAATCTTAGAATCATAGAATCCCTACAGTGCAGAAGGAGGCCATTCGGCCCATTGAGTCTGCACTGACAACAATCCTACCCAACCCCAATCCCCATAACCCCACATATTAACCCTGACACTAAGGGTCAATTTATCATGACCAATCCAACTAATCTGCACATCTTTTGGACTGTGGGAGGAAACTGCAGCACCCAGAGGAAACCCACGCAGACATGGGGAGAACATGCAAACTCCACACAGGCAGTGACCCGAGCCTGATTTGAACCTGGGTCCCTGACGCTATGGGGCAGCAGTGCTAACCACTGTGCCACCGTGCTGCCTCGATGAAGGTGGGGCAGGAAGGTCAACCACTGGCCTTCCTGCCCAGAACTTACTTTTGATGGAGATGGGAATACCTCGATGCAAATCCACCTCCTTCCTCGCTTCTTACAGGGGTAGGCAATTCTGGTCAATGTTTTTTCCACTAAACCTGATGCCAGGATACTGGGAAGGCTGCAAATTGCAAACAAAATACATTCAACTGGAAGTGGAAACACTTAAAGCTGAATTTAGTGAGGTGAGTTAATTTGGTTTTTGTCTCTCAGTTTTGGGTTTGTTAAATTGTTGACCCAGAAGTTCAACAACTGCACTTGAGATTGGGGGGAGAGTTAATACATTCTGACACTCCCAATGCAGTGCTGAGGGCAGGCTGCACTGTCAGGGGTGCTGTATTTTGGATCAGTGCACTCACCTGATGAAAGAACAGCGCTCTGAAAGCTTGTGGCTTGTGCTACCAAATAAACCTGTTGGACTTTAACCTGATGTTGTGAGGCTTCTTACCGTGTTTACCCCAGTCCAACACTCCACATCCTGTCTACATCAACAGGGATGAAGTAGAAAGTTGACGAGAGCTTCAAGTTTTTAGTGCCCAGACTACCGACAACCTGTCCTGGTCCCCCCCATGTCGACACTATAGTTAAGAAAGCCCACCAACGCCTCTACTTTCTCAGAAGAGTAAGGAAATTTGGCATGTCAGCTGCAACTCTCACCAACTTTTACAGATGCCCCATAGAAAGCATTCTTTCTGGTTGTATCACAGCTTGGTCTGGGCTCCTTCTCTGCCCAAGACCGCAAGGAACTACAAAAGGTAGTGAATGTAGCCCAATCCATCACACAAACCAGTCTCCCATCCATTGACTCTGTTTACACTTCCCGCTGCCTCGGCAAAGCAGCCAGCATAATTAAGGACCCCACGCATCCTGGACATTCTCTCTTCCACCTTCTTCCTTTGGGAAAAGGATACAAAAGTCTGACGTCACGTACCGACCGAATCAAGAACAGCTCCTTCCCTGCTGCTGTCAGACCTTTGAATGAACCTACCTTGCACTAAGTTGATCTTTCTCCTAGCTATAACCGTAATGCTACATTCTGCACTCACTCGTTCCCTTCTCTATGAACAGTATGCTTTGTCTGTATAGCATGCAAGAAACAATACTTTTCACTGCATTCTAATTCCTGTGACAATAATAAATGAAATCAAATCAAATCATAGAGATATACTGCACAAACAAAGGCCATATGATCCTTGTTGCTTGAACCAGATCCTAGGTAAAGCTATTGAATTATTCTCACACCCCTCCATTTTCCCAAGGAACATGCATATTTTTTCACTTTCAAGTATTTATCCAATCCCGGATTGAGAGTTCCTATTAAATCTGCCTCCATCATTCTTTCAGGCAAGTCCTTCCAGACAACAACTTGCTCTGTCCAGAAAGGACTCCCCCTCCCCCCACCCCCTCAAGGCATGATTCCGGTGCAGACACGGCTTGTCATTGGCCACAGGCAGGATCCTCCAGTCCCTCTGGATAATGTCACTACAGGAACTGGGATACCATTTCACCACACCCTTTTCAGTTGCCTCAAGGATCTGTTCTGGGACCCTTGCTGTTTGTCATTTTCATAAATGACCTGGATGAGGAAGTGGAGGGATGGGTAAGTAAGTTCGCTGATGACACTAAGGTCGGTGGTGTTGTGGATGATCTGGAAGGATGGCAAAAGTTGCAGCAGGACATAGATAGGATGCAGGACTGGGCGGAGAAGTGGCAGATGGACTTCAACGCGGATAAATGTGTAGTCGTCCATTTTGGCAGAACCAACGGGATGAACGAGTACACTATCAAGGGCAGAAGTCTGAGTAGTGTTGAAGAGCAGAAGGATCTAGGGGTCCGGGTCCACAGGACTCTTAAATCGGCCTTGCAGGTGGAGGAGGTGGTCAAGAAGGCGTATGGTGTACTGGCCTTCATTAATCGAGGGTTTGAGTTTAGGAGTTGGGAGGTAATGCTGCAACTTTATAAGACCCTTGTCAGACCTCATTTAGAGTATTGTGCGCAGTTCTGGTCGCCTCACTATAGGAAAGATGTAGAAGCTATTGAGAGGGTACAGAGGAGATTTACAAGGATGTTGCCTGGACTGGGAGGCATGCCTTATGAAGTTAGGTTGAGGGAGCTGGGACTCTTTTCCCTGGAGAGACGAAGGTTGAGAGGCGACCTGATAGAAGTTTACAAAATGTTGAGAGGAATAGATAGGGTGGACTCTCAGAGGCTATTTCCCCGGGTTGAAATGGTTGCTACGAGAGGACACAGATTTAAGGTGCCGGGAGGGAAGTTCAGAAGTGATGTTAGGGGTAAGTTTTTCACTCAGAGGGTGGTGAGTGAATGGAATCGGCTGCCGTCAGTGGTGGTGGAGGCAAACTCGCTGGGGTCTTTTAAAAGACTTCTGGATGAGTATATGGGGTTTAATGGGATTGGGGGTTATAGATAGGTCTATAGATTGGTAGGTGTTGATGTGATCGGCGCAACTCGTGGGCCGAAGGGCCTGTTTGTGCTGTAGTGTTCTATGTTCTATGTTCTATGTTTAGTGTAGTTTCAATTGTCCTATTCCCACATAACTGGAATCCGCTGTCACTACGTG
Source organism: Carcharhinus amblyrhynchos (assembly GCF_965287045.1). NCBI lineage: Eukaryota > Metazoa > Chordata > Chondrichthyes > Carcharhiniformes > Carcharhinidae > Carcharhinus > Carcharhinus amblyrhynchos. The sequence continues at coordinate 2,721,681 of NC_137339.1, forward strand.
TGCAGGTGGACAGTTGCAAAAAGGTTAAACAGGGAGAGGGAAAGCAGAGTTTGGGAATTGTAATGTCCTCAGCAAGGCCCAGGAGGCTGATCTCTTGGAGTATGAGCTCCCTGACTGAGAGAATGATTGCCTGCCCAATCAGGGAGCCTCTCCTGGGTATATATTGAGTGTCAAGGTTACTGACACTCTGGATTCTGACTGTATTCTGGATTCTGGATCCCGAAACACTCTTTGGAGTGGAATTGAGTTTGTAAATAAAGGGAATCTGGTGAAGGGATACTGGCCTCTGAGGAATTATTTCAGGAATATGAGTCGCTATCTTTGTGTCTGCTTTACTCCCTTTGTCACTGAATTGTGTTAGCTGCTTATGAAGTAAGTATAAAGTCGTGAAGTCCATTTATCTGTGTTTAGGTACAAGGAGTTTTCGACTAAACTCAGTGAGTGAGGATAAAACTGTGTCACTGTGGCCATAAATATGGCTGATTAGAGACACATTGGACAACAGGTCTAGCCAGCAAAGAAATTACTGGTCATATTTCAAGATTAGCTGTTCAGTCCGCTCTGTGCTTTGGTTTACAGGCAGTTCCAGCGGCTGTCTGAAGTGATTATGGCCACATCCTTGTACCTCATTCATGCTCCAACCAGGACTAAAGTCTCCATTCAGTAAGTCACTTTTTGGGCAGTAACTTTATTGCAATGTATTTGAAGTTTTCCTGTAAACTCTCCCCCTTAAATTTCACCCCATTTTTGTAAATCCCCCTTCCAAGCAGACACAGAAACGCAACCCTCCACCTTTCAGTGGCACAGTGTTAGCACTGCTGCCTCACAGTGACAGGGGCACGGGTTCAACTCCTGGCTTGGGTCACTATCTGTGTGGAGTCTGCACATTCTCCCCGTGTCTGCATGGGTTTCCGCTGAGTGCTCCGATTTTCATTCGACAATCTGAAAGATGTGTTGGTTAGTTGCATTGGCCGTGCTAAATTCTCCCTCAGTGTACCCGAACAAGCACCAGAGTGTGGCAACTAGGGGATTTCCACAGTAACTTCATTGCAGTGAGGAGCTTTATCCAGTTATTCGCCCCTTGATGTACATTGGCTGAAAGGCCTTACACAGCGACCTTCCCCCACTGTATCTCTGTGATGGCTGCCCCAAGCTTTAGTGCATCCCTCAGCATGTAGACCTGGGCTTTGGAATGTGTCAGTTTGCAACACTCAGTGGAGGACAATTCTTTGCACTGGAAGACCAACAAACTTCAGGCAGAACAAAGAGCGTCTTTCACTGAGTTGATGACCCTCCAGCAGCAGTTGATGTTTGTCTCAGTGTTCGTCCCTGGGAACAGCCCATAGAGTGCAGAGTCCCCGTCCCTGGGAACAGCCCGTAGAGCGCAGAGTCCCCGTCCCTGGGAACAGCCCATAGAGCACAGAGTCCCCGTCCCTGGGAACAGCCCATAGAGCGCAGAGTCCCCGTCCCTGGGAACAGCCCGTAGAGCGCAGAGTCCCCGTCCCTGGGAGCAGCCCGTAGAGCACAGAGTCCCCGTCCCTGGGAACAGCCCATAGAGCGCAGAGTCCCCGTCCCTGGGTACAGCCCATAGAGCGCAGAGTCCCCGTCCCTGGGAACAGCCCGTAGAGCGCAGAGTCCCCGTCCCTGGGAACAGCCCATAGAGCGCAGAGTCCCCGTCCCTGGGTACAGCCCGTAGAGCACAGAGTCCCCGTCCCTGAGAATGGCCTGTAGAGCACAGAGTTCTGCGTCACAGAGCTGGTCAGGATAACCAAGACAAAAATCCACTGCACCTCTCTCCAGAACCTCCTGTGCAAAGATGTCATTGTCCACGAGGAGATGGACAATGGTCTGTCTCCACCACAGTCACCCGAGGGCAGTGTGCAGAGAGGGTGAGGCTCCAGGTGTATAGAAAGAATCTGATGAGGGAGGGCCTTTCTCACCATCAGCCAAGCTCGGTCTGGGTGCCTGTTTGAAAACTCTGGGGATGAGGAATTCTGCCAATTGACTTTTGAAACAAAAGATTAGCAAGAAACAGGGGACCAAGCCTCTCGTCACACAGTGGTGAATGTTGGTAAGGGACTTCACATAGATCCTCGGGTAAGTGTGGGAGAGGGGGTGAGGATTCTGTGGTGATCAGTAATTCATGTGTGGGATGTGTGGAGCTGGCAGTGTCAGAAGCTCTGAGCTGATTGGAATCGTTCTTTCCTGGATAACTTTATTAAGTTGGTATCATTGGTCCCAAATTGGACTCCAATTTGCATAAATGTAAAGCTGTCTTAAAATGAGCCAGCGAGATGGGATGCCCAGGGTAATTCACCCATTCCTACCTTCCCACCACACTGGCGGTACAGGACACCTTACTGTTACCCCTTCCTATCCATAACTTTGAGATTTGCTTTTAACCTGAGATACTCTCTGTCTGCTGTATTTTGCTTTTCAAATTATTATGGAAGATTTACTGAGCTCCAATCCCTTCCCACATAGGTAAGTTTGCAATTCCTTCATTTTAATCACACAAAGTAATGGAGTTGACCAGTTGATAATTCTGAAATACAAGTTGCCAATTCTGGGTGCGAATTCATTCGAAGATCCAAAGCACTCCAGGGGAAAGGAAGAGACCTTTATCTGAATGTGCTACGTGAGACTTGGAAGAGACATTAAACTGAGATGCTCTCTGCCCTTTGAGGACATCCCATGGCCACTTTTCTAAAGAAGATCAGGGGAGATCTCCCTCAGGCTCCTGGTTCAATCCCTCAACCCACCTCACTCATAAAGATGGTCATTTATCACATTGCTGTTTGCCATAACTTGCTGTGAGCTAATTGGTTGCCTTGTTTCCCATATCATAACAATGCCCAGACACAGAAATTACTTTATTTTCGGAAAGGCCTTTAGGATGCCCTGAGGCTGAGAGAGGCACTACACAAATGCAAGTTCACCCTTCATAAGTTCATAAGATATAGGAGCAGAATTAGGCCATTCAGCCCATCGAGTCTGCTCCACCATTCGATCATGGCTGATATGCTCCTCATTCCTACTTTCCTGCCTTCTCCCCATAACCCTTCAACCCAAAACCAATTAAAAATCTGTTTAACTCCTACTTAAATTTACTCACTGTCCCAGCACCCATCGCACTTTGGGAGAAGTAGTTTCTCCTCAATTCTGTTTTAAATTTGCTACCCCTTATCCTAAGACCTCTCATTCTAGAATACCCCACAAGGGGAAGCATCCGCTCTACGTCTACTTTATCCAAAATTTACCACCATGTATACCTCAATTTGATCTCCCCTCATTCTTCTAAACTGTTCAATCTCTCTTCATGCAACAAACCCCTCATCTCTGGAACCAATCTAGTGAACCTCCTCTGACCTGCCTCCAATGCCACTACACCTTTCTTCAAATAAAGGACCAAAGCTTCCTTTGTCATGAAAAGCCAGTCGATGATGAACTCAGAGCTGAGGCAAAAAGCACTTTGAAGGGAATGTGAAACAGAGAAAAGGAGAGGCTGGCAGAGTGAAGCAGACTCAGGGAAAAAACACAGTGGGATAAAGAAAGAATACAAGACAGAAAGGGATAGCCAGAACATAGAATCCCTATAATGCAGAAAGAGGCCATTTGGCCCATTGAGTCTGCACTGACAACAATCCCACCCAGGCCCTTTCCCCGTAGCCCTACATATTTACCCCGCTAATCCCTCTAACCTAAGCATTCCAGGACACTAAGGGGCAATTTATCATGGCCAATACACCTAACCTGCACATCTTTGGAATGTGGGAGGAAACTGGAGCACCTGGAGGAAACCCACACAGGCACGAGGAGAATGTGCAAACTCCACATAGACAGTGATACAAGCCCAGGAATTGAACCCAGACAGCAGTGCTAACCACTGTGCCACCATGCCAACCCTTAAAAAAAAGAAACTAGACTGTGAAAGGGCAAAAACAGATAAAATGAGAAGGGAGGAATAGAGGGGAGAGGAATCAGGGAACAGGGAAAGCCAGATTGACACAAAAATAGACCGGGAGAGAGAAAGGAAGTTGGAACAGGAGAAAAGGGGGAAGGGGGAAAGGGTAAGAAGATGGAAAAGAGATAACTTAGCAAAGCAAGAGAGACCAAAAGTGAGTAAGAGAAAGGGAGAGGAGAGAGAGAGAATGGGGTGAGTATGAGCAGATTGTATGTGTCTGCTCTCTATGGGTAGAAAGTGTTGTGTCTGCATTTGGTGTAAGTGCACAGACACTCACAAAGGTTCCTTCTCCTGCCCTTGTGTATTGAGGAGTTTCGCTTTGCAGAGCCATCACTCGCAGCGTGATGAGGCTGCTTACCCCAGCAGTCCTTGTATTGATGGGCAATCAATCTGCTCAGTCAATGAAAGGTATAAATCTGCAGGCGCAGATCTGGGTGAACATTAATCAACCTTTAATACAGAACTTATGTATTAATGCTTAAAGCAGCAAAACCCGTCTTTCTTTTCTACCTCGGTCCTGTTTGCGATGCGGTTTATTTCGAGGTTTGCACGCTCTGCGGCAGAAGCTCAATGTTGTATGCAATGAGTTGGAGATTCCTGCTCCAATGGGCAATGGTCAAATTGCAGTCCATTTTGCACCAGACTAATACCTGGAATGAGAACATTGTCTTATGAGGAGATGTTGAGTAGAATGGGTTTAAATTCCTTGGCGTTTAGAAGAATAAGAGGTGATCACACTGAAATGTACAAAATGATTGGAAGGGTAGAAGCAGAGAGACTGTTTCCCCCTGGGTGGAGAGTCCAGGCTCTGAATGAGGGGGAATTTCTTTGGAAGAATCACAGTGGCTCAGGTGATGGCACCGCTCCTTCTGAACCAGAATGCTTTGGGTTTGACACTCACTCCAAGACTTTCTAACATGGAAGAATCCACTGTGTATGGTGCCAGAATGGATAAGGGGGGTGGCTTAGCGGCAGGAAGGATTGTGAAACCACAGATCACCACCAACTTCTCAAGGGCAATTAGGGATGGGCAATAAATGCTGGCCAGCCAGTGATGTCCTTGTCCCACAAATGAACAAAAAAACACATCAAATCCAGTAAGGATGTTGAATATGAAAGATAATCATCCAGGATTGGGGCAAACCCTGTGTAACATGGGGAAAAGCAGAAAGAGTGATGAGGAGAAATGTCTTCATTCAGAGAGTTTTGTGAATCTTTGGTGTTCTCCACATTAGCAGGCTGCGGCAGCTGAATGGACAGAGTCTTTAAAGGATCCTAATGTTCTTATCCTTGTTTTCAAATCCCATCCTTCCCTCTCTCTGTTACTTCCTCCAGCCCTGCAACCCTTGGTGATCTCTGCAGTTCTGCTCTTCCTAAAGTTCTTTGTCTTTCTGCTTCAAACTTCTCCTTGAGGATGCTTTTTAAAAATTTAAAATCCCTTTGATCACAGTTTGGGTGACCTGTGTAATTAGCTCCTTGTGTGTATTGGTATCAGTTTTATCTTGGTAATGATCCTATGAAGCAGCTTGAGATAGTTTACTAAAGGCAGCACATGAATGCAAGTTGTTGTTGATAGGTGGGTAATAATGGGAGGGGGGTTAGGGGAGGATTCTGGAGCTTAGAATCTGGGTGGCTGAAGATCCATTTCCCAATGGTCAGCTAAAGCAAGTAGGGCATGGATATCACATTGCAAATTAAAGAGATTCCAACAAGGGGGAAACGAATGTCTCACTGCCCACCACAGTCAACAGAGCCCTCTTACTGGATAGTATCAGTGGAGGTCTGAGGCCAGCCCATCACCACAGCCAGTTAGTAAAGGTTAGTGTGAGGTACAGGAGAACTGAGAAACCTTTAGTTCCACTTGTAGCTCTGTGAGTAACACTCTCACCTCCCAGGTTTCATGTCTCACTCCAAAGGTTTGAATCCAAAACCATTGCTGACATTCTGAGTGGGGTTTCTATTTGTTTCTATTTTGAGTCATAGAACTGGAAACAGGCCCTTCGGCCCAACTTATCCATGCCACCCTTCTTTTTAATCACTAAGCTAGTCCCAATTGCCAGCGTTTGACTCATACCCCTCTACATCCATCGTACCCATGTAACTGTCCAAATGCTTTTTAAAAGACAAAATTGTACCCACCTCTACTACTCCCTCTAGCAGCTTGTTCCACACACTCACCACCCTGTGTGTGAAAAACCTGCCCCTCTGGACTCTTTTGTATCTCTCCCCCTCTCACCTTAAACCTAATCCCTCTAGTTTTAGATTCCCCTACCTTTGGGAAAGGATATTGACTATCTAGTTGATCCATGCCCTTCATTATTTTATAAACCTCTATAAGACTACCCCTCAGCCTCCTACGCTCCAGGGAAAAAAGTCCCAGTCTATCCAGCCTCTCCTTATAACTCAAACCATCAAGTCCCGGTAGCATCCTAGTAAATCTTTTCTGCACTCTTTCTAATTTAATAATATCCTTTCTATAATAGGGTGACCAGAACTGTCTTTGACTTGGATGATTGGCCGTGATCATAATGAATGGTGGAGCAGGCTGGAAGGACTGAATGGCCTCCTCCTGCTCCTACTTTCTGTGCTCCAATGTTTTCTATGTTCTTGTGGAGTGTCGATGGAGTGCTGCACTGCCTTCTGGATGACACACTGAGCTGAAGCACCTCTCAGGTAAATGAAAATTATTCTATCACACTATTTGGAAAAAGAGTAGGGATATTCTCCCTGGTTTATTGGTCAACTGATCATCTGGGCTTGATCATGTTGCTGTTTGTGGGAGCTTGCTGTGCGCAAATCGGCTGCCTTGTTTCCTACATTACAACAGCGGCTACACTTTAAAAATTCCTGGTTGACTATAAAGTGCTTTGTGATGTCCGGAAGTCATGATAGGTGCTTTAGAAACTCGAGGGGAATTTCACAGTAACTCCATTGCAGTGTTAATGTAAGCCTTGCTTGTGAGTAATAAATAAACTTTAAAAAGAAAGTCTTTCTTTTGTTCAGTGGGAAATGACCCTTTTAAATGTTCTGTAGATTGATCAAATAATAAGATAATCCATGCATCACATTCATCACTGGGAACCTAGAGCACGGTGTGCAATTAGATCAGGCAAACCAAATAAGCGTGTAAGTGAATTACATAACATACTGGTACAATTTGGGTTGGCAGTGAGAGCACTTCACAGCCTGTGACAGGGTAAGGTCCTTGCACAGCATTCAGTACAAATAGGCTTTGTCCTTGGAGAATTCGGCCAGCAGTTGAACTGAAGTTTCTCTGGACAGTTTGTCCGAGTGGGGGAGGAGTATCTTTGTATCTTTCTAACTTCTGCCTGACTGGCGTTGACGGAATCGAGCTAATTGCTGAACTCTGAAAACCATCACTGCTGGACATTAATCCGCAGGAGCACGGTTATTACCGTTTCACTGCACAGCAATATCCAACAGAATCAAAATCATTAACTAATCACTTCTGAGAAACCAGACTTTACTAACAACACACACATCCTGAGAATCAGTTTTAAATAAAAGACTTACTTATTACTGGGAGGATTAACAAGGGAACACAACTAATGGCAGGACATTAGGAAGTACAAAGGATCAGAATGCTTGTGCATGAAGGTTTAAAGTTTAAAAGTTGATTTATTATTGTCACAAATAGGCTTATATTAACATTGCAATGAAAGTACTGTGAAAATTCCCTAGTTACCGCAGTCTGGTGCCTGTTCAGGTACACTGAGGGAGAATTTAGCATGGCTAATGCATCTAACCAGCACGACTTCCGGACTGTGGGAGGAAACCAGAGCACCCAGAGGGAACCCACACAGACGCGGGGTGAATGTGCAGAGTCCGCACAGACAGTGACCCAAGCCTGGAATCGAACCCGGGTACCTGCTATGAGGCAGCGGTGCTAACCGCTGTGCTACCCTACAGTGGCACAGGATGGTAGCAGGACGCATAGATAAGGTGGTTAAGAAAGCATGCAGGATATGTGCCTTTAATAGCCAAAGCATTGAATATAAGAGCAGGGAGGCTATGAGGGAGCTGTAGACAATGCGGGTGAGGCCACAGTAGAGGACTGTGTGCAGTTCTGTTGCTGCACTATGGGAAGGATGTGATTGTATTGGAGGGGGTGCGGAGGAGATTCACCAGGATGCTGCCTGGGATGGAGTGTCTCAGCTGTGAAGACAGGCTGGTTGGGCTGGGACTGTTTTCCTTGGAGTAGAGAAGGCTGAGAAAAACCTGATTGAGGTGTATAGAATTATGAAGGACACAGGCAGGGTAGATAGAAAGAAACATTTCCTCTTAGTAATCAGAGGGCATAGATTTAAAGCAAGGAGAAGATTTAGAAGTGCTTTGAGGAAAATTCTTTTCATCCAGAGGCTGGTGGGAATCTGGAACTCATTGCCTGGAAGGTTAGAGTCAGGAACCCTCACAACGTTTAAGAAGTATTTGGATGAGTGCTTGAAATGTTATAGTATGCAAGGCTAAGGACCGAGTGCTGGAAAATGGGATGTAGGTTGCTGTTGGATGGCAGCCACAGACATGATGGGCTGAAAGGTCTCTTTCTGTGACACTGTGACTTTATGACTAGACAACAGGAGACGAGCCTCTCATAACCAAGTTGGAAATGTTGAGTACATATTTGTAGAAATTAAAAGAGTTTGTTTTACTTGAACAGTTTGAAATCCTCAGTTTCTGAGTTTCAGCCATTGCTCTTCAATATTTTTGAGGAAGGCAATTGTCAAAATGATGTGAACAGGTTGAAGTTTCTCCTCGCTCCGTTTCTCTCCCAGGTGGCTTCCATATTCACTCCTGTTTTGTGTTTGTTGTAATTTTTATCGGCTTACTGAACTCTGCTGTATTCGTGTGTTCGCTGGAAGTGCCCTCATATCTCCCTAGTGTGGGAGACAGGCAGAGAGGAAGCAGCCATGTCAGAGAACACACACCTGGAAATAAAGCTTCATTCTTTTAAACCCTCTGGGCGGAGGGGATTTTCCTGGCCCATCTGCCATGGGGATTGTAGTGGGCGGGGCAGACGATGCAAAGGTCTGTTGCATTCAGGTGGGATTTTCTGGTTTTGGGGCGAGTGTGGCCAGAAAATCCCACCTTCTGTGTCCTGAGTACGACATATCTCCAATATACAACACCACCTCCACTACTGGTACGCTCTGGCTGCAGTCTATACAACCAATAGCACGCACTGAAGCATCTCTACAAGATGGCTTTGATGGTGCTATAATGTCCTGTAACCCCTAACGCCTCCACCTACAAGTTTTCTTCCTAGTCACACTCCTCCTGACTAGGAACTGTATTGTCATTCCTTCACTGGGTCCAAGTCCTGAACTGTTGTAGCCCGTGTGGTAAAGCTACATCCTGTACCCACACCACATGGACTGCAACGGGTCAAGGTGATGGCTCACCACTACTTTCGCAAAGGCAATTTGGAATGGGTAATAAATGCGGACCTCATTACCTGCCCACAACCTGAGACTGAATAAAGAACTGGTGAGATAACGGAAGGAAAAAGGAAGAAGGTAGGTCAGCTATTGGGCTAGTGGTGATGGCTAATTGAAAAACAACTCAGTTTGACCACTCACCAGCAAAGCCACAGGGAGATGTTCCCAGCAATGCGCACAGTGGGAAAATAAGGGTGTTGGTTTTAAGGGGTTTAATTGAAATGATGCCACAAACTGCTCTTGGAGTTAGACACTGTCTGAAGTGTTAAGGGTGACACGGAGAAATGTGAGTGGTCAGCAGCATCGGATGATCTTCCTATAATATCACTGTTGAATGAACTCTGCAATATCTCAGCAACTCTACAACTCAGCACATTCAACAGCAATAACTCAGAATTATAAAACACTCCTCACAGAGTCCTTTACAAAGGGGAAAAGGATGACAGCAAGCAAATGGAACTTAAATGCGGAGATTAAAGGCGCTTTCAACTCATTGAAAACCACATTGACACAGAGACACTCAGTCCCGTCTCAATGCACGGAGGTGATGTGTGCGGAGTGGCTGTGATCATCATCATTAATGCTAAACGTCAACGAATAAGTGGGGGGGAATCTCATACAGACCTGTAAAATTCTAACAAGACTAGACAGGATCAATGCAGGGAGGATGTCCCTGATGCTGGGGGAGTCCAGAACCAGGAGTCACAGCCTGAGGATTCAGTGTAGGCCATTTAGGACGGAGGTGGGGGGACATTTCTTCACCCAGAGAGTGGTGAGCCTGTGGAATTCATTACCACAGGAAGTAGTTGATGCCAAAACATTGAATGTATTCAAAAGACGGCTGGATATAGCACTTGGGGTGAATGGGTTCAAAGGTTATGGGGAGAAAGCAGGGTTAAACTATTGAGTTGGAAGATCAGGTGTGATCAAGATGAATGATGGAGCAGGTTTGAGGGGCTGAATGGCCTCTTCTGCTCTTACCTTCTGTGTTTCTATTTCAGCACGCCACCTCGCTGAAACCCACTTCCATTTGGCTGCATAAAATAAAACATTTTAACATCTGAGCACGTTCAGTGCAAAGACAACCCAATACCTGATGCAGGGTCACACACTCTGGTTGGATATATTCCTGAAGGAGATATTCCTCTAACTGCCCCACCTCCACTTTCCTGCTGTTCCCAAACCGTGAATCTACACGTCATTGTGGCCAATCGGAATGTGGAATTGAGTTGTTGTTACCCGATTGGATAACTCCCAGTGGCTGGTCAAGCAGCCCTTCTTTTCCCACAAATGATAAAATGATAACAACTAATCACCAAAAATATTCAGACTATTAAAGAAGGTCACAATGTTTGTACTTTCCCCAGTACGTATTCCTCCTGGATGCCTGGTAGAGTAATTGGTAATTCCTGAAGACTCCATAGAGTCATAGAGGTTTCCAGCAAAGAAACAGGCCCTTCAGGGCAAGGATTTCCATTTCCACCACTTTGTATTCCCCGTCACAAATCAACATTCTGGATTCAAGAGAAGTGAAAACAGTGGCAGGTTCTTTCCTTGAGGTCCAGCGTTTCCAGAGATGGAGAGGTTCCTCTCCAGCAGCATTTTTGAGGTTCTCCTTTGGCCCATCTCCAACCTCATACAGCACATGAGCTGCAAGGGGTTCAACAGCTCCCTCCCCCCACTGTGCTACAGTCCTCTCGATTGAAGCCTCAGGTCAGCGTGGGGCGGTTAGGGGGTTGGTGGGAAGGGTCAGGCTCCCAGGGTAAGAGAGGCACAGATTACATTTTGTGTGTACTAGAACATAGAACACTATAGCACAAACAGGCCCTTCGGTCCACAAGTTGCGCCGATCATATCCATACCTACCAGGCCTATCTATAACCCTCAATCCCATTAAATCCCATACACTCATCCAGAAGCCTCTTAAAAGACCCCAGTGAGTTCGCCTCCACCACCACTGACTGCAGCCGATTCCACTCACTCACCACCCTCTGAGTGAAAAACTTACCCCTGACATCTCCTCTCCTGCTTCCTACAGGAGACTGATCAAAATACTTCAACAGTGTCCTTTGTCTGGGCCTCCTGGGATCCATCGCCTGCGAGATTGGCGAGATAAATTTTTGGAAGATCTGACCAACTCTGACCTCAGGTGGTTACCAGGATCTGATGGGCCGTTGGTTTAAATCGGGCAGCAAGTTGGGTGTTTGGTGCGAGGGCTCTATCCCAATGACCCCATTCGCTACGCTGAGATTAAGGAAATGGGAAAGTGGGGGGCCACCATTTGAGGTTTGTTACTTCCACTTTCATTAAGATCAGTTGGATGGAATGAGAAATTGAGCCCACTGGGTTTTCTCTAGCTTTGCCTTAATATATTTTCAGTATTGATTGTGTTCCAGTCACTCTCGACTGGACAACCCAGCACCTTCCAAATTTCAGCAAGCATTGGAAAGCCTCCAGAACCTGTGACCATTTCTATATTAATGCTGGCAAGAAGGAAAGACTGAATTGCATTTAATGTGTTATTAAACTCACTAACATCCCCACCCAGAGCAGAGGAGGGTGAGTAACCACTCCTTACCTTTCTCCTGCAGCTCATTAACTGCTACAAGTTGCCAGGGTCCCAAATGACCAGAGGCTCTACTTTGAGGGGGAAAGCTGAGTGTGGTGCTGATTTAACCCGAGGGTCACCACACTTCAGGTGAGGGGCAAGGTGAGAAGGCAGAATCTTCATGAGTAACCTCAGCCAGTGCGGCAATTAAACCGGCACAGTTGGTGTCACTCTGCATCACCATCTAACTGCCCAGGCAGTTAGTTAACCAACCCCTGACAGGAAGTGTAAGCACAGCTTCAGCCCCCATCCCATGGGAAAGCATTGAGCCATTCATTGGTAACTGGCTGGGAAGGCAGCTCCAAGATTGGGAATTACTGTGTGAGAAACTGCAGGAATGATCAGCAACCCCCCCTTGTATTTTGTACAATTGTAAAGTGTAATTATAAGGAAGGTTATTGATGATCTTTGAACCAATCAACAGCAATTTACAATTCAGTGAGTGCTTTTTCAGATATAGGAAACAGAGCAGCCAATCAGCGCACAGGAAAGCCCCACAAACAACAATGTGAGAATGGCCAGCTCCTCTGTTTGTGTTAGTTGACCCCAGGATAAAAAGGATGAGAAATAATTGAGAAGAAACAGGAAGGTATTCCGTAAGAAGCATTCCGAATCAGAACTGCACATTGAGTGAATGGTGTGTCCCTCCCACTCTACTCCCCGCCCAGGTGTAGATGAGGTTGGAGGTGGCATGTGAAGTAAAGTGGGTACCTCGTTTGGGGGCGGGAGGGTGCCCTGTGCACCTTCCTGTGAACCATCCCCCAAGATGGTATCCCCGTTAGTCTCTCCTCCCTGGCCTTTCAATCCTGGTGCTCCCACTCCAAACCACCCCCCCATCCCCCTAACCTTCGCTAGGATTGCTCAGCCAGGCCCACCCCAAATATAAGTGTATGGTGGCCTGAAGGGGAAAAAAATACAAAATGCACTTTACATTCCTCAGTCGGGGATTTCTCTGTTGTTTTGCAAATCACAATCACAGCAGGGACAAGTTGGGCCGAAGGGCCTGTTTCCATGCTGTGAACCTCTAAGACAATCTTTTCCATATACCTGACAGACAGGATTCTCAGTTACACTTCTCATCTGAAAAGTGCCTCTGACTGTATAGCACTCCCTCTGCGCTATACAGAAGTTTCAGTTTGGATAATGTACTTGAGCCCTTGGACTGGGGTTTGAACTGCCAAGCTTTCTGACTCAGTAATAGGTGGGACGGTGCCTGAAAGTTACTGTGAGAGATTCCGCTTTCTATAACCAGCAGCGAACATCAGGACTCACAGAGAGACATTGCCCTCCTGTTAGAAGTCTGGACTATAATCGGTCAAGTTGATTGTTTGACGTACAGCTGAACCTGTCCTGTGACTGGGCTGTGGTGGAAGTGCTGACCTCCAGCTGAACAGACCTCTGAATTGTGTTAATGATTGTGGAGGGCAGCAAAAAGCAAGAGGATCATGTCACAAGTTGTGCCCTTATGAGCACTTGGTTTACAGGCAATTAGCTTTCATTACTCTCAGCCAAGCCTACACACTTTCTGCTGAAAATGTTAACACGCACTGCCGCCAACATCATTATCTCAAATTTCCTACACAGAAAACCTGCTCCCATTGCAAATGTCGCAGTGTGTGAAAGCACGGTCTCACTGGGACCCATTTTCCAATTGGCAGGAAGTGTCTCCTCAGCCCAGCTAGATACTGTCACATCACCACGCTGAAACTTCCCTGGCAACTGGATAAAATCCCCCCCTTGGATAATATCATTCAGGCACATTGACTGATTTCCAGGCCTTTGAATGAACCCAGTCAGGTAACTTGATTTTCTTTGCTCCCTCACTTCTCCTCTCTCCTTTCTTCTCTATTTCTCTTTTCGACCCTCTCTTTACTTTCCTTCCTATTTCCTCTCCTCATAGTTCCTCCTCTGTTCCCTCTCTCTGCCCCCCCCACTCCAGCCCTCTCTCTGCCCCCCCCACTCCAGCCCTCTCTCTGCCCCCCACTCCAGCCCTCTCTCTGCCCCCCACTCCAGCCCTCTCTCTGCCCCCCACTCCAGCCCTCTCTCTGCCCCTCCCTCCAGCCCTCTCTCTGACCCCTCTGCCCCCACCCCAGCCCTCTCTCTACCCCCCCACTCCAGCCCTCACTCTGCTCCCTTTCCAGCCCTCTCTCTGCCCTCGCTCCAGCCCTCTCTCTGCCCCCACTCCAGCCCTCTCTCTGCCCCCACTCCAGCCCTCTCTCTGCACCCTCACTCCAGCCCTCTCTCTGCCCCCACTCCAGCCCTCTCTCTGTCCCCCCTCTCCTGAATCCTGGCCATTATTTATCCCTCAAATCAACATTTCTAAAAACAGATGCGGGAATTCTACTGCCTCGCCCGCCCCGGACTCGGAGCAGGTGGGAGGTAGACAAGGAAATGTCCATGGAATTTAGGTGGGGATTCCCAGTCTCGCTCGGGCGAGGCTGTAAAATCCCGCCCAGATTATTTGACCATTATCACGTTAGTATTTGTGGGAGCTTGCTGTCTGCAAATTGGTTGCCACGTTTTTCCTCCATGACAACAGCGATGACACTTTAAACATTTCATTGGCTGTAAAGAGCTTGGGGTTACCCTGGCATCAACAAAACCCCTGCAGAAACTCAGGCTGCTGTTTCCTGTCGATTCCATTCCTGCACCCTCCGGAACACTCGATCCGAGGAGGAGTTTCTCTGCCTGGATCTTCCCACACCCCTGTGCTGGTCATGCTGCAGTGGGCCAGGGACACTGCACAGCCAGGAGCTCAAACCCTGGCAGGGATGTGGCGAAATCAGAGACCCGCTGTTACCTGATTGCCCTGATTGAGATTGCTCACCTGACGTAGGTTTGTTCTGAAACGTATAAGTGTCCTTCCTGCTGCTGAGATTGCTCAGAAGCATTTCACGCCAGACCTTCAAAAAGACCCAAGAAACAAATCTTTTATCCTTTCCATCTTGTCTGTAATCAAATACTGGCTGCAGGGGTGCAAGGACAGCACTGTCACTGATTATTGCTGGCACACAATCCCTCATTACAAGGTATCGTTTGAAGTCATGCTGTGATAAAGTGCATCTCGCTACCATTCTGAATTGAACAGAGGACACTGATCAAAGCCTGACTGCAACCAAAGCAAAAGCTCCAGTAATTTCCTGGCTGTTGGATCCATTTGTCCGATATCTTGTTGGAGAGAGTGCAATTCTAAATCAAAGGCGTTTCGTTTCCCTGGTGTTTAATGGCGTTCCCGCAGACTTGTTACAGGAGCCTGGTTCTCATCAGAGTTGATTTGCAGTTGGTATTTACAAGAGGTTCATAGGCTTATGCTTTTCTTTTAATATAAAGTCAACAGAAGTTTAAAGACTGAGATGAGGGAGCTGAATTATATATTAAAAACTGGAAATTGCCGGAGACACTCAGCAAGTCAGACAATATCTGTAGAGAGAGAGAGAGGAAAACAGGGTTACGTTTCATCTTCATGAGCTTGCTTTCTCTCTCCACACATCTTGCCTTCTCCTGTTGGGTGTTTTCCAGCATTTTCATTTCAGATTTCCAACCTCTGAATGGGGTAAAGTTTGTCCAGCCCCATTTTTGGGCCTCACGTGAGCAACAAATGCATTGGAAGGTGGAGCCTTCCTATTGGCACCAGGTCTGATGCGAATGTTTCTACAGAGCGGCGGGCAATCTGAGGCATCTCACTGGTTCCCTCCGGAGCAATCCACTCCATAGTTAGCCTTCCCTGTTTGACCTGGGAGGAAGGTGGAGGTAAATGGGGCAGAGTGTGGGTAGGGGTGTGGTGGGTGAGTCAGGGTCAACACTGGACCACAGTTACATCAAATTACCATGAGTTTTCAGCACGGAAACAAGGCACTGGGCCCGCCTGACCCGTGCTCCACCTTAACTTCCTGGTAACCCTCCTTGCAGCATCTCAACAAGTCATCCTCTTCCCTTTTCCCTCAGGTACTTACCTGGACTGAGTGAGGGAGGGGCAAGGATAGTCAAGGTTAATCCAATTGTGTTCAGAGAATGGCCCAATGGGGGGAGTAGGGATGGCTGATGTTGGAGGGGGTGAGGGGTGGAGGGGGGTGGGGGAAGATTACATGATGGATCCCCATGGCTGCCCACTCCAACCTAGCTCCACAATGAGAAGCTCCAAAACTTGAGCAGTAGATGTCTCCACACTGGTCAAACCAGGTTGAAGCTGTTGAATACTGCATCCACCTCATTCTCTATGAGGGTAAGCTGGCGTCGGGAGGTAAAGCTGGCATTGATGGAGCAGATTTGGTCAATGGCACTTTTCATCCTTTTCCTGCTCCCACTTACATTCCGACACTCCTTCCTTGATCATCGTTCCAACTAGTCTTCAATATTTCAACTGCATTAAACTCCTCACCACCAGGTGGCAGTCTAACTTAGAAGTCATCTTTCTTTGAGTGAATATCTTCTATCTCTCAGAAAGACTCACATTTCTCCAACACACATCACTATCTCACAACACGGCAATAGCCGATGAAATAATCCTCCAGTTTAATGACTGTTGCAATGTGGTAAACATGGCATCCAAAATCCGCACAGTAAGATCCCTAAAACAGCACCGTGATAATGGCCTGTTTTCAGGATATTCAGGAAGGAATGAATATTCAGGACCCAGGGAGAACTCCCTTGTTCTTCTCTGAACAGTGACCATGAGATCATTTACACCCACTTCTCAGGCCTACTTAACAAAGTAGTTACAAATTACTTAACGTTCGAGAAGGTTACTTGCCTCAAGTGTGTGAAGTGAAGCAGATGAGGGTGAGCAGATCTTTTCTCCATCAGGCCCCTCAGGTGGATGTAGGAAAATCCCAGGGCACTATTCTGTCGAAGGGTGGGGAGGGTGTTTACCTGCGTGTCCTGGACAACATTTTTCCCTTAACTAGTATTGCTAAAATGGATTAACTGGCTGTTTGTCTCATTGTTCTGTATGGGATCTTACTGTGTACAAAATGATTTCCTGCTTTTCCAACAGAAGCTGCACAGGGTGGCACAGTGGTTAGCATTGCTGCCTCACAGCGCCAGGGACCCGGCTTCGATTCCTGGCTTGGGTCACTGTCTGTGTGGAGTCTGCACATTCTCCCTGTGTCTGCCTGGGTTTCCTTCGGGTGCTGCAGTTTCCTCTCATACTCCAAAAGATGTGTGGGTTAGATAGAGTGGCCATGCTAAATTGTCCCTTAGTGTCAGGGGGATTAGCTAGGGTAACTAGGTGGGCTTATGGGGATAGAGCCTGGATGGGATTGTTGTTGGTGCAGGCTCGATGGGCTGAATGGTCTCCTTCTGTACCATAGGGATTCGATGATGCTATGATTCAAAAGCCCTTCATTGGCTGTTGAACACCTTGGGACATCCAGAGTTGATGTAAGGCACTCTGTAATTCCAACAACCCCTTTCTTTCACATAGACAGATCTTCCTGATTGCATTCTCTCCATCCCCCCCTTGAAACTATTCTCATTGTGACACTGTTTCAGAGCAATGTTACCCTGTGATTACTGCAATAAATCACACCAGTGTATTTTAACAGCTCCACGTCTACTGTGGGATAATTATAGAAATGGAAGAAAGCAAAATATGAATTATATTAAAGAAATCTTTTATAAATCCCAGCAAATGATCACACTGTGTAGGGAAATGTTTATCAATGATCGCTGAAAGTTTAAACTTAAATTATGATATTTAGCTCTGTCTGTCAATCAAGAAAATTACACCCAAGAGGTGATCATAGAATTCTCCACATTCAACAATAACTTGCATTTATATAGCGACTTCACCGAAGTGAAGGTACATAGGAACATAAGAAATAGGAGCAGGAGTAGGCCATCTAGCCCTTCGAGCCTGCCCCGCCATTCAATAAGATCATGGCTGATCTGAAGTGGATCAGTTCCACTTTCCCGCTTTCTCCCCATAACCCTTAATTTCCCTGTCTATCAGAAACCTATCTACCTGTGACTTAAATATATTTAGCGAGGTAGCCTCCACCACTTCAACGGGCAGAGAATTCCAGAGATTCACCACCCTTTGAGTGAAGAAGTTCCTCCTCAACTCCAATCTAAACTGCACCCCCCCTTATCTTGAGGCTGTGCCCTCTAGTCCTGCTGTCCTTTCTAAGTGGGAAGCATCTCTCTACTTCTACCAAGGTGTCCCAAGCTGCTTCATTGGGGTTAACAAAATGACACTCTGAATCAAAGGAAGCATTTCAGTGAGAAAATGTTTTTAAGAAGCCCCTTCAAAGTGGAACAAGAGGTAAAGAGATGGAGAGATTTAGGGAAGGAAGCCCGAACTTTACACATTGACAGCTGAAGGCACAGCCACCAGTGGTGGAGTGATTGAAGTTCGGCTTATCAAGAGGCCAGAATCAAAGGAGCGCCGAGATCACGGAGGAGCTTACACTGATAGGGAGGGGTGAGATCAAGGAGGGTGTGGATTGGAGGAGAGGCATTTTAAAGTGGAGCCATCGACAGACACAGTCATTCTGTGTGCACAGAGGCAACGGGTGAACTGGATTAGCCATGGGATAGGGTAAGAGCAGCAGGGTTTTAGATGAATTTAGTGTATGGAGGATGGAGGTTAGACATTATTACAGCTGGGTTTGGAGCTGAAATAATACATAAGTGAGGTAGATGTGTTTAGGCAGGAGCAGAGATTGCTGAGGATGGGGTATTGAAGTAGGCTGTCTTGGTAATAAAAGCTATGTTAATGTTTTTTTGGCCAGTCTAACATCTTCCATTCTCCCTAAACTAGGATTCATCCAAAATTCCTTGTCCATATTCTAACCCACACCATCATGTTCACATGTCACCCTCTCTGATTTACATCAACTTCCTGTCCACAACAACTTGATTCTAAAATTCTCATCTTTTGTTTTCAAGTCTTTCTTTGTCCTTGTCCCTCCCTATCTCTGTTACCTCCTCCCAGCCTCGGAGATCCCTGTTTCCTCCAATTCTGGCCTCTTGAACATAGTCCGTTTCCTTTGTTTACCATTGGTGGCCATGCCTTCAGCTGCCTGGGCCCTGGAGTTCCCTCCTTCCTCTCAGCCTCTCTACTTCCCTCCTCTCCTTCAAAATACTGCTCAAAACCTACCTCTCTGACCCTTCCATTGCCTCCTTCTTTGGCTCAGTGTCAATGTTTACCTGATGATGCCCCTTTGACCAGCCGTGGGGGACACATTGCTACACTAAAGGTGCTATCTAAGTGCAAATTGTTGTGGTATTTTGTGTGCGTGTCTGGTAAGCACTTTGGGATGCCCTGAGAATGTGAAAGCTGCTGTCTAAAGACCAGGTCTTTCTTTCCAGTTCTTTGTTTCACTGTACATGGCTTCAGGCTGCAGAGTTATCATCATTTGCTCACTTGCTATTTCGATTTGGAACTGGCACTGCAGCTCACAAAGGGTTAAGTTCCAGGGATGGCGTCAACCATTGATCACTGGCCCAAACTGCTCAGTAAATTAACAGTGCGTCAATAAGCAGAGCTGTCGAAGCTGGCATCATCTTCATTACCTGTCCTCGTGGACATCACATCATTACTGCGGTCTTCTACGAGAGTAAATAAGGATTTGCCCACAGCTTGGCGTCAGTACTTACTCAGTGGCTCAGCTGTAAAGCGGAGCTGTCTAAATCAGTGGCAGGTCATTTTTAACCTGTTAATGCATTGACAGTGTTTGTATTTTTTGATGCACGATGTGTATCTTCACATTATGAAGCACAAACTCCCTGGGTTGCAGATGGTTTATCCCAAAGGGACAACACTGGAAGTTGAGGCTCATCTGATGCTTTCGTTAGGCAAACTCATGCAACAAAGAATGAGGTTATTCAGCCCATCATGGGTGTGTTAACTCTTTGGAAGAGCGTCTCAATTAGTCCAATTCTACACTTCTTTCCCCATCAAAGGGGAACCTGTGCCCCCTTGTAATTGACACTTCCACCATGGGAAAAAGTCTCTGCCTATCCACCCTGTCTGTGCCTCTCATCATTTTGTAGACCTCTATCAGGTCTCTCTCAGCCTCTGTCTTCCCAGTGAAAACAATCTTACTTTATTCAACCTCTCCTCATAGCCAACACCCTCCAGACCAGGCAACATTCAGTTATTTTTCTTTTTCAAATATTTATGAAATTCTCTTTGGAAAGTTAGTATTGAACCTGCTTCCACTGCCTTTTCTAATGATACCTTCCCACCCACAGTTGATTGTATAAAAAATTTTCATTCCTCTGTCAATCATCTCCAATCCGTGTGCACTGGTTACCAATTGACCAATGGATTAAATCCTCTTACAAATTTAAATGCCTCTTTCAATCTCCTCTTCACCGTCTCTGCTCTAAATAGTAAGGAGAATCATAGAATGTTAGCGGGACTGGAGGAGGATATTCGGCCCATTGGGTGAGATTTTACGGACTCGCTCAGGCCAGACTGGAAATTCCCGCCCGAGATCAATGAAGACTTCTGTTGTTGGACCCTCACCCCCGCCGATTCCATGGTGAGCGAGGTGGTAGGGTTCCGGTCATTATGTCTGTGTCAGCTTCCTGCAAGAACAACTTTATCCCACCACCCTGTCTCTGCTCACCTGCCAAGAGCGGAGACAGCTGAACCTGGGAGGGACGCACTCCGCTGGGGCAGCCGGCTGAAAAATCATCAGGAATGAATTCACAGGAAAACGGTAATTTAATTGGGTGGTAAGTAACTGCTAATTTCAATTACCTGTTCTAAGTTGATTTCAGATTAAAGGGAATAAGGAGAAATATTTGCACAGAGCAAGAAGCTAAAATCAGCAGAAAATTTAAAAAAACTGGATTAAAGATTAATTAAATAAAGTAGGGATGTCGGCCAGGCAGTGTGTTATTTCTGCATGATGTGGGAGCTGGTGGATCTCACTGTGATTCTGAGTGAACACTTCTATAGTAAGTGTTGGCTGTTCAAGGAACTCTGGCTCAGAGTTGATGAGCTGGAGTCTGAGCTCCAGACACTGCGACACGTCAGAGAGGTGAAGAGGTACCGGGTTCTTGTGTTCAGGAGGCAGTCACACCCCTTAGATTAACTACGTTCAATTCAACCAATGGTCAGGGACAGGAGGGTGTGACTGTTACTGAGGCAGGTAGAGGGATCCAGGATATAGGGTTGCTGGAGCCTTGTTCTTGTCCAACAGATTCGAGATTCTTACCTGCTGTATGGGCAAGTGCAGGACTGTAAGGAGGATGAGCAAATTGACCACAGCACAGTGAAAGAGGGAGACATTCAAAGAATAAAGAACAAAGAGTAGTAGAGGATAGGAACAGGCCCTTCAGCCCATCAAGCCTGTGCCAATCATCATATCCTAACTAATCTAAAAAAAAACCCTTCTGCCCTTACTCGGTCCGTATCCCTCTATTCCTTCTCTACTCCTGTACCCATCCAGATGCCTCTTAAATGTTGCTGATATCCTTTCTTTCACCACCTTCCCCACCTATTGACGCATTCCAGGCACCCACTACTTTCTGCATGAAAAACTTCCCCTGTAAACTTCCCCGTCTCACCTTGAACCTGCTCCCCCTTGTAATTGACACTTCCACCATGGGAAAAAGTCCCTGCCTATCCACCTTGTCTATACTTCTCATAATTTTGTAGACCTCTATCAGGTCTCCCTCAGCCTCTGTCATCCCAGTGAAAACAATCTTACTTCATTCAACCTCTCCTCATAGTCAACACCCTTGAGACCAGGCAACATCCTGGTGAATCTTCTTTGCACTCTCTCCAAAGCTTCCACATCCTTCTGATAGTGAGGTGACCAGAACTTAACACAGTATTCCAAATGTGACCTAACCAAGGTTTTATATAGCTGCAATATAATTTCCCAATTCCTGTACTCAGTGCCCCAGCTGATGAAGGTAAGGATGCCATCTGCCTTCTTAATCACATTGGCCATCTGTGTTGCTACTTTTGTGGACCTGCACGCCCAGATCCCTCTGTATGTTAATGTTCCTAAAGGCTCTGCCATTTACAGTCTAATTCACACCTAAATTTGATCCTCCAAAATGCATCACCTCTCATTCATCTGGATTAAACTCTATTTGCATTTCTGTGCCCAAGTCTCCAATCTATCTATAACCTGTTGTAACCTCTGGCAATCCCTGGCACTATCAGCAACTCCAATAATCTTTGTGTCATCCACAAACTAATGAATCAGACCCCCTACATTTTCCCCCAGATCATTTGTATACACTACAAACAGCAGAGGTCCCACCACTGATCCCTGTGGAATCCCTGCAACACTACTTACAGATCTCCATTCTGAAAAGAGTAGGGGGAGAGAAAAGAAATGTAGTTGTATTTGGGGACAATATAGTTAGAGGCATGAACACTGTTCTCTGTGACCAGGATCAAGAGTCCTGTAGGTTGTGTTGCCTACCTGATGCCAGGGTTTGGCATGTCTCACCTGGGCTGTAGAACTTGGAGTGGAAGAGTTGAGATCCAATTGTCATTGACCATGCAGGAACCAACAACATAGGGTAGAACAAAGATAGAGGTTCTGCTGAGGGAATATGAGCAGCTAGCGGGGTAAATTAAAAAATAGCACCAAAAAGATAATAATCTCCAGATTACTATCTGACGCACAAACTAACTGGCGCAGGATCAACAAGATTAAAGAGGTAAAAGCTCAAAGGCTGGTGTGGGAGAAATGAGTTTGAACTCATTGGCACTAGTACTGGGAAGGAGGTTTGATCAGGTTTTAAATCATGCTGGCATCAGAGTCCTCGCAAACAACATCACGAGGGCTGTAAATAGGGTTTTAAACTATATATTGTGGTGAGGGTTCCATTGCAATGGAAAATTAGAAAATCAAAACGAAAGGAGAAGGTAGGAGTGCAGGTTAGTGATGAGGCAGATTGTTACCAGAAAATAAAAGGAAGGGACGGAACGTGTGAGTGTAATTTTGCAACAAGGAATTATGCAAGATTGGGGAGAATTTAATAATACAATATAATTTGGTGGTGATTATTGAGAGGTGGTTACAAGGAGACCAGGACTGGGAAGTGGATATCTAAGTATTTTGGAAGGATAGACAGAAAGGAAAAGGAGGTGGTGTAGCTTTGCTGGTGAAGAAAGGTGCTGTAGCGAGAAATGATTTGGGTATGGGAGCTCAAGATGTGGAATCAGTCTGGGCAGAAATGAGAAGTAACAAAGGATGGAAGTGCCTGGCAGGAGTAATCTATAAGTCTCCAAACAGTAGGTCTGCAGTGGGACACAGTATAAACCAGGAAATACTGGGGGCTTGTGAGAAAAGGGTGGCAATAATCATTGGTGATTTTAGCATGCTGGATTAATCAAATTGAAAAGTGTAGCCTTGAGGGAGAGTTCATTGAGTGTATTAGAGATTGGTTGGTTCCACAACACATTACTATAAAAAGCAGAGAGCAGGATATTCTGGATTTGGTATTGTGTAATGTGCAAGGTTTAATTAATGACCTCACTGGTTAAGGATCTTCTAGGGAAGAGTGATCAAAGTGTGATAGATTTTGAAATTCACTTTGAGGGTGAGAAACCTGACTCCCATACTCGCATTTTGGAGTTAAAGGTAATTATGTTGGCACGAGGACAGACTTGGCCCGAATGGACTGGGCAGGAAGGCTGAAAGGTAGGACAGTTGATGAGCAGTGGCAGTTGTTTAAAGAGACATTCAATTCCTTCAAACCAAAATATATTCCAGAGAGAAAGAAAGATCGTAGGAGGAATAAAAACATCCATGCTAAGCAAAGAAGTCAAAGACAACATAAAGGCAAAGGGTGTGATTTTACCAGCCATTTACCCCTTACTCCCATTACAGCAAGGTCGGAGAATTCGGCACCCAGCCAAATCTCCGTTCACTGCAGCAGGGTGGGAAAATCACTCCGGCGTGACTGGCCATAAGTTTCCAGTCAAAGAATAAGGCATTCCATACTGCAAAGGTTAGTGAAAGGCTGGATAACTGGAAAACTTTTAAAGATCAACAAAGGGTTATTAAAAATGTGATTAAAAAGTGCAAAGCTAAATTATGCACAAAATGTAAAAAAAGTAGCAAAAGCTTCTATAAAAGGGAAGGGAGTAGCTAAAGTGAACGTTGGTCCCTTGGAGAATGAGAGTGGGGAGTTAATAGTGGGGAACACAAAAATGGTGGAGATGCTAAATCAATATTTTGTTTCAGTTTTCATGGTGGAGGACACTAGGACCATTCTAGAAGTAACAGGTAGCACAGAGGTAATAGAAAGAGAGGAACTTAGAACAATCATCATCATTAGGGAAACAGTACTCAACAAATGATTGGGATTGAAAGTTGACAAATCCCCAGGGCCTGATGGCCTACATCTTAGGTTATTAAAGGTAGTGACAGTGGAGGTAGTGGATCCATTGGTTATAATATTCCAAAATTCCTTGGATGTGGGAAAGGTTCCGGTAGATTGGAGAAATGCTAGTATTATTCAAAAAGAGAAGGAGGCAGAAATTAGCAAACTATAAATCAGTTAGTTTAACATCTATTGTTGGGAAATTAGAGTCATAGAGGTTTACGGCATGGAAACAGGCCCTTCGGCCCACCTTGTCCATGTCACCCCATTTTTTAACTCCTAAGCTAATCCCAATTGCCCGCATGTGGCCAATATTCCTCTGTATCCATCTCACCCCTGTAAATGTCTGAACGCTTTTTAAAATACAACATTACACTCACCTCTACTACTACCTCTGGCAGCTTGTTCCACACACTCACCACCTTCTGTGTGAAAAAACTGCCCCCCTGGACCTTTCTGTATCTCTCTCCTCTCACCTTAAATTGTTCAAATTCATTCCTAAGGAAATAATATGGGACATTTGGAAAGTCAAAACACAATCCATCAGAATCAGTATAATGTGATGTAGGGTAAATCGTGATTGACTAATTTGCTAGAATTCTCCGAAAATGTAACAAGCCAAGTCGATAATGGAGATCCTGGAGATGTAGTATATCCAGACTTCAGGAAGGCATTTTATAGGGTGACGCAGAAGAGGTTAATTCACAAGGTGTGATATTATAGAGTTGGGGTAATTTATTAGCTTGTCTAGAAGACTGGCCAAATAACAGAAGATACAGAATCAGGATAAATGAGTGTTTCTCTAGTCGGCAAGATGTAACTAGTGGGTGCCACAGGATTTGATCTTTGGGCTGCAACTATTTACAATCCAAATCAATTATTTGAATACAGAGGTGAAAGGTACTATATTTGTAGGTAAATGTAAAATAGGTGATAATAAGTTGCAATGAGGAAATAAGAATGGATATAGGTAGATTAGGAGTGTGGGCCAAAAAGGTGGAATTTAACGTGGATAAGTGTGAAGTTATCCACTTTAGTCATAAAAATGGAAAGGCAACTCATTATCTAAATGGAGAGAGACTTTGTGGTGCTTTGTTACAGAGGGATCTGGGAGACCTAGTGTATGAGTCGCAGAAAACCCACGCAGGTACAGCAAGTAATAAAGGAGACCAAATGGAATTTTGTCATTTAAAGCTAAAGGAATAGAATATAAAAGTAAGGAAGTGTTGCTGCAATTATACTAGGCATTAGTACCTGGAGTTTTGTGCACAGTTTTGATCCCTTTATTTGAGGAAGGATGAAATGGTTTCTGAAGCGGTTCAGAGGGGGTTCACTAGATTGATTCCAGAGATGAGGGGTTTGACTTATGAAGAGAGATTGGGCTGGTTAGGCCTATAGTCCCTGGAGTTTAGAAGAATGAGATCTAGTTGAGGTGTAGGAGATGATAAGGGGGATGACAAAGTAGACAACGGAGAGGATGTTTCCTCTTGTGGGGCAACCTGGAACAAGTGGTCAGAGTTTTAGGATAAGGGGCGAGAGATTCAAAACAGAGCTGAGGGGAAATTACTTCATTCAAAATGGTGGTGGGGGGGGGGGGGGGGGGGGGCGGCGGGGCGGGGGGGGGGGGGGGGCGAATCTGTGGAATTCACTGCCCCAGAGAGTGGTGGATGCTGGGACATTGAGTGAATTTGAGGAGGAGATAGATAGATCTTTAATTAGTAATGGGGTTGAAGGGTTACGGAAAACTGGCAGGAAAGTGGATTTGAAGCCAAGACAAGCTCAGTTATGGTCACAATCTGTCTCAACGAACAGACATCCCTCACCCCGGAACCATTCTTGTAAATCGTTTCAGCATTTTTTCTATTGACATCACATCCTTCCTAAAGAGTTTGATTTGATTTGATTTGATTTATTATTGTCACATGTATTAGTATACAGTGAAAAATATTGTTTCTTGCACACTATACAGACAAAGCATACCGTTCATAGAGAAGGAAAGGAGAGAGTGCAGAATCTAGTGTTACAGTCAGAGCTAGGGTGAAGAGAAAGATCAACTTAATGCGAGGTAGGTCCATTCAAAAGTCTGATGGCAGCAGGGAAGAAGCTGTTCTTGAGTTGGTTGGTACGTGACCTTAGACTTTTGTATCTTTTTCCTGACGGAAGAAAGCGGAAAAGAGAATGTCCGGGGTGCGTGGGGTCCTTAATTATGCTGGCTGCTTTGCCGAGGCAATGGGAAGTGTAGACAGAGTCAATGGATGGGAGGCTGGTTTGCGTGATGGATTGGGCTACATTCACAACCCTTTGTAGTTCCTTGCGGTCTTGGGCAGAGCAGGAGCCCATACCAAGCTGTGATACAACCAGAAAGAATGAATTCTATGGTGCATCTGTAAAAGTTGGTGAGATTCGTAGCGGACATGCCAAATTTCCTTAGCCTCCTGAGAAAATAGAGGCGCTGGTGGGCTTTCTTAACTATAGCGTCGGCATGGGGGGGCCAGGGCAGGTTGTTGATGATTTGGACAGCTGATCTGGTGGTGCCCAGGTCTGGGCATATTACTGAAGCCTCACATCAATCTCTCATCCCTGGTACCTTTCTAACAAATCTCCTCTCTGCATCTCCTCCAAGACTGTGACATCCTTCCTAAAGTGCAGTGATCAAACTTGATTTTATTATTTGGTTGCGGGGGTGACACTAAATCAAACCTAGGTTCTATCTTCAGCCTTTTCTGCATTAGTTGATTTCACCCAGTCTGTAGTGAGCATCACATTCACACAGCACCAAGTGGCTCCGAACCCAGCATTCAGAATCAGAGCTTACCTGAACCATGGGAGCTGGAGGGGGCGAGTGGATTAGATTCATTGCCAACTAATATTGGCTGCAATCAAAGACTCCAGTTGCCAATTTTATTTTGTTAGTTTATTGATGCTCTTTTGCAGTTTTATATTTGAAGTGAAGTTAGCGTCAGCGTTTGCCTAGAATAGCTACACGATGAAAGTAATTTATTGCCTGCGCTGCGCTTTGAGATAGAGCAGGGACAAGATGTTGAATCTGAAAAACTCCTTTTTGGAGTTGATTACTGCTATTCTGAACTTATTGCTCAACTAAGTTGCACATATGTAGTCTAGACAAATTGCTGTACTGCAGTTACTGGCCTTGTCCCATCACCTGTGTTTCTCAATACTCAGAGTTTTATTTCACTGGGTAATCGGAATCCTAACACTTTTGGGAGAAACATAGCAGAAAGGTTTGTTTCAATTAGATAGTACAATTGGTGTATCCCAGTGCTGAGGGGAGTGCTGCATTGTCAGAGGTGCTGTCTTTCAACTGTGAAGTCCCAGGTGGATATAAAAGACCCCACAGCATTACTCAAAGTAGAGTAACTCCTGGTCAGCACTTATCCCTCAACTAATATGACTAAAAACATATCTGCTGCTCATTATCACTTTGCCCCACTCCCTCAGTACTGCACTGAACCATCAGCCTGCTCTATTCAACCCATGAGTCTGACAGTGCTGCAGTTAAACTGAAACATGAATACATATTAATGATGATCCCGAACAGCGGCAGTAGGGAGGTCTTGCTGCAACTGTATAGGGCACTGGTGAGGCCGCAGCTGGAGTACCGTGTGCAGTTTTGGTTGCCGCACTTGTGCAAGGATATTTTGGCCTTGGAGGGAGTGCAGAGGAGGTTCATTAGGCTGATACCGGAATTGAGGGGGTTGAGCTATGAGGAGAGGCTGAATAAACTAGGCTTGTACTCGTTAGAGTTTAGAAGGATGAGGGGAGATCTCATTGAGATGTACAAGATGATGAAAGGGATGGATAGGGTAGAGGTGGAGAGGTTCTTCCCGCTCAGAAAGGACAGCAGGACTAGAGGGCACAGCCTCAAGATAAAGGGGGGGGGGGCAGTTTAGAACGGAGTTGAGGAGGAACTTCTTCACTCAAAGGGTGGTGAATCTCTGGAATTCTCTGCCCGTTGAAGTGGTTGAGGCTACCTCGCTAAATATATTTAAGATGCGGGTAGATAGGTGTTTGGTAGGCAAGGGGATTAAGGGTTATGGGGAGAAGGCGGGAAAGTGGAACTGAGCCACTTCAGATCAGCCATGATCTTATTGAATGGCGGGGCAGGCTCGAAGGGCTAGATGGCCTACTCCTGCTCCTATTTCTTATGTTTTTATGTGCCTAACATCAGCTGGAAATGCACACGTCCATTTCTTTCTGTGAAGGCATGCAAATATTCCAACAGAGATCATGTAATCTCCAGGAGTGTGTCATCAAATGCTGTTAATTCAGAATCCCTCTTGAGCTGTTCCAAATGTTTGTATCATTGAATAATTGTACAGGGAATCAGGGGAAATCAAAGAGGTGGAAGAGTTAAGACCCAGGTCAGAAACTCCAAGGTGTTTTATGAAGTTAGCCTAAACCCTAAGTTTTACATTTGATTTTAGCATTGCTGAGCATAAGGGTTTCACTCTAGGTATGATTCAAGTGACCCACTAGGGAGCTTTTATCAAAACAAAGTCTATTTAAGAACACAGAATATAACAAAAAGAATGAGTGTAACTTTTACCAATTACAAAACTTAAACGTGACACAATATAACTCTTAACAGCTAGCTATCTCTGTTGTTCCAGTGTAAAGCAACATTCCACAGACATACACCCTTCCTCAGACTAAGTTAGCACAAAAACAAGTAGGCTCACATGATGCTGGATTTTCAGCTTTTTAACACCCATGGATGGAAATCAAGCCAGCAATTTTCAAAGAAGGAGGTATCCTCAAAACTGCCAAACATCAGAGAGGTAAACTTAATCTTCGTTCTCCAGACTCCAGAGAGGAGAAAAGCATTCTCTCACAGCTTCAAGCAGCTTCTGAAAATCAGACTAAAACTGGAAATGAGCTGTGAAAATTAACTGTCCTCATTCACATGACATGCCCTGTCAGTCACCAGCAAAACAAGCTCCACTCAGCAATCCCATGGGAACATTAAAAATCACAGAACACTGCATTAATTCAGATTAAAATCAACATGATATCAATTATACTAATTAAGTAATGTGGTGGAGATAGATGCACACAGCGAGTGGTTAGGATCTGGAATATACTGTCTGAGAGAGTGGTGGAGACTATTCACACAGTAAGTGTTTAGGATCTGGAATGTACTGTCTGAGAATGTGGTGGAGACAGATTCACACAGTGAGTAGTTAGGATCTGGAATGCACTGTCTGAGAGTGTGGTAGAGACAGATTCGTACAGTGAGTGGTTAGGATCTGGAATGCACTGTGTGAGAGTGTGGTGGAGACAGATTCACACAGTGAGAGGTTAGGATCTTGGATGCACTGTCTAAGAGTGTGGTGGAGACAACATTAATTATGGTTTTTAATGGAATTGGAGATATAGCAGGATGGGACAGTTTTTCAGAGCTACAGGGAGAAGGTGAGACATTCCAAGTTCTCTTGCACAGAGCTATCAAAGGCACGCCAAATGGTGCCCTTCTTGAGAAGAAAGGAAGGTGACAAGTTATCGAGATTGGGTGGGATGCAGATTTGAGGTTACTACTGGATCAGCCGAGATTGTATAAAATGGTGGAGCAGACTTGAGGGGCTGAATGGCCTCCTCCTGCTCCGTATTTGTACTTTCGATGTTCAGTAACTGTTCCATGATTGTAAGAGGAACTCTGAAACTCCTCTGCGGTTTGTGCTTAATTAATTGAGAAAGTGCTGGATGGAATATTGATTGCAAAACAAAATAACAAATGGCTGAGAAAGGTTAATAATATCTCAAAGGTATTGGATGTAACTGTGACAGAGATACTGTATCAACTTTCCATGAATAAATTACCCCATTGTTGGGGATATGTCAAAAGAAAATGGGTTACTTTTCGGACTTTGGCTGACGACTTTCTGGAGTGGTAATAGGAATGATTTTTGATGGTCTAACTAGAACTTATTTCTGTGTAAGATATATTGTGACAAAACTTCACAGCTCCGAGCTCTCAGCAAAGCCTTCCAAAGAGATGAATGGAATCAGATAACAATCAAACAGAACAAGTCAGGCTCACTGAAACATCTTTAGTTTCATTTCTCATTTTAATTTACAGTTTGATCAGAGGACGCAGTTGATCGCTCGCAATGAGGTAGGTACCTAAAAATCACTTCAATCCCATCACTGTAATAAGATAAAATGTTGTTTTCTACACTTCTACACTGCCATGTTCACCCAATAAGATACCAAATCAGTTACTTCCTAACTCAATCAGGACAGTTACTCGAAGTTGACGCTGTTTCAGCTCCGAGGAGGAAGCGATGGCCTATGGTATTATTGTGAGACTATTACCTTAGCTCAGCTCAAGGTGGCAT
Organism: Carcharhinus amblyrhynchos; assembly: GCF_965287045.1. Classification (NCBI taxonomy): domain Eukaryota; kingdom Metazoa; phylum Chordata; class Chondrichthyes; order Carcharhiniformes; family Carcharhinidae; genus Carcharhinus; species Carcharhinus amblyrhynchos. The sequence goes on from NC_137339.1 coordinate 2,752,371, forward strand.
GGTGACACAGTGGTTAGCACTGCTGTCTCACAGCTCCAAGGACCTGGGTTCAATTCCCAGCTCAGGTCACTGTGTGGAGTTTGCACATTCTCCCCATGCCTGTGTGGGTTTTCTCCGGGTGTTCCGGTTTCCTCCCACAGTCCAAAGATGTGCGAGTTAAGTTGATTGGCCATGCTAAATTGCCCCTTAATGTCCTGGGATGTATCGTTAGAGGGATTAGTGGGGTAAATTTGTGGGGCTAAGGCCTAGTGGGATTGTTGTTGGTGCAGACTCGATGGGCCAAATGGCCTCCTTCTGCACTGTAGGGTTTCTATGATTCTGGGGTCCCAGGATCGAATCCCACCATGGCAGATGGTGGAATTTGAATTCAATAAAAAAAATCTGGAGTTAAGAGTCTCCTGATGACCATGAAACCAATGCCTACTGTTGGAAAAGCCCATCTGGTTCACTAATGTCCTTTAGGGAAGGAAATCTGCCGTCCTTACCTGGTCTGGCCCACATGTGACTCCAGAGCCACAACAATGTCATTGGCTCTCAACTGCCCTTGGGCAAATAGGAATGGATAATTAATGCTGACTAACCAGGGACACCCGTGTACCATGAAATAATAAAGAAAAATGTTAGGGGTTAGTTTATCACTCAGAGGGTGGTGAGTGAGTGGAATCAGCTGCCGTCGGTGGTGGTAGACGCGAACTCGCTGGGGTCTTTTAAAAGACTTCTGGATGAGTACATGGGATTTAATGGGATTGAGGGTTATAGATAGGCCTGGTGGGTAGGGATATGATTGGCGCATCTTGTGGGCCGAAGGGCCTGTTTGTGCTGTAGTGTTCTATGTTCTAAAAAGCTATGATTGGTGGGATAGATCTTGAGATTTTTAAATCAAAAGTTTGTGAGTTTAAATTCCATTCCAGAGAGTTGAGCACCTAATCGACACACTGTCAGCCGCTGTGCTGTACTGGGGAGTGCTGCATTGTTGGAGGTGTCACCTGTGAGATGAGACTTTAACCTGAAACCCCATCAGATTGGAAATAATAATAACGCCATATCGAGTCACAGGAGCGTTCTCCCCGCTGTTTCAAAGCCTTTTATTGACAATGGAATACTTAACATTTTCTTTATTTGTTCATGGGTTGTGGGAGTCATTGGCTAGCTCAACATTTATTGCCCAACTCTGTTTACCCTTGACCACCTTCTTGAATCGCTGCTGCCCATGTGGTGTAGGTACACCCACAGTGCTGTTAGGAAGGGAGATCCAGGGTTTTTTTGACCCAATGACATTGAAGGAACGGTAATATATTTCCAAATCTGAATGCCTTGTGGATTGGAGACCTTGCAGACAGCGGTGTTCCCATGTGTCTGCTGCTCTTGTCCTTTTAGGTGGTAGTGATTGCGGGTTTGGAAGGTGCTGTTGAAGAAACCTTGGTGAGTTCCAGCAGTGCACCTTGTAAATGGTACACACGGCTGCCACTGTAAGTCAGGGATGGAGGGAGTGAATGTTTAAGGCGGTGGATTGGGGTGTCAATCAAGAGGGGGTTGCTTTGCCCTTTGGACAGACTTTGGGGAGTCAGGAGGAGAGTGACCCTCCACAGAATTCCCAGTCATTGAACTGCTCTTGTGGCCATGGTTTTTATATGATTGGTCCAATTTAGCGGTGAGCCCCAGAACGTTGCAGCAGCCAATTTATGCACAGCAAGATCCCGCAGACATAGCAGAAATTCTGTTATTGTTGCTCAAGAGATAAATACTGACTAAGAATCCAGGGAGACCAAGAATCCCTGTTCACCGATATGTAATTCCATGGGATATTTTAATTCACCTCAGAGAGTAGATGGCACCTTCATCATCCAAAGGACAGTGATGGGAATCAATAGTAGGATTCGGGTCAATAAAAACTCTCTCCGTTGGCCAGGTTTGATTTGGATTCAGTTGCAAGATAGAGGATGAGTTTGTGCACCAAATGTTAGTGCAGCGAATGTGGGCATGGGGAGGGAGGGGGTGGGGATTGCTTCGGGGAAAAGAACTGGGTGTCTGAAGGGGAGAATTATGAGCAATGCAGAATAATAATTTACATTCGTAATCGTGGAACATCACCAAGGAGCTTCACAGGAACACTGTCAGAATATGACACCAAGCCACATGGAGAGATATCAGAGCAGATGGCCCAAACCTGTCTTAATTCATTCATTCATGGCATGTTCGTGTCGCTGGCTAATGCCATTTCCAATTGCCATTTCAGAGGGCATTTAAAAGTCAATCATACTGCTGTGGATCTGGAGTCACATGTAGGCCAGACCAGGTAAGGATGGCAGATTTCCTTCCCTAAAGGACATTAGTGAACTCAATGGGTTTTGACAACAATCACTTTTAATTCCAAATTTAAAAAAAAATTCAAATTTCACCATCTGCCATAGTGGGATTTGAACCCAGGTCCCTGAAACATTACTCCAAGTCTTTGGCTTATTAGTCTAGCGACAATACCACTGCACCATCACTCTGCAAAGCTCAATAGAAGAGGTAGGTGGGTGGGGGGGGGGGGGGGGGTGGGGGGCACGGTGGCACAGTGATTAGCACTGCTGCCTCACGGTGCTTGGGAGCCGGGTTCAATCCCTGGCTTGAGTCACTGACTGTGCAGACTCTGCACATTCTCCCCATGTCTGCGTGGGTTTCCTCCAGGTGCTCCGGTTTCCTCCCACTGTTTGAAAGACTAGTTTGGCAAATAGGGGATTTTCACCGCAACTTCATTGCAGTGTTAATGTAAGCATACTTGTGACTAATACGTAAACTTAACTTCAAGTTATAATGAGCATTTTAAAGGAAGAAAGAGCGATGACGCAAATGTATTTAAGGAGGGAATTCCAGAGCTTGGGGCAGCCAGTGAAGGAATAATAAAAAGTCTGGGATGCTGAAGATGTTGGGATTCAAGGAGACTGGAATAAATTAAAAAAAGCTGAGATTGAGTTATTAAAAAGACGGGATAATTTTTGCAGATAAGAAGTATAATTGCTCAAGCTTTCTTTAATGAAGCTCATTCTAATCAGAGAGGGTGTTTCCAAATTGAAAAGACTGTAAGTCAGACCTTGATAACACATTTCAACTAAAGTGATCATCAGCCTGAAAATATCGATGAGTTTCTCCTGTGGATGTTTGTGCTCTGTGCATCTAAATGATCTAATTTGTTGGTACACTTCAAAACCGACTGCATTTCCTTCCTAACTCTGCTGGTTTGGTTATGTATGGTTTCACTGGGACTTGCCTGCACAGGCTATCCATTTAATGAGTGTTTATTTTTATACGCTGCATCTATCAATAATGTAACTACTATGGCTGCTACACAGTCTCTTCACGTCTCCAGAACTCCTGAGATCTCCTCCTTTGCAATGGAAGTCACGATTTATTTGTCCTAGACCACCTATAAGTATCCCTACGGCATTCCCGTGGGATCTTTTTACTTCCGATTTCCACGAGTCCAGTTTCTCGAGGCTGTCCCCAAAATTATAAAGTTTATGAAGTTAATTTATTCATCACACGTAGGATTACAGTCACACGGAAATGAAGTTACTGTGAAAATCCCCTTTTGGACCCCAGGCCTCACTGAGGCCTATTATACCCTGTCATTCTCAGAGTGGAAAAAAATTTAAAAAAAGACCTGCATTTATATAGCGCCTTTATATTATTGCTATAGATGGAGTGCAATGAAGATTCACCAGACTTGTTCCGGGAATGGTGGGACTATCTTATGAAGAGAGATTTGGCAAACTGGGCCTGCATATGGGATCTAATTGAAACTGACAGAATACTGGGAGGCTGAGATAGAGTGGATGTGGAGAGAATGTTTCCACCAGTGGGAGAGACTAGAACTCGAGGGCACAACCTCAGAGTGAAGGGACACTCCTTTAAAGCTGAGATGAGGGGGAATTTCTTCAGCCAGATGGTGGTCAATCTGTGGAACTCTTTGCCACAGAGGGCTCTGGAGGCCGGGTCACTGAGTGTCTTTAAGACAGAGATAGATGGGTTCTTGATCAATAAGGGGATCAGGGGTTATGGGGAAAAGGCAGGAGAATGGGGATGAGAAAAATATCAGCCATGATCGAATAGCAGAGCAGAATCGATGGGCTGAGTGGCCTAAATCTGCTCCTACATTTTATGGTCTTCTGTCCTGGAATTTTACTGCCTCGCTCGCCCGAGGCCAATGGAGAATGCTGCCTCGCCTGCCCTGATCCTGAGGCGGGCATGCTGGTAAAATTCCGGAATGCTATTCTCTGGAGTTTCGAAGAAGGGGTGGTCTCAATACTTACCGGAATAGACAGGGTAAATGTGGGTAAGATGACTCCCTGGATGGGGAGTCTAGAACCAGGGGGCACAAATTCAACATCGGGGGGAGCCACTTTGGACCGCGATGAGGAGAAATTTCTTTCCACAGAGGGTGGTGAATCTTTGGAATTTTCTAGCCCAGTGAACAGCAGAAGCTCAGTCACTCAGTGTGTTTAAAGCAGAGATTGATAGATTTCTGATTAACAATAACACAAAAGGTTACGGGGATGGTGAGTGCAAAAAGCATTAAAGTCTCCAGTCATATTGGATGGGGAAGAGGGCTCGATGGGCTGAATGGCCTCCTCCTGTTCCTACGTTCACAACCACAGGACATCCTAAAGTGCTTCACTGTCGGTTAGGTACTTTTGAAATGTCGTCACTGTTGCCATGTAGGACACGTGCAGTCGATGTGTGCACAGCAAGATCCCATAGAACAGTGTGTAATAATGACCAAGTTGTGAAGTCAATGAAGAGATAAATACTGGCCAGGGTAACGGGGATGACTTATTTAGCCATCTGAGCAGAAGTGCCATGGGCTGTTCTACATCCCACTGCTGAGGATAATGAAGCTTCAGACATCTCATCCAAAATTCACCGGCTCCAACAGCGCAGCCTTCCGTCAGACTGCACTGTAACATCAGCCTTGCTTTCTACCCTCAAAGTGTAGACTGGCACCTGAACCCAGCACTCCTGGGAGGGAGTTGGGGAGGGGAGCGGGGGTAAAGGGGTATGGAGGAGGGTGTTGAAGACTTCTGAGGGAGTGGAGGTAAAAGAATTGAGGAGGGGTGGGGAGGGGGTTGGCGAGAGATTGGGGAGTGGGGACGGGGGTGGGGAAGGGGAGGAGGAAAGGTGGGGAGGGTGAGGGAGTGGGGAGGCAAGTGGGGGAAGGGGTATGGAGGGGGAGGGAAGGGGAGGGAAGGGGAGGGAATGAGGGAGGAGGTGGGGAGGGTAAGGAGTGAGGAGGGAGTGGGAGGAGGGGGAGGGAGAGGGGGTGGGGGTGAGGATGGTGTAGGGGAGGGAGTGGGGAAGGGGGAGGCGGTGAGGAGAGTAAGGAGTGAGGAGGGAGTAGGGGAGGATGTGGAGGGGGTAGGAAGGGGGAGGGAGAGAGGGATGGTGAGAGGTGAGGAGGGACTAGGGGAGGGGGTAGGGAAGGGTGTTGGGGAGGGGAAGGAGGGAGGGTGTTGGGAAGGAGGGAGGGTGTTGGGGAGGGGAGGGAGTGGGGGAGGGGGAGGGGTGGGAAGGTTGAGGGGTGAGGAGGGGGCAGGGGAGGGGAGTGAGGGAAGGGGAGGGAGTGAGGGAGGGAGGGGAGGCAAGGGGTGAGGACGGTGTAGGGGAGGGAGTGCTGGAGGGGGAGTGGGAGGGGAGGGAGATGAGGGGTGGGGGGGGCTTGGCGAGAGGTGGGGGCTGCTCCATATTCACGTTTGTAATTAATCTATTTGTGGTTGCGTGTTACTAAACCAAACGGGACAGGCTCAGTGTCACTCCTCAGAAATATCCTCAACAGTAAAATCCACATCTTTGTAACAAATCTCTCATCTCGATAACCTCTTCACTCCCACTGTCCTCTGAGATCTTTGCATTCCTCCATTTCCAGCCTCTTCTGTATTCCCAATTCCTTTCCCCACTTCACTGGGACTCCAGCTGCCAAGGTACGTGCTCTGGAAATCCCTCCCTATAAACCTCTACCTGCACTATCACTCCCTCCTTCTTTAAAACACACAACGCAGCTCAGACTGAAACTCTGATCATGCTTTTTCACTGGGAATGTTTTGGAATTTTAAAAGTGCTGCATAAATTCAGATTGCATTTGTAATTGGAATTCAGGCTCAGTCTGTATAAATCCTTGTCTGAGTCCAGGGGAGAATAGGAATGAGAGTTTGCTCTATCTGTTGAGTGTGTGGATTTGATATGAAATCAGCTTGAGCAATGGCAATACTCAGCGATAAGCCTCCTAACTCCTCCAGCCTCTATACCAGCCAAAAGTTACAGGCCAGGAGTGTGATGGAATACAAAACATTGGCCCGGATGAGAGCAGCAAAAATAGCACTGCAGAAGCTCAGTACAACCTGGCACTAAGCAGTTTACCTGTCCATCTGCCAAAAGACTCAAAGTCAACCCTTCAGTTGGTTGTTACGGTGTGTTAGCTACAGGTTTCCATGCCATACTCGTCAAGATTATTCTGACATATCAGCGCTGTTCAAAGAAGAACAAAGAACAAAAAAAATTACAGCACAGGCACAGGCCCTTCGGCCCTCCAAGTCTGCTCATCTGAATGAAAACCCCCTACCCTTCCGGGTGCCATATCCCTCTATCCCCATCCTATTTATGCATCCCTTTGATCTCTGCTATCAGGAATGACAAGAAGGCATACTCAAGGGAGCATCAGCACCCCAAATTCACCTCCAAATCAAACACAATCCTGATTTAGTTAGAAGTCAGACAATTCCTTCATTATTAATGGGCTAATATCTCACATTAAGGTCCAGGTCAGAAACTCCAAGGTGCTTTGTGAAGTTAGCCTAGACATTTTGCTCCAGGTATGATTTCAGTGATCCACTAGGAAGCTTTTATCAAACAGTTTATTTAAGAACACAATTCTAATATAACAAAAGGGACTGGCATAATTTTTACCAATTACAAGACTTAAACATGACACAGTATAACACACCTAGTAGTCTCAGTTGTTCCAATGTAAAGCAATCCCATAAACATACACCCTTCTCCATAATTAGCACAAAAGTGAGTTTGCTCTTGTGATGCCGGATTTCCAGCTTTTTAAACACTTCTGGACAGTGACCTCGACACTGGTCTTACAGAAGGGTATATCCTCCGAACCGCACAACCTCCGAGAGGTAAACTCAGTCTTTGGCAGCTCCCAGCACAACAACACTTAAACAGCAAAAACATCAGAGAGAGGGGAAAAAAAGACTGCTATTCCTCTTAAATTCAAGTTGCTTCTGAAAACAAAACTAAAACTGGTCATGCTCTGTGAAAAATAGCTGCCCTCAGTCACATGCCACTACCTGTCAATCACCTCCAAACAAACTCAGCCCAGGGAAACATTAAAACCACAGAACACTGCATTAGTTCAGATTAAAATCAACATGGTATCTATTATACTGCTTCAATAACAATAAAAAGCACCAGCTACAGACAACATGGTGCCGACGAAACATCCTGCAGAGAAACATGATTAAAATATGTTTCTTAAAGGCACAGTACCCTCACACCCAGAACTCCCGACTTAATGTCATCATGGGAGCACCAAAATGGCATGGGTGGCAGGGATTCAAGATTAATCCTGTGCACAAACTTCTCAGGGATGGGCAATAAAATGTGACATTACCAGGGTTGCCCTGGATTTTCACAGTAACTTCATTGCAATGTTAATGTAAGCCTACTTGTGACACTAATACATAAACTTTAAAAAGTTCAACACAACAACAAGTAAAACCACGTTTGAGCCGAATGCACAAAACACCCCCAGCTTCGAGTTGCCCTCTTATCAGAAGGACAAGTGGAACAAATGCATTGCAGCAGCAGCTACAAGTTCCCCTCCAGTCACTCACCATTCTGACTTAAAAATGGATCATCGTGCCTTCATTTTGACTGGGTAAAAATCCTGAATTCCCATTCTAACAGCACTATGGGTGTACCTACACCACCGCAGCAGTTCAAGAAAGTGGCTCACCGCCACCTTAAGTGCAACTAGGAACAAAGAACAAAGAAAATTACAGCACAGGAACAGGCCCTTCGGCCCTCCAAGCCTGCACCGACCATGCTGCCTGACTGAACTAAAACCCCCTATTATCCCGGGGGCCATATCCCTCCATTTCCATCCTATTCATGTATTTGTCAAGACGCCCCTTAAAAATCACTATGGTATCTGCCTCCACTACCTCCCCTGGTAGCGGGTTCCAGGCACTCACCACCCTCTGTGTAAAAAATCTGCCTTGTATATCTCCTTTAACCCTTGCCCGTCGCACCTTAAACCTGTGCCCCCGAGTAATTGAGTCTTCAACCTTGAGGTGGGCAATAAATCCTGGCCCAGCCGGTGATGCCTGCATTCTGTGAATAAACAAAGAAGAATACGGGGTTGCAATAGGTTTTTGCATGAGTGAAACTGGATGACAGTGTGTTGGAGTTTGTTTTACCCCGTTTGACTTTCCTTTCTATTTGAGATTTTTAGTTGTCATCCCCACACCCACAGACAGTGGGGAAGATGTTCCAGTTTGCACAAACTTTCATTTGATGAAATACTTCCTCATGTCGTTCCTCAGTAACCCAACTCGAGTGTGCAGCATTTGCCCTTAGTAATCTGGATTTCTCCACCCACCAGAGCAAAAACACTTCCATCAAATCCCTGAATCATTTAATATTTAATTTCAATTTCAATTCAAACATTGATCTATATAAAAAACAACTTTAGTTTCAGCCTTAAGATCTGAGTTGAGTCAAGTTTTGCAAGCAATCATTTGAAGCAAAATAGAATATATGACAAAAACTATAGCAGAAAATTGAGTACAGCTCTTTCAGTTAGAAGATGAAGAGTTTGAATCCGACTCTACCTATCACTTGAGTATAAAAATCAAGGCTGAATTCCACTGCAGGCTGAAAGGAAGTCTGCACAGTTGGAAGTGCTGAGTTTTGGAGGAGGTGTATGAGGCATCATCATTCGGTTATCAAGGTTCCAACAAGTCTAACCATCAGCTTGAGTTATGAGGAGAAGTTGGATAGACTGGGACTCTTTTCCCCAGAGTGTAGGGCACTTAGGAGTGATCTTATAGAGATCTATAAAATAATGAGTGGCACAGATCAGCTAGATAGTCAACATCTTTTCCCAAAAGTGGGGGAGTCTAAAACTTGAGGGCGTAGGTTTAAGATGAGAGGAGAGAGATACAAAAGTGTCCAGAGGGGCAATTTCTTCATACAGAGGGTGGTGAGTGTCTGGAATGAGCTGCCAGAGGTAGTAGTAGAGGTGGGTACAATTTTGTCTTTTAAAAGGCACTTAGACAGTTACACGGATAAGATGGGTATAGAGGGATATGGGGCCAAACACAGGCAATTGGGACTAGCTTAGTGGTTAAAAAAAAGCAGAATGGACAAGTTGGGCTGAAGGGCTTGTTTCCATGCTGTAAACCTCAATGAATCTGAGTAGAATTTATTCATTGTGCGAGTGAGGTATAACATTGGACCATTTTCAACTTTTTTCATTTTACATCTTAATTCAGTTAGTTGTAGCCAATGTGAGATCTGTCTGCGAATAACAAGAAGTGAAAATTTGTGTCACAGAATCACAAAATTGTTACAGTGCAGAAGGAGACCATTTGGCCCATCGTGCCTGTAACTGGCTCCCCAAACGAGTACAGTAACATTCCCCTGCTTTTTCCCTCTGCCCCTGCACATTGTTTCTCTTCAAATAATCACCTAATGCCTCTTGAATGCTTCATAGAACCTCTAGTACAGCACAGGAACAGGCCCTCTGGCCCATCATGTTGTGTCGAACATGATGCCAAATTAAACTAATCCCTTCTGTCTGCCCTTGGTCCATATCCCTCTCTTCCTTGCATGTTCGCGTGCTTATCCAAAAGCCCCTTAAATGCCCCTAACATATTTGCCTCTGCCCTGGCTGCACATTCCAGATACCTACCACTCTATGTCTAAAATAATTTGCCCCTCATGTCTCCTTTGAACTTTCCCACGTTTAACCTTAAGTGCCTACCTCCTAGCATTAGACATTTCAACTCTGGGGACAAAGATTCTCACTATCAACCCTATCTATGCCTCTCATAGTTTTATAGATTTCTACCAGGTCTCCCCTCAGCCTCCACTGCTCCACATTTAAGCTGTCTCCACCGCACTCAGCCAGTGCATTCCAGACCTGAACCACTCACTATGGCAAAAGATCCTTTCTCACGTCACATTTGCTTCTTTAGCAAATCACTTTCAAAAGCTCTCAGTTCGATCACTCTTGAATTTGGACAAAGGATGATCCAGATCTTTGCTCTGGACACAAGTCAAGTTTTTTAGAACATACAGAATCTGTGAAATTGATGAGCAGAGAAAGGGTCCATTGAAGGTGCCCAGATTTGATGGTGACTGCACATGGTGACCAGACTCTTGGCAAAACCATCCCTCTCCATCTCAGCTAACCCCTACCCCCAGACAGTTCCTCATACCCATCTGAGAAAGGCAAAAACCCTAGGGCGCATAATGGGGCAAATAATCTGGAAAATCGTTCTGCTTCCTTCCTAACCTCCCCTCCCCGTCCAAATCAGGCAAATGCTAGCCATCCGATAGATTGCACGGGTCAACTACTATTTACATCCCAGAAATGTGTGGTTACTCCTGCCAGGAAAGGATGATCACCCAGGGTCTCCATTATTTAGGAAAGATAAGGCTCAGAGGTGACCTAACAGAACTCTTCCAAATTACGATGGAGTCGGAGCAGTGAGAATGCTTCCAGAGAATGGTGAGAGTATGGAACTCTGACCCTAGGTATAGCTGGAGTGAATGACATTTGAGCAGAAGCTATATCGGTAGATAAGGGGAAGGCAATGAAAGGGAAGATTTTCATTCTCCCCCTATCCACAGCGACCCAGCAAGACTCTTGGATTTGATTTGATTTGATTTATTATTGTCACATGTATTAGTGTACAGTGACAAGTTTTGTTTTTTGCATGCTATACAGACAAAGCATACCATTCATAGAGTGCATAGGGGAGAAGAAAAGGAGAGGGTGCAGAATGTAGTGTTACAGCCATAGCTAGGGTGCAGAGAAAAATCAATTTAATGCAAGATAAGTCCATTCAAAAGTCTGGCAGTGGCAGGGAAGACGCTGTTCTTGAGTTGGTTGGTACGTGTCCTCAGACTTTTGTATCTTTTTCTCAGATCATGAAAAAGGGGATTAATGTTTATTTGAGCAACTACCAGGGAAGTTATACCCATACAAGATAAAATGCAGATTCCCCAAAGAATTACAAAGCACAAGTTTTATACTGAAAGACAGATAGTAATCCCTTTGAATTTTACCAATTACTAAGCTACACACTGGGGTGCTGTTATCTATGATCAATTAAATAATTTTGTGCGTACAATCTGGATTATTTCGACATTCCAAGTGAGCACGTGATTATGTTTCCAATCACTGTTAATACTATATTGTCCAATCACTACGGAAGTATATAACATGTGATGACCTGTGGTTAGTCCTGCCCACTCCATTGTCCCACTTATTGTTCAAATTACTTTTAACCCCTTCAGGAACAGAGGGTTGGCCTGAAATTCTTAAATGAGGAAGGTTGGGGGGGGAGGTGCTGATGTAGCCTGAATGCCAGCATGGATTGGTCAGGCTGAATGGCCTCTCTCTGTGCTGAATGATTCTACCTCTCTGCTCCAATCTAGAATCAGTTCCCCTTTGAAGGGGATAAAGAGAATCAGCCCACATCTCAGCAGCAACATATCCCGAAGACTTGACACAGTCTGGGAAAAGAGAACATTAGAGATGACAGCTGGAACAGGCCACTAACCCCCCCCAGGCCACCCCCATCATTCAATAAAACCACAGCTGACCTCCGACCGGAATGCCACCTCCCAGATGATCTGCCCCCTTTTAAACTAGTGTCTCATTATCCGGATCCTGGTGACTGAGACTGAACTGGACAGATTTTCTGATCAAAAAGGGCCTCAGATTATGGGCAACAGGGGAGAGAGTGGAATTGAGGCCAGAGTCAAATCCACCATTAAATTATTGAATGGTGAAGTAAGGGCCAGATAGTTAGCCCTGCTCCTATGTCTTATAAACTTATGAAAATCAATAACTCAGCAGTTATTTTCCTCTTATCTGATATCTTGCCAGCTGCCAGGGGCAAAGAGCAGCATTTGTGCGTGTGTGTGGGTGTTTGAATACTGAAGCACATCTCAGTCTTCCCTGCTTAATAATGACACGAGGAAACATTCATAAGGTGTTAGTGAATTTTTTAAATTGTTGGTCAACTTGACATCTGGTGCATGAAAAATGACACACTTCAATCTGGGGCGGCACGGTGGCACCGTGGTTAGCACTGCTGCCTCACAGTGCCAGGGACCCCAGTTTGATTCCCGGCTTAGGTCTGTGCGGAGACTGCATGTTCTCCCCGTGTCTGCGTGGGTTTCCTCCGGGTACTCCGGTTTCCTCCACAGTCTGAAAGGTGTGCTGGTTGGGTGCATTGGCCATGCTAAATTCCCCCTCAGTGTATCTGAACAGGCACCAGCGACCAGGGGATTTTCACAGTAACTTCATTGCAGTGTTACTGTAAGCCTACTTGTGACACTAATAAATAAAATGTCTGATTGCTGAGATAGAGAGCACACTTTGCTCCTGCAAATTTGTCGTCACTACTGCGGAGAATAAGATCCAGATTAAGAACATAAGAACATAAGAAATAGGAGCAGGAGTAGGCCATCTAGCCCTTCGAGCCTGCCCCGCCATTCAATAAGATCATGGCTGATCTGTCGCTGCTCAGTTCCACTTTCCCGCTTTCTCCCCATAACCCTTAATCCCCTCTCTTATCAAAAACCCATCAACCCGCGTCTTAAAAATATTTAGCGAGGCAGCCTCCACCACTTCAACGGGCAGAGAATTCCAGAGATTCACCACCCTTTGAGTGAAGAAGTTCCTCCTCAACTCCGTTCTAAACCGCCTCCCCTTTATCTTGAGGCTGTGCCCTGTAGTCCTACTGTCTTTTTTGAGCGGGAAGAGTCTCTCCACCTCTATCCTATCCATCCCATTCATCATCTTATACGTCTCAATGAGATCTCCCCTCATTCTTCTAAACTCTAACGAGTACAAGCCCAGTTTATTCAGCCTCTCCTCATAGCTCAACCCCCTCAACTCCGGTATCAGCCTAGTAAACCTCCTCTGCACTCCCTCCAAGGCCAAAATATCTTTGCGCAGGTGCGGTGCCCAAAACTGCACACAGTACTCCAGCTGCGGCCTCACCAATGCCCTATACAGCTGCAGCAAGACCTCCCTACTTTTATATTCAATCCCCCTCGCTATGAAGGCCAGCATCCCATTTGCCTTCCTGACCACCTGCTGCACCTGCAAGCTGGGTTTTTGCGACTCATGCACAAGGACCCCGAGGTCCCTCTGCACCGTCGCCTGCTGCAGTTTTTTGCCCCGTAAGTAATAGTCCTTCCTACCATTCTTCCTACCAAAGTGGACCACCTCACACTTGCCAACATTAAATTCCATTTGCCATTTCCTGGCCCATTCGCCCAGCCTATCTAGATCCTTCTGCAGACTCTCCACACCCTCCGCACAATTTGCCGTTCCCTCTATCTTGGTGTCATCAGCAAATTTCGACACCCTACACTTGGTTCCCTCCTCCAGATCATCTATATAAATGGTAAAAAGCTGAGGCCCCAGCACCGACCCCTGGGGCACTCCACTAGTCACCATCCGCCAATCCGAATAGCACCCGTTGACCCCCACTCTCTGCCTCCTATTTGACAACCAATCCTCTATCCACGCTAACACCCTACCCCCAACTCCATGTCCCTCGACCTTCTGCAATAACCTCTTGTGAGGTACTTTGTCAAACGCCTTCGAGCCTGCCCCGCCATTCAATAAGATCATGGCTGATCTGAAGTGGATCAGTTCCACTTTCCCGCTTTCTCCACTTAATTCCCCTATCAGAAACCTATCTACCTGTGTCTTAAATATATTTAGCAAGGTAGCCTCCACCACTTCAACGGGCAGAGAATTCCAGAGATTCACCACCCTTTGAGTGAAGAAGTTCCTCCTCAACTCCGATCTAAACTGCACCCCCCCTTATCTTGAGGCTGTGCCCTCTAGTCCTGCTGTCCTTTCTAAGTGGGAAGAATCTCTCTACCTCTACCCTATCCATCCCCTTCATTATCTTATACATCTCTATAAGATCCCCCCTCAGCCTTCTAAACTCCAACGAGTACAGACCCAATCTATTTAGTCTCTCTTCATAGTCCAACCCCCTCATCTCTGGTATCAGCCTAGTGAAATTCCTCTGCACTCCCTCCAAGGCCAATATATCCTTCCGCAAGAGCGGCGACCAAAACTGCACAGGTTGATACTTCTAATGCAGTACAGAGAGAGTCTTATATTGTTGAGCAACACATGAACTCAGGGTCTTGTTGGTCAATGGAGATCTTTCAAGTGACTTGTATTTATCCCTTACCCAACAACCCTAAAAACAGATGCCCTGGTCTTTATTGCATTGCTGTTTCTTTGGATCTTGCTGTGCACAAATTGGCTGCTATGTTTTCTCCATTACCGCCGTAGTGATGTTTGAAAGATAATTATTTCAGAGTCAAAGAGGTATACAGCATGGAAACAGGCCCCTCAGCCCAACTTGTCATTGGTTGTGAAGTGCTTTATGTCCCGACAGCTGTTGTCGCGTTAAAAGGCAAGACTTTGGCCTGTCTTTTTGTGCTTGCATCGGGTGCGTAGAGACAGGATTCCCAGCTCCGCCAACCCGATTTCCAGAAACGTGGCCCAGGTGTCGGAGTTTTGATCAGAGGGCTGGGTGGCTGCCAATGAGAATTGTGGTGGGAGACTGGGTAAACAGTGAGGAGGCTGTTGGCTGTGGAGGAAGGCTCAATGGAAGGTGCACCAGCATTTTGTTCAGAATTTTTAACAAAGCACAAAACAGCTTTCCAGTACTCACGCTTTAACACCACCACCCCACACAGACACAATCCTCATGCCCCATTCATACTAACCCATGCCATCTCATGCCCTCTACCCCATTTCTATGGCCCTCTATACCCTCTGTGACATCCGTATGCTTATCTACCACCTCCATGGCTCATTATAGTGCCTATACCAAATCAGTGCCAACTCATACTAACCCATATCACCCCCCCCCAGACCTTTGCCCTTACACCTTCCATGCCAAACCATCTAGTATCGATCATATCGTGACTCAGGACTCATGCTGAAATTAAATCAAATTAAGATCTAGGTGCCTATTGAGAGTTAATTAAAAAAACTCATTCATAAACCCATTCATTACATTTATATTCCTCCAACTATGTAATCCCTTAAAATAGCAAGCATTTAATGAAATTGCATAATCCCTTATATACTCAGGCTTGGAGTTTATAGACCACTTCAAATAGTCTATAAGTTGTGAATCAAACTGTGATAATGGAAGGTTGTGAAATCAGCCATGCAGCACAAATCCAGTAATGATAACCCTCAGGTTTATGTCAACATTCAGAGTGAAATAATAAGCAATTTTTTTTAAACATGCCGCACAATATTTTTTCAAAGATTTAAAGTACAAAATTTTAAAATGCCTCAATAGCTTGACAGTTGCTTTAGGCACTGCCAATGAGCTTGACAGTGCCAATAAGTTTATCCACTTCTTACGCCCATTCCTGTCCATTTTTAACAATCCTGAAAAGTACCTTACCACTCCAAAAAGGGCACCTGACTTCTCCGAAGATGCTATCATTGCAAAAATCCAGGCCATTATTTCAAACACTCACCCCACTTACTTGAGCCCAAAGTCCAAAGGAAGCCTAGATGTAAGCTGATAGGAACCAAGGCTACCCAATATGCACAGGATTCTTATTGGAGTTTAATCAGCTAACCCCACACATTCTAACAAAGTGAAAAGTTGGCCTTTCACCTGCAGCCAAGTCCATTAAGGATTGCAAGATTAACTGAAGCCAAGTGAGAAGAATTCAGGTTTTTCCACCTACCCACGGTTCGTCCTACCCTCCAGGTTCCATTAATGAGCCAGGAGCCATTGGCAGCTGGCAGCCTGGCCTGGAGTTGATTGTTGATTTGAGTCCTGCATCACACAGGAAGTTCCAGTTTACAGCTGTGTCATCCTGTAGCCAGCTTGACTCAGAAGAGATCCTTCTTACCTTCCTCCCCAAGGAGAATTGTGTTAATGAGCTCCCTCAGCACGCTAACCATAGAAACACAGTACCCCTACAGTGCAGAAAAAGGCCAGTCGGCCCATGGAATCTGTTCCCCGGACTGGCACTGCAACTACCAGATCCCCCACACTTGATCCCCCGCTCTATACCAGAAAATCAGGCTCAGAAATACGAGGGAAAACTCTACTTAAAGTAAAGTAAGGTTTATTTATTAGTCACAAGTAAGGCTTACATTAACACTGCAATGAAGTTACTGTGAAATTTCCCAAGTCACCACATTCTGGCGCCTGTTCGGGTCAATATACTTGACCAGAAATTTGGTATGTCAGCTACGAGTCTCAACAACTTTTACAGATGCACCATAGAAAGCATTCTTTCTGGTTGTATCACAGCTTGGTATGGGCTCCTGCTCTGCCCAAGGCTGCAAGAAACTACAAAAGGTTGTGAATGTAGCCCAATCCATCACACAAACCAGCCTCTTATCCATTGACTCTCTCTCTATACTTCCCACTGCCTCGGCAAAGCAGCCAGCAAAATTAAGGACCCCATGCACCTCGGACATTCTCTCTCCCACCTTCTTCCTTCGGAAAAAGGATACAAAAGTCAGAGGTCATGTACCAACCAACTCAAGAACAACTTTTTCCCTGCTGCTGTCAGACTTTTGAAAGTACTTATCTTGCATTAAGTTGATCTTTCTCTACACCCTGGCTATGACTGTAACACTACATTCTGCACTCGCTCACTTCCTTCTCTATGAACGGTATATTTTGTCTGTATAACACACAAGAAACAATACTTTTCACTCTATGCAAATACATGTGACAAAAATAAATCAAATCTGCATGTTTTTCAGACAATGGGAGGAAACTGGAGCACCTGGAGGAAACCCACACAGACATGGGGCTAAGTAGAGGCTAATTCTCATGCACTTGACCTCAATTTTCCATTAAAGGTGCGATTGGTCCAAAGTTTGATTCCTAACGGGGGGGGCAGTTTAGATCAGAGTTGAGGAGGAACTTCTTCACTCAAAGGGTGGTGAATTTCTGGAATTCTCTGCCCGTTGAAGTGGTGGAGGCTACCTCGCTGAATATATTTAAGTCACAGGTAGATAGGTTTCTGATAGACAAGGGAATTAAGGGTTATGGGGAGAACATAAGAACATAAGAAATAGGAGCAGGAGTAGGCCATCTGGCCCTTCGAGCCTGCCCCGCCATTCAATAAGATCATGGCTGATCTGTCGTGGCTCAGTTCCACATTCCCGCCCTCTCCCCATAACCCTTAATCCCCTCTCTTATCAAAAACCCATCAACCCGCATCTTAAAAATATTTAGCGAGGCAGCCTCCACCACTTCAACGGGCAGAGAATTCCAGAAAGCGGGAAAGTGGAACTGATCCACTTCAGATCAGCCATGATCTTATTGAATGGCGGGGCAGGCTCGAAGGGCTGGATGGCCTACTCCTGCTCCTATTTCTTATGTTCTTATGTTCTAACTTGATACAGTGATTACGAAACAGAACCTTTGTTGTAACTCTGGATAACACCAACACATCAGCTGGGATATTTTTAGAAGTGATGCGGAGATGCCGGCATTGGACTGGGGTAAATACAGTAAGAAGTCTCACAACACCAGGTTAAAGTCCAACAGGTTTATTTGGTAACAAAATCCATTAGCTTTCAGAGTGCTCGTTGCCCCTTTGTCAGGTAAGTGGGAGTTTATTCACAAACAGGGCATATAAAGACACAAGCCATGGGGACAAAATTTGCACCTCAATATGCCAATATCTTCATGCACAGGTTTGAACAAGACCTCTTCACCACACAGGACCTTCAGCCGATGCTATACATTAGATATATCAATGACATTTTCTTCCTCAATGGTGAACAATCACTGGAGCAGCTATATGATGACATCAACAAGTTCCATCCCACCATCAGACTCACCATGGACTATTCTCTGGAATTGGTTACATTCTTGGACACACGCATCTCCATTAAGGACGGTCACCTCAGCACCTCATTGTACTGCAAGCCCATGGATAACCTCACGATGCTCCACTTCTCCAGCTTCCACACTAAACACATTAAAGAAGCCATTCCCTATGGACAAGCCCTCCGTATACACAGGATCTGCTTAGACGAGGAGGATCACAACAGACACCTCCAGAAGCTGAAAGATGTCCTCATAAGAGCAGGATATGGCGCTCAACTCATCGATCGACAGTTCCAACTGACGCGCCACAGTGAAAAACTGCACCAACCTCCTCAGAAGACAAACACGGGACACGATGGACGGAGTACCTTTCGTCGTCCAGTACTTCCCCGGAGTGGAGAAGCTACGACATCTTCTCCAGTCTTCAACATATCATTGATGAAGATGAAAACCTGGCCAAGGCTATCCCCAGACTCCCACTTCTTGCCTTCAAACAACTGCACAACCTCAAACAGACTATTGTCTAGAGCAAACTACCCAGCCTTCAGGAGAACAGTGACCACAACACCACACAACCCTGCCACAGCAACCTCTGCAAGACATGCCAGATCATCGACACGAATGCCATCATCTCCACGTGAGAACACCATCCAGCAGGTACACGGTACATACTCTTGCAACTCAGCTAACGTTGTCTACCTGATACGCTGCAGGAAAGGATGTCCCAAGGCATGGTACATTGGGGAGACCCTGCAGACGCTACGACAACGGATGAATGAATACCGCTCGACAATCACCAGGCAAGACTGTTCCCTTCCTGTTGGTGAACACTTCAGTGGTCATGGGCGTTTGGCCTCTGATCTTCAGGTAAGCATTCTCCAAGGCGGCCTTCACGACACACGACAGCGCAGAGTTGCAGGGCAGAAACTGATAGCTAAGTTCCGCACCCATGAGGACGGTCTCAACAGGGATCTTGGGTTCATGTCGCACTATCTGTAACCCCCATGACTTGCCTGGGTTTGCAAAATCTCACTCACTGTTCTGGCTGGAGACAGTACACATCTCTTTAATCTGTGCTTAACCCTCTCTCCACTCATGTTTTCTGTACCTTTAAGACTTGATTACCTGCAAAGACTCGCATTTCAGCCATTATTTTGTAAATTGAGTTTGTGTCTTTATACGCCCTGTTTGTGAATAGAACCCCCATTCACCTGACGAAGGAACAGCAAGCACTCCAAAAGCTAGTAGATTTTGCTACCAAATAAACCTGTTGGACTTTAACCTGGTGTTGTGAGACTCCTTACTATATTTTTAGAAGCACACCAATGGGAAGGGTACAATCTCACATCTCATGCTTTGAAGTATAAATCTGACACTCTGTCTCCGAAGAGTTTGAAGAACAGAGTGAGTAAATAAAATCAATTGGAAGATTCCAGAATAAAAATCAACACTCAGCACAAATGTGTCCAATCACACAACTGCCAAACTCATACATTTCAAATTAAACAATAGGTCAGTTCAGCAATTGTTACAAAATGCCTGAGTCTTCAAAACTCCACACGCACTGTCAGCATATAGTGACATCATTGCCGTGTTTACAGGAAGCTGCTGAGTCAGGGATTTATATCCCTTCACTGAATACTCAGAACCATCATTTCCAGCTTTCACATACTGTTGTCCCGCCCACCACTCAAACCCCTCTTTACCGTGCCGAGGCCTGTTACTCTCCTCTACACTGCAAGGTTCTAGGTGTCCAGATCACCAATAACCTGTCCTGGTCCCCCCATGCCGATGCTACAGTTCAGAAAGCCCACCAATGCCTCGACTTTCTCAGGAGGCTAAGGAAATTTGGCATGTCAGCAATGACTCTCATCAACTTTTACAGATGCACCAGAGAAAGTATCCTTTCTCGTTGAATGGCTCTTGCTCTGATCAACACTGCAAAAAACTACAAAAGGTTGTGAACGTAATCCAATCCATCTCCCATCCATTGACACTGTCTACACTTCCCGTTGCCTTGGCAAAGCAGCCAGCATAATTAAGGACCCCACGCACCCGGACATTCTCTCTTCCACCTTCTTTTTGTATCAGGAAAAGGACACAAAAGTCTGAGATCATGCACCAACTGACTCAAGAACAGTTTCTTCCCTGCTGCGGTCAGGCTTTTGAATGGGTTTACCTTGAATTAAGTTGATCTTTCTCTATACCCTAACTACGACTGTAACACCACATTCTGCACTCTCTCCTTTCCACCTCTATGCTTTGTCTGTATAGCATGCAAGAAATATACTTTTCACTGTATCCCAATACATGTGACAATAATAAATCAAATCAAAGAAAGGACTACTGGAGTCAGTTTAGTTCTCTTGGACTTTAGGAGCCACCAGGAGTTTAGGCTCTGAATCTTCATCTCTGCTCCAGCATTCACGTAGGTCATGGCTGCCCCCTGTCCTTTGTTCCAGACACCTTGAGATCCTCCCCAACAAAAATCCAACCCCAGTTTCCCAGAAAGCTTCACCATTTCAAACTAGTAATCCAGAGGTGAAGGCTAACCCTCTGGAGCTTAGGTTCAAATCCCATCCTGGCAACAGGTGGAATTAAACTTCAATGAATCAATCTAGAATTACAAAAGTTAGTCTCAGTAATGGTGACCATGAAACTTCTACTGATTGTTGCAAAAATCCATCTGGTTCATTGATAGGAAATCTGTGTCCTTACTTGGTCTGTCCTACATGTGACTCCAAACCCCCAGCACTGTGGCTGCCTCCATTGATTTGTACAGCACCAGGCGTACTTAAAAAAGAGTTAATAACCTGCTGAAGCTACAACAGAGGTTTACTTGCAAACCAAACAATAGTAACAGCTTGTACAGACAGAGCTAAGTGAGCCCACCTATAACAGATAAAATCCAATCTCTGCAGATCTGCCACGTCCAATCGTGAATGGTGGTGGACAAATAAACAACACAATGGGGGAGGAGTCTTCACAAGTATCCCCATCCTCAGTGATGGAGGAGCCCAGGTCATCTGTGTAATAGATAAGGCTGAAGTATTCGCAACAATCTTCAGCCAGAAGTGCCGAGTGGATGAATGGCCTCCTCTGGAGGTCACCAATATCACAGGTCTCAGTCTTCAGCCAATTCACTCTATGTGATATCAAGAAACAGTTGGAGGCACTGGATACTGCAAAGGCAATGGGCCCTGACCACAAAGACTTGTGCTCCAGAACTTGCCACTCCCTTAGTCAACCTCTTCCAATACATTTACAACACCGGCATCTACCCGACAATGTGGAAAATTGCCCAGGTCTGTCCTGTACACAAAAAGCAGGACAAATCCAACCCAGCCAATTACCGCCCAATCAGTCTACTCTCCATCATCAATAAATTGATGGCAGGGGTCATCGAGGACGCTTACTCAGCGATGATCTACTCAGGTGGGGTTCTGCCGGAGTCACCAGACTCATGACCTCACACACACACACGGGCATGCGTACAGGCAAACTCACACGCACCTACAGTTAATCACTGGTCTGTGTTAAGTTTTCTATTGTCAGACAAACAATTAGTAGGTCCCCTGCACCCAACAGAGACAGCAACAACCAGATTTTCTGCTTAATTGATAATTAGTGACTCATGCTGGGAAGTATTTAGTGTTGATGTCACATAAAGACATGACAGGGCTCAAAACTGATGTCCAGTATGGCTTGCTGACATTCTACCCTACCAACAGGAGTTATGCTACAATAGCATATATTCATATCGTACTTTCTAATATAATAAAGCTGTTCCATAGAATGCCTTCAAGCTAAATTATAGACCAAACCACGTAAGGAGATACTAAAACAGATGACCAAAAGCTTGGGGCAAAGAAGTAGTTTTTAAGGAAAGTAATCAAGGAGGTAAGTGAGGCCAGGAGGAGGAAATATTTCAGTTAGAGCCGGGGCAGCTGAAGGCACAACCACCAATAACAGGACCAAACCCTGAACTAACAATGTTGTCACCTAAGTAACAATCTGGTTAAACAATGGGGGGAAGGGCGTATTGCAAAATTCATTCAAGCAGACAGTGGTCTGATTTGGAACCTTCCAGAAGGACGTCCTGACATTCCACTTCATTTGCAAGCGATTAAAGATTATTTTAAGTTTGAATTGAGTTGTAATGCTAAAGTGCACCTGAGTGCAAGGGTGGATAGAAATTGAACAGCATTAAGTGATATATATCAAACAGACTGCCGTAATATTATCACAGTTGATTAAGTAACTGTACTGAAAGGTCAGGATATATTGTGTCAGCAGATAAATACTGAAAAGATGAGTTTGAGAACTGCCTGCAGGCTGTACTTTGTGTGAGGCCACAGAAACATTTTGAACTAGAATTTACTGTTTGATGAAGTGAGATGTGTTTGGTCAATGTTGTTTCATTATTTAAAACCCTTCAATAAGAGGACATACTGATTCTTCTTTAATATTCTGATGGCTTTTGTTTACACTGGGGTGAATATTCGAAAGACCAACAATTATTTAGCATTTGAAATACAAACGTCACTGGGAGGATGGACATGATCTCATTGATGTGAGGTGCGGTGTCAACAGGGGGCCCCAGAAATGAAGGTGAGCTCAAGGCCAACAAAGCCTAAGTCTGCCTCTGGCCTTCTCCCTTCCACACCTCACTCTGTCAACATTTCCTCCTCTTCCTCTCTCCCTCACGTGTTAACGTAGCTTACCTTTAAATGTCTCTGTACGGTACTATTTACCTCAGCTGTTCCCTGTGCAGTGAGTTCCACATTCTCATCGCTTTCTGGATAAAGGAGCGGCACGGTGGTTAGTACTGCTGCCTCACAGCGCCAGGGACCAGGGTTCAATTCCTGGCTTGGCTGACTGTCTGTATGGCATCTGCACATTCTCCCTGTGTCTGTGTGGGTTTCCTCTAGGTGCTCCGGTTTCCTCCCACTGTCAAAAAATGTGTGGCTTAAGTTGATTGGCCATGCTAAATTGCTCCTTAATGTCAGGGGATTAGCAGGGTAAATATGTGGGGTTATGGGGATAGGGCCTGGATGGGATTGTTGTCGGTGCAGACCAGATGGGCTGAATGGCCTTCTTCTGCCCTGTAGGGATTCTATGATTCTCAAGATGTTTCTCCTGAATTTTCAATTGGATTTACTATTGATGATCTTATTGTCATGTTTGACATGTGAAAGGTAAAAGTATGTATTCATCAGGTGGATTACTTTATAAAGTCATTTCTTTTCTGGGCTTTTAGAAATGGAAAATTGCTGGGCTAACAATCTGCCTCCAGTTGAGTATCAACTGGGTGGTGGGAGTTGGGGGGCAGGTGGGGCGTCGGGGGGTGGGTGAGTCTGGTCCAGCCATCTCTGAACAAAGGAAAATCTTTGCGGATCTGAATCTCCCATAATGGTGCTAGGAGCCAAAGCATTAGCAGTTCTAAAACCACGGTTTCAAACGAAGAGAGCATCAGTTAGTTAACTCAACACCAGCGTCTCCAAACACAGAAGGAATCCTGATTCCTATTCAACCTCAAGCTTCCAGTCATCCTGTGTCCAACATTGAGGAGATATGTCACAGCACTTCACCCAAGCTACATTGTAGTATTTAACTTGATTTGCTTTATCATTGTCACCTATCAGTATACAGTGAAAAGTATTGTTTCTTGCATGCCATACAGACAAAGCCTACTGTTCACAGAGAAGGAAAGGAGAGGGTGCAGAATGTAGTGTCACAGTCATAGGGTCTAGAGAAAAATCAACTTAATCAGCTTAATATCATCTGTTGGAATTGAATTTGGGCAGTTACTGCCTGATGCCCAATGTGACAGGTTTCCAGGCAACAACCTGTGTTGCTCTCCATCAAGCTGGCATCAGCAAGGAGAACCTGGACCCTCACCAAACCTGCCAACTGCTGGAACACTGGAACTTGTGCCTTCAGACTGGCTCACTCGATGTGCCTTCCCCTGTTACGCCAGTCTCAATCCGGAAATGTGGAGCATTCTACAACCAGCCAACCTCCTCTCGGAAAGAACATTCTAGGTGACTTCTGATCCTGGACACGTGTAAAACTCATATTTGTATTTTATTGTGGTCATGCCCTGAATCACTTCCCTTCTTCCTTATCCCTTGTTTATTGCATGAGTTTAAAAATGGGTGGATGTTGTGAAACTCCTCTCGTGTGACTATTTGTATTTGTATGCACACTTGAGTGTGTGTGCAGTATGTGTGTGTGTGTGTGTGTGATTGAGTGTGAGTGTATGAGAGTGTGCATATGTGTGTGTGTGTGTGTGCGTGTGCGCGCATGTGCGTGTTCAACTAATAAACCAACCCTTTTTATTTCGCATTACCTCGAGTTTAGTGTGCAAGTTACTAACAGGGGATTGGATCATTTCCAAGTGTAAGAGTTGGGGGATTACGCCACCATTTTTAAAGGGGGAAATCAGGAACTTAACAAAACCTTCCTACGGGTGGACAGGTGGAGAATGGGGAAATCAGGGCAGTTTAAATTGAACTCCCCCCCACCTCCTATCTGTGATGTTATATCTGTTCCAGTCTCCCCACAAGTGTTTACTATATTTACCTTCTCAAACTCTTCATAACTGTAATGACATCCATCAGGTGAAACATCAGACTTTTCATGAGAAAAGACTCCGAGCAGTTCAACCATTCCAGTTGGTTTTAACTTCCTGGTATTATCCTTGTGAGTTTATTTTGCTGTTTTTCCAGTGTTTCTGAAGTTTTATCAGAACATATCCTCTGTTAACAGTTTGCAACTGTAAAAATAAATTGAAAAACTCTCATTTCCTAATTAGACTCCCATATGTTGAATAAATTCACTTTCTGCTTATCACCTGCGCGTTTTACCATGACACTAATCCTGTTAATTGCACTGAACCTCTCTCATTCTCCAAAAGGTCTGACTTGTCCATTTATAACCCACAGGAACAGCTCACTGGCGCAGCGCATTCAAGTGTAGATCCAGAGAGAATATTCCCAATGGTGGGGGGAGTACAAAACTAGGGGTCATAGTTTGAGGATAAGGGGTAAATCTTTTAGGATTGAGGTGAGGAGAAATTTCTTCACTCAGAGGGTGGTGAATGTGTGGAATTCACTCCCACAGGAAGTAATTGAGGCCAAAATGTTGTCAGATTTCAACAAGGAATTAGATGGGGCTAAAGGGGTCAAGGGATATAGCAAAAGGAAGGATCAGGAAATAGATTTTGATGATCTACTTCAGCTTCTAGTTTCTATGTAAGTCTGAACCTGGAGAATTTGGTGGACTGGCTGCAGAATGGTCTTCTTTACTCGGGGGGCGGGGGGTCTATTTTAATTTTGGATTAGGTGTTCATTCCAACGTTTCTCCTCACTGCTGGTCAACTTCCGAAAAGGAGAATGGGCTGGAGCTGAGAGAGTGCGGGGAAAGGGAGTGAACAGGTAAAGGAACAGGAGATAATGTAGGGTGGGGGACATAATAGTCTTGGCCTCATTGTGTTAACACATATTTTTACAGAGTCTGCTGAGGTAAGGAGGGCCTGGGTGAGACAATCTGTCAGAGTATAGGCTCGATGGCCGAATGACCTCCTTCTGCACTTTAGGGAATCGATGATTTTATTGAATCTCCACCAAACCCTTTCAGGCAGTGCATCCCAGCTAACATTATTCTGTAACCATGTTTTTCCCCATCTGTCCTCTGGTTTAAATACTATTTACATGGCATTTACCGGAGATTTATATTGCCAGTTACGAACCATCCTGTTATTGGAAACAGATTTTTCTGGAGTACTCATCAAAACCCTTCATGACTGTGAGCAACGCTATCAGATCTCCCTTAACAACCTCTGAGCTCAGGGGAACAACCTCACATTCCCTGCTGCCTACTCATAACTGAAGATCCTCACTCCTGCTACCATTCTTGTGAATCTCTACTGCACACTCCATAAGAAACATAGGAAAATACTACTATAAGGCATCAATAACTCGATCTACACAGTGATGTACAGAATTGGACAGGGAACTCTGTCTGAAACCTAACCAGTCAAGATTGAGCAAGACCTCCTTGTTTTTGTGTCTGATGACTCATTTATAAATCTCAGGTCCCATGTTCCTTTTAAACTGCCTTTACAACCGTCCCTGTCACAATCAACAAATTGTGTACGTACACCTCCAGGCTTCTCTGTTTCCACAACCCCTTTAAAATGATACCATTTAGTTTACGTGGCCTCTCCCCACTCTTCCTACTGGAATGAATCATTTCATGCTTAGCTGCATTAAATTTAGTCTGACATATGTCCTCCCATTTCATCAGTCTGTCTATATCCTCCTGTTAAAGTCTGCTACTACCCTCCTCATTGTTTACTACATTTCCAAGTTTTATGCCACCTGCAAACTTTGAAATGATTCCCTGATTACCCAAGTCCAGGTCAGTTATATAAAAGAGCAGTGGTCCCCACACCACATAGACACCTGAGGAACATCACTGTCTACTTCCTCTGAACGACTAAATAACTCTTCACCACAAATCTCTGCTCCTTTTTGTTATTCATTCATGGGACATGGGCGTCACTGACTGGGCCAGCATTTATTGCCCATCCCTAATTGCCCTTGTTCAGAGTTGAGCGTCAACCACATTGCTGTGGCTCTGGAGTCACATGTAGGCCACATTGGGTAAGGAAAGCAGATTTCCTTCTCTAAAGGACATGAGTGAACCAGATGGATTTTTCTGACAATGGTTTCATGGTCATCAGCAGATTCTTAATTCCAGATATTTTTTATTAATTTAGATTCCACCCGTTGCCGTGGTGGGATTCGAACCCGGGTTCCCAGAACATTAGCTGAGTTTCTGGGTTAAGTCTAGCAATGATACGACTAGGCCACACTTCCCTATAATTTTATTTGCACAATCGCTGCTCCTTTAATCCTTTTGTCAACTAGTGACGCTTTTATCACAAACTTTTCAAAGTCCATCCACACAGCAACAAAACATTCTCTTCCTCAAACCTCTTCATTATTTCATCAAAGACATCAATCACATTGGTCAAATATAATTTCCCTTTTACAAATCTATGTCGGCTTTCATGCATTGTTTGTCATGTGCCAATTAATTTTGTCCCAGGTTATGGCTTCTAGATCTTTTCCATGAGTCTGACTGGTCTCCAGCTGCCAGGTTTATTCCTCTCCCATTTTTTGAACAGGGGTAATAACATTTCCAGAGAAAACGCTGGAAAATCTCAGCAGGTTGGCAGCATCTGTAAGGAGAGAAAAGAGCTGACATTTTGAATCCAGATGACTCTTTGTCAATGAACTATCTGAGAGTGTGGTGGAGACAGATTCACACAGTGAGTGGTTAGGATCTGGGATGCACTGTCTGAGAGCATGGTGGAGACAGATTCATACAGTTCTGAACACCACCACCCCCCATTCCTTCTGGTCCAGACCACACCCCACACTTTCCAACTTCCTGGCTTGAATATCTCCTCTGGCCCAACCCCCCACAACAGCACTGACCCCAACAACCCCTCCCAGCTCTGACACTGACACCTCCTCCTGGTTCAACCCTTTTGCCACCCCTCTCCTGGACACCACCCCCACACCTAGGGGATAAGGGACAAGGAAACACACCTGCTTCCTTGTCCCTTAAGGAGGTGTGACCTACTTTTGTGCCCCAATTACTCTGCAGAGCTCTGGTATCTCCCAGCCCACTGTGGGGAGTGTGCTGCATAGCTCCCGTCTTCCAGCCTGAGTGTGGGGGTCTGACTCAGGTCAGAAACTCCAAAGTGTGCTATGAAGTCTGCCTGGCTCGTAAATTTTGCCTCTTCAATTTGGCTAGGATAAGCAAGAGATGTTTCACTTCAGGTAGATTCAAATGACCCACTAGGGAGCTTTTATCAAACAAAGTTTACTTAAAAATACATGTTAAGTAGTCACACGAGTCATGGATCACCTGATGAAGGAGCAACGCTCCGAAAGCCCGTGCTACCAAATAAACCTTTTAGACTTTAACCTGGTGTTGTGAGACTACTTACTGTGCCCACCCCAGTCCAACACCAGCAACTCCACATCATGGCGACCATTGATACCTTAAAAATGCAGTTAACATGTGTAGAAAGAAAATTAGAAATAACTTTTACCAATTACAAACAAGAAAAACAATTGTATAAACCTTAACAGCTTCCAATCAAACAAATTCCAGCAACAAAACCCTTGTCACAATTTAGCACAGGAAATATGAATGTTCATGTGATGTTGGAATGTAGTTCTTTACTTGGATGCTGCAGTTCTCTAGACAAGATTGAAGTCAGAACAGCTTCCCAAAAAACCAGAGAGAATGTGGCTCTCGGGATTAACTCACAAACCACCAACAGCTGAATCCTTATTTCCGGAAGGCCAGGAGACCTGCTTCCAGCTTGTCAGCAAAATTTACAAAACCAGAGAGAGGGGGAGAGAGAGAGAGAGAGAAAGGCTGCTTTTCAGTCAGATATCTAAACACCTTCTAAACTAAAACTACAGCCAAACTGAAAATGAAACCTTGAATCAAAAATGAAGAAAAAAGAACAGTCTGAAACATATAGAGTCATAGAGGCATGAAAACAGGCCATTCGGCCCAACTTGACAGTGCCGCCTGACTTTAACCATTAAGCTAGTCCCAATTGCCCATATTTGGCCCATATCCCTCTATACCCATCTTACCCACGTAACTGTCTAAATGCTTTTTAAAAGACAATATTGTACCCGCCTCTACTACTGGCAGTTTGTTCCAGACACTCACCACCCTCTGTGTGAAAAAATTGCCCCTCTGAACCCTTTTGTATCTCTCCCCTCTCACCTTAAACCTCTGCCCTCTAGTTTTAGACTCCCCTACCTTTGGGAAAAAGGTGTTGACCATGTAGCTGATCTGTGCCCGTCATTATTTTGTAGACCTCTATAAGATCATCCCTAAGACTCCTATTCTCCAAAGGGAAAAATTCAAACCGTCAAGTCCCAGTAGCATCCTAGTAAATTTCTTCTGAAATCTTTCTAGTTTAATAATGTCCTTTCTATAATAGGGTGACCAGAATTATACACAGTATTCCAAGTGTAGCCTTACCAATGTCTTGTACAACTTCAACAAGGCGTCCCAACTCCTGTATTCAATGTTCTGACCAATGAAACCAAGCATGCAGAAAGCCTTCTTCACCACTCTGTCCACCTGTGACTCATTTTCAAGGAGCTATGAACATGTATCCGAGATCACTTTGTTCTATAACTCTCCCCAATGTCCTACCATTCACTGAGTAAGGCTCTGGTTCGATCTACCAAAATACATCACCTCACATTTATCTAAATTAAACTCCATCTGCCATTCATTGGCCCTCTGGCCCAATTGATCAAGATCCCATTGCAATCCGAGATAACCTTCCTCACTGTCCACTCTGCTATCTGGTGTCATCTACAAACTTACTAACTATGCCTCCTAATTCTCGTCCAAATCATTGATATAAATGATAAGTAACAGTGGGCCCAGCACTCATCCCTGAGGCACACTGCTGGTAACAGTCCTCCAATTTGAAAAACAACTCTCTACACCACCCTCGTCAAGCCCATTTTCTATCCAATTGGTTACCTCACTCTGGATTCATGAAAGTTAACCTTGTATAACAACCTACCCCGTGCAGTACCTTGTCAGAGACCTTGCTGAGTCCATGTAGACAATGTCGGCTGCAGTGCCCTCATCTACCTTCTTGGTTATCCCTTCAAAAAACTCAATCAAATTCATGATCACCAGTAAATTCCAAGTCAGTGCATAAGGCCCAGAGTAAAAATAAACAAAACCCCATTTAAGCCATTGAAGCAGCAATAAAAGGACTTCAATCAGGCAGCTAGTGCCATAATGAAATCAAAAGGCCTGCTTACAAACTGCAGAGAATATGATTTTTAAAAAATTCTTAAAGGTATACTAGCAGCACAATGTACATCTCCTGTTTCCCAGTCTGAGTATAGGGGTCACACTTTATATCTCCTGTCTCTTTCGGTCTGAGTGTGGGGCTCACACTGTATAACTCCTGTCTCCCAGCCTGAGTGTAGGGGTCACACTGTATAGCAGACTGTGTGGGGGGGGGGGGTCACACTGTACAGCTTCTATCTCTCAGCCTGAGTGTGGAGGCCACACTGTACACCTCCTGTCTCTCCCAGCCTGAATAGGGACTGTTGGGTAAGGCCGGGGCTATGAAATTACAGTGAGGGTACATCTGTCGGGAACAGACACTCGACAGAGATTGCCACTCTGCAGAAGTTATGGGCCTACAATTCACTTTCCTTTCTTCATTCCTGGGACGAGATTCAGCACGGTCTGATTCCTCGATGGACTGAAACATACTGATCGAGATTGATCAAAGATAGCGAGACATGGGGAAGAAGTTGACGGTGAGAGTCAGTGCGTAAGCGGCCACTGCTGCCTGGAAGTGGATGAGAGTGAGATGTTTGCAGAGAAGCTGAAAGGAAGTTTTTGCTTTGTTCCCATGCAAACATACCCTTTCATTCAGCTACTGCAACTGACTGATATATACTCCCACTATTCTGTGATGTTCTGACATCATTCACTCTCAGGTTGTGTATAAATAATACCCATGGAGTCAATGGGGAGAATTTTCCTGTCCCGCCTGCCACAGGAATCAGAGCAGGCGAGGGGTGGACCACAGAAACGTCCATTGACCTTGAGTGGGGCCTTCTGGTTTCGGGTGAGCAAGGCCAGAACATCCCACCCAAAGTTTTAAAAAATTCCCATCCTTAAAGTTCCAAAGTCAATGCTCAGCGTGGACTGGGCAAACCAATCCAGCTTACTCCAAAAACTAAATCCAATTCACTCAAATTTCTTCCCACCTCCCACTGTGAAATTCCACATTGCAAAGAAACACAGCGCGGATCAGCATTTTGCAGATTAAAGGATTAACTAATTGAAATGTTTAATATGATTAAAGGGATTGATAGGGTCGAGAGAGAGAAATTAGCCCAAAAGCAAAATATCGCAAAATGCTGAAAGAACACAGCAGATAACAGTTGCAGAAAGAGGCACAGAGTTAATGAGCTGAATAACACAGGGGGGGTCCAGCCCCCCCACGGATATGGCCTGGGTAGGATTATGGTTGGTGTAGACTCCACTGACCAAACGGTATCCTTCTGCACTGTAGGGATTTGATGATTCTAAACCAGGTACCGCCCAGGACCATGGGTAGGGAGGGGTTGAGTAAGTCAGGAAGTGGGTGTGAGGAGCAGCTCAAGGTTAAAGACTGAAGGCAGGTAGAAAGAAAAGGGAAAGGATTCGATCTTTGGGGGTTTGCCCCTCATCCACAAAGGGCTTCATTCGAAGATAGTACCCCTTTCCCTTCCTGCCCTTCGATGGTATTATTGAGAAGATTGGGCTGCAGACTCCTGCTTGACAGCCCATTCCAAACATTTCATGGTTTGGTCCCAACAGGGGCAACTGATTTGGTAAAAAAACCTTATTACTTCGATTACTTCTTTCAACACGGCAGACGGGCCACCTGCCCACCCTGTATGAACTCAAGGGTGTGCTGGGCACCCATCCAATTTCCATGTCCCTCACTCTATTTTGCATACCACCCCGCTGGACACGAGCTGGCAGGGGTATGGAAAGGAACTTAACATTCCAAATTACTCATCAACAAATCAAATCAAAATGTTTTGTTTCTCTCCTGACATGATGACCTGCACACTATTTCCAACATTGCCTGTTCTTAATGAGAGAGAGAAATGGGGAGAGCAGGATGTCCAGTGTCACCTTCAAAAGAGAGCTAGATTTGTCAAGAGTGATGTCAAAAACACCCCCTCATGCAAAGAGGAGTGGAAAAAATCCAAAAGGTTGGTAGGGGGTGTTCCACAAAAAAGGCTGAAAGATCAGTCATGATTTAACTGAATGAGCTGAATGTAATTGAGGGGTTGAATGGCCTCTTCTAGCTCCTCTCACTCTAGATCTCCAGCTGTTGCTATTAATCTTCCAGTGTGTTGTATTCACTAACTGCACGGTAAGACAACTTGTGTTCTTGGTGCACAGCTGGCGGTTTGCCCATTGTACAGTGTGAATTATGGGGCACTTATTTTTTGGCTTGCATTGGGCAGAGGAATCAGCTCTGTGCTTTAGGATGAAATGTTCCTTAAATCTAACAGGCATTTGGTATAATGCCTACACCGCACAGATGTGAGGACCGATCCATGGATATATTTAACACAAAGTTGGCTTAAGTTGATTAAAGTAAAAATTAATCACACAGTTAGATGTGATTAAGGCCTGCTGTAATTGATTCTGTTGTAATTCAGTGATGCTACTGTCCATTCTATTATGGAACTGTGAAATAAAACTCTATATCCAGCTTTCACCCAATTAAAAGCTAGCTGTGAAACTGAATCTCATTTTGCTTGTTTTCTCGAAGGTTGAAGAGGAGTGAAGAAGGAGGGAGTCTCAGGGCAGGTATTCAGCTAGGTCAGAAATTAAACACAGTGAATTCATGGGTAGGTGATGGCCTAGTGGTATTATCAATAGACTAATGATCGAGAAACTCAGCTAATACTCTGGGGACCTGGGTTTGAATCCTACCACAGCAGATGGTGGAATTTGAATTCAATAAAAAATGTCTAGAATTATGAATCTACTGACAACCATGAAACCATTGTTTTAAAAACCATCTGGTTCCATGTCCTTCAGGGAAGGAAATCTGGCCGTCCTTACCTGGTCTGGTCTTCATGTGACTCCAGAGCCACAGCAATGTGGTTGACTCCCAACTGCCCTCAAGCAACTGGGAATGGTCAATAAATGCTGGCCAGCCAGCGACGCCCAGGTCCCACAAAGTAATTTTTTAAAAGTTTGCTCACACCTGGTTCTCAACCATAAGCAAGTATTTGTTTTCCCGAGTGGTGCGGGAATCAGGATTTTCCAGGTTTTGCATACAGCCTAACTGGTTGCCATTAAAGGGATTGCTGGAAGCCACAGCCTACGTGGCAGGTTTCTGTGTAGAGTCAGGAGGTTGTGGGCTTAAACCCCACTCCAGAGGCCTGAGCACAGAATCCAAGCTGGCACTCCCACTGGGGGAGTGCTGCACTGCCGGAGGTGCTGTCCTTCACATGGGATTTAATCCGAGACTCTTAGGTGGTGTAAAAGCAAGTGGATTTCTCCTCATTACCCTGGGCCAATGTCCATCTCTCAAACAGACTCACAGAGCATTTATACCATTGCTGTTTGTGGGAGCTTACCATGAGCTGCCTTTTCTACATCTCACAAAAAGGATTTTGTTAGCTGTAAAATGTTTGGAGTGCTCTGAGGTGATGAAAAGTATTGTATACATGCAGATTCTTTTAGCTTCCCCTTGCTTCGGAAGAGAACTCTAGACACCTGGATGAAAAAGAGTCCAGAGAAATGGGCAGGGTAAATGAGGCAGAAGAGATATCCACCTCATTTCACTCTCTGGAAATGGGTGCAGATGGAATGCCCCATTGATTTTATGGTTTGAACCAATATTTAATTGAATTGTAAATGTTGACCAAAAGCTTTCTACTAAAAGCAAGCAGTGTACAATATTTATTTTCAGAAAGATAAATCTTCCAACTATTGGGGGTTATCTCTACTAAGTGTCAGCTTAGAGGTTCTGCCATTTGGAGTAGACTTAGAACAGGAGACCACAGCCAGGCCATATACATTAAGTGTCAAGTTAAGATTTACACAGTGAAATGAGGCTTAGGATGGAGCTTCCATTTATTACATAGTGACTGCCTCAATGCATCAGCAGCAGGGTTTATGAGAAACTATTGAGGGAGCAAGGATAAAGCTAATAATGTGAACTTACAGAACACCATCTATCTAGCTACCTGTCTATCTATCTGTCTATCTGCCTATCTGTATCTATCTGCCTATCCATCTGTCTATCTACCTGTCTGTCTATCCATCTATCTATCTATCTTTCTATCTATCTATTTATCTCTCTATCATCTATTTATCTATCTCTCTCTCTATCTATCATCTATCTAGCTATCTATCATCTTTCTATCTAAAAATCTTTCTATCTATCTTGTCAATTTTTTATCTATCTATTCTATCCATTTATCGATTTATGTGATCCATCTATCTAATCTACCATAGCTACTACTTATTTTTACATAGTCTCCTAACATTCCAAGGTTTCCCAAGATATTCAAAAGGAATTTGACACTGCGGATGAAAAAAATGTGCAGAGATAAATTTTAAGGTGTCTTAAAGCAGGGAAAGAGAGGTAGGGAAGTTTAGGGAGAGAATTTCAGAGCTTGGCATCTAGGCAGGTGACAGCGTATCTGCTAATGATGGGGTGATTGGAGAATATTGTGGGAAAATAGACCAATTCGAACAGTTTGTTACTCGAAAACACTGACAACACGTAAAATAGACCACATACAAGAAGTGCAAGGAAAGAACAGGAAATGACCTTCCTAGGGGAA
Organism: Carcharhinus amblyrhynchos; assembly: GCF_965287045.1. Lineage (NCBI taxonomy): Eukaryota > Metazoa > Chordata > Chondrichthyes > Carcharhiniformes > Carcharhinidae > Carcharhinus > Carcharhinus amblyrhynchos. Next base: position 2,786,983 of record NC_137339.1, read on the forward strand.
ATGAATAGCACAGAAAACAAGCATTAGAATGTTAAACTCAAAGTTTAAATTAACAGAGAGATACCATGCAGGATTCAAAATTAGACACAGGGGCAGGAGTTTCTATTTTATCAGCTGTAGCCAAATGGCTCAAATAGACTACATTGTCTATATTAAATTAGAGTATCCTGGGGGCACTACATTAAATATAAAAGTCCAACTAATGGCAAAGCAGAAATATAAAGACCAAGAAATTCTCAAACATCTCTGTCCTCCACAATCAAGAGTGCTCTTTATTAAATGCAATGACATGACTAAAACAGAAACTAATTTGGAAGGTGGAGGGGTTGTTGATGAGCATTACCATCACACATTTAAGTTCCAAATTTGTTTACAGACCTAGTGAAGTTAAAGATCGAATATCATGTCACCCTACAAGCTAATGCTAAATGAAGTTATCTCTTTACTCTGAGGAAAGCCTTTCGCCCACTCTTGGACAAAGTCAAGGTTGAAATAAAAACGTTGTAGCACCAAGAAGTTATCTTACCAGTCACCACACCGACATTCAGGACCGGATACAATTCCAAAGCCAAGTGACTCTATAGACTCTATCTAGACTTAACTGAACAACTTAGTAACAGTGAGCTCTGCTTGAAGGCTTCAATGGATGTGAGCCTCATTAAACTAGCCGGAAGTACTTTATTTACCAAATAGGATGTGAACAGTGGACAAAGACTATAGTTTGCTGACCACATTTATAACACCCTTTTTTCAATATTGTTTCAATGGTTTCCCGTTTGGAATAGTGTCCACTCCAGAAATGTTCCAGAGAACAATGTCTCACACTCTAGACAGCGTGGAAAGACTAACACATCAAATGGACAACACGTTTACACAGGGCTGCACAACAGGTGAGCCTGGATGTAGAATCAGAGCCTTACAGGATGACGGCCTAACATTGAATGAAAAATGCGAGTTTGTCAAACCTGTGATCAAGTTTCTAGGTCACATAGTACAAGGCACTGGAAGCACAGTTAATCCACAAAAAAACAAAAGTAATCAAAGAATTTCCACAACCCAGGAACATAACGGAACATCAAATATTCCTTGTGATGGTGAACTAAGGCAAATTCCTATCAAATTTAGCAGACGCCAGTAAGCCTTTGAATAAGCTATTAAGACAAGGCCCCAGAACATGGACCAGCAAAATACTTTTAAAAGGGTTGAACAACTTCTAATCTTTTCTGAAATCTTGGCAGATTATGATCCAGAATTATTGACCATAGCAGCAGCAGAAGCATTGGCAGCACCAGGAGCACAAGAAAATAATTTAGACTATGTTCTGGATGACTTTTCAAACTCAAAACAGAACATAAACCATTAGTTACCCTCCTGAAGATGGAAGAAATTGTAAAAATGCAGCCCACAATCCAGCAGTTCAAACTGCAACTGATGAGATATGCCTCCAACACAGAGTATGTGTGAGGAAAGTAGCAAAAAACAAGAGACTCGCTGATATAAATACCATCAGAAGGAACCAAACAAGAGGATTTACATATCATCAGGGAGGCTGAAACATATAAATCCTTAATCATTTAGCACCTATGGCTACTGCAAAAAGTTTCAGAGAGTGAAGCAAGTCCAGCAATGAGAGGGACGGGGAAGATCTGAGATTGCAATCTTGCCAGCGAGGTCTGAAACTTCCTGATCTCGAGTTCCCTCAACATTCACATGGACGGTGAGTGGGATCATCGCCAGTGGCTTTACAGAGCCGACGGGAATGAGCCTGTTAGTAATCGAGTATTTAAACCAGCACAAAGCTTTGAAAAAAAGAACAAATTAACATTGACACTTTGTCATAAACCCGTCACTGACTAAATACTTGAATGCATGCACGAATGGAGAATTAAATTAAACAGACTATTTTCAGCAACTCCTAATGATACCATCCTTGAAAATGAGATGAAGATTGTTCTTTTTCATTGACACCTTTTATAGCTGCTGCAGTATCTAATTGTATTGTACAGATGTTCCCCGCCTGATAGTTAACTATTGTGACTGTTTCTGCAAATTCTATTACTCATCTCGAAACAATCTGTAATCAACGACTATTTATAAATACATTACACTTCAAACATCGGGATCAAGTGTTTTTTTTCTCAGTTGCTACTTGCGAGATGGATCAGGAAATGTTCATAATAAATAGCGGAATAAACATCAAACACTTCCAGGACAGATACAGCACGGGGTTAGATATAGAGTAAAGCTCCTTCTACACTGTCCCCATCAAACACTCCCAGGACAGGTACAGCATGGGGTTAGATACAGAGTAAAGCTCCCTCTACACTGTCCCCCCATCAAACACTCCCAGGACAGGTACAGCACGGGGTTAGATACAGAGAAAAGCTCCCTCTACACTGTCCTCATCAAACACTCCCAGGACAGGTACAGCATGGGGTTAGATACAGAGTAAAGCTCCCTCTACACTGTCCCCCCGTCAAACACTCCCAGGACAGGTACAGCACAGGGTTAGATACAGAGTAAAGCTCCCTCTACACTGTCCCCCATCAAACACTCCCAGGACAGGTACAGTACAGGGTTAGATACAGAGTAAAGCTCCCTCTACACTGTCCCCCCATCAAACACTCCCAGGACAGGTACAGCACGGGGTTAGATACAGGGTAAAGCTCCAACTGGTTTACTAATGTCCTTTTGGGTTCTGAGCTTGTCTGGGCTTTTATGAATGGAGGTTCTATGGTTTATGTGACTCCAGTCCCACACCAATGCTGCTGATTAGTTACTGCCCTCTGCAGTGGCTGAGAAAGCCTCTCAATTGTTTCGAGGTGGTAGGTTGTCCACCACCAATATCTCAGGGGCAGCTGAGGATGGAGCAATGAAGACTGGGCTCCACCATCTCACTGCTGTGTGACTCATTTGGCACAAAAACAGAAGCAAATACAGGCAGGCTCACCAGGGAACTAGAACTTTTAACCAGAGTAGGATCCTTGCACGTTAGTGACAGTTCCCTGGCCTCCGTCCTCTCAAGAGGGAAATGAACACTGATTGTCAGCGTGATACACTTGCTTCAACACCTGGATCCTCCCTGATAGCTCAGAATAATAGATCTCAAATTACTTGTCAAATTACAATAATCAGTCACAAATTAACAGCCCACTGTTCCTAATGAGTCTACAAAAGGTGGAAAAAATAACCACTGTGATCCTCTTTTGAACAGACGCTCACATAATAATGGCTAATTGTCATTAATGCTCACCTGCCTATGATTCATGTAATGCCCGGCTGGTTTAGGTTAGAGGATTTATCAGTTCACCTGCTTTTATTTATTTATTGTGTACTTGGATGCATGAATTATGTTCTCCTGTCAGCCAAGTTGATGCACATTTGTTGTTCTATCAGATTGTCCTCATCTGTCTGGTGGCACTGTAACTGAGGCCCTATCTGACCTCTCCAGTGGCCACGCCTGATTGGGAGTCCATAGAATCACAGAATCCTACAGTGCAGAAGGAGGCCATTTGGCCCATTCAGACTGCACCCACCATAAACCGACCACGGCACTATCCCTGTAATCCCTATTTACCCACGCTCGTCCCCCTAACACAAAGGAGGAATTAAGCATGGCAACTCTACCTAACCCGCATGTTTGGACACGAAGGGAGGAATTTAGCATGGCCAATCCACCTAACCTACACATCTTTAGCGACTAATGGGGAATTTAGCATGGCCAATCCACCTGACCTGCACATCTTTGGACTGTGGGCAGAAACCAGAGCACCCAGAAGAAACCCATGCAGACATAGGGAGAACGTGCAAACTCCACACAGACAGCCATCCAAAGCTGGAATCGAACCCAGGTCCCTGGTGCTGTGAAGCAGCAGTGTTAATCACTGTGCCACCCTGCTGCCCTCATCAGTGTTCCAGAGCCAACATCACAAAACTACCAGATCATCCATCCGCTGTCACATTGCTGATTGTGGGATCTTGCTGTGCATAGATTGGACTGTCACATTTCCTTCATTGCAATACAGGCAATATTTCTAAAGTGCTTTAGGTAATTGGCAAAAGAGCCAGAGGGAGATGAGGAAATGTGTTCCTTTATGCAGCAAGTTGTTACCATCTGGAATATGCTGCCTGGAAGGGCAGTGGAAGCAGATTCAATAACAATTTTCAAAAAGGGAATTGTGTAAATATTTGAAAATATAAAACTTTCCTGGGCTATGGGGAAAGAGCACAGGGGGAGGGGGGAGGAGTATTCCTTTCAAAGAGTAAAGAAAGCATGCATTTCTGTAGCAACCTTCATGATCACTGGATGTCTCAAAGTACTTCATAGACAATGAAGTATTTTTTGATGTGTTGTTATTGTGGTCCATGTGTCAAAAAACAGTACAGAACAGGAACAGGCCCTTCAGCCCACCTAGCCTGCATCAACATCTGATGCCTTTCTAAACTAAAGACCTTTTAGGGGCAGCACAATGGCACAGTGGCTAGTACTGCTGCTTCACAGTGCTAGGGACCTGGGTTCGATTCCCAGCTTGGGTCACTGATTGTGTGGAATTTGCATGTTCTCCCCGTCTCTGCATGGGTTTCCTCCGGGTGCTCCAGTTTCCTCCCACAGTCAGAAAGACGAGCTGGTTAGGGTGCAGTGACCTGAACAGGCACCAGACTGTGGTGACTAGGGGAATTTCACAGTAACTTCATTGCAAGGTTAATGTAAGCCTTACTTGTGACAAATATATAAACTTTATTTTAACTTTTTGCGATTATGTGATCTGTATCCCTCTATTCCCATCCTCTTCACAAGGCTATGCCCCATTTGGAAGGGAATGTATGGATATTTCTTTGCACAATAAGATTATCCTTTCCTTGCGGAAATCTGGGAATAACAGCGAAATTACCTCTCCCCTCCCCAGGGGACACTCCCTAAAACCTGACGGCAAGTGTTGGTATTTTATATTAAACGTTCATATTAAAATGGGCGGCACAGTGGCACAGTGGTTAGCACTGCTGTCCCACAGTGCCAGGGTCCCGGTCTTGGGTCACTGTCTGTGTGGAGTCTGCACGTTCTCCCCATGTCTGCGTGGGTTTCCTGTGGCTGCTCCAATTTTCTCCCATACTCTAAAGATGTGCGGGTTAAGTTGACTGGCCATGCCTTTGCTCTATGACTCTCTGACCCTAAATTGTCACTTTGCGCTGGGGGATTAGCAGGGTAAATAAGTAAGGATAGGGTCGGAGTAGAATTGTTGTCAATGCATGCTCGATGGACTGAATGGCCTCTTTCTGCATGGTAGGGACTCTATGATTTGTTTTTTGATGATATAATTTGCAAATTTTTGACTAACTGGACATTTTACAGTTTGAACTGACGCAGAGCAGACTGGTTAAATGTACAAGGTAGAGGTGGGAAGTAAACCATCAGGGAGTGTGACAGGAAAGACATTTCCTACAATTCAGATACCCATCAAAACCCGTAACAATCTCAGGAAGAGTTATGACAAAGGCAGTGTGCTAGGTGTTGTAACACTGGCTGCCACGCACTGGCCCACCCATTACCTTCTGGTTGAGTGGGATCGCGAGCCTGCGCTCTCCAAGTGTGAGATCGCTGCGGTGGGGGGGTTCCAAAATCCGTCAAAAACCAGATTCTGCAAATCCCATTGGCTCAATTGCAATTTTCTGCAAATTCCCTGCCCCACACCAGGTATATGCTCATAATGGACCAGAACCTGATTTTAACACATCTTAATAAATATAATTATATACCCCATTCATCAAATTATCACCCTTACTCAATTATAGTATCATGCCAATGTGACATTATGTCAGTCAGGTTTAATACAGGTTACCCAACCATAAACCTGTCAAGAGAATCACCCCGGGGGTGATCAGGAGGGAATGGGTTTGCCACAGATAATAGGGGAACAGGGCGGGGTGGGGGGGGGGGCAGAGGCAGCTGGGCGGAGAAAATGGGGTTGCTGGGGATGATCGGGGGGGCAAGGGAAAACCTCAGGTATCTCCGTGGGGGCCATCACTTTTTTTGCAGTGGGGGTTATTATCATTATTTGTGATTGTGATGCAGGGGAGTTATTTCTTGTCGAGGGCACACCGATCTCTGTGGAGCCACTTCCTGGCTCTCAGAGACCCTCCTTCAGTCAGAGTGATGGCACAAACCTTGCCCACTCTTTCCCTCTGCTATCAAATTGTCACAATTTGCAGAGAAAACAGACCGCTTGGAGCTGGGGAATTTCACACCAGAACTCACTAGAACTGACAGTTTGACAAATTCTGGTAAGATTCCCCCCAGTGAGTGAAATGTGTCAATGCTGGGTGTCCCACCATGAGAGAGAGTGTTTGTAAACGAGACATGCAATGTCAAAAAAACCTTCAGCAGAAGAAGCAGGCTGGAAGCTGCTCTCGCTCCCTCGCACTCTTTTGGAATAAATGTGTCACCCAGTTTGAGATGCAGCCCAACCAGAAACCCACTGAGATCTTGTAACAGCTGCTCCAGCTGACTTCATCCAAGAAAGCAGACAACCCAAATAGGCCTATGTTTATTCCTCAAAAGTAATCAGAGCGCCCTGAACTGATTATTCTTTTACTATGTTCTGTGTGTGTGTGTGTGTGTGTGTGAATGTGTGTGCGCATCTATACATGAATGTGTGTGTTTGTGCATGTGTGTGCACATGTTTGTGTGTGCTTGACTGTGTATTTGTGCATGTATGTGCAGATGTGTGCATGTGCGTGTGTGTGTGTGTGTGTGTGTGTGTGTGCGCACCTATGTGTGTGAGTGTGTGTGTGTGCGTGGGTGTGTGTGCACAGAGTAGGTGGATGCCAAACCGCATGAGGGCCAATTGCGTAACATTGCATTTAACTATTTTTATCTGGATTAGGGGTAAATAAATTTGTTCTTTTTCTCCCTTAGGAAAACCGTGTTTGATTAGCTCCTAATTGCTCACATTCTGATTTGGAAAATCTTGCTGAGAAAGAAAGTGATATCTTTGTTGTGGGGAGGGGATACAGAGGGGAACCCCTTCACCCCTCCTCACCTACTCCTCATAAATATAGGAAACGTAGCAGGGCCAATTTTCACACAGAAAGTTCCCACCGACAACAACATTGTAAGCACCAGGAAACTTGTTTTTTTATGTAGTTTGGAAGATAAATATTGAGCAGGACACAAGGCAAAACTCCCCCTAATATTCCTCAAAATAGCTCCAGATGTATTACATCCACCACGGAGAAAACGCAGTGTGGTGCTCCCTCAGCACTGACCCTCTGACAGTGCGGCACTCCCTCAGCACTGACCCTCTGACAGTGCGGCGCTCCCTCAGCACTGACCCTCTGACAGTGCGGCGCTCCCTCAGCACTGACCCTCTGACAGTGCGGCGCTCCCTCAGCACTGACCCTCTGACAGTGCGGCGCTCCCTCAGCACTGACCCTCTGACAGTGCGGCGCTCCCTCAGCACTGACCCTCTGACAGTGCGGCGCTCCCTCAGCACTGACCCTCTGACAGTGCGGCGCTCCCTCAGCACTGACCCTCTGACAGTGCGGCGCTCCCTCAGCACTGACCCTCTGACAGTGCGGCGCTCCCTCAGCACTGACCCTCTGACAGTGCGGCGCTCCCTCAGCACTGACCCTCTGACAGTGCGGCGCTCCCTCAGCACTGACCCTCTGACAGTGCGGCGCTCCCTCAGCACTGACCCTCTGACAGTGCGGCGCTCCCTCAGCACTGACCCTCTGACAGTGCGGCGCTCCCTCAGCACTGACCCTCTGACAGTGCGGCGCTCCCTCAGCACTGACCCTCTGACAGTGCGGCGCTCCCTCAGCACTGACCCTCTGACAGTGCGGCGCTCCCTCAGCACTGACCCTCTGACAGTGCGGCGCTCCCTCAGCACTGACCCTCTGACAGTGCGGCGCTCCCTCAGCACTGACCCTCTGACAGTGCGGCGCTCCCTCAGCACTGACCCTCTGACAGTGCGGCGCTCCCTCAGCACTGACCCTCTGACAGTGCGGCGCTCCCTCAGCACTGACCCTCTGACAGTGCGGCGCTCCCTCAGCACTGACCCTCTGACAGTGCGGCGCTCCCTCAGCACTGACCCTCTGACAGTGCGGCGCTCCCTCAGCACTGACCCTCTGACAGTGCGGCGCTCCCTCAGCACTGACCCTCTGACAGTGCGGCGCTCCCTCAGCACTGACCCTCTGACAGTGCGGCGCTCCCTCAGCACTGACCCTCTGACAGTGCGGCGCTCCCTCAGCACTGACCCTCTGACAGTGCGGCGCTCCCTCAGCACTGACCCTCTGACAGTGCGGCACTCCCTCAGCACTGACCCTCTGACAGTGCGGCACTCCCTCAGCACTGACCCTCTGACAGTGCGGCACTCCCTCAGCACTGACCCTCTGACAGTGCGGCACTCCCTCAGCACTGACCCTCTGACAGTGCGGCACTCCCTCAGCACTGACCCTCTGACAGTGTGGCGCTCCCTCAGCACTGACCCTCTGACAGTGCGGCACTCCCTCAGCACTGACCCTCTGACAGTGTGGCGCTCCCTCAGCACTGATCCTCTGAGGGTGCGGCGCTCCCTCAGCACTGACCCTCTGACAGTGCAGCACTCCGTCAGCACTGACCCTCTGACAGTGCGGCACTCCCTCAGCACTGACCCTCTGACAGTGCGGCGCTCCCTCAGCACTGACCCTCTGACAGTGCGGCACTCCCTCAGCACTGACCCTCTGACAGTGCGGCACTCCCTCAGCACTGCACTGGAATACCAGCCTTGATTCTGGTGCATAAGTGGATAATGGACTTACAAATTTCTGCAAAGTGGCTCACAGCCAATGCCTTTAAGTGCTAGCACAGGGAGAATGGGCTGAAGAACCTTCAGTGCTGTAAGGTTCACCGGCTAGAGTCAGCACATACAAATCATTGAAGTCTATTGAAATTTGAATTTCAGTGGAAATGATCCAAGATAACGCAGCACCCAGTGGCGACCTGTTATTGTGGCATCCTGCTGAGAGATCTGAGTGGGTTTGTACCAATGATGACTCACACTCCCTGCTCCCCCCCCCTCACCCCACCCCCCCATTTGTCCTTTTGACTTTTTGTGACCAGAAACCAGGCAAGCTTTGTCCTCACTAACTCTGCTTGATCTCTTAACAAGAGCAAGAGGTTCCACCAGTCACAGAGCTGCCGGTGATTGACTGTAGGTCAGTTCGAGAACACAAGGAGTAAACAGAACGACGGAGAAATACAATGAGGCAAAAGGCAGAAGAGTGAGTCACGTAATGAAGGATCTGACTTTGTCACTTTAAAGGCAATTTCACACACACATGAATTACTCCATTTGATTTTAATTTACCTGCATTTAGTTCTGATCCCAGCACGCTTCATCCAGACTGTTCCAGGATTTCTGAGGCTGGGATTCTGAGGGGAGGGGCCTGTGCGGTAGCCATTGGTTACCATCGGGCCTACTTTGCAGGCTCATCATTGCCCGGGGTCAAATTTGCAGCAGCCCCCTAACCCGGACACTGATTAAAGACCTGCATTTCTGTATCGCCTTTCATGAGCCCAGGGTGTCTCTGAGCCGTTCAAAACCAATGAAGCATTTGTAAAATGCAATCACTGAGTAGGAAACATGGCAGCACACTGGTTAGCTCTGCTGCCTCACAGCGCCAGGGACCCGGGTTCAATTAGAGCCTCGGGTCACTGCCTTGTGGAGTTTGCATGTTCTCCCCATGTCTGCGGGGTTTTCTCCAGGTACTCCGGTTTCCTCCCACACTCCAAAGATGTATGGGTTAGGTTGATTGGCCACGTTAAATTAACCCTAAATATGTGGGGTTATGGAAATAGGGCCTGGGTGGGATTGTTGTCAGTGCAGACTCGATGGGCCAAATGGTCTCCGTCTGCACTGTCGGGATTCTAATATTCTAATTGGTGCACAGCAAGCTCCTGCTAACAGTCAGATAATTTGTTTTAATGATGTGGGTTTGGGGATAAGTATTAACTTAAAACACTGGGGATAATTCCCCTGCATTTTTCAATTAGTGCCCTGAGATGTTTTACATTGAGCGGGGAGTAGAGATGAGAGCTCAGTTTATATTCACATCTGTAAGACCGCCTTCCCTCAGTGTTGCACTGCGAGTGTTGAGTTGCTGGGTTGGAAATGAAGGACATTCTCCCCCACACCCTGTGGAATTGGGCCTGGGGCCTCCAATTCTCTCATTTTAGAGATTTTAGAAATCCACTGGTCAAGCTTTCATTTAAAATATCGAGTGAAGATCAGTAGGAGTGAGGGCATTTGTCCAGATCCATTGCCCTCCTACTGGCCACCTTGACCTTCAGGTAAATGTTCTCCAAGGCAGCCTTCACGACACACGACAGCGCAGAGTCACTGAACAGAGACTGATAGCCAAGTTCCGCACACATGAGGACGGTCTCAACAGGGATCTTGGGTTCATGTCGCACTATCTGTAACCCCCGTGACTTGCCTGGGTTTGCAAAACCTCACTTACTGTACTGTCTGGAGACAATACACATCTCTTTAACCTGGACTTAATGCTCTTTCCACTCACATTTTGGCATCTTTAAGACTTGAATAGTGGATTAGTTGTAAAGACTCGCATTCTAATCAGTAATCTGTAAACTGTCTGTGCTGTTATATGCTCTGTCTGAGGCCAGAACTCTCCAGTCGCCTGATGAAGGGAGAAACCCCGAAAGCTAGTGAGTTTACTGTCAAATAAATTGGTTGGACTTAAACCTGGTGTTGTCAGACTTCTAACTGTGTTTACCCCAGTCCAACGCCGGCATCTCCACATCATGGCTGGAGGCAGGTGGGGAGGAGATTCACTTGGTTGATTCCAGAGTTGAGAGGGTTGGCTTATGAGGAGAGATTGAGTAGACTGGGGATATACTCATTGGAATTCAGAAGAATGAGGGGAGATCTTATAGAAACATATAAGATTATGAAGGGAATAGATAAGATAGAGGCAAGGAAGTTGCTTCCACTGGCAGGTGAAATTGGAAGTAGGGGACGTAGCCTCAAAATAAGGGGAAGCAGATTTAGGACTGAGTTGAGGAGGAACTTCTTCACACAAAGGGTTGTGAATCTGTGGAATTCTCTGCCCAGTTGAGGCTCCCTCATTGAATGTTTTTAAGGCAAGGATAGATACATTTTTGTACAGTAAAAAATGAAGGGTTATGGTGGACAGGTAAGTGGAACTGAGTCCACAAAAAGATCAGCCATGATCTTATTGAATGGCAGAGCAGGCTCGAGGGCCCGATGGCCTACTCCTGCTGCTAGTTCTTATGTTCGAATCCCGCCACGGCAGATGGTGGAATTTGAATTCAATAAAAAAAATCTGGAATTAAAAATCTACTGATGACCATGAAACCATTGTCGATTGTTGGAAAAAAACCCATCTGGGTCACTAATTTCCTTTAGGGAAGGAAATCTGCCGTCCTTACCTGGTCTGGCTTACATGTGACTCCAGAGCCACAACAATGTGGTTGACTCTCGGGCAATTAGGGATGGACAATAAATGCAGGCCAGCAAATGATGCCCAAGTCCCATGAATGTTTAAAAAGAAAACTAAGGGTCAATTTACCATGGCTAATCTCACTAACCCACATGGCTTTATCAAAGGGAGATCGTGCCTTATGAGCCTGGTTGAGTTTTTTGAAGATGTGACTAAACACATTTACAACGGAAGAGCAGTAGATGTGGTTTACATGGACTTCAGCAAGGCATTCGATAAGGTCTCCCATGCAAGACTTATTGAGAAAGTGCGGGGGCATGGGATCCAAAGGGATGTTGCTTTGTGGATCCAGAACTGGCTTGCCCGCAGAAGACAGAGAGTGATTGTAGATGGGTCTTTTTCTGCATGGAAGTCAGTCACCAGCGGAGTGCCCCAGGGGTCTGTTCTGGGACCCTTGCTGTTTGTGACTTTTATAAATGACCTGGATGAGGAAGTGGAGGGATGGGTTGGTAAGTTTGCCGATGACATGAAGGTTGAAGGTTGGTGGATAGTTTGGAGGGATGTCAGAAGTTGCAGCGTGACATAGATAGGATGCAAGACTGGGTGGAGAAGTGGCAGATGGACTTCAATGCAGATAAATGTGTGGTGGTACATTTTGGCAGATCAAATGGGATGAAGGAATACAATATTAAGGGTAAGACTCTTAGCAGTGTGGAAGATCAGAAGGATCTTGGGATCTGGGTTCATAGGACTCAAATCGGCTTTGCAGGTAGAGGATGTGGTTAAGAAGGCGTATGGTGCACTGGCCTTCATCAATCGAGGAATTGAGTTTAGGAGTCAGGAGATAATGTTGCAGCTTTATTCAACCCTTGTCCGACCCCACTTGGAGGACTGTGCTCAGTTCTGGTTGCCTCATTACAGGAAGGATGGGGAAGCCATTGAAAGGGTGCAGAGGAGATTTACAAGGATGTTGCCTGGATTGGGTGGCATGCCTTCTGAGGATAGGTTGAGAGACGAAGGTGGAGAGGTGACCTGATAGAGGTGTATAAGATATTGAGAGGTATTGATTGGGTAGATTCTCAGAGGCTTTTTCCCAGGGCTGAAATGGCTGCCACAAGAGGACACAGGTTTAAGGTGCTGGGGAGTAGGTACAGAGGAGATGTCGGGGATAAGTTTTTGACTCAGAGGGTGGTGGGCGCGTGGAATCGGCTGCCGGCGGTGGTGGTGAAGGCGGATTCGATAGGGTCTTTTAAGAGACTTCTGGATGAGTACATGGGACTTAGTAAGATTGAGGGTTATCGGTCAGCCTAACAGGTAGAGATATGAATGGCACAACTTGTGGGCTGAAGGGCCTGTTTGTGCTGTAGTTTTTTTATGTTCTATCTATGGATGGTGGGAGGAAACCAAACCAAACTAGAGAGTGCCCATGCAGACACGAGGAGAGTGTGCAAACTCCACACAGACAGTGACCCAAGCCAGGAACTGAACCCTGGCCCCTGACGCTGTGAGGCAGGAATGCTAATCACTGTGCCACCGTACTGAATGACAATGACTTGCAAGCAGTGGGCTGTGGGTGTCACAGAGGCAGTGGAGGTTTGAAGAGTAGGAATTATTCTGGGATGGGATGTGGGTGGTGCAGCTCTGGGTTTTAATGGAACAGTTCTGCTGAGCGCTGTGCTCTCTGTGATTGCAGCATTCTTGTTTGTAATTGAATATAATCTCAGCGTCACATGCTGCAAACTAAATAAAGAATGAATCTCTGATATACTTCCAAATATCTATTATTCAAAAGTGAAACTTTTCGTTCTTTATGAATTTAGAAGGTGACAGCAGTAAGGAGAGTGGACCTGAGTGTCCCGGACTGACAATCATCTCTCGGGTTCCTCAACAGCAACAAATTCTCTTTTTTAATATCCATTTGCTTCTGTGTTATTGGATTAAATCTATTCCCCGGCTACCTGCTGGTATTGCATAAAACATATTGTTATTCCTGGCAAATATATATTCCATTTTTCACTGGCTGGGAGAAGCGATGCCAAATTAAAATAGGCAGCTTTCTGCGTCGAACCGTCAGCAACAGCACTGCAAGATTTCCGATGCTTGCAAAGGGATGGAATGAAACTGCTCTGGCAATAAAGCAATGACTTTGCTGGTGAACTCTTACGGGTTCGAGTCAATCCAAAGCTGCGGCTTTGTGTGTTTCTCACATCAAGAGGGCGCTTTGATCTCAATTCAAACAAAAAGCGCAGAAAACCACAAACCTGTCGCAGGATTTGGAACCCTTCTAAAGCACACATTTATATTCCTATTCTCACTTGCCACCTTTTATTACCCACATGCTGCTAATTACCCTGAGGGGTACGAGGGGCAAGGGAAGAGCATTTGCAGACACTTGAGTTGGGTTGGGGGGGGGGTTAGATTTTTAACTGGGCTCTTTTCTGACCTGATTGAGTTGGGTGGGGTTGGGGGGTGGGGGGGAGTGGGTGGAGTGGGTACAGAACGATTGTCAGGACAAGGTAAATTTGATAAAATTTTAGAAGAGCTGGAGTAAGTTTTGCTGGGACTGAAACTCCAGGTTGATTTTTATACAGTATTCCATAGGATGTGTAAGTTACTGACTAGGCTAGCATTTATTGCCCATCCCTAATTGTCCCTCAAGAAGGTGGTGGTGAGCTGCCTTCTTAAACCACTTCCATCCATGAGGTAGACCCACAGTGGTGATAGGGAGAGAATTCCAGGATTTTCACCCAGTGATGGTGGCCGGTATATTTTCAAGTCTGGATGGAGTTGGAAGGGTTTGAGCTATAACCTAGTGCTCAGCTAACTGATCAACATGTATCCATGGCGATAGCCACATTTGACCCTGTCCTCACTCAATATCCACACACCTGGTATCCAACATGGATCACCAATGGGAACCCACCTTCCTGACACTGGGACATTGAGGTCACTAACCATTGCTACATCTTCTAACTCAACATGCGGCTAAGTAGCACAGGGCTGGTAAATACTGCACAATCTGACTCCTCCAACAGTAAGCAGATACTTTCATCACATCTCTCTGGGCTGCCTCTCATATTGTCTGTGCTACTGTCCCCCCAGAGGGCAGTGGGAACTGGAGAATGGGTTCACAGTCTGGTTAGCTGTCTGACAGTCTGACAACGTGAACACTTCTTCTGTGACCATCCTTACCCGGGACAGGAGGAGGATTAGTCCCACAGTCCCATGACCTGTGGTAGTGTTGTGAAGGGGGAGGTGGGAGGTGGGGTGTTGGGGATGGGGGTGGTGATGGGGTGGGGGGGGGGGGGGGGGGTTGGTGGTGGTGGTCTCTTCCATATCCACCATAAAGGATCCAGTTGAGGGTTAACCCAGAATTCTGACCCACAACTCTGGCCTCTACCTGTCAGGACTGTCCGAAGTGAGGTTCCTGTCCCTCACCTTCCAATCCAGGGACAAGGAAACTGAGCTGAAGGTTGGTTCATGAGATCCAAAGTGAAAGACGCGATGTCGAACCCGTTGCATCACTTGTTCTCCCTGAAGGATTGTTTTGCTATTCCAGCCCTTCTGTTTATCTTCTTGTGCAGAATCTTTAAACCGCCCACTCCTCTGAGGGAATTAATTCCGTTCACTACGGTTTGGCTAAAAGCTGCACAGATTATTTTTATCATTGGCCCCAGAATGTGTGAGGAACTATTTCCAACTTACTGCGAGTATCTTCTTCACTGACATATGTTGAAGCAACCTGGGTTCATTCTGTTATAGTGAGCTGTGCCATCAGCTGAGCGATGCCTCCATTGAAAGGGCCCAGGCTATAAATTCATCTAACCTAGTTGTGTTTAGTGGGAGGGTATTGCCAGCCCTCCAGTAGATGGCTGAATGGTGCGTTTCCACCTGGGTAACTCCTTCCAGGATAGGATTTCTCCATCACCATTTCCGGTGTGTTCCCACCAGCTGCCCCCATCTGAAGGTCCAGTCCATCCTGAGGGTTTACCCCGATGACCATTGTGCTGGTGGGGCCTTAAACACATTAAGGAAAGAAAAAAAAACTCTCATTGGCGGAGCACCTTTCACAACCCCGGGATAAACAAAGAACAAAGAACAACCCAGCACAGGAAACAGGCCCTTCGGCCCAACGAGCCCGCGCCGCCGCATCCTCCTACACCTACCTGATGTCCTGAAATGTTTCACAGACAAGGTGTGGCCACTGACTGCTCCATGGGGTGGCACGGTGGTACAGGATGGGCATTTCTGCCTCACAGCACCAGGGACTCAGGTTCAATTTCGGCCATGGATGGCCGGCTTTGTGGAGTCTGCATGGGTTTCCTCCAGGTGCTCTGGTTACCTCCCACGCTCCAAAGGTTGGGGAGGTGATGGCCCAGTGGTATTATTGCTAGACTATTGATCCAGAAACTCAGCTAATATTCTGGGGAGCCAGGTTCAAACCCCATCATGGCAGATTTTGAATTCAATGAAAAATCTCTGGAATTAAGAATCTAATGATGGCCAAGAAACCATTGCCAATTGTCAGGAAAACCCATCTGATTCACTAATGTCCTTCAGGGAAGGAAATCTGCCGTCCTTACTCCGGTCTGGCCTACATGTGACTCCAGAGCCACAGCAATGTGGTTGACTCTCAACTGCCCTCCAAGGGCAATCAGGAATGGGCAATAAACACTGGCCAACCAGCGATGCCCATGGCTATGCTAAAACTTTCCCCTTAGTGTCCCAAGTATTGTAGGTTAGATGGATTAACCATGGTAAATTTGTGCAGGGCTACGGGGATAGGGCAGAGGGAGAGGACCTGGGTGGGATACTCCGTCAGAGAGTCAGTGCAGACTTAATGGGCCGAATGGCCTCCTTCTACACAGTCGGGATTCCATGACTCTATGAATGTAGGAAGTGTGGCAGCCAATTTGTACACAGCAAGATTCCACACACACAGCAGTGGATCAATAAAGCGCATTTTTAACATTGGCTATGGATTAGCACTTGACCAATTCTCAGCCATCTATTACTCCAGCAGCCTCTCTGGGTCGGCTCTGAGACATCAGATTTAACAAGGAACATTCACACACACACCTCTTCCAAAGCTGGTCTTCACAGTGCACTGGCTAATGGATACTGAATACAGTTCACCGTGCCACAGCGCAAACTCATCTCACACCCAGACTGCACCAAGGCAGCAAATTCATAGAAAATAAACTGAGACGCTGTAAATCTTTTTCAATGCAATTAAACTATTTAAAAGGTGTTTTGCATTTAATTTTTTCTGTTTGAATTGCAGCGTGGGGAGGGGGTCAGTGTCATCTCAGCTCTCTTCTGTTTATCCAAATTTGTACTCTTGGCAAAATTTCAAATCAAGAAAATTATTTGTGCAGCTAAAAATAGAAGCAGCGAGATCATTTGCATCTGACTGAAATATGTATTCAATGCGTGTCTGTGCAAGGACAGGGCTACTAAATATAGGACTGGTGTGAACTGGCGGTGAGGATGCATGAAATCAGCTACTGAAAATCTGCTGCCGCTTTTTATCGAGCTGTAGAATGTGACGGCACGGGAGGAGGCTCTTCGATCCAGCTCTGCACCAGTTTGTGTGCTTTCTGAATTTATTCCACTTTATACTGAGTGACAACTATTCTTCACTCGCACCCCACACTGATATCCTCCCCACCTGCTCCAGCAACCCCCCCCCAACCCCAACCCTGCCACCCCCACCTGCCCCCCCTCCATCCCAAATCCACCCCACATACACACCTTCCTCCTCTCTCATTACACTTTTTTTTTGCGATCCGCCACCCCCACCCCCTCCCTCCCCCTGGCTCCACTCCACCCCCCGCCACACACCCGCCCCGATCGCTGCCTTCCCTCCTTCCCTCGCTAATCCCTGGGCGGAGTGGCAGTGGGAACCTTACCCCCACCGATCACCCCTCCTCCCTCCCAGGCTCCCTGCCCTCTTCCCCCCCCCCTGCACCCAGGCCCTGTTTCATGCCTGTTGGACAGTGCCAAGGTGCCTCCTGCACATTGGCACTTTGTTCCCTAGTCATTGCCAGGGAGCATCGACTGGCACTGCTTGAGTGCCCATGCTCAGGGGTCACCACCCCCCATAGCCCAGCCCCCTGGGAGGCCCCGATTGCCCCCACTTCACTCCAGCAGGGTCACACCACCAGCTCCCCAGAAGTGGACTGTAATCCCCGCTGGAGTGAGACACTCTGACGGGATGGGAGATGCCCACAGGCCTGGAGACTTCAGACCTGGGCCTGCTAAACGTGTTTAAATTATATTACAATGACCGCGTCAATGGTCTTTGTGACTCCCCCTACCCACCCCCCACCGATTTCCAGCATGAAACAGTCGTCACAGTCAATCCGGCGCTGGGACAAACAAGCTGGGTGCAAAAGCTCACGCGAACCCTGTGAACCAGCAGACGCGAGAATCTCCTGGCCCACTGTGCTCAAGCATTAATGAGCATCACAAACCATATCTTTCTTGAACCATGGAGAGAGCTCCCCAGAATAACTATTCAATTGTATACACCATGGTAATGACAAGCTGGCCTTCACCTGTAGAATTATTGGGTTGGATATTGTTTAAGAGGGGAGTTCTGAATAAGTTTAGCTCTTGTTAATAAACTTTGAAACTAAAAGGGTAACTCCCATTTAAACTGTATGGGCATGGATTCTTTTCCATAACTGGCTGAAGTTATGATGGTCACGTTTGGGTATATGTGTCTTTTCTTTGTGATAAGTCATAGAATCCCTACAGTGCAGAAGGAGGCAATGAAGTCAACACCTGATTCTCTGACTGAGCATCTTACCCAGGCTCAAACCCAACCTATTCTCATTATCCACTAATCCTTCTCATTTACACATCTTGGGACACTAAGGGGCACTTATGCATGGGCAGTGCACCTAACCAGCACGTCTTTCAGACTGTGGGAGGAAACCGGAGCAGCGGAAGGAAACCCACGTAGACACAGGGAGAACGTGCAAACTCCATACAGTGACCCAAGGCCGGAATTGAACCCGGGTCCCTGGCACTGTGAGGCAGCAGTGCTAACCACTCTGCCACCCATGTTTTAATAAGTGTTATCCTACAACTGGGCTGGTTTCTGTCCTCACTGAGTCTCAACATGGCTCCCCACAGCCACTCTACACAATGGTGAACCAATGCCCCAGGTTGGGAAACCTTTGCAGAAAACATCAGTTCGGTTCATGTCATGTTTAGATCAGTTGGGCATAATGATATCTTTTTGTAGTGTACATTCTACGCAATTCTTTGCAATGCTGTTGGGTTCTGTACATTTTGGAGGTTTAATAAAGGGTCAGACCAACTGGCCTCTGGATGACAAGGCAGCCAAATTTCAGTCTTTCCTGTGATATGATTCAGCTACATCCAAGGCCTAACACAGATCTCAGTCAGCCTTTCTCTTCCCTTGTAAGAAGCCACCACTGGCCAAATGAAAAGCTTAGTGAGCAGAAAACAATGTGGAAGATGTGATAAATGATACTGCTCGCAGAGGCCGGCAGAATCCCAAATCTGATTGCGTTGCAATACTCCTGTGCTGAAGAATTAGCCGTGCAAAGTATTTTCTGCTCCAACTTCATTCCAGTTTTCATTTTGCCTGATTTGCTTTGTGAATAAATTCCAGCATCTTGATATTCTTCAATCACAGAGTCTGCATTAAGGGTAGAATCGATCCATTCTTTCCGGAGGATCCAACAGCTGTGCTTTGCTCACCCCTTGTCTCCGGCAATCACTTTATTGAACAGTCATGACAATGTACGCCAGAACTGATACTGGCCCCAATTTATAGTCTCAATCCATTCACTTGATAGACTAGTTTGCTCGCTCAACCCATAAGAGATTGGCAGCCATTTATACTAATCATCACAATACTGTACCGCAGTGACTATTTAACGGACTCAAAGTGGAATTAGAAGTGGCCGTTAGTCATTTTTATTAACAACTTTGCTCTGTGTAAAGCCTCAGAATGATAACTATTGGCAGAACTATATTGTCCCATTTCAATTCCCATTCAACATCCTTTGTACTTTGTACTTGTTGATTTTATGGATGATTTTCCCAGTGCACTGAGGGACTTATACTTCTCGCGTACTATCACTGCTCTTCTCTGACTCACAAATATATTGGGTGACAATGGCCAAGACTTTGGAACAATGTTGGAGACAGTTCGAAAGAAGAGACCACAGGAGATTAAAACGTATCAATCTCAGATTGTCCCTCTTCTTGGTGCTCAGAACGGAATCCCTAAAGTACAAAAGGAGACCCTTTGGCCCATCGAGCCTACACCAACAACAATCCCACCCAGGCCCTATCCTCATCACCCCAAATATTTACCCTGCTAATCTCCCTGACTCTAAGGGGCAATTTAGTATGGCCAATTCACCTAACTCTCTTTGAAGTGTGGGAGGAAACTGGAGCACCTGAAAAAAAAACCCCAGGCAGACATGGGGAGAATGTACAAACTCCATACAGACAGTCACCCGAGGCATTTGAACCGGCATTTTAAAGGTGCATCCATTATCCCCTGATGCATTCAGGGGCGGATGGCTGCAAAATGCCACAGAGGTCACCTGTGGAGCCCTGTGATGACCCATTGAGGGTGACCATGACTTTCACAGCCATAGGGAGAGAATATCCTCAGTATCCAGCTGTAAAGTTGAGAAGAACGTGGCACAGATGGCACACTGACTCCGGGGGAAGCGGAGCCTCCTACGGCACATGTTGTCTGACAACTTCATGAAAACTTCTGTAAACCCTCAGTTTCCTTTGTCTTTGAGAGACAGAGTCAGAGTCAGAGAGACAGAGAGATTCAGTCAGGTTGGTCACTTGCATCACAATAATACCTCCACTCCCCCGCATTGGCCTCCTGGACCTGAAAGCAGCCAGTCCTACACCCTATCCAGCGGCTGCCGCTCGCTTACATCTCAAGTGTCTTTTCATTTCCATTGCATAATCAGCCCCGGTCAATGTCCTCACTCCTTTAGAGTCACCTCTGACCTCCTGTCTGGTTGTTCCCTCCCTTAATCTCTGCGTCACTCGGAGTCCTGACAGGAGGTTTCTATGGTCACCTATCCATCATGGACAGGGTCAACTGCACGGTGATGGCCAGCTCGGGGACAATGGGTTCCCAATGACAGGTGCTTGGTAGGCCCAGTCCCTCCCAATCCCGAGTATCCAAGCATTTATCCTGGATTTCCACCCCACCCCCCCGCCCCCCTCCCCTTGACTTTGAGAATGAGGGCTGCTGAACTTGTTAACGGTTTACTCATGAGGGTCAATTAATTTGATGAGTGAGTGTTTCGGAATGTTAGAGAGCACAAATACTCTCGGAATCAGAGATCGGTACCCTTCTTGCTCAGGCTGCATCATCTGAGATGCCACTGCTGACAGGACTTTACTCTTAACATTCCTGGACAGGCACTTTTTGCTGATACAGAGCACTCCATCCACAAATCACCATCCCACCGCCCCCTCTCCCCCCCACCCCCCCGACCCCCCACAGCCCAGACATGAACCTGACCGGGTCACTGGGGAGGGTCCGGGAAGATCATGTTCTGAAATCTCATTGGCCCAAATCCCCTATTTGCCCTCTTGCGATATTTTGTAGCCATCACGTGATTGGCTAACGGGCCGGTTAAATTGCCACCCCGTGTTTTAGTGGAGCCAGCTGAGGGGTAAATATTTGGACCAGGAAACCTGGGGAACTCCCGTGCTGTCCTTCGGATAGTGGCCGTGGAATCTTTGCCGACCACCTGGGAGGCCAGTGGGGGCCCCGAATTTAACATCTCACCCCAAAGATGGCACCTGTGACAGTGCAGCACTCGCTCAGCACTCCTCAATGAAAAGTTTATTTATTAGTCACAAGGCTTACATTAACACTGCAATGAAGTCAATGTGAGATTCCCCTCAATGCGGTGGCCTTGAATTTATTTCCTTTAAGTTTGTGCCTACGCTTATTATTGTGTTAAAAGTTGTTGGAACCTCTGATAAAACAGGAATAATTCTTGATCTGAGCCAGTGAAGGCCTTGCTGAAATTCTTAAACACTAACCTGTTAGAGATCGCTTTGAAGGGTGTGTTTATCTTCGGTGTGATTGAGATGCTATCGACAACAGTAGGTACATGTGTTTTAGTCCCATTATTGCACAAAAAATGCCATTGCCATGACAACAGGTTGCCCAACATGTTAACTGTCACGCTATGATTGCCAGTTGTGTTCTGTCAGACATTTGGAGACTGTTCCGGAATGAATCTGTCAAGGGGCAAATGGAAACTCAGAATTGGGAATTGGCATAAAGAATTACCAAAGACAGAATGCACAAACTGGACTTGAAGATAAAAAGACTCACAATCCCTCAGCACTTTCACAACCTCGGCATAACCCCAAGCACATTCCAGCCAATGAAATGCTTTTGATGGCAGGATTGTCCGATGAGGAGAGATTGCATCATAAAATCATAGGCACCCCGTCCACCCGCATCCCCAACCACCAATGCCACCCCCCCCCCACCCCCGACAGAGACTGTACGTCACACACTGGACTCAATCATCTGACACCTCATTTTTATCATGGAAGCAAATCACCCCCATCTCCAAGAGAGTGTGTAAGAAGGAGTTCAACAGGAAAGTGAAATTGAGGCTACAGCAAAGTCAGCCATGATCTTATTGAATGGGTGGGGGGGGCAGGTTTAAAGGACCAAATAAGAACATAAGAACATAAGAAATAGGAGCAGGAGTAGGCCATCTAGCCCTTCGAGCCTGCCCCGCCATTCAATAAGATCATGGCTGATCTGAAGTGGATCAGTTCCACTTTCCCGCCCTCTCCCCATAACCCTTAATTCCCCTGTCTATCAGAAACCGATCTACCCGTGACTTAAATATATTTAGCGAGGTAGCCTCCACCACTTCAACGTGTGGAGAATTCCAGAGATTCACCACCCTTTGAGTGAAGAAGTTCCTCCTCAACTCTGCTCTAAACTGCCTCCCCTTATCTTGAGGCTGTGCCCTCTAGTCCTGCTATCCTTTCTAAGCGGGAAGAATCTCTCTACCTCTACCCTATCCATCCCCTTCATTATCTTATACATCTCTATAAGATCCCCCTTAGCCTTCTAAACTCCAACGCGTACAGACCCAGTCTATTTAGTCTCTCTTCATAGGCTAACCCCCTCATCTCTGGTATCAGCCTAGTGAACCTTCTCTGCACTCCTTCCAAAGCCAATATATCCTTCCGCAAGTGCGGCGACCAAAACTGCACACAGTACTCCAGCTGCGGCCTCACCAGTGCCCTGTACAGTTGCAGCAAGAGCCTAATCCTCCTCCTAAGTCCTATGTAAACATGGTTTCAATCTCCAGAGTTTGCAGTGAGTGCTGAGTGAATGGTGTTAATCATTACTTACACATTCCAAAGGCACAAAGTGGGATTTCCCATTGGAATGTGGTGTTGCTAAAACAGAATGGCTCGTACTACAGGGGATTTGTGAGCTTTGTGAACAGTGCCAGCAACAATGCTTCACCTTCATCCATCAGAATAAAGAGTCTGACAGAGCCACGCAGA
This sequence comes from Carcharhinus amblyrhynchos, assembly GCF_965287045.1. Lineage (NCBI taxonomy): Eukaryota > Metazoa > Chordata > Chondrichthyes > Carcharhiniformes > Carcharhinidae > Carcharhinus > Carcharhinus amblyrhynchos. The sequence goes on from NC_137339.1 coordinate 2,810,020, forward strand.
GTCTGAACCAGCTCTTTGTTCAAACTATCAATTCAAAGACAAATCATGTATAGAAAGTGAAGAAAAGCGGAAGAAAGAAAGATGGAGTTATGTAGAAACATAGAAGCAGGGGGAGGCCATTTGGCCCTCCAAACTTGCTCTGCCTTTCATTTTGATCATGGCTGATCATACAATTCAATATCCTGATTCCCCCCCTTCCCCTCATATCCCTTTCACCCCAAAAGCTATATCTAATTTCTTCTTGAAATCACACATTTTGGCCTCAACTACACTCTCTGGTGGTGAATTCCACACATTTACCACCCTCTGGGTGAATATATTTCTCCTCACCCAGTCCTAAAAGGTTGATCCCTTATCCTCAAACGACGACCCCTAGGTCTGGACTCTCCGCCTTTATCACAGAATCCCCACAGTACAGAAGGAGACCATTCGGCCCATCGAGTCTGCACCAACCACAATCCCACCCAGGCCCTACCCCATAACCCGAAACATTCACCTCACTAATTCCCCTGACACTAGGGACAATTTAGCATGGCCAATCCATCCAACCCGCACACGTTTGGACTGTGGGAGGAAACTGGAGCACCCGGAGGAAACCCATGCAGATATGGGGAGAAAGTGCAAACTCTACACAGGCAGTGACCTGAGGTTGGAATTGAACCTGGGTCCCTGGCACTGTGAGGCAGCAGCGCTAACCACTGTGCCACCATGCCGCCTTTTGGGAACATTCTTTCTGAATCCACCCTATCTAACCCTGTTAGAATTTTATAAATTTCTATGAGATCCCCTCTTGCTCTTCTAAACTCCAGTGAATATAATCCTAACCAATTTAGTCGCTCCTCATATATCTGACCTGCCATCCCAGGAATCAGGTAAATTTTTGCTGTACTCCCTTTATAGCAAGGTTAATGAGTTAAGAGAAAAAGAGGAAAAGGACCAATAAAAAGAAGCATTTATTTAAACAATTCGGATTTGAGAAATCTCAAACAATAATTACAATCTGAAGGAATGAGACTACAGGATTATAAGAAGGTATTTTGTAGTGTCAGAGAGGTTGTTCGGCAGTAATGAGAGACTGATCACTGGGTTAAAAACTTACTTACACTTTAATGGACAAATCATATGTTTCTGTCACACATCGACACCGCTATCAAGCAGCAGTTACTCAGCAGTAACCTACTCACAGACGCTCAGTTTGGGTTCCGTCAGAGTCACTATAGCCTTCATCCAAACATGGACACAAAAAGCTGAACTCATGATGTGAGATGAGAGTGATTACTTTCGACAACAAGGCAGCATTTGACTGAGTATTTGAGAAATATTTACATGTGCACTTGTGAAGCCAAGGGACACAAGGCTACACACCAAGTGCTGGAAAATAGAATTAGAATAGATGGCTGCTTTGTCTTTGTCTTTGACTGTTGTAGATACAATGGGCCAAAGAGCCTTTTTCTACACTGTATATCTCTATGATTCTATGAATCCCTCTGACAACGCCACACTCCCTCTGACAATGCAACACGCCCTCTGTCTCACGTGGCTGAAATATTGAGAAGCGGGGGGGCGGGAAATCACAATCTCTGAATAAGAGGAGAGCTATTTCGGACAGAAACAAAGAAAAATGTCTTCACTCAAAGTGTTCTAAATCTTTGGGATTCTCTTCCTCAGAGAGATATGGATCTTACATTCAAGGTTGAAATTAACGGAACTTTGTGTGTTACGAAATGAAGGGACATGGAGATAGTTTGAGCAAATGACAATGAGGTAGCGATTCATCCAAGATCTTACTGAGTGAAGGAACAGGCTTGAGGGGTCATGTAGCCAACTGCTGCTGTTTCTGATCCCCTTTTACACTGGGAGTGCCAGTATTAGATTTTATGTTCAGGTCTCTGGAGGGGAACTTGAATCCATAATATCTGACTCAGAGGTGAGAAGGCTATTAACTGAGCTAACCGCGTTGTACATCAATAAATGAGGGAGGTTATTATTCAGTCAGCTGTATTCTCCATCCTTGCCAATGTACAAGGCGATTCATTGCAGAACAAACAAGATTGAAGATGTTCTGCAGCAGGACGAGGTGGAAAGCTCCGCAAGAGCTCTGACACTACCATCGCTATCGTCTGTACTGAGTTACTGGATGGCAGGAAAGGCTGCGATATTCTAAATACCCCAGAACTGAGAGGAGAAAAATCACTTCCAGTTGTTGCAATCTCGTGAGCCCTCTTGGAAAATGCATAGTGATTCATGGTGATACAACAATAAGACCTGCAACAAACTGTATTTATATATCATAGAATCCCTACAGTACAGAAAAAAGCCCATTGTGTATAGATTTTATATAGATGATGTGGAGGAGGGGGCTGAGCGTAGGGTGACAAAATTTGCTGATGACACGAAGATGAGTGGAAAAGCAAATTGCATGGAGGGTGTGGAAAGTCTGCAGAGGGATCTGGATAGGCTGAGCGAGTGGGCGAGGACCTGGCAGATGGAGTACAATGTTAGCAAGTGTGAGGTTATCCACTTTGGCAGAAATAATAGTAGGAGGGATTATTACTTAAAAGGCGAAAAGCTGCAGCATGCTACGGTGCAGAGGGACCTGGGGGTCCTTGTGCACGAGTCGCAAAAACCCAGTCTGCAGGTGCAGCAGGTGATCAAGAAGGTGGATGGAATGTTGGCCTTCATAGCGAGGGGGATAGAATATAAAAGCAGGGAGGTCTTGCTGCAGCTGTACAGGGTACTGGTGAGGCCGCAGCTGGAGTACTGTGTGCAGTTTTGGTCACCACACTTGCGGAAGGATATATTGGCCTTGGATGGAGTGCAGAGAAGGTTCACTAGGCTGATACCAGAGATGAGGGGGTTGGACTATGAAGAGAGACTAAACAGACTGGGTCTGTACTCGTTGGAGTTTCGAAGGCTGAGGGGGGATCTTATAGAGATGTATAAGATAATGAAGGGGATGGATAGGGTAGAGGTAGAGAGATTCTTCCCGCTTGGAAAGGACAGCAGGACTAGAGGGCACAGCCTCAAGATAAGGGGGAGGCAGTTTAGGTCAGAGCTGAGGAGGAACTTCTTCATTCAAAGGGTGAATTCTGGAATCTTTGGAATTCTCTGCCCGTTGAAGTGGTGGAGGCTACCTCGCTAAATGTATTTAAGTCATGGGTAGATAGGTTTCTGATAGACAGGGGAATTAAGGGTTATGGGGAGAAAGCGGGAAAGTGGAACTGATCGACTTCAGATCAGCCATGATCTTATTGAATGGCGGGGCAGGCTCGAAGGGCTAGATGGCCTACTCCTGCTCCTATTTCTTATGTTCTTATGTTCTTATGTGTCTGCACTGGCCACAATCCCACCCAGACCCTGTACCCTGCTCGTCCCCCTGACACTAAGGGGCAATTTTGCATCTTTGGACTATTTAGAGTTTATTCATTAGTCACAAGTAGGCTTACGTTAACACAGCAATGAAGCCACTGTGAAAATCCCCCAATCGCCATGCTCTGGTGCCTTTTCGGGTACACGGAGGGAGAATTTACCATGGCCAATGCACCTAACCTGTACATCTTCTGATTATGGGAGGAAACTGGAGCCCCCGGGGGAACCCACACAGATACGGGGAGAACGTGCAGTCACCCAGACCTGAATTGAACCGGGGTCCCTGGCACTGTGAGGCAGAAGTGCTCACCACTGTGCCACCAGGCCACCCTGGAATTCTCTGGCCATTCATGCTGCCCTGGTTTCTCGCGTACCCTCTGCTGTGAAATTCCCAATGACAGCAGCAGGACCAGACGATCCTTTCCCCAGCGAACACCGGACCACCTCCCGTCACTTGGAAACATGCTGTGGGAAGGCCAGGGAGGGAGGGAGACCCGTACTGCCTTTGATGCTTCACAGGAGCAAACAGCACACAGGTTCAGCAGCGGGACGCGTAAGCAGATGTTCGGACAAGTGATCAAAAGGGGGGGCGGTTCAGAACGGAGTTGAGGAGGAACTTCTTCACTCAAAGGGTGGTGAATCTCTGGAATTCTCTGCCCGTTGAAGTGGTGGAGGCTGCCTCGCTAAATATTTTTAAGAAGCGGGTTGATGGGTTTTTGATAAGAGAGGGGATTAAGGGTTATGGGGAGAGGGCGGGAAAGTGGAACTGAGCCACGACAGATCAGCCATGATCTTATTGAATGGCGGGGCAGGCTCGAAGGGCCAGATGGCCTACTCCTGCTCCTATTTCTTATGTTCTTATGTTCTTATGTTCTTATCTTGAAAGGGGAGAGAGAGGTCAGGAATAGAAGATGTGTCGGGGGGGAATTTCCAAAACTTAGGGCTTTGGCATCTGAACTCACAGCCACCAATAGTGGAGCGATTACAATCAAGGATGAACAAGATGCCAGAATGAGATAATTGCAGCAATTCTGGGGGTTGTGGGTTTGGTTGAAGGGGTTACTGGGAGGATGGGGTCCCAGGAAAAATTGAAAACAAGGTATTGCTGGACTAGCAGCCAATTACAAAGACCATTCAGCCCATCTCACCTGCCCTAACTATTTAAAGAATCTATTATTTATCCCTGTTCTTTTCCCATAATCCTACAAATCATTCCTTTTCAAATATTTATCCAATTCCCTTGTGAGAGATACTATTGAATCTGTTCAGGCAGCACATTCCATAGCCTGTTGGTGAAACAAAATCCTCATTCCTCCCTCTGCATTTTGTCCAATCGCCTTATCTCTACAGGCCAGTTCAACTGTCCATGCCCCTGTACACAATACCCTCACCCTAAACCTATTCATCTCACCCTATGAATAAAAGGATTGGAGCGAGTCCCACATTCTCCCCACTCCCCATGGGAGCGAGTCCCACATTCTCCCCACTCCCCGTGGGAGTGAGTCCCACATTCTCCCCACTGCCTGTGGGAATATGTTCCACGTTCTCCACACTCCCTGTGGGAGTATGTTCCATTCTCCACACTGTCCCAATGTGAACAACATTGGTGTAAGATAATGAGGAGAGAAATTGGATATTTGATGTTTTGCATCCTTGAGTTACGCTGCTGGATTATAAGTGCCATCCTTTAACGAACGATTTAGCAGGAGTCGTGAGACATCAGTGTCTGATTAATGTTCTCCTTTATCCACACAGCCTCCGCGATAGAAACTCACAATTTATCTTATTTGTTGCGCTGCTTTGCAACCATTAAAGCCAGTTGAGTAAATCACCCACTCTGTGAGTCAGGATTGGAGTGCGCCCATGGCAGAGGTTTTATGGACTGTGATTAATGTTGCCCAATCGAACTGGCATCTATAAACGCAAACATGGAGTGAGTCCTCTGACTGATTTACGAGGATACTTTCCCTGGCTCCAGCGGCCAGCCCACAGGGAATGGATTTCTCCGCCCTGGAAGATTACAGACTGACCCGGTTGGATGGCGGGAATGAGGCTGGACAGTTGAGTGTGCCCCTGGTCTCACCCTGGATCTGCGCTTCACCTGGTTCGGAGCCAGATGGAGCAGTGAAGCTACTGCCCGTCTCCCAGGAAGAGAGGAAGTGAGCCTCACAATACAGTGTTTTGGAACACCTGCTGTCTCGGTCCTGAATTCTAAGTTATGACTCAGAATTTTCAATGGTGGGGGAGTTTCCCCCTGCTGTAAAACCAGGAGTAGGCTGGCCTGCCCTTGGCTGGCTCACTGCTCCCCCACTCCCCTCACATGGCCATGAATTGGCTTGAGGTACACTTCCCTCCCCCATTGGAGGGGAGGCTTGCCTTTAGCTACTTGGCAGTTCAATGATCAACAGCTCTCCTGTCCCAGCAGCGCCACTGGGAGCTGTGGCCAGTGATGGGACTGCAGGGAGCTGCCTGAGGAAGAGCTCAGATCAGGGCAGGCCTGAGTCTTGCTGGGCCCAAGCTAGCAGACTCTGGCTAGGGCGGATGGGAACAGGAGATGATAGGATGACAGGGTGGTGAGGGATGAGGAAGGGGAAACAGGGAATGTGGAGTAATACCCACTCCCTGCCCCCTCCATTCCCTGTCATTGCTGCCTTCCTACCCACCCTAGCTAAGGGGGAGGGCTGGGCTCTGATGGGCACAGAGTGCTCCACAAGGAGGCAGACGCCCCCAACCCAGTCTTCTACCAGACAGCCCTGACAAAGGCTGACCACAACATGATTTAGTTCAGCAGTGAGATTCATCACATCAGGTCCACATTCTCAGAGTGGCGAGTTCTTGTTTCTTCACAAATGTTGAGAATCGAGGTGAAAGCCACACTACCTCACACAAACTGGAAATAAAATCTCATTTTAAACATTGAGCATAGCCACTGTATGGATCACAAGGGAATCTTTAATACCTGGTTCTCTGGAGCAGGAAAGTTTAGAATTTGGGCCCCTTTTCCTGATCACAATAACCTTCCTATAGCAGACTTAACCTGCTAAAATATCCCAAAACCTTTCACCAAGAATTCTGACTGAGACACACACAAAATATTGGGAAGGGTGTGTAATAAGTCTTCAGAGGCAGAGGTCCCTTAACCAGAACCCCTTCATTTGCAACTCTAACAGGAGTAGACAGAGGACTCACAATCAGCAGTCTACCTCTGAGAATACCAGAGAGGCTGACACACCCAGTTAAATACAAGGAAAAGACTCCCTGATTGGCCCACCAATTGACTCCTTAATCAGGGAGTTCATATTCCAATTGGCTAATCTCAGTGGCCTGACTGAAGTCACGACAGGTGACACAAAGCTCTATCGAAGAGATTGATTTTAAACAGGCTTTGAAAGTTGTGAGGGGTTTAGGCAGGAAATCCAGACAAAAAACCAAGAACAAAGAAAATTACAGCACAGAAACAGGCCCTTCGGCCCTCCAAGCCTGCACCAACCATTCTGCCCAATTTAACTAAAACCTCCTACCCTTCTAGGGACCATATCCCTCTATTCCCATCCTATTCATGTATTTGTCAAGACGCCCCATAAAAGTCACCACTGTATCTGCTTCCACTACCTCCCCCGGCAACGAGTTCCAGGCACCCACTACCCTCTGTGTAAAAAATCTGTCTTGTACATTTCCTTTAAACCTTGCCCCTCGCACCTTAAACCTGTGCCCCCTAGTAATTGATTCTTTCACATGGGGATAAAGCTTCTGGCTATCCATTCTGTCCATGACTCTCATATTCTTCTAGATTTCTATGAGGTCGCCCCTCAACCTCGTTGCAGTGAGAACAAACCAAGTTTTTCCAATCTCTCCTCATAGCTAATGCCCTCCATACCAGGTAACATCCTGGTAAATCTTTTCTGTACCCTCTCCAAAGCCTCCACATCCTTCTGGTAGTGTGGAGACCAGAATTGAACACTATATTCCAAGTGCGGCTAAGGTTCTATAAAGCTGCAACATGACTTGCCAATTTTTAAACTCAATACCCCAGCCGACGAAGGCAAACATGCCGTATGCCTTCTTGACTACCTTCTCCACCTGCGTTGCCACTTTCAGTGACCTGTGTACCTGTAAACCCAGATCCCTCTGCCTATCAATACTCTTAAGGGTTCTGCCATTTACTGTATATTTCTTATCTGTATTAGATCTTCCAAAATGCATTACATAGAACATAGAATATAGAACATAGAACACTACAGCACAAACAGGCCCTTCAGCCCACAAGTTGCGCCGATCACATCATCACCTACCAACCTACAGACCTATCTATAACCCTCAATCTCATTAAACCCCATATACTCATCCAGAAGTCTTTTAAAAGACCCCAGCGAGTTCGCCTCCACCACCACTGACGGCAGACGATTCCATTCACTCACCACCCTCTGAGTGAAAAACTTACCCCTAACATCACTTCTGAACCTCCCTCCCCGCACCTTAAATCTGTGTCCTCTCGTAGCGACCATTTCAAACCGGGGAAATAGCCTCTGAGAGTCCACCCTATCTATTCCTCTCAACATTTTGTAAACTTCTATCAGGTCGCCTCTCAACCTTCGTCTCTCCAGGGAAAAGAGTCCCAGCTCCCTCAACCTAACTTCATAAGGCATGCCTCCCAGTCCAGGCAACATCCTTGTAAATCTCCTCTGCACCCTTTCAATAGCTTCTACATCCTTCCTATAGTGAGGCGACCAGAACTGCGCACAATACTCCAAATGAGGCCTGACAAGGGTCTTATAAAGTTCCAGCATTAACTCCCGACTCCTAAACTCAATCCCTCGATTAATGAAGGCCAGTACACCATACGCCTTCTTGACCACCTCCTCCACCTGCGAGGCCGATTTAAGAGTCCTGTGGACCCGGACCCCAAGATCCTTCTGCTCCTCAACACTACTCAGACTTCTGCCCTTGATAGTGTACTCGTTCATCCCGTTGGTTCTGCCAAAATGGACGACTACACATTTATCCGCGTTGAAGTCCATCTGCCACTTCTCCGCCCAGTCCTGCATCCTATCTATGTCCTGCTGCAACTTTTGCCATCCTTCCAGATCATCCACAACACCACCGACCTTCGTGTCATCAGCGAACTTACTTACCCATCCCTCCACTTCCTCATCCAGGTCATTTATGAAAATGACAAACAACAAGGGTCCCAGAACAGATCCTTGAGGCACTCCGCTGGTGACTGACCTCCATTCAGAAAAAGCCCCATCCACAACCACTCTCTGCCTTCTGCAGGCAAGCCAGTTCTGGATCCACAAGGCCAAAGGCCCTTGGATCCCATGCCCTCTCACCTTCTCAAGAAGTCTTGCATGGGGGACCTTATCAAACGCCTTGCTGAAGTCCATGTACACTACGTCCACGGCACTTCCTTCGTCAATGTGTTCAGTCACATTATCGAAGAACTCAACTAGGCTTGTAAGGCACGACCTGCCCTTGACAAATCCATGCTGACTATTCCTGATCATGTCAAACCTCTCCAAATGTTCGTAAATCTTGTCCCTCAGAAGCCTCTCCATCAGCTTACCAACCACTGAGGTCAGACTCACCGGTCGGTAATTTCCCGGGCTATCTCTGTTCCCTTTCTTAAAAATAGGAACTACATCCGCAATCCTCCAATCCTCTGGAACCTCTCCCGTCTCCATTGACGACGCAAAGATCATCGCCAGGGGCTCTGCAATCTCTTCCCTCGCCTCCCACAGTATCCTGGGGTACATCCCATCTGGTCCCGGCAACTTATCTACCTTGATAGGATTCAAAAGTTCCAACACATCCTCCTCCTTAATATTCACGTACTCAATCCTTTCCATCTGCTGCAAATCCATAACAAAATCTCCCAGATCGGCTTCCACCGTGAATACTGAGGCGAAGTACTCGTTAAGCACCTCCGCCATTTCTTCTGGTTCCACACAAACCTTTCCCCCCTCACCTTTTATAGGTCCTATCCCTTCTCTTCTTATCCTTTTACCTTTCACTTATTTATAGAAGGCCTTGGGATTCTCCTTAATCTTACCCGCCAAGGTCTTCTCATGACCCCTTCTGGCTCTCCTAATTTCCCTTTTAAGTTCCCTCCTACAGTCCTTATACTCCTCAAGATCTTTAACATCTCCTAATTCCCTGAACCTCTTGTACACCTTCCTTTTCTTCCTGACTCACATTACCTCACATTTGTCTGGATTAAACTCCATCTGCCATCTCTCTGCCCAAGCCTCCAACCGATCTATATCCTGCTGTATCCTCTGATGGTCCTCATCGCTATCTGCAAATCCACCAACCTTAGTGTTGTTCATAAACTTACTAATCAAACCAGTTACGTTTTTCTCCAAAATCACTTATACATATTACAAATAGCAAAGGTCCCAGCACTGATCCCTGAGGAACACCACTTTGGCAGAGGTAGCTGATGGTACATTGATTAATGGGCAGAGTGATGATCTTCAGGGTTGCTGAAGAGACCAGAATTGGAGGAGCACAGATATTTCAGAGAGAGAGGTAGAGATTAAAGAAATTGCAGAGATAGTGAAAGGCAAGACCATGAGGGAATTGGAAAATGAGGATGAAAATCAGCACATTATTGGAGAGGCGATGGCCTCGTGGTATTATCATTAGACTATTAATCCAGAAACTCAACAGCTGGGGACCCGGGTTCAAATCCCGCGGCAGATGGCGGAATTTGAATTCAACAAAAAATATCTGGAATTAAGAATCTACTGATGACCATGAAACCATTGTCGATTGTCGGAAAAACCCATCTGGTTCAGTAATGTCCTTTAGAGAAGGATAATCTGCCATCCTTACCCAGCCTGGCCTACGTGTGACTCCAGATCCACAGCAATGTGGTTGATTCTCAACTGCCCTTGGGCATTGAGGGATGGGTAATAAATGCCAGTCAGCCAGCAATGCCCATGTCCCACAAATGAATCAAAAAAAGCATTGCCAGACGGGGAGCTGATGGAGGTCACAGAGCATTGAGTGCTGGGGGGAATGAGCCCTGGTGTGAGCGAGGATAGAGGCAGCAGTGTTCTGAGTGAGGCATGAATTATACATCAGCCAAAGATAATTCATAAACTGTAAAGTGCTTTGGGATGCCCTGAAAGGTGCTATATAAAGGAAAGTTATTTTATTGTTGTTGGCAGTGTAAAGAAATTGAAACAAAGCTGTTTCACTCCTGCCCTCTGCACTGCTGGGTTAGAGAAATCAATCGGTTACTTTTCTCTTGGCTTTCTGCAGTTGCGGTCAATGATGGGATAAACTCATAAAACCTGGCAGAAATTGTCCAATTAAATACATAATGCATTTGCACATCTCATACGTTATCCCCTTCCTCTTTGACAAGTCCCCTCTTTGGATATTTCTTTAAACAGAGTTTGCCCAATTATTCTGAATTGCTTTGTATATCGCGCGCACACTTTCAAGTGAGCTTGCCAAACGAATTCCCACTCTGGTCTGGAAATGACATTCCGTGAGACTGAATCGAATACATTGACAGTAATTGGATTGTGCAGTCCGGGAATAGGGATTGCAGCCTGGCGCAGCAAGCTTATCTTTTTATTGTGTGATTGAAAAACAAAACAGGTGACTGCCCTGCTGGGCCAAGCCAAGGGAACGGTTCAAATAGCAGGGAGATATTAGCAATTTCTAATTACAGGCACAAACACTGGTGGAGTTGTAGAGAAACACCCAGCAGGGGAAGGGAGGTGTTAGATGCGGAGTTAATCTCTGTTGATTCACACATATTTCAAGCGCTTAAACACCATACTGATCTTTATTTTATCACCATTTCATTGACCCTGGGGACCACATGCAGCTAATGTCACTAATCTATCCACATCAGCTTCTATTAATTACTAAGTCTCTCCTGGAGAGATCAATGCTTCTTCCACTCTGACCCATTGGTCAGTCGGACTGACTCGGACACTCCATAGCTACAAAGTGAAAACTGTAGCAATATATCACTGCAAACGCGGTCAATAAAGATCGGTATTGGAAGAGATGTTACCCTCTCTCTCCTGCCATCTACAGCACACACACACGGCAAACCTCCGTGCACTAGGATTATAACTTTAAAAAATGCTGGACGAGGAAGTATGCAGTAATCAAGCCACACTTGCTGATGCTGTTTGGTGTAAGAGTGTGTCGATCAGGGCTGTACCTGTCCCAGTATCTGTGCAGTAAGAAGTCTCACAGCACCAGGTTAAATTCCAACCAGTTTATTTGATAGTAATCCCACAAGCTTTTGGAAACGCTGTTCCTTCGTCACGTGTGTGGAAGGTTCTGATCAGAGCAGGGCAACTAAAGATACACACAGTTTACTGATTAAAATGCAAGTCTTTACAGCTAACCTGCTATTCAAGTCTTAAAGGTGCAGACGATGTGAGTGGAGAGAGCATTGTGAGTGGCAGAGGTTAAAGAGTATTGTCTCCAGACAGGACAGTAAGTGAGATGTTGCAAGTTCAGGCAAGTCGTGGGGGTTACAGATAGTGTGACATGAACCCAAGATCCACACACCTGACGAAGGGACACCATTTCCAAAAGCTTGTGGGTTTACTATCAAATAAACCGGTTGGACTTTAATCTGATACTGTGAGACTTCTTACTGTGTTTACCCCAGTCCAACGCCAACATCTCCATATCATTGCCTGTGTGCCGTGACAGTGCTGGTGAGTTCATCAGGATACAGCTTGCATTTCAGAAAAATGTCAGTGTGTCAACCACACTGAGCTGGCTGAGCGATGGAATAAGTTGGTACAGGAAAACAAATCTTTCTTCTTTGCTACAGCAGAGAGAGGCACATGAAAGTAGAGATTAAAAAGGAGATTCAAACTTCACCCAGAACTCCCTAATCACCACGAGAATAAAAGGACATGAGAATTCATTAAACAGCGAGAGTGACAGAGAATTCATTAAACAGTGAGAGTGACAGAGAATTCATTAAACAGTGAGAGTGACAGAGAAATCATTAAACAGCGAAAGTGACAGAGAAATCATTAAACAGCGAGAGTGACGGAGAATTCATTAAACAGCGAGAGTGACGGAGAATTCATTAAACAGCGAGAGTGACGGAGAATTCATTAAACAGCGAGAGTGACAGAGAATTCATTAAACAGTGAGAGTGACAGAGAATTCATTAAACAGCGAGAGTGACAGAGAATTCATTAAACAGCGAGAGTGACAGAGAATTCTTTAAACAGCAAGAGTGACAGAGAATTCATTAAACAGGGGGAGTGATGGAGAATTCATTAAACAGCAAGAGTGATGGAGAATTCATTAAACAGGGAGAGTGACGGAGAATTCATTAAACAGGGAGAGTGACGGAGAATTCATTAAACAGGCCTACATTATAAATGCCTTTTCCAAGTTTTCACATTATCACAGATGGGAGATTTCTGTTAGAGTGTCTGAGCTGAGGTTATCTCTGGTTTTCATATCTTGCCGCCTGCAGCAGCCTCCACCCCGAGCCTCCACCGGGGAGCTCCGCTCCTGGATGGGAACACCGAGAGAATTGGCGATGTCCAGGTGACAGCCAAGGGCACAGTATTGGGAGATGTGCAGCAGCAGTCTGTACAGGAAATGCCTCTGTGCATTGACAAAGGGCACACAGAGCATTTCCATCAGGCTCCACCCCAGAGGAGGATTTTGGGAGCTGAAGTAGATGTGGAGTTCCGCCTGTACAGATTCTGCTCAGACAGGATTCACCGTACACCTGCCTTTGCCTAATGTCCATCAGACAGAGTGTGTGCTCACCAATTGTGTGACACCGATTCCATTCGACTACCAAATCTCATTGAGGGCTGAGGCTCTGTGCTGGTGGATGGTGTGGGTGAAAACTCTCCTTCGAAAGATTTACAAACTCATCAGAGTGTTGTCAGGGCTGGAGTCTGTGCTGGTTCTTGGCTGCTCTGTGCAGGTGTCTTGGTTGATGTCTGGGTTGGTGTCTATTCTGAAATCTAAGCTGGTGTCTGTGTTGGTGTCTGGGTTGGTTTCTGTGCTGGTGTCTGGGTCGGTGTCTGGGCTGGTGTCTGTGCTGGTGTCTGGGCTGATGTCTGGGTTGGTGTCTGGGCTGGTGTCTGGGTTGGTGTCTGGGCTGGTGTCTGAGTTGGTGTCTGGGTTGGTGTCTGGACTGGTGTCTGGGTTGGTGTCTGGGCTCGTGTCTGGGCTGGTGTCTGGGCTGATGTCTGGGTTGGTGTCTGGACTGGTGTCTGGGCTGGTGTCTAGATTGGGGTCTGGTGGATTTTCTGGATTGCTTTCCTGGTATTCCTGCAAGTGATGGGAGATGGCATTGGTGCATGGCAGGGGAATGCAAATATATACAGAACTCACAGGAGGTTGGCAAGGGGCATCATGGCACTGTGGGTCCTCACTGTTTTTTGCACCCACCTTGTCTTTGGTACGGGGCGATCACCCCCCACCCCTTCCCAGGCCTCAAAAGGCAAGGGGAATTTTAACTCTGCCATTCCCCCACCTGTCTGTGCTGTTTCATCTCAAACATCATAAGAACATAAGAACATAAGAAATAGGAGCAGGAGTAGGCCATCTAGCCCCTCGAGCCTGCCCCGCCATTCAATAAGATCATGGCTGATCTGTCGTGGCTCAGTTCCACATTCCTGCCCTCTCCCCATAACCCTTAATCCCCTCTCTTATCAAAAACCCATCAGTCCGTGTCTTAAAAATATTTAGCGAGGCAGCCTCCACCACTTCAACGGGCAGAGAATTCCAGAGATTCGCCACCCTTTGAGTGAAGAAGTTCCTCCTCAACTCCGTTCTAAACCGCCCCCCCTTTATCCTGAGGCTGTGCCCCCTAGTCCTACTGTCCTTTCTGAGCGGGAAGAGTCTCTCCACCTCTATCCTATCCAACCCATTCATCATCTTATACGTCTCAATGAGATCTCCCCTCATTCTTCTAAACTCTAACGAGTACAAGCCTAGTTTATTCAGCCTCTCCTCATAGTTCAACCCCCTCAACTCCGGAATCAGCCTAGTAAACCTCCTCTACACTCCGTCCAAGGCCAAAATATCCCTGCGTAAGTGCGGCGACCAAAACAGCACACAGTACTCCAGCTGCGGCCTCACCAATGCCCTATACAGCTGCAGCAAGACCTCCCTACTTTTATATTCAATCCCCCTCGCTATGAAGGCCAGCATCCCATTTGCCTTCCTGACCACCTGCTGCACCTGCAGGCTGGGTTTTTGCGACTCATGCACAAGGACCCCGAGGTCCCTCTGCACCGTCGCCTGCTGCAGTTTTTCGCCACATAGGTAATAGTCCTTCCTACCATTATTCCTACCAAAGTGGACAACTTCACATTTGCCAACATTAAATTCCATTTGCCAGTTCCTGGCCCATTCGCCCAGCCTATCTAGATCCTTCTGCAGACTCTCCACACCCTCCGCGCAATTTGCCGTTCCACCAATCTTGGTGTCATCAGCAAATTTCGACACCATACACTCAGTTCCCTCCTCCAGATCATCTATATAAATGGTAAATAGCTGAGGCCCCAGCACAGACCCCTGGGGCACTCCACTAGTCACCAACCGCCAATCCGAATAGCACCCATTGACCCCCACTCTCTGCCTCCTATTTGACAGCCAATCCTCTATCCACGCTAACACCCTACCCCCAACTCCATGTCCGCTGACCTTCTGCAATAACCTCTTGTGAGGCACCTTGTCAAACGCCTTCTGAACCTACAGCAGAGCTGGTGGGGAGAGTGTAAACAGGCTGTGTGCAGGGTCAGGTGAGCAGGATGGTTGGCATGTGTGTTTGGGAGTTGGGAGCAGGAGATGTGATGAGGAGAGAAGCTGCAGGGGTGATGAGGAATGGCGTCAGAGAGAGAGGGATGGTGTGGGAGAGCGAGGGATGGTGTGGGAGAGCAAGGGATAGTGTGAGAGAGCAATGGATGGTGGGAGAGAGCGATGGATGGTGGGAGAGAGTGGGAGAGAGCGAGGGATAGTGTGAAAGGGTGAGAGACAATGGGGAGAGCGAGGGATGGTGTGGGAGAGCGAGGGATGGTATGCAAGAGTGAGGGATGGTGTGGGAGAGATTGAGGGATGGTGTGCGAGCACGAGGGATGGTGTGGGAGAGAGTGAGGGATGTCTGGGAGAGCGAGGGATGGTGTGCAAGAGCGAGGGATGGTGGAGGAGAGAGAGATATGGTGTGAGTGAGCAAAAGATGGTGTGGGAGAATGAGGGATGATGTGGGAGAGTGAAGGATGGTGTAGGAAAGAGAGGGATGGTGTAGGAAAGTGAGGGATGGTGTGGGGGTGTGAGGGATGGTGTAAGAGAGTGAAGGATGGTGTGGGAAAGCAAGGGATGGGGGAGAAAGAGAGAGGTGGTATGGGAGAGCAAGGGATGATGTGGGAGAGAGAGGGATGATGTGGGAGAGCGAGGGAAGGTGTGGGAGAGAGAGGGATGGTGTGGGAGAGAGAGGGATGGTGTGGGAGAGAGAGGGATGGTGTGGGAGAGAGAGGGATGGTGTGGGAGAGAGAGGGAAGGTGTGGGAGAGAGAGGGATGGTGTGGGAGAGAGAGGGATGGTGTGGGAGAGAGAGGGATGGTGTGGGAGAGAGGGAAGGTGTGGGAGAGAGAGGGATGGTGTGGGAGAGAGAGGGATGGTGTGGGAGAGAGGGATGGTGTGGGAGAGAGAGGGATGGTGTGGGAGAGAGAGGGATGGTGTGGGAGAGAGAGGGATGGTGTGGGAGAGAGAAGGATGGTGTGGGGGTGTTGCCAATGGGATACACTCCACCCAGGTGACAACCCAAAAAAATCAAAAAATTCTACCCAATGTACAGAACAGCAAAAAGTGACTAAAAGAATAATAAGGAGGGAGGAATTGGAGAATGAGAGAAAACTAGTCTGAAATATAAAAACAGATAGAACATAGAACACTACAGCACAAACAGGCCCTTCGGCCCACAATTTGCGCTGATCATATCAATACCTACCAATCCATAGACCTATCTATAACCCCCAATCCCATTAAATCCCATATACTCATCCAGAAGTCTTTTAAAAGACCCCAGCGAGTTCACCTCCACCACCACTGACGGCAGCCGATTCCATTCACTCACCACCCTCTGAGTGAAAAACTTACCCCTAACATCACTTCTGTACTTGCCTCCCCGCACCTTAAATCTGTGTCCTCTCGTAGCGACCATTTCAACCCGGGGAAATAGCCTCCGAGAATCCACCCTATCTATTCCTCTCATCATTTTATAAACCTCTATCAGGTCGCCTCTCAACCTTCGTCTCTCCAGGGAGAAGAGACCCAGCCCCCTCAACCTATCTTCATAAGGCATGCCTCCCAGTCCAGGCAACATCCTTGTAAATCTCCTCTGTACCCTTTCAATAGCTTCCACGTCCTTCCTGTAATGAGGCGACCAGAACTGCGCACAGTACTCCAAGTGGGACCTGACAAGGGTCTTATAAAGTTGCAGCATTACCTCCTGACTCCTAAACTCAATCCCTCAATTAATGAAGGCCAGTACACCATACACCTTCTTGACCACATCCTCCACCTACGAGGCCGATTTAAGAGTCCTGTGGACCCGGACCCCAAGATCCTTCTGCTCTTCAACACTACTAAGACTCCTGCCCTTGATAGTGTACTCGTTCATCCCATTGGTCCTGCCAAAATGGACCACTACACATTTATCCATGTTGAAGTCCATCTGCCACTTCTCCGCCCAGTCTTGCATCCTATTTATGTCCTGCTGCAACTTCTGACATCCTTCCAGACCATCCACAACACCACCGACCTTCGTGTCATCGGCAAACTTACTAACCTATCCCTGCACTTCCTCATCTAGGTCATTTATGAAAATGACAAACAGCAAGGGTCCTAGAACAGATCCCTGGGGCACTCCACTGGTGACCGACCTCCATGCAGAAAAAGACCTATCCACAACCACTCTCTGCCTTCTGCAGGCAAGCCAGTTCTGGATCCACAAGGCCAAAGCCCCTTGGATCCCATGCCCCCTCACCTTCTCAAGAAGTCTTGCATGGGGGACCTTATCAAACGCCTTGCTGAAGTCCATGTACACCACGTCCACTGCACTTCCTTCGTCAATGTGTTCAGTCACATTTTCAAAGAACTCAACTAGGCTCGTAAGGCACGACCTGCCCTTGACAAAACCATGCTGACTATTTCTGATCATGCTAAACCTCTCCAAATGCTCATAAATCCTGTCCCTCAGAAGCCTCTCCATCAGCTTACCAACCACTGAGGTCAGACTCGCCGGTCAGTAATTTCCTGGGCTATCCCTGTTCCCTTTCTTGAAAATAGGAACCACATCCGCAATCCTCCAATCCTCTCCCGTCTCCATTGACGATGCAAAGATCATCGCCAGGGGCTCTGCAATCACTTCCCTCACCTCCCACAGTAACCTGGGGTACATCCCATCTGGTCCCGGCGACTTATCTACCTTGATAGAATTCAAAGGTTCTAACACATCTTCTTCCTTAATATCCATATACTCAATCTTTTCCATCTGCTGCAAACCTGTAGCAAAATCCCCCAGATCAGTTTCCACCGTGAACACTGAGGCAAAGTACTCACTAAACACCTCTGCCATTTCTTCCGGTTCCACACAGACTTTTCCCCCTTTACCTTTTATAGGTCCTATCCCTTCTCTTCTCATCCTTTTACTTTTCACATATTTATAGAAGGCCTTGGGATTCTCCTTAATCTTACCCACCAAGGCCTTCTCATGACCCCTTCTGGCTCTCCTAATTTCCCTTTTCAGCTCCTTTCTACAATCCTTATACTCCTCTAGATCCTTAACATCTCCTAACTCCCTGAACCTTTTATACACCTTCCTTTTCCTCCTGACTGGGTTCACCACAGCCTTCGTGCACCACGGTTCCCACGACCTACCAAAACCTCCTTGTCTCATCAGAACGTTGTCGTGCAGAGCTCCAGACAAACATTCCTTGAATATCCGCCACCTTCCTTTTGTACTTTTCCCCAAGAACGCCTCCTTCCAGTTTATTTGTCCAATTAACTTCCTGACGTCTTCGTATTTCCCCTTACTCCAGACAAACACCTTCCTAGCCTGCCTGATCCTATCTCGTTCCAATGCAATTGTGAAAGAGATAGAATTATGATCACCATTCCCAAGATGCTCTCCTACCGAGAGATCCGTCACCTGCCCTGGTTCATTCGCCAGTACCAGGTCAAGTACAGCCTCTCCCCTCGTAGGCTTATCCACATACTGTGTCAGGAAACCTTCCTGACACACTTAACAAACTCCTCCCCATCCAAACCCCTTACCCTTGGGATATTCCAATCGATGTTTGGGAAATTGAAACTGAAGATGGTAACAGTTCCAGCAAGTATTTAAAAAGGAAAGGAGCAAGTCAAGGAAATTTATCAAGTTCAAATCCTGTTCCCTGGATTAATGGTGACTCCAGGTGCTGTTGTGTCCAGCAGTCACACAGGGACAGTATCACATGTACATCACTGCCTACTGTCACTCCCAGAGCAGACATCACCACAACACGCAAGAATCAACTGTTTATACTCTTTTGTGGAACCAATGAACAAATAGAAAGTTATTAACTAATTGAAATCCCCATGAAAGGATAACTAATAATAAACACAAACCTTTAAAGGGAACTTAACAAATCAAACTGAAGTAATATTCTTGAAGCTGATGGTGCAGTCAGGGCCACAGAAAACCTCAAACATACCGCTGGGAATCGTGTACCCTCTTCCCATGGGAACCTGGGAGCAGATGTAACCCCGGGAGAAAGGGATTGCTTTTCCTGCTCCTTTGAGTACACTGATAATAATCCCTTTGATAAACTCTTTGTGTAGATCAACAAACAGTAACAAATGATCGGTAAAACAATATAATCAAGAGGGGGAGGGGACGGGGGGTGGGCGGGCGGTGTCGGGGAAGAGAGCCCCTGTTGGAGAAAATGTAAATACAATTAAATGTCAAGAAAAACTAAAGTCTGATCAAAATGTTGTCTCCGGGGACGATAATGCCACACCACCCGCACTGCCCCCGCGGTCTCACACACAGCAACAGAACCAGGGGCAGACAGCCCCACTCCCTCTTTATATGTGCTCAAGATACTGAATCAGTACCCTGTACTATATATCCTTAAGCTTATGAATACATTTAATACAGATACAACCGTCAGCTCCTTGAGAAAGGGCAGCTTTACGGTATTCCATTATCTGTTCAATAAATGAGAGCTCTTAGATGCCAATCTGACCGCAAACATCACAATTTCCTAATATAGCAGCAGCTAAAAACAGCGTGCAGCTGCTGTGTTCATGGCCAAACCTCCTTCATCATCTTCTGACCAAAATCCTGTTAATTAAACCATCAACTGATGTGTAAATAGATCCTCAGTCTCGCATCCACGTATGCACCGAGTATTCTCACCCACAGTGAAACCGTGCACCAGGCTGGTCACAGATCCAGGGGGTTATAACCAGCTGGAAAGCTGGAATAGGCTTGGCACTCGTTTCTCTGGGAATGAGAAGGCTCAGTGATGATCTGGTAGAGTTTGTTCAAGTGCTGGATTCCCAAAAGCTGAAGACAAGGACTTGCTAAAATTGCAAAGCAGCAATGCCATGCTTCCACAACCTCCCTACCCCATCCCCCACCCCTGCCTCTGCATCCCCCCCCCCACCCCCTCCACCCCCCCAACTTTCTTTAATGTGTAAAGATGAGATTCGAAGGCCAGGTGCAGACGAGGTGATGACAGAACCTTGTGTTTGGATGGATCACGCGTGCTGAGTGTGTGGTTCTGATGGTTAGTTGTGCTGCAGCTTTCTTCAGGCTGGTGTCCACAATGTGGGTGACCCAGAATGTTCCATCAGTGTGCTCGGTGGATGCATTGTGTGGGCCTCTGGAGAAGTCTGCATGCCCATTGGTGTAGGCGGTCTATCTGTAGACTGGATGACTGGAGTGCTTTGATATGTGTTGGTGCTGGTTCCAATACCTGTAGGAGATGATGGGAGTTGCGTGCATAGAGGGTACCATCTGAGGCCACCATGTTTGGTTATGGGCATGGCTGGGTACACTGCCAACTTGTCATGGTCACACGCGGTCTAAATCCTGACCGTTTGACCAGCTGATAAAGGGCTGAGTCTGTGGGAATCTCGATCAGAATGAGTTTTGTTTCTCACTCGGTGTTGTATGAGGGAATCATTCACTTTGGTTTCAGGTTTGGGCTGCGACAGAGCCTTCCTGTTAGGAAGTGTGGGCCCAGTGCGCCTGGAAAAGAGTGGCTGTGCTGACGGGAACGGATCCTGTCCTGGAGGATTGTCCAGGCTGAGGAGTGAGGCAGAATCATCCGTGTGGTCCTGGGCACATTTCTCTAGAAGGTGTTTGGCCGAGTGAACTGCCCATTCCCCCACACCGTTATCCTGTGGATACAGGGGGCAGCTCCTGATAGGCTCAAAGTCCCGTGTCAGTGCAAAGTTTCTCAATTCAGTGAAGATGAATTGTCGAGTGTTATCTGGCAATATTCCTGCATGAATAGATTTATTAGAGGGGCAGAACAGTGGAGTAGCAAACCAAGCATGTGTAAACACCTCTTGTTTTCTATTTATAATGGGCAAAATAGTTTCCTCATTGCAACTGGGGAACGCATCAAGTCCCACTTCACATGTATCAAATACAGAAACTGTTGGAAAAACTCAGCAGGTCTGGCAGCAATGGTAGAGAGAGAAATAGCTTTACGAAACGCTTTAAGTCTGATATTACTCTTCCTTTAAACTTCAGAACTGACTTAAACTTCAGAACTAACCATATTGAACTCCATACGTTAACTCTGTTTCTCTCTCCACTAGTGCTGCCAGACCAGCTGAGTTTTTCCAGCAAGTTTCTGTCTTTATTTCAGATTTCCAGCATCTGCAAAATTTTGCTTTTGCAAGAAGAGTGAAAATGGTTAATGGATTTTATATCAGTTGTAAATGTGGTTAGACCGCACTTGGAATAAGTTAGAGGACTGCATTTACTTCTGGGCACTGCACGTTAGGAAGGGTCTGTTGGCTTTGGAGAGCATCACAGTGCACTTTATGTCACTCAGATTAGAGGGGCAATTAGGGGTGGGCAATAAATACCAGTTACACCCACACCCTGTACTGTTTCTAGATTTTTTTGCAGTTAATTTGAAATGACTGAATTTGAATTTGAATACAGGGGACATAGCTTTAAATTAAGGGGTGGTAATTATAGGACAGATGTCAGAGGTAGGTTCTTTACTCAGAGGGTAGTAAGGGCATGGAATGCCCTGCCTGCAGCAGTTATGGACTCACCAACTTTAAGGGCATTCAAATGGTCAGTGGATAGGCATATGGATAACATTGGAATAGTTTAGGTTAGAGGGTCATTAGATTGGTTCCACTGGTCGGCGCAACATCGAGGGCCGAAGGGCCTGTACTGCGCTGGAATGTTCTATGTTCTATGTAGGGACATCTTGTTGAAGTTGTACAAGACATTGATAAGGCCACACTTGGAATACTGTGTACAGCTCTGGTCATCCTATTATAGAAAGAATATTATTAAACTAGAAAGAGCGCAGAAAAGATTTACTGGGATGCTACCGGGACTTGATTGTTTAAGTTATAAGGAGAGGCTGGATAGAACATAGAACATAGAACACTACAGCACAAACAGGCCCTTCGGCCCACGAGTTGCGCCAATCACCTCAACACCTATCTATAACTCCCAATCCCATAAAACCCCATATACTCATCCAGAAGTCTTTTAAAAGACCCCAGCGAGTTCGCCTCCACCACCACTGACGGCAGCCGATTCCACTCACTCACCACCCTCTGAGTGAAAAACTTACCCCTAACATCACTTCTGTACTTTCCTCCCCGCACCTTAAATCTGTGTCCTGGGACACAGATAGACTGGGACTTTTTTCTCTGGAGCGTAGGAGAACAAAAGAATATAAGAACATAAGAACATAAGAAATAAGAGCAGGAGTAGGCCATCTAGCCCTTCGAGCCTGCCCCGCCATTCAATAAGATCATGGCTGATCTGTCGCTGCTCAGTTCCACTTTCCCGCTTTCTCCCCATAACCCTTAATCCCCTCTCTTATCAAAAACCCATCAACCCGCATCTTAAAAATATTTAGTGAGGCAGCCTCCACCACTTCAACGGGCAGAGAATTCCAGAGGTTCACCACCCTTTGAGTGAAGAAGTTCCTCCTCAACTCCGTTCTAAACCGCCCCCCTTTTATCTTGAGGATGTGCCCCCTAGTCCTACTGTCTTTTTTGAGCGGGAAGAGTCTCTCCACCTCTATCCTATCCATCCCATTCATCATCTTATACGTCTCAATGAGATCTCCCCTCATTCTTCTAAACTCTAACGAGTACAAGCCTAGTTTATTCAGCCTTTCCTCATAACTCAACCCCCTCAACTCCGGTATCAGCCTAGTAAACCTCCTCTGCACTCCCTCCAAGGCCAAAATATCTTTGCGCAGGTGCGGCGCCCAAAACTGCACACAGTACTCCAGCTGCGGCCTCACCAGTGCCCTATACAGCTGCAGCAAGACCTCCCTACTTTTATATTCAATCCCCCTCGCCATGAAGGCCAGCATCCCATTCGCCACTGAGGGATGATCTTATAGAGGGTTATAAAATAAAGAGGGGCACAGATCAGCTCGATAGCTAATATCCTTTCCCAAAGGGGAGTCTAAACTACAGGGCACAGGTTTAACGTGAGAGGGGAGAGATACAAAAGGGTTCAGACAGACAATTTTTTCACACAGAGGATGGTGAGTGTCTAGAACAGGCTGCCAGAGGTAGTAGTAGAAACGGGTACAATTTTGTCTTTTAAAAAGCATTTAGGCAGTTACATGGGCAAGATGGGTGTAAAGGGATATGGGCTAAATGCGGACAATTGGGACTAGCTTAGGAGTTTAAAAAAAAAGGACAGTATAGGCAAGTTGGGCTGAAGGGCCTGTTTCCATTCTGTAAACCTCTCTGACTCTATGACTGGAGAATGGAACTTTGGTTTTGGGTTTTTCTGGGTTTTTTTTCTGGATTCACTATTAAAACAATAAAGAAGGATAAAACCTTCCTATTACCATTCCAGTCACGGTGGCACAGTGATTAGCATTGCTGCCTCACAGCACCAGGACCTGGGTTCAATTCCAGCCTTGGGTCACTGTCGGTGCAGAGTCTGAACTTTTTCTCCCTGTCTGTGTGGGTTTCCTCTCACACTCCAAAGGTGAGCAGGTTAGATGGCTTGGCCATGCTAAATTACCCCATAATGTCAGGGGGTTTAGCAGGGTAAATATGTGGGCAAGGGGCTGGATGGGATTGTTTTTGGTGCACACTTAATGGGCTGAATGGCCTTCTTCTGCACTATAGGATTCTATGATTCTCCAAGACAAGGGAAGGTTCAGTTTGTACGTACCAGTGCATATTAGGAGCACCGTGTGTTCTCTCTTTTGATGACTTTAACAGAAGTACCTTTGAATAAAAGAAAAAGGATGAAAAATACTTATTTAAAAATACTTGGGTTTCCTGTCTGTCACATATTAAATTTGTGAGACTATAACATTTTTACTTCTCCCAATAAAATCATCTTTCAAACAAATGGGTGCAGGGATGATGGGCCGATTGGTCTCCTTCTAGACCAGAACAATCCTGTGATTCTGTGATAACTTTAGAAAAGGGTTAAATCATGAGGACAGGTTCACCTTGTTTTCCATCAAGTATAGAAGATTAAGAGAGCGATCTTATCAAAAAGATTCTAAGTGCTGAATGAACATAAAAATAAGAGAGGTTCAGACCTTTTTTTTGGCAAGAGAAAAATTCACTTAACGCACTTTGAGAGAAAAAGAAGTAAGGTGTGATTCTTGCCAGTAGGGGGAGTGGATGGAGTTTCTTCACACAGGAAGCTGGCTGCTGACTGCTAAAAGGCACTATTGCACATGCACCCGATCTCCCAGTGAAATAGTACATTGTGCATTGGGAGATTCTTAATCCCCCACTCCCCCAGTTATCATGCCCCCCCTCTCGCCCCCAATCGCACCTGCTCCCCGATTCCTCGACCACCCTCTGGCCAAACACCAGCCATATTCAACCCCTGGTCAATTGCCACTCCCATTCACCACCACCCAGCTTGTCATCACCCATGTTCATCATTCCCCCCTCTGTTTCCCCCTCTGCTGGTCGATTGCTACCCTGGTGTTCCCCAATTTCAGAGGCAGATTCCACATGCGCTGCCTCTCCTTCAGACTCTGCCTCTTCCCTTTGGTCACCCCATCCCTTGGCACTGCCCAGTGCCCATTGGGCTGTGCCAGATTGCCTGATGGACACTACCAGTGTGCCAGGCTGGCACTGCTTATGTGTCACAAGAAAAGAACAAATGTGTGGAGCTTAATAACATTTTCCTATTCCTGGAATTCTCATGCTCCAAAGTCATTCTCTTGGGTTCCATTAATATTCTGCCCTCTGCCCCCAACCACACAGGGGGCCTCAATGGTCTCAGGTCCCACTGGCAAGTCCATCACATCTGGTCCCCATTGCCGAGACCATACAGAATTCTTGCTGGTGAGGAACTACATCAGTGAGGCTGTTAACATTATGAAGCCCAAACGATTACTTCCCAGGCTCATTAAATAATACTTAACTAAGGATTTAAATATTGAAATCAGCCTGGCGCTGCCAATTTAGTGTCAACATCATCGTGAAAAACTGGGACCAACCCAAATTTCCGCTTCTCTTGTGATCTTACTGGCTCGATTGGTTAGGGTGACGAGGGTTAATACAATTTGGGTGTTGAAGAAGATTAAAGGAGTTGACCGGATAGTTAAAGAGAAAATATTTTTCCTGGTGTGAGGGGAAAGGCAGGACCAGAAATGTATTGAACTTAGAGTTCGGCCAATCAGCAGGGACACCAGGATGCACTTTTTCCTCAAATGACAGTGAAAATCTGGAACTCTGTTCGTCAAAAGCGCTTGGATGCTGGGGAGGAGGTTACTGAAGCTTTCAATGCAGGGATTGATAGACTTTGGAACCAAGTTTCAAGGAGTTCAGATGCAAGTCAGCCATGGTGTGATGGGTGGCACAGTGGCACAATTGTTAGCTGCTGCCTCACAGTGCCAGGGACCTGGGTTCGATTCCCAGCTTGGGTCATCGTCTGTGCGGAGTTTGCACATTCTCCCTGTGTCTGCATGGGTTTCCTCCAGGTGCTCCCATTTCCTCCCACAGTCTGAAAGACATGCTGGTTAGACAGATTGGCCATGCTAAATTGTCCCTTAATTTCTAGAGATGTGTAGGTTAGTTAAATGCACAGGCTTACAAAAATAGGCAGGTGGGATGCTCTTTTGGAGACTCAGTGCAGATCCGATGGGCTGAATGGCCTCATTCTGCACTGTTGGGATTCTACGGTTCTATGGAATAATGGAACTAACTTACGGGGTTGAACTTCATTCTCCATTCCAATGTTCACTTACCTTACTTTTCAAGTCTAGTTCTGTAGCGCATTCTTCCCTTTTCATTTCATTCTCTGAGGAGCAATCTCAGATTTCGTTCTTTTTGAAACCTATAATACGACGTTTCCAGTCTTCCTGTGAACATCCTTTCAAAAGAATCAAGGGTGTTAGCCGCGAATTGTTGTATAAATTGTTTCTAGTTTTTGATAAGCGTGGAATATTTTGTCGCACTTGTGAAGTGGTGACACTGCTGTGCAAGGAAAGAGGAGACAGCTTGCAGGGTACAGAGGAACTGTCATTACAGTCAATTGGAATGACATTCTTCCTTGTATAATGAGAGAGCAGAATATTAATGGAACCCAAGAGAATGACTTTGGGGCATGAGAATTCCAGGAACAGGAAAATGTTATTAAGCTCCACACATTTGTTCTTTTCTTGTGACACATAAAACACACTTGATGAGAATCTATCACAGGAGAAGAACAATCTGAACAACCTTAGCTGAATCTGTTATTTTTTGTTCGGCCCGGTACGCAATAGGAATAAAAGAAATGGCAAGCAGGGTTTAGGTGCAAACTTCCATAACAAGTTTTCACTGAACCACTTTCAGGATGCGGGCATCAATGGCAAGGGTGGCATGGATTGCCCATCCCTAGTTGCCCTGAGAACGTGATGGTGGGCCATCTTCTCCTCGGATGGTGGGCATCAGGTTTGGTACAACAGAATGGTCATTTCAGAGGTTGGTCAAGAATCAACCACTTTGGCGTGGGGTTGTAGTCACATGTAGACCAGACAGGGGAGGGGGAACGGCAGGTTTCCTTCCTTAAAGGATATCAGGAGTAAAGCACTGGTTTGGTCGTATCAGTCATAATGAGTACAATTCAGAACACAGTGTGCTGTTAACCTCATCTTAGGAACTGGGAATTGGAGCTACAAGGGGAGTCCAAGGTGCTGGGGGCAATTACACAGGAAAGTCTCAGAGAGGCCAAACTAGTCATTTCCAGATTCTAAGGAGTATACGAAAGCCGAACTCCAGTAAATTGCCTGGTCTGATCTTTCTCCTTGGGGGCATAGGGGTGGGAGGTGCAGGGGGAGGTGAAAAGGCTCACGGGCTCCCAGCCATCCCCCTCACCCGCCTCCCCCCACCCTCAGATGGCAGCTCTCATTGGTGGGCTGGACTTTTCCGACCTTACCCGCAGCTGGAATCCTAAGATCCCGGGTGAATGGAATTCTGGATGAGCGCCTAACTCTCAGCTCCCCGCCAGCAGCAGTGGTGGGACGTGCGAGATTGGAGAATTCAGCTAGTTTGTAATAGATTGACACCTGGAGGATTATCTGTAGCAATGTGCAATCTCAGAAGCAAAAACCTGAATTCATATGGCGCCTTATATAGCAAAATGTCCCAAAGTGCTTCACAGGCACACTATCAGACAGAGGATTATAGGCAATAGGAGCAGGAACAGGGCTATTCCACCCCGCTGACCTGACCATCGTTCATTTAGAACATAACTGGTCTTCCACATCGATGCCATTTTCCTAGACTATTCCTTGGTTTCTTTTCTGCCTCGATATCTATCAATCTCTGTTTTCAATATGCTCAATCACTGAACCACCAACTCTCAGGGGTAGAGAATTACCACTCTGAATGAAGAAATTCCTCCTCGTCTCAAGCCTCAATGGCCTCCTCTCACTGTGAGACCCTACAGCCAGCGGGCAGCATTCTTCATGCATCTACCCTGTCGGGCCGTGTAACTTTTCAATGTCTCAATGAGATCACCTCTCATTTTTCTAAACCCTAGAGAATACAAGCCCTATCTGTTAAATCTCTCTTCAGCGGATATATCTCTGCCATCTCAGTTTGTTGAACCTTTGTTTCACTCTCTCTGTGACTAATATATTCTTCCTCAGGTAAAGAGAACAAAGCTGGAAACAATACTCCAGGTGTGGTCTCATCAAGGCTCTATGCAACTGTAATAGGACACCTTAACTCTTGGACTCGAATCCTCTCACACTAATGGGCATCATACCATTTGCCTTCCCTGCATATGAAGTTTCAGTGATTCATGAACAAGGACACCCAGCTCTCTGTGGACATCAATGTTTCCCTCCCAACCTCACACCTTTCAAAAAAGAACTTTGCATTTCTGTTTTTCCTACCAAAGTGAATAACTTCCCTCTTTGCACATTATGTTCCGTCTGCTATTGGGTCGGTTATGCTCAGTTGGTGGACTTCACACCTTCTCAACCTTTCCCCTCGCCTGAGGTGTGGTGATCTTCAAGTTAAATAACCACAAGTCAGCTCTGTCCCTCCAACCTATGATCATCTGGGACTAAGGTGCCTTTACCTTTTATCCATGTCCTTATTCATTCAGTCTGTCTAAACCCCGCTGAAGCCTCTTTGAAATCCTCCTTGCAACTCACATTCCCAGAATCAGACAAAGCTTGAGTTGGAAAGGAGTTATCAGGACAAAGGACTGAAAGCTTGCTCAAATAAAAGAGAAGGGAGAAAGAAAGGTAAGTTAGGGATAGCTTTGGAAGAAGTTCTGAAGCTTTAGTAACAAGGCAGCTGGAGGCACGGCCAACAACGACAGAGTGATTCAAATCGTAGATGGAAAAGAAACCAGAATTGGAACAGCACAAAAATCATAGAGGCTTGTGGGGCCAGAGGAGGTTACAGAGACGGGAAGAGATGTATCAAACATGCATAAGCTGAAAAGTTAAGGTGTTGCAGGTTAATGTACGTCAGCAAGCACATTGGGTGGTAGGTGAACAGGGTACGGTGTGAGCTAGATGCAGGCAATAAAGTCTGGATGGTGTCAAGACCATAGTGAGTCAATGCTTTTCTCTCAGCCTATTATCTGGGCAGTGTTACTGATTGATTTTTATTCATTCCTGGGATGTGGGTATTGCAGGCAAGACTAGCATTTTTGTATATCACCAATCTGGTTCACAAATGTCCTTTAGGGAAGGAAATCTTCTGTCCTTACTTGGTTTGGCCAACATGTGACTCCAGAGCCACAGCAATGTGGTTGACTCTCAACTGTCCTCCAAGGGCAACGAGGGATGGGCAATAAATGCTGGCCAGCCAGCGATGCCCATGTCCCACAAACGAATAAAAGAAAGGTTTGGTGTGTGGAATCACAGAGGATATGGGGCACAGAAACAGGGTACAGCCACCCAGCTGGAACCGACATGCCATGCAAGCTTTAGATTCCTCATCTAAATCTTTATCCCTTTATCCCTCGTAATCTCATCCAGCTTCCCCCTAAATGCATCCATGCTATTTACACCTGCCACTCTACAGTCCCACCACTTCTTGGATAAAGATATTTCTTCTTCATTTGGATATAAATGAGTTGTTTGTATGAACATTTCGCAGTGCGGTTAACAATCAACCACATTGCTGTGGGACGGGAGTCACATGTCAGTCTGGTCATGTAAGGGATGACAGGTTTACTTCCCTGATGAAAATTACTGAACCACTTGGATTTAACTTTGAATCATACAGCATTGGAGGCCAATCTACCCATCTTGCTTGTGCCAGCTCTTTGAAAGAGTGAACCAATTAGTCTGACTCCCCTGTTCTTGCCTCATAACCCTGAGAATTTTACCTTTTTGAGTGTTTTTCCAATTCCTTTTTGAAAATTCTCCTTGAATCTGCAGCATATTCCATACTCATAACAACTTGCTGTGTGGAAAAAGTTCTCTTGATCTCTCTTCTGGCTTTTTTACCAGTTATTTTAAACCTTTGTTTTTGAGATATCTGTCCTCCCACCGAGATGTATGACAATGCTACATTCTCATCAAGCTGAAAGCAGAATCATAGAATCCCTACAGTACAGAAGGAGGCCATTCAGCCCATCGAGTCTGGTAGTGTGGGGACCAGAATTGGACACAGTGTTCCAAATGTGGCCTAACCAACATTTTATACAACTGTAGCATAATTTACCAACTTTCATACTTGATGCCCCGTCAGATAAAGCCAAGCATGCCACATGCTTTCTTCACCACCTTTCCCACCTGTGCTGCCACTTTAAGGATCTGTGGATCTGTACTCCCAGATCTCTCCGTGTGTCTGTGCTCCTGATGGTTCCACGATTTATTTTATAGCTCCCACCTGAATTGGATCTACCAAAATACATCACCTCGTATTTGTCTGGATTAAATTCCATCTGCCATATCGCTGCCCAGTTTTCCAGCCTATCTATATCCTGCTGTAATCTCTGACAATCTTCATCACTATCAGCAACTCTGCCAATCATCCGCAAACTCACTAATCGGACCAGCTACGCTTTCTTCCAAGTCATTTATCTATATTGCGAACAGCAGAGGTCCCAGCACGGATCCCTGTGGAACATCACCAGTTACAGATCTCCATTCAGAAAAACACCCCTCCACCGCTACCCTCTGTTTTCTACGGCCAAGCCCATTCTGAATCCATTTAACTAGTTCACCGCTGATCCAGTCAGATTGAATCTTTTGTGTAGGTTAGAGGGATTAGCGGGTAAATATGTAGGGATATGGGGGTAGGGCCTGGGTGGGATTGTGGTCAGTGCAGACTCGATGGGCCGAAGGGCCTCTTTCTGTACTGTAGGGTTCTATGATTTCTACGTACCAGCCTGCCATGAGGGAGGGACCTTGTCAAATTTGGATCTGAACTCACCAGGGGTGAGTTCTACAGCACAGAAAAAGGCCCTTCAGCCCATTGCTCAGTGTTTCCAAGGCTCCTGCCACTCATCATGTATTCCCATGGGCTCTTATCTTCCTGACCAGTCTCCTATGTGGGACTTGGTCAAAAGCCTTACTGAAGTCCATGTGGACAACTGCACTGCGCTCATCTAGTCACCTAGTCACTTCCTCGAAAAATTCAGTCAAATTTATTAGACATGGAATCATAGAACCCCTACAGTACAGTACAGGAGGCCATTTGGCCCATCGAGCCAACACCAACTACAGCCCTACCCAGGCCCTATCAGTATTTTCACAGATTTAAAACAAATAACAAAACCTATGTCCACTTATAAATAAACTCCCACTTTTCAGTCTGCCACCTCGCTCCCTAAATTCTTGTTTCAGCACCTCATCCAACTTTCTACCTATGTTGAGGTTACCAATGTGAACCAAGGTTTCTGACTGTTCACCCTTCCCCTTCAGAATGCCCTGCAAATGTTCAGTGACATCCTTGACCCTGTCTCCAGGGAGGTAACATGGAGTCAGGTCTGTGGCTGCAGAGACGCCTGTGTGTACCCCTCACGAGAGGGTCTCCTATCACTATTGCTCTTCCAGTCTTAATCCTCCCCACCCGTGCAGCTCAGCCATCCTCAGTGTGTGAGCCTGGCTCCGGCTGCTCTCCCCAGAGGAACCGTCACTCTCAGTGCAAGCTTGGAGGGCCAAAGGGCCTCTTCCTGTCCTGCAATTTTCATTTTTCTCACCATTTACTAACACATAAAAATGGTTCTTGAGTGTGAAGCAATCTGGGGCTTTTTTGACTACTTGTGTATCCTCTTCCTTCTAACTGGTGGTCACTCATTTTCTCTCTGACTGTATTTCCTTCAGCTCTGAGATGGCCACGTCTAAAATGTCTGATCTATGAACCTCTCAGCCTCTCAGATGCACAGCTGTGCTTCCAGCCAACGCTCAAACTCCGAGAGCTCCCAGGCTGCTAAAACCGGTGGCACTTCCTGCAGATGTGCTCATCCCAACTGTAAAGAGCGTCTAAGAGTTCCCACATATCGCAGGCCGCGCATAACATGCGGACTGATCTCCCCAGTGATAGTTTTATCTAAAAGGGACAGCACAGTAGCACAGTGGGTTAGCACTGCTGCCTCATCGTGTCAGAGACTCGGGTTCAATTCCTGGCTTGGGTCACTGTCTGTGTGGAGTTTGCACGTTCTCCTCCTGTCTGTGTGTGTTTCCTCCGGGTATTCCAGTTTCCTCCAAAAATGTGCGGGTTAGGTTGATTGGCCATGCTAAATTTCCTGTTAGCATCAGAGGGATTAACAGGGTAAATATGTGGGGTCACGCAAAAAGGGCTTGGGTGGATTGTGGCCAGTGGGCTGACTTGATGGGGCGAATGGCCTTCCTCTGCATTGTGGGTATTTTAAGATGCTTAAATTTATTCCAAGTAGAAAATTATTCAAGTTTTTTTTAATAAAAGATGGGAAGGAAGAGGAGAATATTCTTTGCGATGAAAAGCGACGGGAGGAGGCTGATGTGGAGGACAAACAGGGCATGGAGTTGAGTGACGTGTTTCTCTGCTGCAAATCCCGTTTAATGTAAGCACTGAACCCAGTTAAAGGAGCAGCTGACACAATTCCGCAAGGACATCTTTCAGCAATTTTGAGGCTAAAGATTCTTGGCCTGCGCTGCCAGCTGGGGCTGTACAGAGTTTTCTGGAGAGCTGTGCGTTGCTATTCTCTAATACTTTGTCAGACGTGTCACATGGTGCCGAGCGTTAAGTGATAATTAAGTGCAGCTGGTTAGCATTTTTATTTTCGCTGCATTTAATTATCATGTTCCCAGGCTGGGGAATTATCACTGACACTTGTAGAATAAAACAATATCAAAGTATTGTTGGATTCTGCTCGCACTTTCAAGTAATTAAGTGGCTTTGACAAAGGTACTCGGTTTAAAAATAAAGCAATGCTAATAGATAACGCTGAAAGACCCAGCATGTGAATTGTGTGTTTTGTCATGAAAAGGAACAAGTCTTTATGTAAGATGCAACAACGCAAGGCAGAATGAGATCAATTCAACCACAGCAACTGTAGGCATTCCGTAGACAGCTGCCAATCTTTCACTCATTGATCAATCAGATCCTGTCCATCCACTTCCCTCAACCGAACCCACCGCTCCCTCCATCCTCACCTACTGCAAGTGTTTTCTCTCTGACACCCTATCAGGTCTTCGAGGAAGATGACATGTTGTATAATTAGGCTTGTAATATTTCTAGCACAGTGGTTAGCACTGCTGCCTCACAGTTCCAGGGACCCAGGTTCAATTCCAGCCGCGGGTCACTGTCTGTGTGGAGGTTTTATGTTCTCCCCGTATCTGCGTGGGCTTTCTCCAGGTGCTCCAGTTTCCTCCCACAGTCTAAAGACTTGCAGGTTAGGTGGATTGCCAATTCTCAGTTGTTCCTTAGTGTCCCAAGATGTGTAGATTAGCGGGGTAAATGCATGGGATGATGGGGATAGGGCCTGGGTAAGATAGAGCCTGGGTACTCTCTACTGGAGAGTAGGTGCAGCCTTTATGGGCTGAATTGCCTCCTTTTGCACTGTTGGGGTTCTATGAATTTGGTAATGAAGATTAAGGAGTGATATAATCAAAGTGAATGATTAAATGATTTGAGAGAGGAGATGGAGAGAATATATTTCCTCTGGCGGCTGTGTGTGGGGTGCTGTGGTTGGGTGGATGGGAAAGGAATCGAGAACAAGACCTTAAAATTAGAATCAGATCAATCAGCAGTGATGACAGGAAGGACTTTTTCACACAAATGCCAATGGGAATCCGTAACTCTCTTCCACAGAGGCAGGGAGTCCGGTAGGAAAGTGTCCCTTTGTTCTGGACAATTCCAGAAGAGGAAATGGTACTTTTTCTGCGTGTACATTACACACCAGAACAAGATAATCCTTCAACCTTCTTAACACAAGGGAACACAAGCCGATGAATTCATTCTCCAGAGCAGAAGCAGAGAAATGCAAAACAAATTAAAATGTATGCGCACAAGAAATAGTGAGGAGCAAATCTCCAATGGAAGGAAAGAATGAATTAAAGATGTGAAGAGTAAAATCAAATTTAGGAACTAGACCAAATACAGAGCTACTTAATAATTCAAAAAGCAAGCTTCAGGATGTCTGAATGCAAATGTAAAATTTAAAAAATCACTTGGAGTGTGCATGGATCAGCAGGGACTAAATTTAACATGCAGAGTCTGATAGGAAAGCAGGGGGTAGGTTTCCTCTGTGTGCTATCTATAGCAAAATGATAAATACCATTACCCAATTGTCTATAACCACCACAGGGTCTCATTTCTGACTTGTTCTTTAATCTGCTGTCAAAAGGACTAGACTCTTGTAACCAAACAATTGGCTACATCACCAGATACAAATGCACATCAGATCTTACAATGGTTACAGAACTGCCTTTCATATAAGAACATAGAACATAAGAAATAGGAGCAGGAGTAGGCCATCTAGCCCTTCGAGCCTGCCCCACCATTCAATAAGATCATGGCTGAACTGTCGTGGCTCAGTTCCACATTCCCGCCCTCTCCCCATAACCCTTAATCCCCTCTCTTATCAAAAACCCATCAACCCGCGTCTTAAAAATATTTAGCGAGGCGGCCTCCACCACTTCAACGGGCAGAGAATTCCAGAGGTTCACCACCCTTTGAGTGAAGAAGTTCCTCCTCAACTCCGTTCTAAACCGCCCCCCCTTTATCTTGAGGCTGTGCCCCCTAGTCCTACTGTCCTTTCTGAGCGGGAAGAGTCTCTCCACCTCTATCCTATCCATCCCATTCATCATCTTATACGTCTCAATGAGATCTTCATACACGTGCTGCCTCTCTTTGCAAAAGCACTTTAGCTCATCTCACTCCTCTGCCCTGCAAATCTCTCCTTTCCAGATCCTCATACATTGCCCTTTTGAAAGCCATGACTGAATCTCTCTCCATCGCACTCACCTGCAGTGCATTCTACACTCGGTAGATGTAAGCGAGAATGCATGCTGTGAGGAGGACACAAAGACACTACGAGGAAGTACAGACAGGATAAGTGTGTGGGAAACAGGTGGCAGATGGAATGCAATGTCAGGAGGTGCGAGGTTATTCACTTTGCTCATAATAGAAAAACAGGATATTTTTCAAAAGGTGCAAAACCTGAAAATGTTTGTGTTAAGAGGGACTTAAGGTGCCCGTACAAGAAGCACAGAAAGCTAGCATACAGGTACAGCAAACAATGAGGAAGGCAAATGGCATGTTTGAGTTTAAGAATGGAGGTTTGAGTTTAAGAGCCGTGGGGTTATGCTGCAACTAAACTGGACGTTGGTGAGACCATATTTGGAATCTTGTGTTCAGTTCTGGTCACCTCACTATAAGAAGAATGTGGAAGCATTGGAGAGAGTGCAGAGGAGATTTACCAGGATGCTGCCTGGTTTACAGGGCAGGTCTTATGGGGAAAGGTTGCGGGAGCTGGGGCTTTTCTCTTTGGAGCGAAGGAGGATGAAATGTGACTTAATAGAGATTTATAAGATGATGAGAGGGATTGATAGAGTGGACGTGCAGAGACAATTTCCTCAGGTGGATGTAGCTGTTACTAGGGGGCATAACTATAAGGTTCATGGTGGGAGACATAGGAGGGATGTCTGAGGTAGATTCTTTTCCAGACGTCGCTGGATTCTGGGGAAGTGCTGGAAGATTGGAAAGAAGCTAATGTTACGCCGTTGTTTAAGAAGGGTGCCAGGCAAAAGGCAGGGAATTATAGGCCGGTTAGTTTAACGTCTGTTGTAGGTAAAATGTTAGAATCCGTCATCAAGGAGGAAATAGCGAGGCATCTTGAGGGGAATTGCTTGATAGAGCAGACGCAGCATGGTTTCGGTAAAGGGAAGTCGTATCTGACAAATTTACTGGAGTTCTATGAGGATGTGTCTAGGGCGGTGGATAGAGGAGAGCCGGTGGATGTGGTCTTTCTTGATTTTCAGAAGGCGTTTGACAAGGTACCTCACAAGAGGTTATTGCAGAAGGTCAGGGGACATGGAGTTGGGGGTAGGGTGTTAGCGTGGATAGAGGACTGGCTGTCAAATAGGAGGCAGAGAGTGGGGGTCAATGGGTGCTATTCGGATTGGTGGATGGTGACTAGTGGAGTGCCCCAGGGGTCGGTGCTGGGGCCTCAGCTATTTACCATTTATATAGATGATCTGGAAGAGGGAACCGAGTGTAGGGTGTCGAAATTTGCTGATGACACCAAGATTGGTGGAACGGCAAATTGTGCGGAGGGTGTGGAGAGTCTACAGAAGGATCTAGATAGGTTGGGCGAATGGGCCAGGAAATGGCAAATGGAATTTAATGTTGGCAAGTGCGATGTGGTCCACTTTGGTAGGAATAATGGTAGGAAGGATTATTACTTACGTGGTGAAAAACTGCAGCAGGCGACGGTGCAGAGGGACCTTGGGGTCCTTGTGCATGAGTCGCAAAAACCCAGCTTGCAGGTGCAGCAGGTGGTCAGGAAGGCGAATGGGATGCTGGCTTTCATAGCGAGGGGGATTGAATATGAAAGTAGGGAGGTCTTGCAGCGGCTGTATAGGGCATTGGTGAGGCCGCAGCTGGAGTACTGTGTGCAGTTTTGGGCGCCGTACTTACGCAAGGATATTTTGGCCTTGGAGGGAGTGCAGAGAAGGTTTACTAGGCTGATACCGGAGTTGAGGGGGTTGAGCTATGAGGAGAGACTGAATAAACTAGGCTTGCACTCGTTAGAGTTTAGAAGAATGAGGGGAGATCTCATTGAGACATATAAGATGATGAATGGGATGCATAGGATAGAGGTGGAGAGACTCTTCCCGCTCAGAAAGGATAGTAGGACTAGGGGGCACAGCCTCAAGATAAAGGGGGGGGCGGTTTAGAACGGAGTTGAGGAGGAACTTCTTCACTCAAAGGGTGGTGAACCTCTGGAATTCTCTGCCCGTTGAAGTGGTGGAGGCTACCTTGCTAAATATTTTTAAGACGCGGGTTGATGGGTTTTTGATAAGAGAGGGGATTAAGGGTTATGGGGAGAGGGCGGGAATGTGGAACTGAGCCACGACAGATCAGCCATGATCTTATTGAATGGCGGGGCAGGCTCGAAGGGCCAGATGGCCTACTCCTGCTCCTATTTCTTATGTTCTTATGTTCTTATTCTTCACTCAGAGAGTGGTTGGGGTGTGGAATACACTGCCTGCTGTGATAGTTGAATCGGACACTTAGGAACTTTCAAGCGGTTATTAGATAGGCACATGGAGCACACCAGAATGATAGGGAGTGGGATAGCTTGATCTTGGTTTTGGACATAGCTCGGTACAACATTGAGGGCCGAAGGGCCTGTATTGTGCTGTAATGTTTCTATGTTTCTATGTTGGTCTCTGCATATTAAAAAATAATTAAATACTCAACCTTCTGACCCAAACTTCATTGATCTCTGTTCTAGAGAATTCCAAACATTAAGGACCCTTTGAGAGAAGAAATTTTTCCTCATTTCAGTCTGCAAGTGGGAGTTCCTTTGTTTTAACCTTGTCCCCCTAGTTCAAGTCTCCTCCTTAAGAAGAAATATCCTGTTAGCAACCACATCCTGGCAAGCCCTCTCAGATACTTACACATTTCAATGAGATCACTTCTCATTCTTCTAAACTTCAACAAGTACAGGCCCAACCTGCTTCACCCTTCCTCATAAAACAAACCCCTCATCCTGGCCACCAATATAGGAAATCTTCTCTGAACTGTGTTCAATGCAAGCTAATTTCTCCCTAAATAAGGGGAAAACTGTACACATTATTCTCGGTGAGGTCTCGCCAATGAGTATTTCAGAGCTTGTACAAATCTTTCAGCTAACCCATTTACAGATGGCCAAAGGGAATGGGATTTGATATGTTGCATACTATTCACTCTGAGGTAATCTTCAAATTCTTGTGAAATAAATTGTCATTGACAATTTGTTCCGGATTACCAAACCTTGCAGGGATTTCACGAAGTTTCTCGATGGTTTGTCCAGCGATGATGGATTACATCATGACAACTTCTGGCTATTTAGAATGCACATCAGTTATGACCAAGAACATGCAACTCTCCACTGGACCAGTGAAATCAACATGTAGGCATTTCCATGGCCCTTTAGGGTGTGGAACCATAGGTGTAAAGGTGACAATGGTGGTGAGTTCCTCGCATAAGCACACAACTGTCCAATTTTTTCCTCTATCTGATCATCCAGCCCTTGTTAGGAAGAGGTTAACAGACCTTCTAATTAAGCCCTAATTTGATGTCAATTATCCAATAGAAGTCACTGATATATGAAGGGGCTACAGGTGGCACTGGGTGTTGATGGAGAATTGTATATGGAGTTGGATCAAAGAAATAAAGGTAGTTTATGAAGAAGCTGAACTCATGTCTCCTTTACTGAACTGCAACCTAGAGGCTCAAACAGACCTAATCACCTAAAGTAACTTTGAGTGAGCTCCCTCACTCAGGCCGTGCCTAGATGCTGTTAATGCAGTTCCCCCAACAATTTTTGTCATATATTAAGGGGAGCAATTCCCCCGCAACAAGCACCCAGCTTGGACCGTCAACACAAGCTTCCTTGACATGTGTGGTTTTAAATCAGGATGTATTCCAGCTATCAACATCATATCTATCGCCTTCACCATAACGGGATTACTCCTGGTTTGTCTTGATTAAGACTAAGAGTGTTTTCACTTGGCTCAATGGAAGGAGTTCAAATGAAACTCAAAATCAAAAAGCCAACCTGAATGTTTCAAGGCAAGAGCAGTGTTGTGTGTGCAATTTGTCCAAAGGACAAATCTGAGTTAATGTGACCTCTCAATACTGGTGTGTTTGAACTAATGACGAGAAGTTACACAGTTATTCTTTCAGACCCTATTTGTATATAACATTAATTGTTGCTTTGGCAATAAAACCTTTTTGTTCTGAAGCCTCATTGAGTCACCCTCGATTTATTACATCCACTCAGCGTGAGGATTTCTTAGATCTGTGTGATCCACCTTGAATAGAGAACAAGTTCAATTGTCAATCCTGGATTGTTGTTCTTCCTTTCAGCCATTTCATAAATTATTTTCACTCAATTTGTCAAATCCTTCTTTTTAAATGTGTCCAGGTTATTTTCCAGAACACACTTTTCAGGGAAACCTGATCTTGCCAACAAGCTCTGGCAATGTAGCTAGCATTGCTACAGTTCTTGCATTTGCTATCCTTGCTCTAGTGAATG
Organism: Carcharhinus amblyrhynchos; assembly: GCF_965287045.1. NCBI lineage: Eukaryota > Metazoa > Chordata > Chondrichthyes > Carcharhiniformes > Carcharhinidae > Carcharhinus > Carcharhinus amblyrhynchos. The sequence continues at coordinate 2,848,801 of NC_137339.1, forward strand.
GTTTGTTCTTGTACATTGATGGCACACCTATTGCTGGACAGTCTTCCTCTGGGTGGCGTCCACCCTAGGGACTTGTGCCTGTCCCCAGCTGCAAAGCCTCTCCAGTTGCGAGTTCCATCGAGTCTATAATCTTGAGCTGTTTTTAAGTTGCGTTCAGTGAGCAGGCATTGCCGGACAGCCTCATTCCTTAACCTGCAGACAAAACGGATCTTGAACAGTGTTATCCAATGATTCACCAAATTCGCAATAGTTTGTGAGATGCTTTCAGACTGCTACAAACTGTGAAATACTCTTCTCTTCTAATTGATTTCTTCTATGAAACTGGAACACCCTTCTGCAATAATAAGTGGCTTAGGCAAATATTGTTCCAGGAATTTCACCAATTGCTCAAGGGTTTTGGTAGCAGATTTCTCTGACTGGGAGTAAGTTAAAGGCTTTACTTCTTAGTACTGTGAAAGGTTGGTAGTGTTTCTCTGCACAGGAGCTCCAACGTTCAATATCTTCATCAAAAGAGTTTATGGCAACAAATTGACCAGCCGTTAAGGGGGACAACACAGTGCTGTTCACAGGAAGCTTCACTTTGTTTAGTTGGATCAATAGCTGGTAATATTAATCTGATTGCCCAGCAGACTAACTCCTGAACAATGCAGAAATTATTGCAACAATCTTTTCTTTCTCCTTTTTGTGTGTGAGCTCCGTGGGTTTCCGTGTTACCCGACCGTTTGCACAGATGCTGCCAACAGGAGTCTACCGATCACATTTCAGATTTAATGTCAAAGTTAGACCTCCTCAGCTCTCTAAAGTCGATGGAAAAGATGCGGTGGCAGTACTTGTAGAACAGCAGGAACATTCTCCCAGGATTGATGCAGAAATAGGTTATCGCACTGCTGTTTGTGGGATCTTGCTGTGTGCAAATTGACTGCCAAATTTCCTGTCATAGAACAATGGAGCACACTGTAGTTCCTGAGTGCTGGGCATCCTGGGATGCCAGGAAAGGTGTTATATGAAAGCTAGCTCTTCCCATTTCACAGTGAATAATTAATTAATTAGGGTATTCTGACTGAGTTTTATAACTGATATGATAGGATTTCATACAGACCAAAACTGAAATTATTAATCCTCTGACCAGGTCTCCATTGAAGGAGATTCCATAACGTGTGGAAAAGCAGAGAAAGGATTTGATTCTATCAATGAAAGCTTAAAATTGCAACAGATCTGAAACACCTTTTTTATTGCAGATAGTTGGATCTATAAATTTAAACCCAGCAGAGTTTTCCCACTCGGAACAGCTCTCAGACTGTGTCAGGGAAGGGTGAAGACAGCAATTAAAAATGGGCCGAAAGGAACTGAATGTCAGTAAAGGCTGCACCAAGGAGTGTTAACACCGAACAACTCCACGTCACCTTGGTAACCTCTTGAGGGGGGACATATACCACAGTCTTCACGAGTAAATGTGTGAGCTGATTTGTTGTATGCAATTAGATCACACACCGGTGTCCAGCTCCAAGACAAGTCACAAATCTGTAGAGGGGAGGGTTGAACTGGTTTTGTCCAGTCGCCTTTTCTTCTGGATTGCATTTCTAAATGTATTCAGATATTGCACGAGATTTCCTCATTATTCCTTAACCTGTGCGGTCGGTACACTCATAGCTTCCTACGGTGCAGAAGAAGGCCATACGGGTGGAATGTGCAAACTCCGCGCAGACAGTGACCCAAGCCAGGAGTCGAACCCGGGTCTCTGGTGCTGTGAGACAGCAGTGCTAACCACTGTGCCACCGTGCCGTGCCATACATTAATATATTTATTGAAGTAATGTTCAGCCACTGGAGTACATATCAGGGGCTTTGAAAATGCAGTGGCTTCTTTTAATTGGCCTTTGGAGAAAATGTCCAGAATTCTACCACCTCACCCGCCACAATCGGAGCCGGCAAGGGTTCGACAATTGAAATCTCTGTTGACCTCTGAGAGGAATTCCCAACCTCGCCTGAGCGAGGCTACAAAATCCTGCCCTATGTCTGGAATGGGCTGGATTCTGCCAGGCCAGAAACCGTGGGAGCAGTGAGTGAGTGCCTGAGCATCGATGCAGGCCGAGGTTTTCTACCCCACCGCTGTGCGTTGTCTGGTGGTGGAGATGGCTCCCTATCAGACAGCACTTGCATCTTCCAGTCCCACCGAGGTCTAAAGCATTTTGTACAGGGAAGCCGCCAGGGGAGCCGGGGTGGTGGAGATCAGGATCAAAGAACAAAGAACAAAATCAGCCCAGGAAACAGGCCCTTCGGCCCAACGAGCCCGCGCTGCCATCTCAACACCACCAGTCCCCCTCTCCACCCACGACCCCTGTCTAATGTTTTATGGCCATCCAGATTGAGGGAAACTGATTTAGAGACATTTTATTCCTGCCAATCAGCCTAACAGCACATCTTTGGGGCGTGGGAGGAAACCGGAGCACCCGGAGAAAACCCACGCAAGCACGGGGAGAATGCGCAAACTCCCACAGACACCGACCCAAATCCATGTGCCTGCACAGCAATCAGTGATAGTCACTGAGCTGTCGTCTTGCCCAGTATCTGGTCCAGTTTAGGCACACACTAACGACATGAAGCACTAGGCCAATCTCGAACAACCAAGAGCAGCCCCAGTACGACCCAGCGTGTGTATGCCCCTCGTTGGACATGAGGTGGACCAACTTAAAACCTGTGAATGAAAAGAGAAAAAACATTATTATCATACTATACCCATTTACATTACCAGGGACGCCCCAATTCTAATGACCCTTATTTAAAACAATCTCCTATAACCACCAATCTCCAACATCAGGATTTGATTCTATCGATGAAAGCTTAAAATTGCAATTAAATTAAAATAAAATTAAAATTAAAACAGCGCTGGAAAATCCCACCTGTTGCTCCTTTAAGTTCATTTATAAGATGCGAGTGTCACTAAAATGGCCAACATGTGTTACCCATCCCTAATAACCGGAAGAATGTGATGATGAGTCACCTTTTATTACTCAGCTATTAATCTAAACACTTTCCAAGCATTCCAGTCTCATGAGACAAGCAAGAACAGGAGTCAACTTCTAATTAATCCAACAATTTCTTCCTTTATTAAACACTTCAGGTACCAACTCAAACAGTTGCAACTCATTAACTCATTTACTGAACTTGAATTCTTAACCGAACAATAACTTTATTGAACTTTAACTCTTAACTGAACATTAAGGGGTGGCATGATGGCATAATGGTTAGCATTGCTCCCAGCTTGGGTCACTGATGGTATGGAGTTTGCACGTTCTCCCCGTGTTTGCGTGGGTTTCCTCTGGGTGCTCTGGTTTCCTCTCACACTCCAAAGTTGTGCGGGTTAGGTTGATTGGCCATGCTAAATTGCCCCTTAGTGTCAGGGGGCCTAGCTAGGGTAAGTGCATGGGTTATGGAGATAGGACCTGGGTGGGATTGTGGTTGGTGCAGATTCGATGGGCCGAATGGCCTCCTTCTGCACTGTAGGATTCTATGATTAACTTTAACTACTTAACTGAAAACAGACACTACAAGGTTTAGGGAAGAATTGGCTAAATTCTTTCTGATATAGGATCTATCTTCATAGTCTTCTCTATGAAGGGCTCACATTTTACGATGGTTAATCTCTACAGACTTGTCATTGGCAAACAAAGGACTGCAATGAGTGTTATCTACAATTTCTACCAAATGTTCCCAGAAGATTCTCTGTCGTCCAGCCAATTGTATAACCAGAAATCAATCACATGACTCAAACAACCAATGAAATCACATGTGAATGATGCCGCTATTCTTGGTTCAGATTGCATGTCCTTCACATAATGGCAATAAAATTCAAAGCCACTATGTCTACTCAGAAATAAACAACTTCCCTCATTTAGTCAAAACAGGAAGCTTTAGGTCACAGTATCCAGACCAGAACCCTGATTCAGAGTAACTTTACCACCTGCATCTGTTTTTCGTCTATAAGTTAACCAAAAATCCCAGCTTGCTTAGCTCTCAGCCAGAATAGCCATTTTAAAGCCACAACATGATTGTTGTTAAATCATTGTTGTAGCCACTCTACAGTCTCTGGCAACTATCCTGAGTATCAGGATAGTTAAGATGCACTTTGTCATTGACCTGGACTCACAAGCCAGACAGAGTTAGGCTGGCAGATTTCCTTCCCTAAAAGACAGTAGCAACCCAGCTGGGTGCTTACAATAATCTAGCAGTTACACGATGAACATTACTGAGACCTTAGTGCAGATTTGTTTAATTAATTCAATTTAAATTCCTCAGTTGGCATGCTGGGATGTGAACTCAGATTTCTAGATAACTTGTCTAGGAACACAATCACAGCACTCCCATTTCTCTCACAGTGACACTGCACATTTCAGATTAAGATCATTTGCAAAAGCACCGAAATAAAATTTTCCATCAACCAGCGCAAATGGGCAGCATATTAGAATGTAATTATTTATTTTCTTTCTTGCTATTATGAAGTATTCCCTGATGTATTTTAGAGTGGTGATGTGCTGAAGTTTGATTAATACGGTTGAAAATGGATCAATCAGCAAGAACAAGCAATTTAATAAGGGTATCCAACCCTCCACCTGTGACTAACCTGACAGTAAATCACTGAAACAAAATTAAATTGAGCCGTTCCACAGCTCATTGGTGAACACTATTCACTCCCTTTGAAAATTAAATCATTTTTTGAAATGAAGAAACATTTAGTATCCATCATTTTCAAATGTGTGGGTGGCATGGAGTTAGCACCGCTGTCTCACAGTGCCAGAGACCTGGCTTCAAATCCAGCCTGGGTCTCTGTGGAGCTTGCACATTCTCCCTGTGTCCGCATGGGTTTTCACAGACGGAATCTCCAAACTATGTTGGGCTTGTGGGATTTAACAAAAGGAAAAGAATGCGGTTTGCACATGTAGATTCAAGCTAACATCAACATATTTATTGGAGAGCTGTTCTTTGAACTGCACAGAGTACAAACTGAAAGTGTAACACCAACTTCTGCAACACCCTAATGACATCATTATCAAATCATGTGTTCAGCTTTTAAAGCAACCTGCAACCCTTTTAAATATATAACATCCCTCTTCTTTACTTTTGTGACCATGACAAGAACTGATTACAATGTTCTACATAGGATCAATAATGCCCGAGACACAGCACTAAACATCATTAATCATTGGTCCATAACTTCCATTTATCAGTGGGAAGCCATGGTCTGCTGATACTAATGAAAAAAGTACCTAGTTACCTGCGTTCGAAGATCGTGAAGAAACTTTCATTTCCACCAGCAATGTTGGAACAGTCTGTGCAGGTTCAAGTGGGGTGCAGTTTCAGAGCAGTCACAACCCCTTGTGATGGGAAGTGAGTGCAGAGATTGAAACAGCAGCTTTATATTGAAGTTAGAGGAAGCAACAGGTCTGATCGTTGTATTGTGATATTAGTGTACCTTTAAGAAAGGTTTCTCTTTATATTATGATCTCTGCAACTCTCACAGCTCCAGTGATGTAACTATTACCGGCATGACTGGAAATGTCCCTTTCTTTCTATTTAAGTGGCTTAAATGTGATTATTTTATGTTTTCTCTGGGATCAGTTTTACAATCCTTCATTGTTTAGAAGATGGTCGTGTATTTTTAGACAGTTTTTTTTCAATGACTTTAAGGTATTTGATTGCAGTTAGTGTTTAGGTTTAGAAGGGATGGCAAGCTAAAAAGAAATGTTTTCCCTCACTCCCTGTTGTTTTGGAAATTTTGCTGGATATCTGAAAGAAAAGTCTTGCCCTCCTGTGGTAAAGATTCTGCAGTTGGTAGCTTGACTAGAGGGTGTCTTCCTGGGGTCCTGAGAAGCTGTCTCAAGTCTTCAACTTGTTCTGGGTATCCAGAGACTGCAGACTTCAGTCAAAGGACTCAATTCCTAGTATCACGTGAGCATTAGCCTATCTGTATTGGACCTGTTTAAAGGATTGTTTCTGGAGGTTGGTTTGATTGGGACAGCTTACACATATTCATCAAGGGTTATACATTATTGTAGTTGTTTTGCTTTTGTTTGTAATTGTTAGAAGTTCTTGCTAATTTTCTTTCCATAAACTATATTCTTAAATGAACTTTGTTTGATAAAAGCTCCCTAGTGGGTCGTTTGAATCATACCTGAGGTGAAACATCTCATGTTTATCCTAACCAAATTCAAAGTGAAAAATTAGATGCAGCCAGGCTCCATAAAACACTTTGGAGTTTCTGACCTGAACCATAACAATATCAAAGTATTTTGAGTTAAGTTAAGTTTATTTATTAGTCACAAGTAAGGCTGACACATACAAGAGTCGGAGGTCACGTACCAACAAACTCAAGAACAGCTGTCAGACTTTTGAATGGACTTACTTTGTATTAAATTGATCTTTCTCTACACCCTAGCTGTAACACTACATTCTGCACTCTCTCCTTCTCTATGAATGGTATGTTTTGTCTGTATAGCACACAAGCAACAATACTTTTCACTTTATACTAATACATGTGACAATAATAAATCAAATTAACACTGCAATGAAGTTACTGTGAAATTCCCCTAGTCGCCACAGTCTGGCACCTGTTCAGGTCAATGCACCTAACCAGCACGTCTTTCAGAATATGGGAGGAAACCAGAGCACCCGGAGGATACCCACGCAGACACAGGGAGAATGTGCAAACTCCACATGACAGTGACCCAAGCCAGGAATTGAACCCGAGTTCCTGGCACTGTGAGGCAGCAGTGCTAACCACTGTGCTATCTGACCTAGCTCCGAGACAGTGCTATTGTGTTTGGTTATTTTAAAGTGTCATTTTATTGTTTTTTATGATTGAAGATGATTTTCATTTCCTATTTAGAGGTGGACATAGGTTTTGTTACTTGTTTTAAATCTGTGAGAATACTATTTAAATCTGCATGATATTATTCTGTAACTTGCTTTTATTTCCTGCTGGGTAAGATGCAGCCCCATCAAGGATGCGAGAGCTTATATCATGTGGATGGGGAAAGATCTGGGGGTGACACAGGAGGAATGATAGTCCCCCTCGTCTCCTTCCAGCACCTCTACCTCTACATCACCCACCCCCTCTCTTTACACATACTCCTTACGTTTAATTGTTCACTGCAATTGGCTACTGACTTGTTGTGAGATGTGTGATCTAACTAATTTTTTTTTAATCTGTTTATCAGTAGAATATTTCTTCTTTGGTTCTTTCAATTATGTTATTCAGTTACAATTATCTCCAAATTTTCATCTTAGGATTTGATAAGCTTCAATATAAAACATTTATCAACCAAAATGATGTTACAGATAAAAAACTTTGATACCATGTTGACATTTAACTTTACGTTTAACTTTAGAGGTTGCAGAATGACAATTCGTCAAATAGCTACCTCAAATTTTCCAAATTTCTTGCAATGAATTATATTCTGCCACTTTAACTCAATGATCAATATGACATTTCTTTAATTGAACAAAATGGTTCTGTTGTTTTTCTGTGAATAGGGAGTTGAGGGAGAGGAGAGAGGTAAGATTTGAGGCAGAGTAAGAGGGGAGATACAAGACTGTTAGAAAATAAAGAGAATAAGAGAAGCGAGGAGAGGGAGAAGGAAAGAGAGAGAAAAAGAGTGAAATACAAAGAGGAGTAAAAGACGCACTTCAGGTCACCGCACTTGCGCAAGGATATATTGGCCTTGGAGGGAGTGCAGAGGAGGTTCACTAGGCTGATACCGGAGATGAGGGGGTTGGACTATGAAGAGAGACTAAATAGACTGAGTCTGTACTCGTTGGAGTTTAGAAGGATGAGGGGGGATCTTATAGAGACGTATAAGATAATGAAAGGGATGGATAGGGTAGCGGTAGAGAGATTCTTCCCACTTAGAAAGGACAGCAGGACTAGAGGGCACAGCCTCAAGATAAGGGGGGGCGGCAGTTTAGAACGGAGTTGAGGAGGAACTTCTTCACTCAAAGGGTGGTGAATCTCTGAAATTCTCTGCCCATTGAAGTGGTGGAGGTTACCTCGCTAAATATATTAAGTCACGGGTAGATAGGTTTCTGATAGACAGGGGAATTAAAGGTTATGGGGAGAAAGTGGGAAAGTGGAACTGATCCACTTCAGATCAGCCATGATCTTATTGAATGGCGGGGCAGGCTCGAAGGGCTAGATGGCCTACTCCTGCTCCTATTTCTTATGTTCTTACGTAAGGAGAGAGAGAGAATGAAAAAGAGGGAAAGAATGTGAGAAAGACAGAGTGTGGGGAAGAGAGAAAGGAAGACAAAGGGAAAGAAAGAGATTGATAAAACTGTGCGGAAAAGGAAGAGGGTGAAGGAGAAAAGGAGAGAGAGCAAGGGGACGAGAGAGAGTTAGCCAGGATTCCAGCTCCAGGAAGTGTCCAGTTGGAATAGTGTTGGCTATATTTGGTTGAGGAAGGTTGGAATCAGCTGGACTCTAGGGTTTAATATTCCAGCAGCACCCACGTTCCAGGCTCACATCGAAGGGACGGCTGCTTCTGTGATAGCCACAGTCATCACGGAGAGTGACTCCAGTCAGGGTCTGACCCCTCCTTCAGCCACCGAGAGAGGTCAATCAAGAGGGAGGAATGAAAAACCCAGGAGAGATCAAGAGAGAATGTGAAGGAAACTGAGGGAGGATATTTTTATAAGAGAATATCAGTTTAAAAAGGATTTGGATTAACAGAAGTGAGTTATTGATGCAGGAGAACAGCCTGAGGCAAAAGGAAATAACACTGCAAGGTGGGCAAGTGAGAATGAGCATTAAAGTTGGAAAAGCATCACGAAAAAATGGAAACTTAAACAGCAAAATTAAAAACAAGAGGGAAATTAGGAGATAAATCAAGTTGAGTGATGGAGAAGCTGGGCAGTTCGAGTGCTGACAGTCAAAGAAATGAAGTTTAAAGGGAAATACTGAAGGAGCTAATAAAACAAAAGTTAATGACAATTGTGAAATAGGAATATCAAGAGAGGCGTGAGTCATCAATGAAACAATAATGGACATTGATTCAACATTGATCACTTTTCATTCATTTTTGAGGTCTGTGCATTGGTGACAATACTGGCAATTTCCCCAATCATGTTGGACAACAGTTAAGAACAGTGGTTAGCACTACTACCTCACAGCGCCAGGGACCCTGATTAAATTCTGGCCTAGGGTCACTATCTGTGTGGAGTTTGCATGTTCTCCCTGTGTCTGCGTGGGTTTCCTCCGGGTGCTCCAGTTTCCTCCCACAGTCCAAAGCTGTGCAGGTTAGGTTGATTGGCCATGATAAATTGCCCGTTGGTGTTGGGAGATTAGCAGGGTAAAAACGTGGGATTGTGGGAATAGGGCCTGGGTGGGATTGTGGTCAGTGCAGTCTCGATGGGCTGAATGGCCTCCTTCTGCCCTGTAGAGATTCTATGAGTCTATGGTTAACCAATCATGTTTATGTGGGAGTCACATATAGAATCAGATTGGGCAAGGGCAGCAGGACATCTTCCATGAAGGACATTCATAAACCAATTGGGTTTTTACAATAATCTTACAGGTTCCTGGCGGGAGAACGTGCAAACTCCACACACACATACACACACTCAGTGACCCAAGCCTGGTTCCTGGCACTGTGAGGCATCAGTGCTAACCACTGTGCCACCATGTTGCCCCAGTGCAGTTGACTCTTCACTGCTCCTCCGAAATGCCACTCAGTGCAAGGGCAATTAGGGATGGGCAATAAATGCTGGCCAGCCGGTGACACTTCCATCCCACGAAAAGGATTAAAAAAAAGGCTGTCCAAGAGGTTTTAAGTGTTGAAGCATGACATGAATGAGCTGTCTGAATGATACAGCTAGACGAAGGAGCGTGCTTATTAGCACTGCCTCTCCATGAAGGAGGAAGCAATCGCGCCCTATTATATTCCTGAGACTACTCGTGACACTAATTGGCCTTTTAGCTAAGATCAAACATCGTCAGATCAAGCCCCAGATCAGGTGCAGTGCCTTTTCTTGTCAGCTTGGTCTTGTGTGTTTCTCGTTTTTTTTAAATTCATTTACAGGATGAGAGTGTCACTGGCTGGGCCCAGCGTTTATCAACTGCTCTCTGGGGCATCTGAGAGACAGCCACATTGCTGTGGGTCTGTAGGCCAGACTGGGAAAGGACAACAGATTTCATTCCCTAAAGGTCATTGGTGAACCAGATGGGTTTTTCTGAAAATCGACTGTGGTTTCATGGCCATCATAGAAATCATAGAAACCCTACAGTGCAGAAGAAGGCCATTCAGCCCATCAAGTTTGCACCAACAACAATCCCACCCGAGGCCCTAACCCCACAACCACACACATTTACCCCACTAATCCCTCTAACCTTTACATCCCAGGACATTAAGGGGCAATTTAGCATGGCCAATCAAACTAACCCACACATCTTTGGAGTGTGGGAGGAAACCGGAGCACCTGAAGGAAACCCACGCAGACACAAGGAGAATGTGCAAGCTCTACACAAACAGTTACTCAAGCTGGGAATTGAACCCAGGTCCCTGGCACTGTGAGGCTGTGGTGCTAACCACCGTGCTGCCCACCAGTAAACATTTTATTCCAGATTTTTATTGAATTCAAATTTCACGATCAGCCATGGTGGGATTCGAACCCCAATCCCCAGATCTTGCTCCGGTTCTCTGGATTACTAGTCCAGTGACAATGCCATTACGCCACGGCCTCCAACAGACCAATGAAATGGGGTAATTGGCTAACCACCTCCATCTAATAGGCAGCTGAGCCACTGCTGTTCTCATTGCTGGGAGTTTCCCCTGAGGGGATAAACACATTGACTTCCCGCCCAATGCCTTTCCTTTTCCTCCCATCTCCAAAGGGCTAGTATAATCCTGGCCAATATTTCAGGTAGGTGACTGTTCATCAGAAATGGGAGTGCAGAGAGATCCAACAGTTCTTACATGAGGAAATCATGGAATCATAGAATCCCTACAGTGCAGAAGAAGGCTATTTGACCCATTGAGTCTCCACTGGCCACAATCCCACCCAGACCCTATTCCTGCAACCCCACATGTTTACCCTGCTGATCCCCCTGACACTAGGGTCAATTTAGCATGACCATAGAATCATAGATGTTTACAGCATGGAAACAAGCCCTTTGGCCCAACTTGTCCATGCCACTCTTTTGTTTTTAAAACCCCAATTGCCCACATTTAGCCCATATCCTTCTCTACCCATCTTACCCATGTAACTGTCTAAATGCTTTTTAAAAGACAAAATTGTACCCGTCTCTACTATTACCTCTGGCAGCTTATTCCAGACATTTATCACCCTCTGTGTGAAAAAAATTGCCCCTCTGAACCCTTTTGTATCTCTCTCCTCTCACCTTAAACCTACGCCCTCTAGTTTTAGACTTTCCTACCTTTGGGAAAAGATATTGACTATCCAGCTGATCTGTGCCCCTCATTATTTTATAGCCCTCTATCGGATCACACCTCAGCCTTCCACCCCAGAGTCCCAATCTATCCAGCTTCTCCTTATAAATCAAAGCAATCAACCTAACCTGCACATCCTTGGAAAAGTGAGAGGGAATATCTGGGAAGGCTGTATGATCTGAAATTGTTGAACTCAACATTGAGTCTGGAAGGCTGCAATGTGCCTCATTGAAAGGTGAGGTGCTGCTCCTCAAGCAGTGGAACAATGTAGGACGAAGAAGGCAGGCAGAGGTCAGAGTGCGAGAGGGATGGTAAATTAAAATGACCATCAACCAGAAGCTCAAAATCAATGGACTGAACAGAGGTGGAGGCAAAACGTTCAGCAAGTCTGTCATTGGTCTGCCCAGTTTAGAAAAGGTGGCATTGTTACAGTGGATGAAATTACAGATGAGTATTTTCACAGTTACTGTTCAGAATTTCGCTGTGGGATTGTGAATTAACATTCTGTGAATTATCAATCCAAGCTCTCAGAGTGCTTGTCCAGTAACATCACAATGACACTGCAGTACCCAGTGGGAACATTTGTTAGCAATCCACTTAACTGCAGTTCCCATGGAAACATGACATCCTGACACCCGGTAACAAGAAGGTAAGCAGTCCAATTATAGCTGATCTGCATAACCCACAGCTTAGCATCTCAATAATCAGGAAATGAGCTTCTGACTCATGTACAGCATCTGGTGGCGGGTAATCCAGATGTGTGGGAAATGTGGAAGATAAATGAACAACATTTACCATCTACAGTACTCATCTCACAAACTCACGACTCCTTAATACATCCAAAAATAACTTATGCAATACAAATATAACACCTTTTAAATGATATAAACTTCTCAAGATGTTTTAAAGCAGTGATTATCAGGCAAGTTTACATACAGCAAGTTTGAATTAGCTTGGGTAATGACTGGATCGTTTGTTTGCATGATGTTGATTGTGGGATAAATATTGACCAGAATCCTGGAGCGGGCTCCCCTGCTTATCTTCACATTGGCATTGTGGGATCCGTAATGATGAGCCAAGAGAACAGATGGGCATTGATTTAATATCTCATCCCAAAAGACAACAATTCCAATACTGCAGCACTGTCTCAGTACAGTTCTGGAATGTCGACCCAGTTGTTATGTTTAGGTTTCTGAGTGGGCCTTGAGCTCACAACCTGCAGTCTCAGTAGGTGAGAATGATTCTCACTGAGCCACAACTATGAAACCATCAGCTCAGACATGTAGCCATGGGCCAAGAAGAGAAAAGAGTTGATGTTTCGAGTCCAGAAGACCCTTTGTTAAAGCCTTTCTCTCCTTACAGATGCTGCCAGACCTGCTGAGATTTTCCAGCGTTTTCTCTTTTGGTTTCAGGTTCCATCATCCGCAGAAATTTGCTTTTAGCCATGGGTCAACCTGGGAGGTTACATCCTCGACACTTCCAAGTGAGGAATTAAGGGAGAGGATTAAGGATTCATGTGGTTCAAAGGTACAACATTGTCTGGATTTTCATTCTGAGTTTTCTAACACACGATATCTACTCTGGGCCTCCACTAATTCAGCCCAACTTCAAGAATATCAGAATGCCAGCAGATCTTGTTAAACACCTTAATAAATACACAACAGGAAGAAAGGAGTCAGCTGATGGGATGGGATGAAATGGGGATAAGGCGGTTGGTATGGAGCATGAACACTGTCCTGTTCCCATGTGTTTGCCTCCCTTGTCCTTTTGGGTGGTAGAGGTTGTGGATTTGGGATTTAAACATGAGCTGTTGAAATGAATTTTGTCGTGTAGTGAAATCTATGAAGGATTCACATTTTCATTATCAGGTCAGCAGTAAAACAGCTCCTTTTATCATTTGTCTAATGTAGTTTAAAAACTAGCTCATCCTTGTGTGTGTGAGCAAGTAATGTTCTTCCTACAGCTTGGCTCCAGGAAGTGGTCAGCAGAATTCACACAGATTGGATTTCTACCTTTTTTCTATCCAGATATTGAAGCAGTGGAGCAGTGTCAGTGTGTTATAAATGGCAGCATCCTCATCATCAATGTGAAGATACACTCTTCTTTCCACTCTATGAAGCATTTTCCCTCACACAGAAAGTTCTGGATCTTCTGCCTCATAATGTGTTTCTAATTTCTTCCCATTTAACCCAAATCACTCCTCTTTTCATCAGTGTGAGAGATAATCACGTCTTTTCATCTCCAGCAGAGCAGCAGCTAATAATTAAGTGAGGAACCACCTCATTCCGCCCACCTCACACGTAACGTGATGACAGACAGATGACCTCCTGTGCACAGTTCCTGCACATTACAAAACAATCAATGGCTTTCCAATTTTTTTTCCTAGAGTTTTTCTTCCTTGTGCATCCCAGTTTGCTTCTCCTTCCTCTATCTGTCCGACAGTCAGACATTTGAACTCACCTCCTAACACCGCAAAGTCTGCCCACAATCTGCAAGGCATTAGTCAGAAGTGTGATGGAATACTCCCCTCTTGCCTGGATGGGTGCAGCTCCAACAGCACTCAAGAAGCTCAACACCATCCAGGATAAAGCAGCTCGCTTAGTCAGCACCCCAGCCACCATCTTAACATTCACTCCCTCCAACACTGACATACAGTAGCAGCGCTGTGTGCCATCTACTAGATGCACTGCAGCAACTCACCAAGGCTCCTTCGACAGCACCTTCCAAGCCCACAACCTCTACCATCTAGAAGGGCAAGGGGAGCAGATACCTGGAAACACCACCATCACCTGCAAGTTCCCCTCCAAGCCACACACCATCCTGACTTGGAAATATATCAGTAAGAAGTCATTTACCTGATGAAGGAGCAGCGCTCCGAAAGCTCATGATTCCAAATAAACCTGTTGGACTTTAACTTGGTGCTGTGAGACTTCTTACTGGAAATATAACGCCATTCCTTCACTGCCGCCAAGTCAGGTTCAAGAATATTGCTCAACACGACCTACTCTAGGGTATTCTGGGATTGGAAATAGATTCTGGCCTAGCTGGTGATGGCTACATCCCATCAACAAATACATTAAATAAGGTGTCAGCTGTTTGATCAATTGGCCACTCCTCACTGGCGAACCCGCAGAGATAAAATAAAAGCAAAATACTGCAAAAGCTGGAAACCTGAAATGAAAACAGAAAATACTGGAGAAACTCTGGCAGTATCTATGGAGAGAGAGGCAGAGTTAACGTTTCAAATCCACATGACTCTGGTACAGAATATTTGAGTGCCAGCACTGTCTGTTCACCCATTTTGTGTAGGGAAGGGAGACTTTAAATGTAAATCTAATTTGATTTTCCATGAATCCTCATGTGTATCTACAAACATCTTCATCCCTCTGACTTGGATGAAATCAGATCCCTTCAGCCTAACTGAAGGATCTAGACCATGATCCTCTCTGTTTTGGAGCCAATACTTAACCCTCAAACAACATCTGGAACATCTGGAACATGCAAAAGCCAAATCCTGTGGGTGCTGGGGAGTCAACGAAAGGTCAGTGAGCAGAATCATTGGCTGGAGTCTAGAGGAGATGACGGGGTCTCACCTGCCAGCTTGAGAACCAGAGAGAAGCCCTGGATCACCTCTCGCAGAGTTTCCTGCCACATTAACGACTACTCGGGCAGTTGATAGGCAGGTGATGGGCCTTCCCCAGGAGCAGGAATCCCAGCTGCCCGGTGTCGCTGGCCAATTGGATGCCGCCGGCTCTGCATTGCTCAGTAGGACCATCAGGAGAGCAGTGGCTGCTGTAGGTACAACACCCACCGCCCAGTTTGGTCATTGGATAAAGGGAAAATAGTGCGGATACTGGAATCTGAAACAGAAACGGGGAATGCTGGAAAACCTCAGCATATCTGACTGCATCTTTGGAGAGAGAATAGGGCCAACGTTTCCAGTCAGAGCTCTGCCAAAGGGTCATCCAGACTCGAAACGTTGGCTGTATTCTCTCTCCACGGATTCTGTCAATCCTGCTGAGATTTTCCAGCATTTTCTGTTTTTCTCATTGGACATCAGGCCTCGGGTGAGGGATAGTGGGGATGATGGGAGAGGGATGTAAGCAGCAAGGGCAGGTACCTCCCCCCCCCCCCCATCTGACATTGAGTGTCGGAGTGCTTTTTAACAAGGACATGTTTTCATTCCCAAAACAGATTACCTCATCATTTGTTTCATTTCTGCCTGTCAGATCCTGACCTATGCAGATTGGTTACTATGTTTCTTACGCCTCAACACTGGCCATCATATGTACTTGGGACGTCCCTGGGAATCTATTGATTCCTACGGACCTTCCAACATATCATTTGTGTTAATTCTGAGCTTCTGGGGATTCCGTAAATGTCTGTCAAAGTTTTGCATGGTTATTGATGTCTTTTCTTTTACTTCACAGGTGATTCGGTCTGTCTTGTTGTCTAACAAGGGGCATACACGCGGTGGGTTGTGCGAGGGCTGCTCTTGGATGTTGCTTCGAGAGTTGCCTAGTGCCTCACGTCGTTAGTGTGCGCTTAAACTGGACCATCTGACAGGCAACACGACAGCTCAGTGACTATCACTGTTTGCTGAGCAGATACATGGATTTGGGCCGGTGTCTGTGGGAGTTTGCACGTTCTCCCCACGATTGCGTCCGTTTTCTCCGGGTGCTCCGGTTTCCCCCCACACCCCAAAAACGTGCTCGTAGGCTGATTGGTGTAACAAATTATCCCTAAATTAGACCTCCCTCAATCTTCCCCAGTAGGCATAGACAAAGGTCATGGGTAGAGGAGGGCACTCATAATGTTAAAATGGCGGCGCGGGCTCGTTGGGCCGAAGGGCCTGTTTTCAGTGCTGTGTTGTTCTTTGTTCTTACTTCATTGACCATATAGAACCTTAGCACATTTTCAGGTTGTGGTAGAGAGAAGTAGGTCCTTTCATTTCCACTTTCAGATGGCTGGGGAACTAAACTGACTGAGGGGCTGTAGCACAAGTCATTCTCCGAGTGGCACTAGCCCAGAAAGCCCATCCCTGTGATGGGGCACTGCCATTCTGGGAGAAGCTGCATATTAGAGATGGGTAACGGATGCTGGCCTAGCCAGCGACGCTCACGTCCTGTGAAAGAATGGAAACAAATAGTTGTGGGGATTCTGGCTTCCCTCGCCTTATCCCTCTGACTGACTTAGGCTGATCCTGGTTCCAATTACAAAATTCTGGCACTTTATATTTACTTCTTCGATCCTTAAATACACGAACGGGCACCAAGAAACTGACTCACACTGAATCTGAAACTTGGCAGCAGGAGCTGAGAATTAGTCACTTGCTGCAGTTTGTTTCAGCTGTTAATAATGCAGAACTCAGTGTGGATTTGGAAGGGCCGGTGACATTCCCAGGGATTGAGAGTCACAGCCGAGAATGGGGCCATTCAGCTCATCGTGCCTATGCCAGCCCTTTGAAAGAGCTATCCAATTATCTCCCCTGCCTGCTCCTTCCCTGGAATCCTGCAGTATCTTTTTTTCCATTATCCAATTCCCTTTTGAAAGTTACTATTGCCTTTCATGCAGTGCACTCCACATCGCAGCTTACAGGGGTTTATCTTCCTTTCTGGGCCTGGAATCAATTATTTTACTGTGTCCTATTTTTATCTCCCTGTCAGCGGGGAAACAGCTTCTCAATGTCTACCAAGCCCTTCATATATTGGACACCACAAAATCTCCCTTCTTACTGTGTTGACGTGCCCTGAGTAACTTCAAGGTCAAGAGGTTTCTTATTGTCGCTGTTGTTAGAATATAACCAGTGACAACTTTGTATTGGTTGTAATGTGACCAATGGGAACAAGATGTAAAGATCAGTTGACCCCGTAAAGCAGGGAACCAATTACAGAGTGATGTAATAGTCAGCTGACCAGCTGATTCACTATAAATAAGAAACCATGTAGAATTGTTGTCCATACATTGGACAACGCTGCTCCTTTATACTCACCTGATGAAGGGGCAGTGCTCCAAAAGCTCATGATATGAAATAAACCTGTTGGGCTTTAACCTGGTGTTGTGAGACTTCTTATGGTGCCCACACCAGCCCAACGCCGGCATCTCTACATCATTGTACAGGGATAGGAACAGGATGAGGCCATTCAGCCTGCCCCATGATTCCAACGCTGTAGATCATGCATCTGTATCTCAACTCTAAGTTTTGCTCCATGCTCTTTTGACACCCCGATCCAACACAATACATTAATATGAAACCTGACTATTTACAACAATTGCATCTTTGAAATCTATTTCATTCAAACCATTTTAGCTTTTATTTGGACCAGCTTGACTCCAAAGGGAGAAAATGACTGTAATTGGCTGAAAGTGAAGCTTTTCCAGTGTTTTTATATTTCTGTTCAGTGCTATCTGTGTTCGGGAATCATTCCCATATAAATCTTCTTATATCTGGTTTAAAATGTTTGAAAAGAATAGTAATCTACCCAAAGATATTTTGTAATTTTAAAACATTCTGTGAACGACTCAGCAAAATCTGCTAACTCAGCAAATAAACTAAGGAAGGAAGAAAGATTTGAATTCCTACAGCAGCACCTCCAACGCCAGGACAACAGAAAGCATCTCACAGATAATGAACATGTTGAAACCATTGTTATGTTAAAATGTGGTGGAAAATCTGTGCAGAGGCAGCTCCCAAAAACAGCAACGTGGTGGATGATCACAAGGGAAATCGTTTCTCTCTATCTTATCAACTCCTTTATTCATCTTAAATTCTTCCATTAAGTCACCTTGAATCTCTGACACACGAGTGCCCACTGCTCTTAGTGAGTATCCTATTGGTGGAACCATGGTCACCGCTCCCAGGACAGATGACAAGACCGAGTCTGTCACATGCTCCCCCAAAACATAGGAAGAGGTGGAAGCCATTCAGCCCCTCACATGTGTTCCGCCATTCAATGAGATCCTGGTTGATGTGGGCAGCCAATAACTCTTACTCACCTCCACTACTGTCATTACCTGCCTGTCATTGATGTCCATCCACAGAGCAACCTGAGAAATGTTAGTGACAGTGAAAGTGATTTAATTCTGACAAGCCAGAAACAACAGAAAGATAACACAAGTAGAGAGAAGAGGCATCAAAATATTGTATAGTTTTACCCGCAAAACAATTGCAATCTTGTGAATTTCCAATTGCCTTATCTTTGGATATGTCTCAGTATACTTTTGCATTGAGTGCACAGCACATTATCAGGCCATTCAGCCCATCTAGTGTCTGCCAGTGTTTATCCACCTCACCCTATTTCATCTCACTCTATCAGCATATTACTCTATTCCTTTCTCCTTCATGTAAATATCCAGCTTCCAGTTAAATGCATCTATACTTTCCACCTTAACCACTCTCTGAGAGATCACATTCCTATTATGTTTGTGATGAAAAAGTTCCTCCTGAGATCCCTGCCAGATTTATTCACAACAATCTTATATTTATGACACAAGTTTGGGTCTCCCATGCAAATGGTCATATTTTCTCAATGACCATTCTATCAAAACATTCCATAATTTTAAAGTTCTCCATCTCCTCATCTCTTACTCATCTCTTTCCTAGAATAAAGAGCAACAACCTGCTCTGTCTTCCTGACAGATTTAACCTCTCCGTTCTACTATCACCTGAATCTTTTGTGCACTTTCCCTCGTGCTTCTGCACCCTTTTAATGATATGCAGAGCAAGTCTGTGTGCAGTATTATAGATGGAGTTTTACCGAGGTCCTATAAGGGTTTAACATAATTTTTCAATTCCTTCCCTCAAGAAATTCACACCGGTGCCTTGTTTTGCATTTTTGTGCGGCCTTGTTAAATTACGTTCCTCGTTTTAATGGCTTTTTTTTGCTTCTCCTTAATTGGGGATTTATCACTTGAAATTCAAGCCATAACTTCAGGCCATGACTTATTCTAATTGCCAAGGTAAGAATGATTTAATAAAACCGGAAGCCAAATACTGAGAGATCCAGAAGTTAGTGTCTTACTTGGCAGGCGATTGGCAGTTTGTTGTGTCCCACTAAACCTCACTCCCCGAGCAGAATTGGCCAAGACAGAAGAGCAAACTGTGCCAGGAAACTTTGCATGCATCCACACTGTTATAGTCCTGGGAATGCATAATTGACTCCACAATAATAGACTAGATATCAAATGCAGCCAAAAAACATACAAAATTGGGTTCACAATGGCACTGTGAATTATGCTGAGTCAATGTTAGGTTTCTCTCTCTGGCTGTGTGGAAGAAAAATTTCCATAACAGATTGGACTGCATCCCGTATAATTCAGGAGATGCCCCGTTTCCTTTTCAATGTTTCGCAGAGATATCGGGGTCACAATGCCCAGCGATGTTTTAACTTTATTTCTGACACTTTGCATTCGTAAGGATACAAACACGTTAGGAAATGTTCCTGGGATAATTGAGTTGACTTGTGAGGGGAGATTGTGGAGGTTAGGCCAATATTCCTGGAGCTTAGAAGAATGAGGGGTGATCTAATTGAAATGTCTTTTATTCTTTAAGGGGTTGGAGGATGTAGTTGCTGTTTCCCCTGGTGGGGAAATCTGGAACATGGGGTCACAATCTCAGAATAATGTTGGTCATTTAAGCTGAATTTAGGAGAAGTTTCTTCACTCAAACGGTTATAAATCTTTGCATTTTCCACTGGAGAGTGCAGTATAACGGTCCAACACATAAAGAGTTAACATGTGTGCTCATGCATCACAGTGATGAATGAGAACACTTGACCCACACTTAAGTTGGACAGAACTATGTGTAGAAGCAAGCATGGAGATAGTTCCAAGCTTGGGACTTTACTGTGCCTTTGCTATCGTTTCTAATAATTAATGAAAACATACTGTTGAACTACCTGAGACTGCGCCTTAATAAAACATACTGAATAACTCCCGACATCTTACAGCACTGTGGCAGTGGTTCAATCTCACAGAGACCCCAAAAGAAAATCAAAATCCTGGAAAACTGAAGAAAAAAAATCAAAGCATTCTGAGATGAGGAAATCACCAAAGGAAAACTCCAAAAGAAAGGCTTGGAAGCTGAAGGTAGAAATAAAATTCCTCACTACAGCAGATGACTCCATTGAATCAGTGGAAGCCCATAATGGGTGCAGAGTCAGCAGAGTTGCGCTGTAAATTTAAAATTCCTGGACGAAACAAACCCTGAATGAAGTTAAACATTGTAGTGGTCAGAAATTGCTGTTTAAATTCAAAAAAATCTGATTCAGTGCCTCAATGGCTGAGCTCACTCCAAAGAACAAAAGTTAACTGAAAATTAATAACGACTGAGTAGGCAGCTTAAAAAAAAGCAAAAAAATTCGAAGACTTGAAAACATTATGCGGAAGTGGGGAAGGCTCTAACAATCAATTCAGCAGATAATGTTGAAAAAATGTTGAGATCGTAAATGCCAAAATTGCAGGGCCCACCAAGACCATTAAGCATGGAAAACCCTTGGTGCAGAAGCAGACAACACTGCCATCTTGGATTTTTGGAAACCTCTTATTGTTGAACCTACAATTTAAAAACTTTAACTATGGATCAGAAATCCACACTTCCAAATTAATTTGGACTTGTGCAAGACCCAGAACATTACAAAACTGAGCACTTAGGAGAAATGGTTCCTTAAATACATAATTTCTTCAGTTGATGTTAAAAAGACAGAAGCTGAACAAGTTAAAACACTGCTTTATTCGGGAGGCCCAATAGCTGATGATATAATAGCAAGACAAGAAATCAACAAACCATCTGTGAAATTCGATGACGCTTTAAAATCACTCAACACTTACTTTAACCTCAGAATTAACAAAACCCTGTAAGGGCTAAATTTAAAAAATGCATCCGGCAGTCAGGAAAACTCCTTCATTAATGAGCTGTTCAGATTGTCTGAAGGCTATAATTACGGTGACCGGAAATCTGAGCTAATCATTGTTAGAATAGTCATAGGAGAGGGAGAAAATGCACTCAGACACCCTCAGGTACAGAGACAGAACAACCCATGAGATCCTGTTAATGATCAACAACCAAAATACCTTTGCCAAGCTTAATTTTTTTACATAAAATTAACAAGGTCAGCAAACTAGGGCCTGGCTCCAGGTACAGAAAGGTGTTCCCAGATCTTTTTACAGGAATATGGAAACTGGTGAACACAGACGAGATCACACTTAGCGAGGATGCTGAACCCATGTGTCTGTCCACGCCACAAAGGATTCCACACTCTCTCAGGAAGCAAACGCAGCAACAGTTGTATGAAATGACAAACATGGGGTTTATCTCCACAGTCATACAAGCATAGTGTCCCATTTCCAGCCGCAAACAGGCTGACCTGAGTCCGTGCCGAACTGACACAGCCCAGTAAAGCCACAGCCAGAGAAGTTCACCCAATGGATGAGGGCCTGACTAAACTCTCTCAGAATGCAGTGTCTACAAAACTTGATGCCCGCAGTGGTTTTTGCTCAACTCCCCCAGGCGAAGATTCCAGTTTGCTGGCTACATTCATTTCCCTGCTTGATGCAAAGTGGTGTCCCTTTAACTAACCCTTCCGGTGACAGGTTAGTAACCTGTCCCAGGAAAAGAAACTAGGCATGGACATGGACAAAGCATGTGATTCATTTCCCTCATGTTTCATAAGGCACAAAAAAGAATCAGGGATGGATGGAATATAGGGATGGCATGGGAAAATGTGATCTTACCACGTACCGGGCTAGCTCAGTCAGTAGAGCACAAGACTCAATCTCAGGGTCAGGGGTTCGAGCCCCACATTGGGCACTGCTGCTTTTCTACGGTAGAACACAGGAAGTTAAGAATGAGGAGAGGTGATGGCCTAGTGGTATTATCGCTAGCCTACTGTGAAAAAAAGTGTGAGTTTCCTCCGGGTGTTCTGGTTTTGTCTCACAGTCCAAAGATGTGCAGATTAGGTTGATTGGCCATGCTAAAATTGCCCTTTAATGTCAGGGGATTGGCAGGGTAAATATGTGGGATTACTGGAATAGAATCTGGGTGGGATTGTGGTTGGTGCAGATTTGATGGGCCGAATGGCCTCCTTCTGTACTGTAGGCTTTCTATGCTTAAAGGCAAATTACTGTGGATGCTGGAAGCTGAAACAAAAACAGGAAATTCTGGAACATCTCAGCAGGTCTGACAATGTCCGTGGAGAGAGAATGGAGCCAACATTTTTCCAACATTGGCTCTATTCTCTCTCCACAGATGCTGTCAGACTTGCTGAGATTTTCCAGCATAATCTGTGTCACCTGTGATGTTTGATGGCAGAGCAACCTGCCATCTATTTATTTTCTTACACTGCTACCATTGGCAACCTAAAGGATGGTTCAGGCTCCGGGGATTAATAATCAGCATGCATGTGGTTACAAATCTCCCAGATTAATCACAATGTCATCAAACATTCTCCAAATTGGTCAGGATTTAGGATGCATCAAATGCTTCCAGAAGAACAAAACAACTGACATGTATATTTACAATTAATGACATGATGCGCAAATGATCAGGCAAATAGTGCAGGGGATTATATCTAAACATACACACGACACCGTTAATAATGGGTAAATTGCACTTCATAAGAACTTCTTCGATTAGAATTTCTTCTTAGTTTTGAAAGCAGAAGCATTAGCTCAGAAAATGTAATTGGTTCTGCCGTGTAAAACCTTTGTTGCAGTGTACTGTACCTTGTCAAATCTTTCACAGAGAGAACTTAAAATGAATCCTCATCTGACTGAACTGCTAGAATTTTAAAACTGTTTGTTCCCTTAATTCTTTCCAAGCACTTATTTTCAGACAAATTTAGCAATGTTACATTTAAATACGCACCTCACTCTGGAGGGATAATTGGCACAGAAATGGATTTCTTAACATTTTTTGGCAGCGAGAGTATAGCCAGCACAACAGACAATGTCAAAGACCCTACTGCTAATTTTATTTCAGAAAAATTGCCAATTTGATCTTGTTGTCCAGAAGCATCAGTAGATCATCATCCAAAGCTCCCCACATCCATTTTGTGCTGATAAGATCACAGCATTATGAAGAGTCAAAGCAACCACTGAAGCTTCATTGCAAAGGTGAACAACAGAAATGAGGAGTAACCACCTTCAAGTTAGGAAAGGTAGGAGGAGGACAGTGATTAACACAACTCCCTCACTGCACCAGGGATCAAAGTTCAGTTCCAGCCTTGGGTGACTGTGTGGGGTTTGTACATTCTCTGCATGTCTGTGTGGGCTTCCTCTGGGTGCTCTGGTTTCCTCCCACAGTTCAAAGGTGTGTGGGTTTGATGGATTGGCCATGGCACATTACTCCTTACTGTCAAAAGATGTGTAGGTTAGGTGGATTGGCCATGCTAAATTGCCCCTTAGTGTCCAACGATGGATTAGCCATGGTAAATATATGGGATATGGGGATAGGGTGGGGGAAAGGGCCTGGGTAAGGTATTCTGTCAGAGAGACTCGGTGCAGACTCAATGAACTGCATGGCCTCCTGCACTGTAGGGATTCTATGGTGACAGGATTGGAGCAGAATGAGGAAGGAGGAGGTGAGACAGGAAAAAGGAGAAGAGAGGAACAAAGGCAGAGAAAGGGAGAGAGGAGAGAAAAAGAGCAAGAAGGGAAAAGGGAAGGGGAAGAGAGAAGAGAGGAGAGAAGAGAGGAAAGGAAGGCAGAGAAAAGAAAAGGCAGAAGGGAAAGATAAGGAGCAAGGAGGAGTAAAAGAGAGGAAGAAAAAGTAGGAGTGAAGAGGGAAAGAAGGAAAAGGATGGAAGAGAATAGAATTAACAGGAGAAAAAAAACTGGATGGAAGTAAGTGTGATGCAATGGCTGAATATTTTCCAGCAGGTTAGAATGCATTTAATGCTCTCAAAGAATACTATCTTGGCCAGAAATGGAATTGGAGAATCAAGTTTCTTGCATCGATTGACTTGTCAATGTCATCAATGCAGACACTGATTGATATGCACTACAGTTGATGAAAAAAACTGTCATAGGAATAAAAAGATTATTTTTAGAAAGGAAAGTGATTGCAGCAAAGTTCAATTGGGAGTGCTTAACTTTATAAGATATTAATTTGCTAATGCTGGAAAATAAAGCACAGAGGAAAAGGCCAGAGATGTTGCTTAATGCGACAAGTCTGATCAATTTTACCCTCATTCTATTTAAGTTTTGAGGCTTGCACCATGACTCTACATTCTCGACATTCATTGGCTCTGGTTATTGCACACACTGAGCACCCGCCATATTGGTAAAGGCAGTAAACAGACGTGAGGCACCTGGTCGATAAGGGCCAGAATTAGTGTCTTTCTGAAGCCTCCCACTGCAGGGCTGGTTCACTCTAAACCAGGCTCCAATCAGAAAAACGAGGCCTGGATGTGATTTACACACCGGCCCTTAAAGGGGCAACTGGTTACATTTATTTCACAAAATACTGATTTAAATGTGGAGCAAAAGGGTGGAAGAGTGCCCCACCCATGATGACCACCCCTGACCACTACCCCAATCTCCCCTCCCCCCTCGCCACCCTCCCCCATGCCCCCCACGTGCCCTGCTTCCATTCGCAACTCCATTCGCTTCCTCCTTCTTGTACGCCCAGCCCCTAAACCCTAATTGCTTCCCCCCCACCCCCCACATTCTCCCCCCACCCTTCCTTCTGAGGTCTGCCTGAGAGCAAGATCCTGCTCAATGATTGGCTGTGTAGTAGATCCAAAATCAGGTGGGCCCTCGGGTAACTCATTCCGGCAAATAAACTTCTAGTCCGATTTCTCTTTGGACCATTCGGGACATGAGACCAATCAAACTGATTCATCCGCCTGTGTGATTTACAAGAAGAGTTTCCAAAGCTGAGAAAATCTATCGGTTCCAGGACAACCCTCCCTGCACTGAAAACCAACTCCACTTAACCAACAAGATAACCCCTTCGCTTTCCAAGCATCCCTGCATTCGCTTCTCAGAGAACATTAAGGAGCTATGAAAGAAAACTGACTGATCCACAAAATAGCCCAAAGCAGTGATATTTGTAAAGGGCGAAATACTGATTGAAATAAATCCCAAGTGATATCACATTCGATTTGAATAGGGCGGCAAACAATGTTGGGAAAATCAGAGAGCTGTGTGAACAGGGGATGTGTCAGAATGCATTGGATATACTCGATGGAAAGGTGACATGCCTATTAGTGTAGCAGTGTTCAAGGATAAAAGTGATGCGAAGAAAATCTTTTCACCTTGAGGATGGTGGGACTCTGGAATGAGGTTCGTGCGAGGATGCTGGAGGCAGGTTCGATTGAGGTATTCAAAAGGGAATTGGATTGCTATCTGAAAAGAGAGAATGTGCAAGGTTACGGGGATAAGCAAGGGAGTGAGACAGGGTAGAATGTTCTTCCAGAAAGACAGTGCAGACTTGATGGGCTGAATGGCCTCATTCTGCTCTTTAAACTTTTTTTATTAATCCCAAGTAAGCATATATTCACACTGCAATGAAGTTACTGTGAAAATCTCCTAGTTGCCACATTCTGGTACCTGTTCGGGTACACTGAGGGAGAATTTAGCACAGCAAATGCAACTAACCAGCACATCTTTGGATTGTGGGAGGAAACCGGAGCACCCAGAGGAAACCCATGCAGACACAGGGAGAATGTGCAAACTCCACACAGACAGTGACCCAAGCTGGGAATCAAACTTGAGTCCCTAGCGCATTGAAGCAACAGTGCTAACCACTGTGCCACCGTGCTGCCCTGTGCCAAATCTGGCTTCTTCACTGACAATGCTAGGGTGTTCCTCTGACTCACACACATATAAATGCCTGGATAAAAATGCCTTTATGGACAATAACTTGCATTTCTAAAGTCTTGAAGTTTGAATTACTTTTACAGCTAATGAAGTATTTTTGAATTGTAATCACTGTAATGCAAGAAACATGGCAACCAATGTACACACAGCAAGCTCTCACAATAGCAATGTGTTACTGACTGGCTCATCTATTTTATTGATGCTGGTTGGTCTGGACAGCAGGGAGAATTCAGTTGCTTGTCTTACCAATAGCAGAATGGGTTTTTTTTAACATTTACCCAATTTGGTATGTCGTTTCTTAAGTTTCATCTATTAGATGGCACCTCTGACAGTGCAGCATTCCCTCAGTACTGCACTTGCTGCATCAGCAATGTTTTGATGCTCAGGTCTTCAGAGTTGAACTTGAAGCCACAAGATTCAGGTCCAAAGCTAAGAATGCTACCCAGTGAGAGAATGTGCACACATCAGTCTCTGGATTTCAGCCTCTATGCTCACTAACTGCAGCTCAGACATCGAAAAGTGGACAGTTAGAAAATGTTAAGTGTAAATGAAAAAAACCTGGATCACCGAGTTGGGTTGAATTCTGGAGTAGACCGAGTCCAGTAGTTGTTGAATTCTGGAGTAGGCCAGATCCAGTTGTTGTTGAATTCTGGAGTAGGCTAAATCCAGTTGTTGTGGAATTCTGGAGTAGACCAGGAGGAGTTGCTGTTGAATTCTGGAGTCGATCAGGTCCAGTTGTTGAC
Organism: Carcharhinus amblyrhynchos; assembly: GCF_965287045.1. NCBI lineage: Eukaryota > Metazoa > Chordata > Chondrichthyes > Carcharhiniformes > Carcharhinidae > Carcharhinus > Carcharhinus amblyrhynchos. Next base: position 2,875,801 of record NC_137339.1, read on the forward strand.
TTCTGGGGTGGACCAAGTTCCAGTTCTCTAAATACAGAGTCCAGCATTGCTTTATGGAAATTCAATGTATCCCTGGAAAGCAGAGAGTTGGGGATTTGGTATTTAATGACTGTCTGGGTCAGAGCAACATCAGTTCCAATCTTTTCTCTTTGATTGCTCTAATCAAATTCCTTCAGCTACTGTCTCCTGTACTAAAACCAACAAACAAGCACAAGCTGCTCCTCTTCCTTCAAAGTAATTTTCTTCCACAAAAAATATTAAATTATCCAGTATTTTGAATTAATAAGTTGGAATAAAAGAGCACTGCAGGCGTTTTATAAATTATATTTCAACCACAAATTACCTCTAGTTCAAATCAGACTAACTCACATTAAGCAAGGTGGACTGTGAAAGTATAAGGTTAAGAATAGCACTTCTGTCTCCATTGAAGTAAACAAGCATTATTATCTTATTAAGTCAAGGCTGTTAATTTTCAGAATCATTCTCTCATAAATCCAGTATCCCAGAAGGAGCCTTAAATCCTTGCTTCTTTAATTAGTTTTTCTCTTGGGATCAAAGGACCTTAAATCACAGAGGGAGGCCATTCAGCCCCATGTGCTACCCCACTGTCAGAGGGGCTGTACTAGCTCTTTGAAAGAATTACCTAATTGGTCCCACAGCCCTGCTCTTTCCCCTCAGCCTGAAAAATTCTCCTGCGAGTACTTATTCAATTAAGGGACAAAGAAAGAGCGAAGAAAAGTCCAGCACACAAACAGGCCCTTCAGCCCTCCAAGCCTGCACCGATCATGATGCCCTAATTCAACTAAAAAAAATCTTCTGTCCTTACTCGGTCGGTATCCCTCTATTCCCTCCTTATTCATGTGCCCAACCAGATGCCTCTTAAATGTTGCTAATGTGCCTGCTTCCACCACCTCCTCTGGCAGCGCGTTCCAGGCACCCACCACTCCCTGTGTGAAAAACTTCCCCCGCACATCTCCCTTAAACTTTCCCCCTCTCGTCTTGAACCTGTGCCCCCTTGTAATTGACACTTTCACCCTGGGAAAATGCCTCTCAATATCCACTCTGTCCACGCCTCGTATAATTTTGTAGACCACTACAAAGGTTACTGGGAAAGTTACTATTGAATCTGCTTCCATTGCCCCTTCAGGCAGCACTTTCCAGATCACAACACACCGCTGTGTAAAATTGTTCTCCCTCATGAACAATATGGTTCTTTAACATGTGTTTGCCAACCTGCGTGGCACAATGACGTGGTGGCACAGTGGTTAGCACTGCTGCCTCACAGCGCCAGCGACCCGGGTTCAATTCCAGCCTTGGGTCGCTGCCTGTGTGGAGTTTGCACATTCTCCCTGTGTCTGCCTGGGTTTTCTCTGGGTACTCCAGTTTCCTCCCACACCCCAAAGATGTGTAGGTTAGGTGGATTAGCCATGCTAAATATACGGAGTTATGGGGATAGGGTCTGGGTTATGGAGAAAGTTGGAGGCGAGGGCCTGGGTGGGATGCTCTTTCGGAGAGTCAGTGCTAGGCTCAATGGGCCGAATGGCTTCTTTCTATACTGGCAGGATTTTATGTTTCTGCCAATCGAAACAGTTTCTCTTTATTTACGCTTTCAAAACCCCTTTCATGAGAAAGCTAGAAGATTTCATTCAATCTGACCTACTGTGAAATATGTGTCTAAAATATAAGCAATAGAGGAATCTTGAAAGAAAAAGAACATTAAAAACAGTGGCAGTTCAGCCTTGAAAGGAGGGATCTTTAGAGTAAACTGTATAGAAGATGTAAATCAGGATCAGGATTCCATGATGAACTATGATAGTCACACAAGGTACTCCAAAAACAAAACAAGCAAGAAAGAAACAAATGAAGATAACTGCTTGGATATGTATAACACCTTTAACAGAGTGAGTCTACTTCGTAGGAGTATAACCACACAGAATGTAATTCTGAGCCAGATAAGGAGATATTAGGGAAGATGATCGATACACTGCCAACCCCTTATCCACACAAAACCTAGTTTTGAGTAGTCACACTATTGTATTACACACACTTCCCACTCCAGACACAAGTGTAACTCTTTATGTATTACTGAGGGACTGTCACAGTGTCAGAGGGTCAGTACTGAGGGGGTGCTGCACTGTCAGAGGGTCAGTACTGAGGGAGTGCCGCACTGTCAGAGGGTCAGTGCTGAGAGAGTGTCACACTGTCAGAAGGTCAGTACTGAGGGAGTGCCGCACTGTCAGAGGGTCAGTGCTCAGGGAGTGCCACACTGTCAGAGGGTCAGCACTGAGAGTCTGCCACACTGTCAGAGGGTCAGTACTGAGAGTGTGCCGCACTGTCAGAGGGGCAGTACTGAGAGAGTGCTGCACTGTCAGAGGGTCAGTACTGAGGGAGTGCTGCACTGTCAGAGGGTCAGTGCTGAGGGAGCGCCGCACTGTCAGAGGGTCAGTGCTGAGGGAGTGCCGCACTGTCAGAGGGTCAGTACTGAGGGAGTGCCGCACTGTCAGAGGGTCAGTGCTGAGGGAGCACCACACTGTCAGAGGGTCAGTGCTGAGGGAGTGCTGCACTGTCAGAGGGTCAGTGCTGAGGGAGTGCCGCACTGTCAGAGGGTCAGTACTGAGGGAGTGCCGCACTGTCAGAGGGTCAGTGCTGAGGGAGCGCCGCACTGTCAGAGGGTCAGTGCTGAGGGAGCGCCGCACTGTCAGAGGGTCAGTGCTGAGGGAGTGCCGCACTGTCAGAGGGTCAGTGCTGAGGGAGTGCCGCACTGTCAGAGGGTCAGTACTGAGGGAGTGCTGTGATATTTGAGGTGCCATCTTTCAGATAAAACATTGAACTATTGGGTGGACACAAAAGATCTCACAGGACAGTTTCTAAGAAGTGCCAGAGAGTTCTCTCTGTTCCCCTGGAGAGTGCTTCTCCCTCAACCAAAGTGCTGAAAACTAAATCTAATTGTTATCACATTATGTGATCTTACTATGAGTAAATTGGCCGCAGCCTCGCTAAACTGCAACAACCACTGCACTTCAACATTGTTCCATTGACTGCCAAACATTCTGGAACATATCACAGTCATGAAAGGCACTAGAGCAATGAAAGTTATTTTTTTCATTGCATCTGTAAGTGCTTCAATTTGTTTAATTTAATATTCCCAAATCCCATCTCTACCATTTTCCCTTAACGCTACCTAGCTGTCCTGTTAATGAGTACAGTGTTGTAAGCTCACCCACCACCCCCTGCATACCCCCTCCTCATCTCCCCCACAGCTCACAGTAAGACCAGTGGAGAAACACATCTGAATATCTCCCCTTGATTTCAAAATTCCGTATCTGTAGCCTTCGTTTCCTGCACCATATCTGTAATCACTTTTTCAGCTCCACATGCGCTGTCCCGCTGATTTTCCTATACACCTTAGATGAAAACACTGCACTCAAACATGGGGAAAAAAAAACCCATCAAGTTCTACAATTGCACAGCAGGTCTGTCAGACATAAAATGGAAAAGACGGGTTGACATTTTAAGTGAAAACCAGTCATGAATCCATCTTCCTTGACCTATGTTGTCCCTGCCCCTTAATGTCTCATGTTTAAAATTCATAAACTTGTATTTAAGTCCCTATCTCTTCATTCTCCACACTTTCTGCAAACTAAAACTCTCTGCTCCTCTGATCCCCCGCACAACAACCGTACATTTCTGTGAGGCCAGAATTGTATCAGTACAGATGTACAAACACAAGTTTTTATTTTTGCTGACAGAATGTTTCATTTTTTTTTAATAGAAGCAATTAATAAGGGACCCAGTCAGTGTTTATTTCTAGTTGTTATTTATGCCTCTGAATAGTTGGAAGGTGGCACCCAGTAATATAGAACTGAGGACAGGTACTTAGCATTTCAAACAAAGGTACTGTTTGTTGCGATTTCACTGCCTGTAGTTGAGAGCAGAGACACCTACAGAGATGTGCTATCATTACAAGAAGCAAAGCAACTTGGAGCCGACAGAGGAAATTGGCCAGATCCTCCTGAAAATGCTGCATCTCATGATGCGCACAGCTAGTGAGACATTTTTCTAAAGCTCCAGAAGCTTTTGCGCCTTAACTTGCTGCAAACGTGAGCTGGCGACAGGGAAGCAGAGGCAACCTCAGTGAATAGTGGAACCAACAGTTTATCTCTTCAATCAATGAGACTTGGGAACTAAGAAAGGAACAAGGAAACAATGGAGAAGGTCATTGTGTCAATTAGAGTCAAACTGAATTCAGGAAGAGAAATAAAGAGACGGAAGGAAAGATTGGATTGAGAGAAGAAAAAAAGGCAAGAGGAAAAGAAAAAAGTGTTAAAGTGTAAAATTTGAAAGATTTATAATTTGAGAATGCACAGTTTCATTTTTTTCCCTGTGACTGGCTGGACAATTTGAGTTATATTGCAGGGACATGAATATCTTCATTAAGTTGCTGAGTGCCAGTCCTAATCCTCGGAGGCAAGTTTAATGTGTAATTCACATGCCAACACAGCAACCTCACAAACACATGGCAAGGTTGATGGCAAGATATTGATTTTTTTTAGGGTAAGTCACGGAACAAAGCAAATCGCCCAGCTACTTCTGGCGATATGCAGTTCACAAAGGATCTCTTCTTTGCCACGAGCAGCTAGATGATTTTCACATCCACAATGGTGACCGCCATTCTCCTGGAGAGATGGGGTGGGAGTGGTACTGCCAGTGCACTAGTAATCTGGAGGTCCAAGCTCATTTTCTAGGGAATGGGTTCAAATCCCAGCCCAGTAGCTGGTAAAATATGAATTCAATCAATAAAATCTGAAAATAAAAGCTGGTTTTCAGTGATAGTGACCATTATGTTATCATTGATTATCATATTAAAAGAATCTGGCTTACTAATGCCCTTTAGGTAAGTAAATCCCTTGTCAGGCTTAAAAGATTCTGGGCTCATAGTATATTTTTATATTTTTATTATTCATTCATGGGATGTGGGCATTGCTGGCTGGGCCAGCATTTATTGCCTGTCCCTAACTGCCCTCCATTTCAGAGAGCATTTGCAAGTCAACCACTATGGGTCTGGAGTCACATGTAGGCCAGATCACGTAAGGAGGGCAGATTTCCTTCCCTGAAGGACATTAGTGAACCAGGTGGGTTTGGAGTCCCAGTGAAGTGCCATTGTCAAATGCACACAATTTGCACTGAGTGAAGCTAGGAGTATCTTGATAACATAAGAACATAAGAAATAGGAGCAGGAGTAGGCCATCTAGCCCTTCGAGCCTGCCCCGCCATTCAATAAGATCATGACTGATCTGAAGTGAATCAGTTCCACAAGTCTACTCATTTAGATATTTTGGTGACAGCATTTTAGGCAAAGTATGATGAGCATTTCTTTTCCAAGGAGGAATAACACATCTTTTGTAGCAAGGGTGGAATGTGAAATCTAATCTATTATCATCTTGACAATGTAAACTATTTAGCAATAACTGTATGAGTTTATAAAGACACTGTAAATCCCCTTTAGAATGCCACCTTTCAGAGCCGTTGCAATAACAGTGTCAAAGATGCAATTTGTTTTTAAAATCTTCCCCGTTCCAGTTTGTGCTGAGTACGTTAATTACCCCATATTTGCCAACTGGCTTTAGTTACATGAGGGAATAAAACCAGCCAGGCCTATTGCTGCTAATCACACTGTGCTGAGTCCTGCTTCAGACTGATTGTATGAATTAAGCACCATGGTTGGAAGGTTTATGAACACTCATGAGGTACCGACAGACAACAGAGTAACTGCAACACCAGCAGAGTTCATAACCAATGAAGAAACAGAGAAAATACACAGAAAATGTAGCTTAGTCAAAGCAATATGGGAATCTGCAATTTATATCAAAGATCAAAGAACATCAGAGAATCATATAACGGAGAAAGGTCGCTTTTCCAGCTTTAAACTTAATTATTTTAGTGCTCCCTTGCAATCTTCTCAAACCCTACAATCTTTGTTTTCCCAACTCTGGCTTATTACACATCCCAGAATTTGATCACTCCCTGAATTTGGTTGCCATGCCTTCGGTTGCCTGGATCCTAAGCTCTGCAATTCCCTCCCTAAATCTCCCTAAAGCTCCCTGCCTCTCGTTCTTTGACAAGATCATTAAAACTTACCTTTTTGACCAAGCATTGGGTCACTGCTATGATATTGCCTTCTTTAGCTATTTACTGATTACACTTTGTTTTTCTACCTAAGGGGTATTAAATGAATGGAAGCTGTTGCTGAATATTTATGTGTAAATAGGATATATATGATATTACAGTATGAATTTCTATTTTGATTCACACTCACCTATGATTCACATGCAACTCGATCCACACTCACTGGTGACTAAGTCCCATGTTGTGTGACAGATGCTGGCAGGTGAATTGGGTTTTCATGCATTCTCATCAACTCTGCTGCTTTTTTAAAATTCCACATGGCTTGAGTTTTGTATCACCAACGAATTGCTGAACAATGAGAAGGGATTAATGCGAAATCCAGGGCTCTGTCGGTGGCTTAGTTAGGCAACGCACTACATGAATAATAAGAACTGGAGGAGGTCACCTGACCCCTCAAGCCTGTTCCACCATTCAGTTAGATTATGGCTGATCCATAAACTCAGCTCCATTTACCTGTCTTTGCTCCATATTCCCTGATGTCCTTACCCAACACAGATCAGCCAATCCCAGACTTGAAAACTCTAATTGTTGCCCTGCGTCCACAGCCATTTGTGGGAAAATTTCTAGATTTCTACTGGTGCTTTATTTAGGATTGGACTTCCTGAATTTGGATTGCATTTCTTGAGTAGAATATTTAGCCCGCTCAGACTATGCAGACAATCAATGGTGATCTGTGAAAGTTGAGCTACCAATGTTTGCTTCTCAGGAGATCAAGTCCCCCACCCACCCCACCCGTTCCCTCCCTTCAACAAAGTATTGTCGTTGACCCCCTTTGCTTCCAGCCCCACCGCAAAACCTGGCAATGTGATCAAATTCAAATATTCTTTTCTATCCCTTGGCATTTCAGAGATTGTGGCTGCTCACTTGAAAGATAAGGATTACGGGAAGCATGGGTGAACAGAAAGCTGACAAATATTTCAAAGAACAATATAGCAAAGGAACAGGCCCTTCGGCCCTCCAAGCCTGCACCGATCATGTATTCCTAACTAGACCACCCGTTTGTATCCCTCTATTCCCAGTCTGCTCATGTGGCTATCTAGATAAGTCTTAAATGATCCTAACGTGTCTGCCTCAGCCACCTTGCCTGGTAGTGCATTCCAGGCCCCCACCACCCTCTGTGTAAAATACGTCCCCCACATATCTGTATTGAACCCCGCCGCCCTTACCTTGAACTTGTGACTCCTTCTGTTTGTCATTTCCGACCTGGGAAAAAGCTTCCAACAGTTCATCCTATCTATGCCCTTCATAATTTTATAAACTTCTATTAGGTCGCCCCTCATCCTCCATCTTTCCAGGGAGAACAACCCTAGTTTACTCAATCTCACCTCATAGCTAATCCCTCCATACCAGGCAACATCCTGGTAAACCTTTTCTGTACTCTCTCCAAAGCCTCCATGTCCTTCTGGTAGTGTGGCGACCAGAACTAGACGCAGTTCTCCTTGTGTCTGCGTGGGTTTCCTCCAGGTACTCCGGTTTCCTCCTACAGTCCAAAGATGTGCGGGTTAGGTTGATTGGCCATGCTAAGAAATTGCCCCTTAGTATTTAGGGATGCATAAGTTAGAGGGATTCGCGGGTATAATATGTAGGGATTTGGGGGTAGGTCCTGGGTGGGATTGTGTTCAGTGCAGACTTGATGGGCTGAAGGGCCTCTTTCTGCACTGTAGGGTTCTATGATTCTACAGTATTCCAAATGTGGCCAAACCAATGTTGTATTTTACTACAACATCATATGTCAACTTTTATACTCTGTGCCCCATCCAATGAAAGCAAGCATGCTCTATGCCTTCTTCACCACCTTTTCCACCTATGTTGCCACCTTTAAGGATCTGTGGACTTGCACACCCAGATCCCTCTGTGTGTCTATACTCCTGATGGTTATCTATTGTATAACTCCCCCCTGCATTGGATCTACCGAAATGCATCATCTCAAATTTATCTGGAATGAATTCCATCTGCCATTTCTCTGCCCAATTTTCCAGCCTATCTATATCCTGCTGTATTCTCTGACAATGTTCATCACTATCTGCAACTCCAGCAATCTTTGTGTCGTCCGCAAACTTACTAATCAAACCATCTTCTTCCAAATCATTTATATATATCACAAACAGTATGTTCAGCACTGAAATTGCCAAGTCAATAATGATGCTGTAAATGCATGAAGCCGGTGCACCCCTCTCACTTCCAAAGAACAGGATTGTCTGTTTCTCAATTACACCCAAGTGGTACTGCGACAAACAAGATCTGCCAGTCCAAAAGTGGAACTCACATGAACACTCAGTCAGGGATACTTCCCAGAGTCAGCAACGTTTGTCTCACGAAATCTATATCTAACTAGTGATGAAATATTGTGGACTTAACAGAGAAAGTCCATCTCTCACAGCATCCAGATTAATCTGGCCAACTGGATGAGGCAGGCTGAATCAATGGCAGAGTTCAGCATTGACAAGGTTACGGAGATGTATACAACCGTCAGTCCTTTCTAGGATTCAGACTGCTGTGGATCCACGTGGGAAGCAGACCGTCGTGTTCATGTCAGCAATGCAGCAATGCAGAAGCATTAGCTGCTGCACTCTTAACATTTCTGATCAATCCAAAATGTCCTGTTCTTGATCAATGTGTTTAAGCATTCTCTGGACAGCATTTGCTCTCATCAGTCTCTTTTCCAACAATGTCAAAAGCATGTCCCTGTGTTATATTTGCTATTGGTTCATTTTTTGAAATAAAACTTTGAATTTGTGCACTACATTCCACATTCAAGTCATCAGCAAGATTGAAATGAGTAAAAACGAAAAGAAAGAACAGTATAGCACAGGTGCAGGCCCTTTGGCCCTCCAAGCCTGCGCCGATCATGCCTGCTTAAACTAAAACCATATGCACTTACGGAGTCCGTATCCTTCGATTCCATCTTATTCATGTATTCGGTTAGTTGCCCCTTAAATGCCCTAACGTACCTGCTCCCACCACCTCTCGGGCAGCGCGTTCCAGACATTCACTACCCTCTGTGAGAAAACCTTGTCTTGCACATCTCCTCTAAACTTTTCCCCTAAGAACCTTAAAGCTATGTCCCCTAATACTTGACTTTTCTACCCTAGGAAAGAGTAACTGATTATCCGCTCTGCCCATGCCACTCATAATCCTGTAAACCTCTATCAGGTCACCTCCCAACCTCCGTTCTTCCAGTGAGAACAAACCTAGTTTATCCAACCTCTCCTCATAGCTAATACCCTCCATGCCAGTCAACATCTGATCAACCTCTTCTGTACTCTCTCCAAAGCACTTACATCCTTCTGATAGTGTGGCACCAGAATTGTTCACCATATTCCAAATGAGGCCTAACTAAGGTTCTGTACAGCTGCAGCATGACCTGCTAATTTTTATACTCAATGCCCCAACCGGTGGAGGCAAGCATGCCACACACCTTTCTGACTAGCTTATCCAAAAGGGTTGCGAGACTTTGGAACTCTCTGCCATGGAAGATAATAGTGGCGGGGTCACTGAATGTTTTAACAGCAATGTGAATCATAGAATCCTACAGTGCAGAAGGAAGGATTGGATAAATCAGGAAATAGCACTTAAAGGATATACTTTCCTGAATTTCCCTTTTTTATATATTGGTGCAGTCGCTAACTTTAAAAAATGGCAAGGAGAGCTGTTAATCTGTTCTTTCCGGAGTTATTGACTTGTGTCCTTAATTGTGGAACATTTGAGCAAAGCCAATTAATTATTCATGTACCTCATCCTTGTGGTAATACTCTTAAAAATAATCATTTCTAAAAATGTAATTCTAAATAGATGTAAACTGCCTGCCAACAGTATATACCATGATGCTTATTACACTTCACTTGTAGGTTAGCCATCATTAATGGATAGTTATGCAATAATAAAGTTAATCTCTGTGTACAGTATTATAATTGGGGGGTTTTAATCAATTATTGATCCCCTCACCTGGATTGGGCTCTGACTTGAAAATAGGGGCATGCATCAAAGCTGTGGTTAATCCTATCCATGCCCAATCCTCATACACACTCACACACTCACACACACACATGCACACACTCACACACGCACACACTCACACACTCACACACACACACACTCACACACACACACGCACACACTCACACACGCATGCACACACACACACACACACACTCACCCACTCACACACACATGCACACACTCACACACTCACACACTCACACACACACACTCACATACACTCACACACACTCACACATGCACACACTCACACACACACACACTCACACACACACACACTCACATACACTCACACACACTCACACATGCACACACTCACACACACACACACTCACACACACACACTCACAAACACACATTCACGCACACACATGCACACACATTCACGCACACATTTCACACACACATACACACATGCGCACACTCACATACATGCACTCATATTCACGCACACACACTCATGCACACACATACATGCACACACATTCACACACACATATTCACACACACATACACACATGCACACACTCACATACATGCACTCACATTCACGCACACACACTCATGCACACACATGCACACACATACATGCACACACATTCACGTACACATATTCACACACACACACGCACACGCACACACACACGCACTGATTTTTCCCATCACTGCAGTCAGTTGTAGCACTGATTGTAACACCAGTTGTAACAGCAATACTCTTGCCTAAGCTCAAATCAGCTCACACAGTGCAGAAAACAGATGGAGCTTGGATATTCCTGGCCTCTATGGCTCAGCATATCACCACTTTTATCAACTTCACCATCAGACAGCTGAGCTAAGTAGCCTAAGAGGTAGTCTATCATCTCATGCTGTCCATTAGATGCTGAAATGATTGGAATATCTACAATCCACTTTTTCTTCCTTCTAAATAGAATGGATACTGTGTTCTGAATGCCTCTTGGCATGAATGTACCATTTATCAAGGGTAGGTTAGATGCCAGAATGAATATAAATGAAACACAAGGCAAAAAGCTCTTGACCCTTCCCCCACCCTGAAATCTAGCTTCCCAGAGGCGTCCTTGTTGCTATAGTGACATTGCCTGCAACAGGGAACAAGAAAATTCCTGTGGAGATATCAGACCAGGACCAGTAGAGATGGCAGTAAAGAGAGCAAACAAATGCAACTAAGAGTGTTCCCTGATTTACCATCCTGGACATGCAGTTTGGACCTTGCCTTAATTTGGGCCTAAAGCGCTGGGTGGCAGGATCAAGTGAACTGGGTGCGTTAGCCTCATTTGTGTATCTCAAGCAGTCACTATTCAGAGCTCCAGAGGAAAGGCATCACCTTATGGTGAAGTACAGTCAGTCAGCTAGACAGTCTGCTAATGGCAGCTGGTGTGTCTGGGGGGATAGGAAAGGGACGTAGAGACAGGGATAAGTCAATCAAAAGATTGATGGCAAGTAGTGCAGGAGTGTTATTCTTGGCTCCACATTCAGGTAGATAAAAAATAATTGTACTATCTTCCTTACGGCAGCCTCCAGCTATCCCTTTAAGGGTTAATAGTTTGGCCTAGTATCCAATAAGGCTGACTGAAGTGAGCACCAGCATCCAATCTGGCAAATTAACCAGAAGTGGATGTTGGATATAGATTGGACAGGCAATGGATCTACTGCCTCTTTCAGGTAACCTCCCTGACAATGATGATACAGTGCCAATGCTCAGGTGGCAACCAGAGCACTCCCAGTGTGGAATCATAATGCTACATTCCATCCTCACCCTCACACTGCGACTCACAAGAAAGAGCACTGCACAGTCCAATTTCTGGACCCAGCATTTGAGGTTAACATCAAGAAGACTAAATGTAAATATATACTGGAATAATAATGTGGCTCAGCACTGTAGGAGGCCATTTCATCCAACATGATGTGCAAGTTCTTTGAACAAGCTATCAAATTCTTCCATATTTTTCATTTTCAGGTATTTATCCAATTCGCTTTGACGGTTCCTGTTGAATTTGATTCCAGCAGACAATGCATGCCAGATCATAACTTGCTGTATGTAAAGGAAAAGATTCTCATCTCTCCTCTTGTTCTTGTGCCAATTCCTTCAATCTGTTCCCTTTAGTTATCAACTCCCCTGGTAGTGAAATAGTTTCTGCTTATTTATTCTACCAAAGTCACTCATAACTTTGAGCACCATGATCGAATCTAACATCCCTTGCTCTGAATTAAACATTCCCAGCTCTTCCCATCTTTCCACTTTGACTGGGAGAGAAAAAAGTGTATCCCTTTTAGGGATAGGGAGCAGGGTTTTTTTTAATGATTGACATTTGATTAAAAAAATCTTTAATGCATACAAATATTATCTTCAGCTATCTTTACCTACACTTTCCAAACACTTCATTGGTTTGCAATGCATCCATTGAGGTGTTTAATTCAATTAAGTTTAATTGAATTGTTCTTACACAGAAATTTCAATTAGTGATGTTATCGTCAAATTCCTTACAGATATTCCAGCAGTACCTAATATTTGTGGAATCTCTGATAAGGCAGACAAAGAAGCAGATAGGAGGAGATAAGGACAATTTATTTAAGATCTGGAATGCCCAGTTGTCAGGGTGGTGGGCAGCACAGTGGCACAGTGGTCAGCACTGATGTCTCACAGCACGTTTAGTATTAAAGCCTATTAGCATGGGTGCTTAAGGTGCAAATGAATTTTGCTATTTAGCATATCATCTATTTTATAACAACAAAAATATATCAACACCGACTTGCAAACTGGGTTCGACTCCTGGCTTTGGTCACTGTCTGTGTGCAGTTTGCATGTTCTCCCCATGTCTGGATTGGTTTTCTCTGGGTGCTCCGGTTTCCTCCCACAGTCCAAAGATGTGCGGGTTAGGTGGATTGACCATGCTATATTGCCCTTAGTGTCAGGGGGATTAACTAGGGTAAACATATGGGGTTATGGGGATAGGGCCTGGGTGGAATTGTGGTCTGTGCTGATGGGCCGAATGACCTCCTTCTGCACCGGAGGAATTCTAAGCAAATGCAATCATAACTTCAAAGGGATCTGGATAAATATTCAAAATGTAATCAATGTTAGCCTTGTGGTGATGGAGCACAGATGGATGAAAATAGCTAGACAGATCCATTATGGGACAGGCTCAAAAATGATGGACCGAATAGTCTCCTTCTGTGCAAGCATGACTTAATGCATCTGACTTGGAAGAGGCATTGGAAGAGTTCCAAACGCCCTCTTCTATGTCTGAGCCGAGACAAGGAACACTAATTCGATCAATTATAAAAGGCCAGCTCTGTCCTATAGTTAACTCATACCCACCATTATCAAGTGGTGAGGCGCGATCAAATGGAGAGTTGAGCCCAGAGTCTCAGACAGAGGTTGTTGGGTTACTCTTGCCGCCTTCGGCTTGGTACAGTAGTAATTGGAGGAGGGCGGGGGTTGGGGGAGTTGGGGGTGGGGGGGGTTGGGGGGGTGGGGGGGGGGTTGCTCACTGACCTCGCACTGAACCCTCGGGGGAAGAGATCAGAAAATGGTATCAGTGGGGATGAGCGCTATTTAGATAGTGATTATTAAAGAGCCCCGGGCAGGTCTGTTTGGACCCCGGTGTCACAGTGGGTGCTGCAGTGTTCGCTGTCCCTGGTGCTGAACGCTGCCGCCGCTCACGCTGATGCTTCCAGCACTTTGGAGAGCTCCTAGTGCAACTTTTGTTTTCTCAAACCCCCTGATTTGGCGAGAGCCCAGTTAAAAATACAAACTAAAAGGTGAAAACCATTGTAGAAAAATAAACTGACTCCAGTTTTATCCTCACAGTTTATGTGACATATTGGGGAAGTGTGCTTACCTGATTTAAATTAATCTGTCATGTTTTTTTTTCCAACTTCTGTCTGTTAAAATAATGTTTGGAGTGGAGACTTATTCCACAGAACCAGCTTCCCACTCTGCCCCAGAAATAGGCAAAAATTATTCCTACAATCCTGGCTTTTATTTTCACCCTCACTGATGTCTAATTGATATTTAGAGATGTATTAAAGCCTATTAGCGTGGGCGCTTAAGGTGCAAATGAATTTTGCTATTTATCGTATCATCTATTTTATATCAACAAAAATATATCAACATCGACTTGCAAAACCTTCAGAAACTATTGAAACATGACTAAATATCGGGTACAAAGTATTGCCACCACCCCCACCACCTCCCCGCCCCCGCAACACACACATACACACACACACATATACACACTCATGCTCCCTCCACTAAAACAAGTGAATAGGTTCGGAGTAACACTGCTTCTATTTTTGGGCAGTGAAAAGCAGATCGGTTTCAAAAGAATCCGTCCTAACTGTGAGATAACTGATATCACAATGAGCAAACTCTGGCACTCACTGCCAGAGGTAGAGAGCGGTGCAAGGGCGCTAAAATATAGGTGAGCGTATCAGATTGTGCAGTTGCTTTACATTATATGTTTGCATGTGCGAGTCTGTGTATGCCTATTACACATATGTCTGTCCGTACCTGTGCCTGTGTGTGTGTGTGTGTGTGTGTGCCTGTTTGTGGAGTATGCATGTGTGTGTGTGACATATTTATGGGCGTAAGTATGTGTTTACGGCTATCAGTTTGTGTGTGAAAATGTGTGCAGTGGTTGTCGGTTTATGTGTCAGTGTGTTCCCATAGATGTAGAACATCACATAGGTAGTGAAAATGATGCAGTTGTGTCAGAGTTTGTGAGAAGCTTATTGGACTAATATCACTGTACGCAAATAGATGTGTATGGTCAGAAGTGATCAGTGCGAATGATTGGTTGACGTTGTTTAGATTGAATACATGATTAGTTGCGTGCAAGATTATATGTGTAATATTGTGTGATGTGTTTGTGTGCGTATGGCCCAGTGTAGTTGCGTAATTATGTCTATGAGTGTGTGGATGTGTGTCCTGTGTCTTGTCTGTATAATTGCATGTCACCATATCTGTATGCAAGGTTGCATGTAAGGATATGGCTGTGTGCGGCTGAGTGTTTAACAGATCATACATAAGTGAACTTTGGCCTGCGTGCGTATAATTGTGGGAATCAATGTGTATGATTATGTATAGTTGTATGCATGTATGTATGTGGTTTGATATATCCACTAATGATTGTGTGTAGTTGGGATTTTGACAAGTTGTGTGCAATTGTATGTGTCTGTGCTTGTATTTTGGTGTGGTTATGTGAACATGCAAAGTGTTTGATTGCATTTGTGTGTGTGTGTGGTTGGTTTTATAAATGTAGTCGTGTGTGAGACTGTGTTTGTGTGTGTGTTGGTCTGTGAATATGACTGTGTTTTCGTATGCATGGTTAAATGTGGCTCGGTTTGTGTCTGGTTAATTATGTACATGGGGTTGTGTGTTTGTGAGGTTGAGTAATGGTGTATGGTTGTGGTTGCGTGAGTGTAAATGTGTGTGGTTGCACATGGGGGTAGTGGTGTGTGTATTATCATGTGTGTGGCTGTATGTAGGATAATTATACGCATGTGTGGTTGTGTATATAATTGTGTGTAGGTCTATATGGGTTTGTGTGAAGAAGGGTCGTAAGAGTGGGTAATTTTGTGTGATTCTATGTGTGTGTCAGTCTGTTTGTGTGTGTGTGTGTGTTTGGATAATTGGTTGCATGGCTGTGTATGAGGCTCTGTGTGTGTGAGAGTAAGTGTGTGTATAGAAAAGTGTTTATCTATGTGTGAATGTGTGTGTTGGTAGGTATGTGTGTTTGTGTGTGAAAGTGGCTGTGGTTTCTGTGTGTGTGTTTGAGTGTGTGAAAGAATGAGTGTGTGTATGTAAGTGTGCAGTACAGTGAGTGAGTCAATGCGTTTGTGTGTGTGAGAATGTATAAATGTGCAAAAGAGGGAGAGTGTGTTTGCGTGTGTGTGTTAGTGTACGTCAGTGAGTGTGCATATGTAAATGAGTGTGTGTGTCAGTGAAAGTGTGTGTGTGTAAGTGTGTGTGAATGTGTGTGTGTGTCAGTGACAGTGAGACTATGTGTGTGAGTGTGTGTCAGTGAGTGTATGTGTGTTAGTGAGAGTGTGTGTATGAATGTGTGTTGGAGTGTGAGTGTGTGTGTGTATGTGTCAGCGTGTGTGTGTGAAAGTGTGTGTTAGTGAGAGCGTGAGGGTTTGAGTGTGTGTGCGCATGTGATTGTGCGTGTGTGTAAGTGTGTGAGAGTGTGTGTGTGTTCGAATGTGTGTGTGTGAATGTGTGTGTGTGTGTTCGAATGCATGTGAGTGTGTGAATGTGTGTGTGTGAGTGTGTGTGTGTATGTGTGAGTGTGTGTGGTTGTGTGTGTGTGCGAGTGTGTGTGTGTGATTGAGTGTGTGTATATGTGAGTGTGTGTGGTTGCGTGTGTGCGTGAGAGAGTGTGTGTGAGGGTGTGTGCGTGAGAGTGTGTGTTTGTGAGGGTGTGTGTGGTTGCATGTGTGTGTGTGTATGTGCATGTGTGAAAGAGAGTGTGTTTGAGTGAGTGTGTGTGAGGGTGTGTGCGTGAGGGTATGTGTGTGTGTGTGTGTGAGGGTATGTGTGAAGGTGTGTGTGTGAGGATGTGTGTGTATGTGAGGGTGTGTGTGTGTGTGGGTGTGTGTGTGACGGTGTGTGTGTGTGAGGGTATGTGTGAGGGTGTGTGTGTGAGGGTGTGTGTGTGTGAGGGTGTGTGTGTGTGAGGGTGTGTGTGTGAGGGTATGTGTGAGGGTGTGTGTGTGTGAGGGTATGTGTGAGGGTGTGTATGTGAGGGTGTGTGTGTGTGAGAGGGTATGTGTGAGGGTGTGTGTGTGTGTGAGGATGTGTGTGTGTGTGTGAGGGTGTGTGTGTGTGAGGGTGTGTATGTGAGGGTGTGTGTGTGAGAGGGTATGTGTGAGGGTGTGTGTGAGGATGTGTGTGTGTGTGTGTATGTGTGAGGGTGTGTGTTAGTACCTGTGCACAGAACACCCATTGCGTTTATTGAACATCAATCTTGCGCCCAGTCTAGGGGAGTGCGTCTCACTTCTCAGCGGCTTTGGGACTGATCGCTAGCGTTCAGCCCCTGTTGCTGCTGTTCCGCAGAGTGAGGCTGCTGAGACGCACCGTCAACTCTTTGGGAAAACTCAGGCCAATGAGTGGGGAGCACTTGTGGATCGGAGCTGGGCTGTGGAGTGAGTGAAGGTCGCTCTCAGCCTGGGGGAATGAGGAAAGGCGAGGGGAGCAGAGAGCTGTGAGCTGGGGGCTCCGGCTGAGGGCTTCGCCTGGACTACCTGGTCTGTGTGTCCCGCTTCACCCTGGCAGCTCGGAGTCTCGCAGGCTGGGAGGAGACAGAATGAGAAATTGGGTTTTATCAGAGCAGCGGCGAAGGGAAGGCGAGACAGCGGCTCCGTCCAGGGCACCGAGAGGAAGCTGGATCCCACCCGGAGCATAGCGCTTGTGGAGCGGAATGCTTCGCCCGTGAAAGACTCTCACTGAGTGGAGAGAAACTCGGGATCAGGGAGGCAGCTCGCCCGAGAGATCCTTCACCCGGGACCGATTGATTTTAACCCGGGAGAACCTGCAGGAACCGATCCACATTCTCAGGATAAAACTACCGGCAGAAAGTTAGAGCAAGGCGGGGGTTTGACCGGGGGGGGCTGGGGGTGGGGACTGGGGGTGGGGGTGGCCCCGGGGGGGACTTTTATTCCGGCTTCGGGTAACTGTATTGTGGCGGGTGGTCTCCGTTAATCCTGGACCCTTCCTGGGCTAGTTAGAGACCGGCTTTGGTCACTGGCATCATCAGCAGGTAGGACTCACTCGGGGGAAGGTGGGAAGGGTCTTTGTCCCCACTTGGACAAGGGCCAACCCGACACAACCCGGGCCAACACAAACCCAAGCGACCTAACTGGTGCCAACCCAGCCTGACTTAATCCAACCCTACCCAACCCGAACTAAATCAGCCTTAGATAACCCAATCCATCGCAAACTAACCCTAACTAATCTAAACCAATTCGAGTTACCCCAGCCCTAACCAATCCAACCCCAGCTAACCCAACTGATTTAAACCGACTAATTTAACCCAATCCATCCCGATTTACTCTGAACTAACCGGAGATACCTCAATCCAACCCTAGCAGAACCCAAATGATCTAAACAGACCCACGTCAACCCATTCAAAGTCAATCCATCCCAAACTGATCTTAACCAACTTAAATTCACCCAAGAGAATAGAAACAACCGCAAACTAACCCCAAATAATCTTAACCAATTTACATTAACCCATTCAAACCCAATCCACCCCAAACTGATCTCAACCAACCCAAATTCACCCCAGCGAATCTAAACCAGCACAAACTAACTCAAAATAATCTTAACCAATCTACATTAACCCACTCAAAGCCAATCCATCCCAAATTGGATCTCAACCAACCAAAATTCACCGATTCCAACCCAGAGTAACTCAATGTAATCTCAATCAACTCAAATTAATCCATCCTAAACCAATCCAATCCAAACTACTCTAAACCGATCCAAGTTATCCCAGCCCTAACCAAACCAACCCAAACTAATCCGAGTTACCCTAACCCCGAGCTAACCAATCCAAGCCAAACTAATCTGAGTTACCCTAACCCGGAGCTAACCAATCCAAGCCAAACTAATCTGAGTTACCCTAACCCCGAGCTAACCAATCCAAGCCAAACTAATCCGAGTTACCCTAACCCCGAGCTAACCAATCCAAGCCAAACTAATCCGAGTTACCCTAACCCCGAGCTAACCAATCCAAGCCAAACTAATCCGAGTTACCCTAACCCCGAGCTAACCAATCCAAGCCAAACTAATCCGAGTTACCCTAACCCCGAGCTAACCAAACCAACCCAAACTAATCCGAGTTACCCTAACCCCGAGCTAACCAATCCAACCCAAACTAATCCGAGTTACCCTAACCCCGAGCTAACCAATCCAAGCCAAACCAATCCGAGTTACACTAACCCCGAGCTAACCAATCCAAGCCAAACCAATCCGAGTTACCCTAACCCCGAGCTAACCAATCCAACCCAAACTAATCTGAACCAACCCCAGTCCTTGCCAAGCCAAGATAACCCACCCCAAATAACCAACTCAACTCAATCCCCCTCCCCGGGCTCTCGGTTAGAGGGAATTCTTCGATTGCACAATTCATTTCTTTAATTTGCTAAATTGTTTGGAGGCGCGTGCACGCTGCGGGGAGCGCGCGGGGGCGCGCGTGCCCGCGCCCGGAGTGCCCGGGGTGCTGTGGGTGGGGGAGGCGGGGATGCGGCGCGCTGGAGCCAGCCTCTGGTGGTCATGAAGCGGCAGAACGTGCGGACTCTCTCCCTGATCCTGTGCATGTTCACCTACCTGCTGGTGGGAGCCGCCGTCTTTGACGCACTCGAGTCCGACTTCGAGAGCTCCCGCAAGCGGCTGCTCAACTCCAAGCGGATGGAACTGAAGAGCAAGTATGGCATGAGTGAGGAAGACTACAAGGAGATGGAGTGGGTGGTTCTACAAGCCGAGCCGCACCGCTCTGGCCACCAATGGAAATTCGCTGGCTCCTTCTACTTCGCCATCACCGTGATCACCACCATAGGTGAGGAAGGGTCAAGCTGTGTTAAAATGTACTGTAGTCACACGCAGGACTGCCTGGTCCTGAGTCTAGAGGAATATCTGGAGCAGGGAGCTGGGAATACAACTGGGACTGGGAACGGGCTAGGAGACAGAAAGTTTGGCAAACATTGAACTAAAGTCTGGTGGGCTGGCCTTGGCCGAGTGCTGAATAGAGATTAATTCCTATGACAAATAAGTCACTAACCTCATTGTCAGTGTGTTTATAGGGAGAGTAAAAGAGAAACTGTACTGAATCTTATACCCAGTTTCTAATGGTCAAAGGTACACTACAAAATTGATGGTTATCTTACTTCTAAAGGGGTTTAGGAATATAGCCACGCCAGTCCCAAGCTTCCCTGATAAGGACACAAAGCCAGAAAGGAGAATGTATTATTGGCATTGGGATTGGTCACCAGATGGTCCGAGGATGCCACCGAGGGACAGCACTGAAACATACTGCAAGTGATGACAAACTTTTAGCAGGAAGGGAATGTGATCTAGAAGCTACCATTAAGATCTCGGTTTCTACACATTATTTCAATGTGACAACCCATTTGTTGCTATTTATTTCCCCTGTCTGGCTCATGCAGAAAGGGAAATAAGATCATAAGAAATAGGAGCAGGAGTAGGCCATCTAGCCCTTCGAGCCTGCCCCACCATGCAATAAGATCATGGCTGATCTGAAGTGGATCAGTTCCACTTACCCACCTGCTCCCCAAAACCCTTAATTCCCTTGTCTATCTACCCAGAAATCTATCTACCCATGAATTAAACATATTCAACAAGGTAGCCTCCACCACTTCAATGGGCAGAGAATTCCAGAGATTCACCACCCTTTGAGTGAAGAAGTTCCTCCTCAACTCTGTTCTAAACTGCCCCTCCCCTCCTTATTTTGAGGCTTTGCCCTCTAGTTCTGGTTTCCTTTCTAAGCGGAAAGAATCTCTCTACATCTGCCCTATCTAGTCCCTTCATTATCTTGGCTCTATACGATCCCCCCTCAGCCTTCTAAACTCCAACCAGTACAGGCCCAGATTATTCAATCTCTCGTCATAAGATAACCCCCTCATCTCTGGTATCAGCCTGGTGAACCTTCTCTGTACTCCCTCCAAGGCCGATGTATCCTTCCGCAATGAATCCAATCCACAAGCCACCCAGGAAATGGGGTGCTGAGGGTAGATCCACTGTAATCCCAGCTAATCCCAGCTCCAGTAATGGTTCCTCGACAGCAAAAGCTTAGAGTTGGTCAGACAAGGGCTGGGGTTTGAAACAACAACCAAAATTGTCCCCCCAGGGTCATCCAGACTCAAAACATTGGCTCTATTCTCTCTCCATTGATGCTGTCGGACCTGCTGAGATTTTGCAGCATTTTTGGGTTTTGTTTCAGAATCCAGCCTCTGCAGTAACGTGCTTTTACCTAAGGGCTGGAATCTGAGGAGAGATAGCTGAGACCCCAACAGCAGGAACACAATAGGGAGATCCACACAGGGCTCAATAGGAACACAGGAGGAGAATGAAATCATTGGTGGTAAATTCAGTAAAGACAGCCAAGGCAATCATCTCAGGTAAATGTGGAATGAAACTGGGATTAGTGCAAAACAGCCTGAGATTGGTGTGAATCAGTCTGGGGTTAGTGTGAATCAGTCTGGGAATAGTGTGATTCAGTCTGGGAATAGTGTGATTCAGTCTGGGAATAGTGTGATTCAGTCTGGGAATAGTGTGATTCAGTCTGGGATTAGTGTGATTCAGTCTGGGATTAGTGTGATTCAGTCTGGGAATAGTGTGATTCAGTCTGGGAATAGTGTGATTCAGTCTGGGATTAGTGTGATTCAGTCTGGGATTAGTGTGATTCAGTCTGGGATTAGTGTGATTCAGTCTGGGAATAGTGTGATTCAGTCTGGGAATAGTGTGATTCAGTCTGGGAATAGTGTGATTCAGTCTGGGAATAGTGTGATTCAGTCTGGGAATAGTGTGATTCAGACTGGGATTAGTTTGATTCAGTCTGGGATTAGTGTGATTCAGTCTGGGATTAGTGTGATTCAGTCTGGGATTAGTGTGATTCAGTCTGGGATTAATGTGATTCAGTCTGGGATTGTGGATAGAGCTGTGAAGAAGGCCAATAATGTGTTAGCGTTTATTAACAGGGGGTTTGCGTTTAAGAGCCGTGGGGTTATGCTGCAACTATACCGGACATTGGTGAGACCATATTTGGAATCTTGTGTTCAGTTCTGGTCACCTCACTATAAGAAGAATGTGGAAGCATTGGAGAGAGTGCAGAGGAGATTTACCAGGATGCTGCCTGGTTTGGAGGGTAGGTCTTATGAGGAAAGGTTGAGGGAGCTGGGGCTTTTCTCTTTGGAGTGGAGGAGGATGAGAGGTGACTTAATAGAGATTTATAAGATGATGAGGGGGATAGATTATTTCCTCAGGTGGATGTAGCTGTTACTAGGCAGCACAACTATAAGGTTCATGGTGGGAGATATAGGAGGGATGTCCGAGATAGATTCTTTACTCAGAGAGTGGTTGGGGTGTGGAATGCACTGCCTGCTGTGATAGTGGAGTCAGACACTTTAGGAACTTTCAAGCAGTTGTTGGATAGGCACATGGAGCACACCAGAATGATAGAGAGTGGGATAGACTGATCTTGGTTTTGGACATAGCTCGGCACAACATCAAGGGCCAAAGGGCCTGTACTGTGTTGTACTGTTCTATGTTCCATATAACGAGAGGGCACAGATTAAAAGTGAATTACAAAAGAAGCAAATGTGTTGTGTGAAAATATTTATTCACACCACGTTTGTTTCTGGGTGTGAAATACAGTGCCTGGAAGTGTGGTGGGGCAGTTTCAACGGAGGCATTCAGGAGTGCGTTAGATAGTTATTTGAATGGGAACAATGTTTGGGGTTATGTGGAAAAGGCAGGGGAATGGCACTAATTTGTAATGCTTTGTCAGTGCAGACACAAGGAGCTGAATGGTTTTCTGCACCGTGACAATTCTGCAGCTGGAATTTTACCCCCCTGTCCACCACGGGGAATGGAGCAGGCAGCGGCAGACGGACAATGGGAAGATCCATTGGCCTCGGGTCGGATTTTACAGTTTCAGGAGGAGCGAGGCTGTAAAATCCCACCCCACGGGGGCGATTCTCCCAAAGGTGCTGAACTGATGGGAAAACTGTTCTCGATCCCAACTCTTTTCTCAGTTCAGCTTCTCACCCGAATCTCCGCACTCTGTGCACTGCAGAGGTCCCAGTCATGAATCTAATTAAAAATCCAGAGGGGCGGGGCCTATTCGCGCCGGAGTTTGAAAGTTCTGGAACTCTGCGCATGCACAGTGGCGCCCCCACCCCCAATCTGTCGGACACCCGATTTGCTGGCCAGCTCAGGTCCCCCGCAGTGCTGCCATTCCAGTCCCCCACCACAGCCTGATTGCGGCTCCCACAACAACTCCTGGGCCAGCACCAACCTCCCCCGTTCTCCCAGAGCACCCCAATGCACGGCCCAACCACCCCTCCCCATCCCCAAGCAGTAATGATCCCCTCACCTCCCTCTCCATGGCACCTCCCCCCCACACCCCGCTGACCCACCTTTCAGGATCAGACCCCACCACCCCACCCAGAGGCAGCCCGCCACCCATCCCCCCTCCCCGCAACAGCCCACCCCACCCCAATCACTGCCTTCCCTCAATCCTAGACTGATCCTGTCTGCAGTGTGGCAGCGGGACCCCCCACCCCCACCATAGGCCCTGTCCACAATAGGCCCCACCCCCTTGGCACTGCCCGATGCCCGGTGGGCAGTGCCAAGGTGCCCCCCCGGTCATGGGCACTTTGCCCCTTGGGCAATGCCATGGGGCACAGACTGGCATTGCCAGGGTTGCCCATGCCTGGGGGCACTACCTCCCACTGCCCAACTCCTTGGGGGGCCCCAATTGCCCTCCACTTCATTCCGGCGGGGTCTACCACTAGTTCCCTGGACGTCGGAACGAAGGACTCCTGGTGGGATGGGAGATTCAATTGGGACCTGAAAGTCCCTGATAGTGAACTGAAAAATATATTTAAGATAGGTTTTTAAGAGATTCAGATGACTTACCTGGTTGCCCGCCGATTTCCAGCGTGGTCTGACCAGTGACTGTTCGCCAGCTCTGGAAGATACACATGTCTTCCTGGAACATGCACAAATCCCGGTTCAAGGCCATCAACACACATCTCGACCCATGGGTCGCGATGGAAGAACCATGGCTTATGATTCTGTGTTGCTCATCAATAGGTAGATTTTGGGTTGACAAGAGAGTCAAGAGTAATGGAGCTGGGGAGCAGGAATGTGTTTGCAGACAGGAAATTGGAGTTACGGCCACAATGAGATCATCTATGAACTTACTGAATAGGGGATCTGTCTCCTGGAGCCAGTTGGCTCCTATTTCTTCTGTTTCTGATATGAGTTGAAATCTGATGGAAAGGATAGTCAGTGATTTGTTGTAGAGGACTGAAACATGAACCTTGAGAAGCAGACATCCAAAGACTAGGTATTCGTGAAATGAGATTCTGGAGAAGGGTGGAGTAGACCAGTTGGAGAGAGAGGTTCTCAGGATGATACAGGAAGAAAGATCGTTAGTGAATATCATCGAGAAAAGGCAACATGGTTGGATTGGCTGTATTTTAAGGCGTGAGAACTTGCTGCAAGAAGATTAGAGTGTTAGAGATCAAGCGTGAGGAAAGAATGATGAGATTAGACAACTTGAAATTGAAATGGGAGGTTCCTATGAGCAGATGAAGGGGAAAATGCAAGTCCGCAAGGCGTAGAGAATTGGGCAGAGAACGCACCCTTAGGCAAATCACTCCTGTTACTTGCTCCTGTCTTGATTAGAATCTATTTGATCTCGCCTTACACTGAGAATATTTTAGCTGTGATGTTTTACTGCTGCACCTGATGATTAAAGTACCAATAGCGAAGGAATAAAGACTGCTAATAAATGGCCAACATTCGCCCTGCTCTCAAACAGCAACTGCTGCCCCCTTAACACACACCATTAATCTTCTGGGAATAGATTCACTTGAACAAGGCTGATTCTTCCACACAACATCTACTTAACTCAAACTATCTTTTAGAGAGGGAGAAATTGGAGGAGAAAGTTTAAACCTTCAGACACAGTTTGAACTTGAATCTGAAATAATTTGCAGGGGACTTTCAATCACTTTGATCACAGTCAGACTATGGCTTCTGATCCCAGAATGGTATCTCCTCTTCCTGCTATGCACATTCAGATTGCTGCAATACCCACTCTGCGTGATACTATTTTGTGTTAATGTTGCATCTCACCGTCCCAAAGCTATAATGTGCCCAGCGTGGGCCAGGCATGGTGCATGGACCTTCTCATGGAAGATCAAGCCAAGGCTGTGTGGCTTTAACTCTCTAAATCTCCCTGGTTCTGTTCCAGATAGTCTTCCATTTATGTAGCACTTCCTCCGACACCCCAAAGCAATTTACTCTTGATGAGGTATAGTCACTATGATAATATCGGAAATGTGACAATGTGTGCACTCTAAGTTCACATTAACAATGTTTTTGGCTGTGTGGATTGAGGATTAAACTGGGTTAGATTAGCAGGCCGCCTGGGGATGGCAAAACTCTGACCAGAAACACAGAAGCTTGCACTCTTGGTCTTGAATCATGTTCTATTAGACTTTGCAGGTTGTGTCAGGGCCGGGTTTAGCCGTACCCCAACCTACTGAACAGTCCACAATAACAAAAACAATCCACTTGAATGAATCAACTTGAGCATTATTACCAGAGGATAAATCTCATCCTTACACCAGGCAAAGTTACCTTCATGAGAGGAGGAGCAGAAGAAAACAAGTTACTATCCCAACTCTTTAAAAATGTGTTTGCTTCCCCCTTAACCTTTTTCCTATACTCAAGGGGGGGGCGGGGAGGGGGAATTAGAGACTTTAGTTGAAGCACCTGGAGACACATGGAGGGGGGGGATGGGTGCAACTTCATACATGGAGATGTGTTCACATCCCACGCAGCAGGTACAGAATTTAGATTCTATTAAGTTTAAAGTTTATTTATTAGTGTCACAAGTGAGGCTTACACTAACGCTGCAGTGAAGTTACTGTGAAAATCCCCTAGTCACCACGCTCTGGCGCCTGTTTGGGTACACTGAGAGAGAATTTAGCATGGCCTAACCAGCACGCCTTTCAGACTACGGGAGAAACCGGAGCACCCGGAGGAAACCCATGCAGACACGGGGAGAACATACAGACTCCACACAGACAGTGATCCAAGAACCCGGGTCCCTGGCACTGTGAGGCAGCAGTGCTAACCACTGGAATGAGATGTTAGTCTCATTAATAATGATCACAAAGCTACTGGATAGTTCAAAGCCTCATATGTTGACTTGTGTCCTTCTAGGAAATAAATCCACCATCCTTGTCTGGTCGGGTCTACATCTGATCCAGATCTTTGGCAATGTGTTTGACTTTTAACTGTTCTCTGAATGTTTTAGGAAACAGCTCAGTACCACCTGCTGTGGATGCGTAATAATAAATACTCACCTAGCCAGCAATGTTCACATCCCCAGGATAAATTAAGATGTGGTTTTCTTTGGTCTTTTCTGTCTACCTCTGTAGACTGTAGTTTAATATCGAACCTGAAACCTCCCACAGTGCAACATTTCCTCAGTTCTCCACCAGAACACCAATCTCCAACTTCCTGGAGTGGGATTGTGTACACACAGCCGTGCGATACTGAAGTGAGACTGCCGTCAACTGGAACATAAGCTGTTCCCACAAATCTACCTATCCAACCAGTCTCTTTTGGTCACCTGCCCCAATCTGTGTGGAGTCTGCACATTCTCCCTGTGTCTGCGTGGGTTTCCTCCAGGCGCTCTGGTTTCCTCCCACAGTCTGAAAGACATGCTGGCTAGGGTTAAATGGATTGGCCATGCTAAATTGCCACTTAGGGGAATTAGTCATGGATGATGTGTGGGTCGGGAGAGAGGGTCTGGGTAAGATAAATCAATCTGAGATCAATGCAGACCTGATGGGCCGATTCCGTCCTCGGTTGTTCTCTGACCATGTGACTAAATACATCACTCTGTGGGCGGTGCCACACCCCAGTCCCAGGTTGAACCTTGCTCTGCTGAGCACCTTATGTTATTATGCATGCAGGATGATCACAATACAAGGATGTCTTGTGTCCTGGCAGTTCTTTCACAATCTCAGGGTGGAATTCTCCCCAAAATGTTAATTCACACTGGTTTTTACAGTGGAAGTTCACACGAGAATCTCGCACACTCTGTGCAATGCAGAGACCACCAGTGTGAATGTCAGTAGATTTCAGAGGGTGGGACCTATTTCCGCCCAGGAGGCTGAAACCAGTGGGTCCCTGTGCATGTGCAGAGGTCCCAGACTGTCAGCTTTCTGTTGGTTAGCCAGGTTGATCGCTGGCTAGCCCGGGACCCCCGCAGTGTTGCACCCCCCAAACCCCCACGGCCCGATCACAGTTCCCTGACCATTCCCGGGCTGGCTTTGATCTCCTCCTTTCGCCCTTGTCCACCCCACCCTCCAGTCCCCTTCTCCTCCCCACAGTGCAATTCCCCTCAACACCCCAAAATGCAGACACCCTCACAGGCTGACTGCTGCCCCCTCCCTGGTAGATCCCCCCTGGCAGACACCCTCCCAGCCTGCCCTGATTGCTGGCCTCCCCCCTGCCCCCATCAATCTCAATGCTGAGTGGCAGTGCGACCCCTCTCCACCCGTCCCCTGAGGCCCCACCCCCATCAGGCCCCTCCTGCCTTGACACTGCCCAGTGCTCCATGGGCATTGGCACTTTACCCCTTGGGCAGTGCCAGGGGCACAGGGGGGCACTGCCAGGGTGCCCATGCCCAGGAGGCACCACACCCCATCACCCGACCCCCTGAGGGAGCCTCGATTGCCCCTCCTTCATTCCAGACCCGCTAAACCCTGCTGGAGTGAGACACCCTGAGAAGGTGGGAGAAGCAAACGGGAACGCTGGCCCTGCCTCCCTGCTGATTTGCAGCATGGAGTAGACCATGCCGGCAATCTGCAGCTGGGAGGCACTACCGGTGCTCAAACTGGTGCCCCCCGTGTAATTCCCTCGGCCCCCTGCGCTAGAATATTAACACAGCGGGACGGGAGAATCACCCCCTCAGTCTGTCACGTGTGAAGGAATGGGCGTAGTTCTCTGAAGAAGAAGTTTCTTCTCTTTCCAGAATTTCCATTCAGCATCTTTTTCATCGACCGTTTTATTAAATTAGTTCTTGTGCTTTTAGTGTGACCATTGCAGCAATCTTGTTCTGGTGCATATTCTCAGTTTCTTCTTGTGTCTGGATTGCTGAGTTTGCTGTCAATTTCACTGTTTTTACCCCTTCTGTTAATTTCTCAGTTTCACTCCTTCCTTTCTTCAAGCTCCTACTCTCCCAATTCAATTCTTCGCTTGTTCTGATTTTCTGGTTGTTTTCTTGGGCATTCAGCTTATTCTCTGTAATATCTTGTTAATTTCTCCTTCTCCTTAACTTCATTTTGTAATTTTTTTTTGCAACTTCTTCATTCTCCAAGTTTGCTATCATTCCTTTATCTGTTTGTTTTAATGTCTTTTCTGGAACTGTAATTAGTTTTGCTGATTCTTCTTTACATTCAAAAGCTCCTTCATTAATTTCTGTGTTTCTCCTGAAGTGAATCCATCAAATTCTCCCTGGACGTTTACATTTCACAAATGGAACCCTCATTTCTACTTGTTTTAACTTCAGTCACTTTTTGCCTTCACTGTTGGTCAGCTCTGTCTCTGACAAACCATTATCCTGTTTCTATTCTGCAATTCCTCCTTTGTGGAGTCTTTTGTTGCTCTTATCAGAAGATACTGGAGCAGAATTAGGCCATTCGGCCCATCAAGGCCGCTCCACCATTCAATCATGGCTGATATGCTCCTCATCCCCATTTTCCTGCTTTCTCCCCATAACCCTTCAACCCCATTACCAATTAAAAATCTGTCTAACTCTTCCTTAAATTTACTCAGTGTCCCAGCATCCACTGCATTTTGGGGCAGCAAATTCCACAGATTCACACCCCTTTGGGAGAAATAGTTTCTCCTTAACTTAAATTTGCTATCCCTTATCCCAAGACTATGACCTCTCGTCCTAGAATGCCCCACAACAGGAAGCATCCACTCCATGTCTACTTTATCCATACCTTTCATCATCTTGGTGAAAGGTAACTTCATTGTCTCTTTGAGGTCTGTGGTGCCCCGTTGAGGATATCTGTTGCGTCTTTCTCATTTTCATTGCTTCCAGACCTTTTGTTTAGTGGCCCTCTGTCTGGGATCTTTCCCAACTTTTCTGCCCATTTATTCCTTCTTGTTGTTGTTGCTTTTAATTCATTACTGTTTTAAATATTTTACTGCTTTAAGACTGTCTTTTATTTTCACTGAAATCTCAGCCTGCTTTCTCTCTGTGTTTCTCTCGCATTTTAATGTTTTGGAATGAACCTGGCTACCTTTGTTTTGAATTTTAGAAGTTCCACTTTGAAGTAGGGAGATCTTTGTTAATAATCCCTTCTGGCTATTTGGAGACTCCATGTTTCTCCTCTTTTTGATATGATTCATATTCAGTGCAGAAGGAAGCCATTTGGCTCATGGAGCCTTCACCGGCCACAATCCCATCCAGGCCCCATCCCCGCAATCTCACACATCTACCCTTCCTACCCCTTAACACTAAGGAGAAATTTAGTGTGGCCAATCCACCTAACCCCCACATCTTTGGACTGTGGGAGGAAACCAGAGCACCCGGAGGAAACCCACGCAGACACAGGGAGAATGCGCAAACTCCACATAGACAGTGACCCAAGCCGGGAATTGAACCCTGGTCCCTGGTGCTGTGAGACAGCAGTGCTAACCACTGTGCCATCGTACCTGTGACTTTATATTATCAATTTCACTGGCATTTGATGTCCGATGGAGCCATTGTTTTTAAACTGGTTACTTTTTTCAGAAGGTAGTCATATCTTTTTGAAACGTCACAACATTTCTGTTTGAAGTTCATCAAGGCAGCAGTTTCTGCCCTGGAAACCCCGCAGGCCCTGCTCTGATTGGGAACTGTTTCAGTTCTTTAATTTTCCCATTCTTCAGGAGACCACATGGCAGATTCTTGGCCGTTTGTTTCCTTTTCACCCAAACCCGCACTTGGCGTTCTCCTTCCTTCTTAAAAAATCTCTTTAATATTTTTAAAAACATAGACTCTGTTTTTTTTTAATCTTAAAGGCACAGCTCTTGCTTCACAGGATTATTTTTTTCTTATTCTTTCTTTCTCCATACAGTCCCAAATCTTTGACTCTGCTGGTCTATACAGCTTCCTTCTGTGCCTGTCCCTCAGGGTCCGGCATTATCTCAACATCTCAAATGGCTCTGTTCACCTCATTCCGATGAGCACTTTCTTTTCACATGTCAAATAAAACAGGAAATTCACAGGTGTCAGGCCAGAGGCAGTGTCAGGATAATTTTTTCCCCATTGCCAGTTGAAATGACACGCTTTCAAAGACTTCATTAGAACCAGAAAAGGTATTTAGCAATAAGAAAAACTGTACTGCAGCCAGTCAGTATGTCTTCTGCCTATGAGAGGACTCCACCCGCTGGGGTGATTACCCACTCTCATCCCAATCACCTCCCCTCCCCTCCCCAGCAGGTTACACTTAGTTTGCTGTGTTGCCCTTAAAGGGACTATCAGCACACTCTCTAAAGGACTTGAGTGACCCAGGTGGGTTTGAATGATAATCAACAATGGTTTCAAGATCATCATTAAACTTTTCAATTCCAGAATTTTATTGAATTCAAATTTCACCACCTGCCATAGCGGGATTCGAACCCAGCTCCCCAGAAATTACATGGATCTCTGAATTACTAGTCCAGCAACAATATGAATACAGCACGACCTCCTAATCATATTTGACTCGATTTGATTCAATTTATTATTGTCACATGCATTAACATACAGTGAAAAGTATTGTTTCTTGCGCGCTATACAAAGCATACTGTTCATAGAGAAGGAAAGGAGAGAGGGCAGAATGTGGTTTTACAGTCATAGCTGGGCTGTAGAGAGAGGTCAACTTAATAATTGGTAGGTCCATTCAAAAGTCTGATGGCAGCAGGAAAGAAGCTTTTCATGAGTTGGGCTGGTACATGATCTCAGACTTTTGTATCTTTTTCCTGATGGAAGAAAGTGGAAGAGAGAATGTCCAGAGCCTTAAGTGTTTCTAAGGAAAAGGAAGACTTGGATTTCTTTTGTGATTTTTGCAGCCTCCAGAGATGATTTGCATTCAGTGGAGTATTTTTCAATGCAGTCACAGTTATAACACCGGAAATTTAATAGCCAATTCACACACAGCAAGCTCTGAAACACAGCAATATGATCATGAACAAATCTACTTTTGTGATGTGGATTGAGAGGTAATTACCATCCAGGACAATGAGAAGAACGCTCCTTCTCTTCTTCACAATAATGCCATAGGTTTTATACATTCCCCCTGAGAGAACAGACTATGGGATCTTGGATAGTGCAGCAGTCCCTCACTGCCACCTCCTTGTGCTCAAACCTGTTCACTGTGACACCTTTCCTTCACAACTGTGGCAACGGCACCATAGAAAGTAATCCATTGGCTGTAAGTGGGCAGCACGGTAGCACAGAGGTCAGCACTGCTGCTTCACAACTCCAGGGACCTGGCTTCAATTCCCAGCTTGGGTCACTGTCTGTGTAGAGTTTGCATATTCTCCTTGTGTCTGCATGGGTTTCCTCCGAGGTGCTCTGGTTTCCTCCCACAGTCCAAAGATGTGCGGGTTAGGCTGATTGGCTACGCTAAAAAATTGCCCCTTAGTGTCCTGAGATGTGTAGGTTAGAGAGATTAGCAGGTAAATGTGTAGGGATATGGGGGTAGGGCCTGGGTGGGATTGTGGTTGGTGCAGACTCAATGGGCTAGATGATCTTTCTGCACTGTAGAGTATCTATGATGTTATGAAGTGCTTTGAGACATCCAATGGTTGTGAAAGTGCTATATAAATGCAAATCTTTATTTTTGGTTTTACCTAACAGTATATTTATAACTAGGAAATCAGATATCTCTCAGAATGCATCTCAAGCACCTGCTCATCACTTGTTAGAGTGGCTCCACTTTATAATTTCTGAGTCAGAAGGTTTTGGGTTCCAAACCTCACTTCAGGGACAGGACTTTCCAGGGCTCCCGGTTTGGAGGGATTATTTTCAGAGGAAAGGTTAAATAGGTTAGGACTCTACTCACTGGAATTTAGGAGAATGAGAGGTGATCTCATTGCAACATATCGGAATCTTAAGGGGTTTGAGAAGGTAAATGTGAAGGCATGTTTCCCTCAGGGGAGAGTCTGGGACCAGAGGGCAGGGTCTCAGAATAAAGGGACGCCAATTTAAAACTGAGGTGAGGAGGGATTTCTTCTCTCGGAGGGTTGTGAGTCTTTGGGACTCCTTGCCACAGACAGCTGTGTAGATTTAAGGCTGAGATAGATGGATATTTGATCAGTAAGAGGATCAAGGGCAGGCTAGGGGTCTGTCACAGTGACTTCATTACAGTGTTAATGTAAGCATACTTGTGACTAAAAAATAAGCTTTAACTTTTGAAAATGGACATTAGGAATGCTGGATCAACCATGATCCTATTGAATGGCAGAGGGGCCAAATGGCCTCCTCCTCTTCTTATTTCTTATGGTCTTGAGGACCACCTGCCCTGGAGCTGGAGATTCCTGCCCAAGATCAGCAGATTTTCAATTGTCCGTCAAATTGTCCATCCCATCCATGACAATTCCTGTGATCAGCAGGATGGGGAAATGTACCCCCAGATACTGGACTGCATGATCCAAGCGGACAATGTGGTTCAGCACCACAGGAGTGCTGCATTGTTGGAGGTGCTGTCTTTAAGATGGAATGTTAAAGTGAGACCTTATCAAATAGATATGGAACATCTTGTGGGGTTATCTGCAGAAGGAATTGTCTCTACTTTGTGAAAATATTTTTCCTCAACATCCCTAAATGGCCATCATCTTAGGGCTGCTTGCGGGATCTTACTGTGCAGAAATTGGCTGCTGTGTTTTCCGCGTTGCAGCAACAAGTGAGGTGCTGTACCTACTCCAATCAGCTTGGATCATGTAGATCAAGCCCAATACAGGAGGTGAGAGCCCTGTCTTGTCAGCTTGGATCCGGAATGTCCCAACTTGTTGAGACTCTGAATTGGACTCGATTGGATTGAATTGGAATAAAAACAAAAAAAACAATGACCACACTTCAAATGAGTTCATTGGCTGCTGTGAAAGATGTTGGGTCATCCTGAGGTCACAGAGAGGTGCTGTATAAATGAATGTTTTTTATTCATTCCATGATGAATATCTTTTTTTTTCAAGTGCCTACTAGTGATGGCTCCAACTGGATCAGCCACTCCAGAAAATGGCATCTAATGACATAGAATAAATTCCCGCTCTCAATATCTTTGACTGCAGACTGCAATTTTCTGCAGAGATTTTTATTTCTCTCTTAAATGGTGTGATAAGTGTTCTCAGGATGGCTTTAATGGGTGTATGTCAGGAGTGGAACTCAGGCACAGACAAGTGTTAGGTAGCTGCAAAAATTACAGACTGGAAAGACAAATTCATCCACTAAGGCCATTCCCATACAGTCACAATCCAGACATTTAGACCATAAGACCACTGACATTGGAGCAAAATTAGGCCACTCGGCCTATCAAATCTGCTCCGCCATTCAATCATGGCTGATTTTTTTTCTCATCGCCATTCTCCTCCCTTTTCCCCATAACATCTGACCCCCTTATTAATCAAGAACCTGTCTATCTCATCTTAAAGACATTCAATGACCTGCCCTCCACAATCTTCTGCGGCAAAGTGTGCCACAGATTCACCACTCTCTGGCTGAAGAAATTCCTCCTCATCTCTGTTTTAAAGGATCGTCCCTTTAGCCTGAGGTTGTGCCCTCTGGTTCTAGTTTTTCCTACTAGTGGAAACATCCTCTGTACATCCACTCTATCCAGGCCTCACAGTATCCTGTAAGTTTCAATAAGATCCCCCCTCATCTTTCTAAATTCTAATGAGTACAGACTCAGAACCCTCAACTGTTCCTCATGTGACAAGCACTTCATTCCAGGGATTATTCTTGTAAACCGCCTCTGGATCCTTTCCAAGGCCGGCACATCCTTCCTTAGATATGGGGCACAAAACTGCTCATAATACTCCAAATGGGGTCTGACCAGAGCCTTATACAGCCTCAGAAATACATCCCTCCTCTTGTATTCTAGCCCTCTCGACACGAATGCTGACGTTGCATTTACCTTCCTAACTGCCGACTGAACCTGCACATTAACCTTAAGAGAATCTTGAACAAGGATCAGTACCTGGGACTTCGATGTTGTGGCCATTTCAGAGACATGGATAGAGCAGGGGCAGGAATGGTTGCTGCAGGTCCCGGGGTTCAAATGTTTTAGTCGGAGTAGAGAAGGAGGTAGAAGGAGGGGAGGGGTAGCATTATTGGTCAGGGACTGTATCACAGTGTCAGAGAGGAAGTTTGATGAGGACTTGTCTGTTGAGCTAGTATGGGCGGAGATTAGAAATAGGAGTGGAGAGGTCACCCTGTTGGGAGTCTTTTATAGACCTCCTAAAAGTTCTAGAGAGGTTGAGGAAAGGATTGCGGAGACGATCCTGGTTAGGAGTGAAAGTAATAGGGTAATTGTTATGGGGGATTTTAACTTTACTAATATTGATTGGAATTGTTATAGCTCTAGCTCGTTAGAGGGGTCAGTTTTTGTACAAAGCGTGCAGGAAGGTTTTTTGACTCAGTTTGTAGATAGGCCAACTAGAGGTGAGGCTATATTGGATTTGGTGCTGGGAAATGAGCCAGACCAGGTGCTAGACTTGGAAGTTGGTGTGCATTTTGGTGATAGTGACCACAATTCGGTTACGTTCACCTTAGTGATGGAAAGGGATAGGCATGAACCTCGGGCCAGTGGTTTTAGCTGGGGGAAGGGTAATTATGAGGCTATTAGGAGAGAATTAGGAAGCATAGGTTGGACTAGGAGATTACAGAGACTGGGAACGTCCGAAATGTGGAGTTTTTTCAAGGAGCAGCTACTGTGAGTCCGTGATAGGTATGTCCCTGTCAGGCAAGGAGGAGTTGGTAGGGCTAGGGAACCGTGGTGCACCAAAAAAGTTGATTCGTTGGTTAAAAGGAAAAAGGAGGCTTATGTTCGGATGAGACGTGAGGGCTCGGGTAGTGCACTAGAAAGCTTTAGATTGGCTAGGAGGGAGTTGAAGAGTGAGCTAAGAAGGGCTAAAAGAGGACATGAGAAGACTTTGGCTGATAGGGTTAAGGAGAATCCTAAGGCGTTCTATAGGTATGTCAAGAACAGAAGGTTGGTTAGGGCAAGATTAGGGCCAGTTATAGACAGCAGAGGGAAGTTATGTGTGGAACCGGAGGAGATTGGAGAGGCATTGAACCAATATTTCTCTTCGGTGTTCACGCAGGGGGACATGGATATAGCTGAGGAGGACACTGGGTTGCAGGGGAGTAGAATTGACAGTGTTACAGTTGATAAGGAGGATGTGCTGGATATTCTGGAGGGTCTGAAAATAGATAAGTCCCGGTCCGGATGGGATTTACCCCAGGATTCTCTGGGAGGCAAGAGAAGTGATTGCAGAGCCTCTGGCTCTGATCTTCAGGTCGTCGTTGGCCTCTGGTATAGTACCGGAAGATTGGAGGATAGCGAATGTTGTCCCATTGTTTAAGAAGGGGAACAGAGACTTCCCCGGGAATTATAGACCAGTGAGTCTCACTTCTGTTGTGGGCAAGGTTTTAGAAAAAATTATTAGGGATAGGATTTATAGTTATTTGGAGAGTAATGAATTGATTGGAGATAGTCAGCATGGTTTTGTAGCGGGTAGGTCGTGCCTTACTAACCTTATTGAGTTTTTTGAGAAAGTGTCCAAAGAGGTGGATGGGGGTAAGGCAGTGGACGTGGTGTACATGGATTTTAGTAAGGCGTTTGATAAGGTTCACCATGGTAGGCTTCTGCAGAAAATGCAGATGTATGGGATTGGGGGTGATCTAGGGAATTGGATCAGGAATTGGCTAGCGGATAGGAGACAGAGGGTGGTGGTTGATGGTAAATATTCATCATGGAGTTCGGTTACGAGTGGTGTGCCTCAGGGATCTGTTTTGGGGCCACTGCTGTTTGTAATTTTTATTAATGATCTGGATGAGGGTATAGTTGGGTGGATTAGTAAATTTGCTGATGACACCAAAGTCAGAGGTGTGGTAGATAGTGAGGAAGGGTGTCATAGTTTGCAGGAAGACTTAGACAGCTTGCAGAGCTGGGCCGAGAGGTGGCGGATGGAGTTTAATGCGGAGAAGTGTGAGGTAATTCACTTTGGTAGGAATAACAGATGTGTCGAGTATAGGGCTAACGGGAGGACTTTGAATAGTGTGGATGAGCAGAGGGATCTAGGTGTATGTGTACATAGATCCCTGAAAGTTGGGAATCAAGTAGATAAGGTTGTTAAGAAGGCATACGGTGTCTTGGCGTTTATTGGTAGGGGGATTGAATTTAGGAGTCGCAGCGTCATGTTGCAACTGTACACAACTCTGGTGCGGCCGCACTTGGAGTACTGTGTGCAGTTCTGGTCCCCACATTACAGGAAGGATGTGGAGGCGTTGGAGAGGGTGCAGAGGAGGTTTACCAGGATGTTGCCTGGTATGGAGGGGAGTCCTATGAGGAGAGGCTGAGGGATTTGGGGTTGTTTTCGCTGGAAAGAAGGAGGCTAAGAGGGGATCTTATTGAAACATATAAGATGATTAGAGGTTTAGATAGGGTGGATAGTGATAGCCTTTTTCCTCGGATGGAGAAATCTAGCACGAGGGGGCATGGCTTTAAATTAAGGGGGGGTAGTTATAGGATGGATGTCAGGGGTAGGTTCTTTACCCAGAGGGTGGTGAGGGATTGGAATGCCCTGCCTGCTGCAGTTGTAAATGCGCCTAGTTTGGGGGCGTTTAAGAGATCCGTGGATAGGTTTATGGACGAAAAGGGATTGGTTTAGGTTAGTGGGTCATTGTTTTGTAACTGGTCAGCGCAACATCGTGGGCCGAAGGGCCTGTTCTGCGCTGTAATGTTCTATGTTCTATGTTCAAGGATTCCCAAGTCCCTTTGTGCTGCTGATTTCCTAAGCATTTTTCCATTTAGAAAATAGTCTATGCCTCCATTCCTTCTTCCAAAGTGCATAACCTCACACTTTTCCACATTATATTCCATTTGCCACTTTGTTACCCACTCTCCTAACCCGTCCAAGTCCTCCTGCAGCCCCCCCGCTTCCTCAATACTACCTGTCCCTCTACTTGCCATCTACCCACAGTTCCTGGGTCAGAAATCCTGCTCTGTCGCGGTCCGTGAACCAGTGGTATCTACGCTTGGCTTCAGTACCTTGGGGCGGACTGGAGGATCACTGTCACCCAAGAAGGGTTAGGTGCAAGAGAACAGGAAAAGCTTCAGCTGTGATGCACCCCACAGTAGAATGGCCGACAGCCGTTACTGTCACATATTCAAATAATTCACACTTGGACCTTAAAACAGTTCAGAATCATTCCTAGCAGAAAACTTGAAGAATGAATGAAGCAACTGACAGCAAATTGGAAAGAAATTACGTTAATTTATATTACAAAAGAATAATGTTGTGAAACTATTAAAATGTATACCATCGAAAGGTGTTTTTCACAAATTAGGAAATGGAATTTCTGTCTTCAGAAAGTTGTTAAAGCATGTGAATGTCTACAACAGAAATCAGTGGAATTAGTTTATTTTTGCAATGATATTTTTGTCACAATCATTCGCCCAATTACTCCTTTAGCATGTTAAAAATACCCAAATCTCCACTTCAAATAGATGCAATAATTTCATGAAATCAGAAAGCAAAAGTGAGTAAATGTAAGGGTGTCTCCCATAGCAACTCTCAGTAACATCACTAGCTGTTTTATTCAGTGTTTTCCAAATGAAAAACCTGAATTTGTAAATGAATCTCCCTTCATGGGGGACGTGCTTTGTGAATTTTTTTCCATCCTCTGAGAGACTGGCTGGAATCTGCAGAATGGTTCCATGAGCAGTAATGTTTTACACACAAGTCCAGCTAGAAATGTAGGTATGAGGGTGAGAAGGTTTGTGTCCTTAGAGCAGGGAAGGCTGTGAGGAGAACAGGGCAGAACAGCGGCACAGTGGTTAGCACTACTGCCTTTGCAGTGCCAGGGAGTCATAGTCTAGGGCTCCAGGATAAACCTTTTAGGACTGAGATGAGGACAAATTTCTTCACCAAGGAAGTGGCGAGCCTGTGGAATTAGCTACCAAAGAAAACAGCTGAGGTTAAAACATTAAGAAGTTATATATAGTTCTTGGGATGATGGGATCAAAGGATATTGGCGGGGGGAGGTGGGATCAGTTGGATGATCAGCCATGATCATAGTGAATGGCTGATCAGGCTCGAAGGGCCAAATGGCCTCTCTTGCTCCCATTTTCTTGGTTTCTATGAAGCATCAGTAATGAAAGAGGCCAGATGAAAGATGATTGGCATAAGAACCAGAGAGGAGATATTGGGAAAATGAGGGAATGTGTTGTTGTAGGATTTGGAATGCACTGCCTGAGAAAGTGACCTACACAGAGTTAATAGCAACATTCAAAGGGAACTTGGATAAGTATTTGAAGGAGAAAGATCTGCACGGGAGAAGAGGCAGGGAATGAGACTAACTGTTCAAAAATGTTAGCTCAGACTCGATGGGCCAATTGGCCTTCACCTATGCTGTGTTATTCCATGATTCTAGGATGCTGCATTGGGAGAGAGCTGTGTCACAATTATAGCTAGGATATAGAGAAAGATCAACTTAATGCAAGGTAGGTCCATTCAAAAGTCTGACAGCAGCAGGAAAGAAGCTGTTCTTGAGTTGGTTATAGAGCATAGAACATAGAACATTACAGCGCAGTACAGGCCCTTCGGCCCTCGATGTTGCGCCGACCAGTGGAACCAATCTAATGACCCTCTAACTAAACTGTTCCAATCTTATCCATATGCCTATCCACTGACCACTTGAACACCCTTAAAGTTGGTGAGTCCACAACTGCTGCAGGCAGGGCATTCCACGCCCTTACTACCCTCTGAGTAAAGAACCTACCTCTGACATCCGTCCTATAATTACCACCCCTTAATTTAAAGCTATGTTCCTCATCATCCGAGGAAAAAGGCTCTCATTGTCCACCCTATCTAACCCTCTGATCATCTTGTATGCCTCAATTAGGTCACCTCATAACCTTCTTCTTTCTAATGAAAACAACCTCAAGTCCCTCAGCCTTTCCTCATAAGACCTTCCCACCATTCCAGGCAACATCCTGGTAAACCTCCTCTGCACCCTTTCCAATGCCTCCACATCCTTCTATAATGTGGTGACCAGAACTGTACGCAATACTCCAAGTGCGGTCGCACCAGAGTTTTGTACAGTTGGAACATGATCTCACAGCTCCGAAATTCAATCCCTCTACCAATAAAAGCTAACTAGATACGTGACCTCAGACTTTTGTATCTTTTTCCTGACAGAAGAAGGTGGAAGACAGAATGTCTGGGGTGCATGGGGTCCTTAATTCTGCTGGCTGTTTTGCAAAGGCAGCGGGAAGTGTAGACAGAGTCAATGGTTGGGAGGCTGGTTTGAGTGATGGATTGGGCTTCTTTCACGACCTTTTGTAGTTCCTTGCAGTCTTGGAAAGAGCAGGAGCCCAGACCAAGCTGTGATACAGCCAGAACAAATGCTTTTTATAGTGCACCTGTAACAGTTGGTGAGAGTTCAGGAATTAGGCACTTATTCACACAATGAGGAGTGGAAATCTGGACCTCCTTTTTCCTAGATGAATCTGTGGATGCTCAGGCTTTCAAGACTGAGGTCAACAGAATGGCCAAGGAATTCAAGGTGTAGGAAGCAAACACAAGTAAATAAAGCTGAGATACAGGTCCACCATCACCTTCAGCCTTCCATCCAAAGGCATGTCTAACCCACAGTGCTGTGATTCCACCTCAGGTAGGGTAAGGAAGCAGATCCAGCAAACTGAGCCACCCAACCCACAAGGAGCCCAAACTGCTGTGCCAACACAAAATTGTATTGTGTTGTATTGTGGAGCTGTGGACAGTGACAATAGGAGCTCTAATTTCTTTCCATCACATGGCTGATCAGGAACCCCTCTCACGCCCCCTGTTTGCCATTGATAGCAGCTTTACAACTCGTTTGACCGCATTACAGATGATGCATCTTTGTCTATCGAGTCCTGGGGCAGGACTTGAACCTGAAGCTTCTGGTTCAGAGGCAGGGTTGCTACCCACACAGGACCTCCTGAGACCAGCCAAATTCTACCTGAACAGTGGAACTGGCTGGAAGGAAGGAATGGCTTCTCCCTATTCACATCATCACCGAATTCCACACCAGACAGCCAAGGAGCCTGAATTCTGACTGATTCAAGCCCCCCCTTAGTTTAGGAGACCAGGCCAACTCTTTGTGAGGTCAGAATGCAAACTGTGTTCTAATCTGAAGGTCATTCTGTTTTGCATGGTTTAAAGGATGAGCTAGCTAAGCCATTGAAACATAGAAGATGGGAGCAGGAGGAGGCCATTCAGCCCTTTGAGCCTGCTCTGCCATTCAATAAGATCACGGCTGATCGTCCAACTCAGTAGCCTAATCCTGCTTTCTCCCCATAACCTTTGATCCCAATTGTCCCAAGTGCTATATCCAGCCGCCCCTTGAATACATTCAATGTTTTTGCACCAAATACTTCCCATAGTAATAAACTCCACAGGCTCACCACTCTTTGGGTGAAGAAATGTCTCCTTGCCTCCATCCTTAATGGTCTGTGCTGACTCCTCAGACTGTGACCCCTGGTTCTTGACACCCCCTCATCGGCAACATCCTCCCTGAATCGACCCTGTCTAGACCTGTTAGAATTTTATAAATCTCTATGAGATCCCCCCTCATTCATCTGAACTCCAGTGAAAACAATCCTAACCGAGTCAATCTCTCCTCATACATCAGTCCCACCATCCCCGGAATCAGCCTGGTAAACCTTCACTGCACTCCCTCGAGAGCAAGAACATCCTTCCTCAGAAAAGGAGACCAAAACTGTACACAACACTCTCGGTGTGACCTCACCAAGGCCCTATACAATTGCACTGACACATCCCTGCTCCTGTACTCGAAACCTCTCACAGTGAAGGCCAACATACCATTTTCCTTCTTTACCGCCTGCTGCACCTGCATGCTTACCTTCAGTGACTGATGCACAAGGACACCCAGATCCCTCTGCACACTCCCCTCTCCCAATGTACAGCCATTCAGGTAGTAATCTGCCTTCTTGTTTTTGCTTCCAAAGTGAATAACTTTTTCCATATTAAATTGTGCTAACAGTTCTTCTCTTCTCTCATTGCTCTGACACAGGTTATGGTCACGCAGCTCCAGGCACCAACGCTGGTAAAGCCTTCTGTATGTTTTATGCAGTTCTGGGCATCCCACTGACTTTGGTGATGTTCCAGAGTCTGGGAGAACGCATGAACACCTTTGTTAGATACCTGCTGAAGAAAATAAAGAAATGCCTGGGAATGAAGAAGACTGAAGTCTCCATGGAGAACATGGTAACTGTTGGCTTCTTCTCATGCCTGGGTACCCTGTGCATCGGAGCGGCAGCTTTTGCACACTTTGAGGATTGGACTTTCTTCCATGCATATTATTACTGCTTTATAACTCTTACCACCATTGGCTTTGGGGATTTTGTG
The DNA here is from genome assembly GCF_965287045.1 of Carcharhinus amblyrhynchos. NCBI lineage: Eukaryota > Metazoa > Chordata > Chondrichthyes > Carcharhiniformes > Carcharhinidae > Carcharhinus > Carcharhinus amblyrhynchos. The sequence continues at coordinate 2,917,451 of NC_137339.1, forward strand.
GCTTTACAGAACAACGAGGCGTTGCAGAAGAGGCCCCCTTATGTGGCATTCAGCTTCATGTATATTCTGGTTGGACTGACTGTGATCGGGGCTTTCCTGAACCTGGTGGTTTTGAGGTTCCTCACCATGAACTCAGAAGATGAGAAGAGAGATGCTGAGGAGCGCGCCGGCAACAGGGACCACACGGCCATGGCCATCGGAGAGGACATTCAGAGCAGGAGCACCGTACTCCTGCCCCTGGAGGAAGGACAGAGTAGGAGCAATCTGATCCCGCTGATGGAGGGGGAGGTGGAGATAAGGCGCGAGAGTCTCCCAGAACCTGTGTCGGATGTTGGATCTCTCTGCTCCTGTATGTGCTACAGATCTCAGGACTGTGAAAGCCCCACTGGATTCCACCATGGCTCCTTCAGCGCTCACACCAACCCAGTTTACTTCAACTCCATCTCCTTCAAAGTGGATGAGATGTCACTGAATGCACGAGAGAACTTTGTCTTCTCCTCCCCTGGCAGCACTGCCTCCCTCGGAGGTCCCGCCTTCAGCCAGTGTCTCCGAAACCGTCGGAGGTCAGTATGAGCCCCGCTGCATGTGCTCCATCTGGAGTTTGCTCGATGGAAACGCTCATTTGCATTGGCAGAAGCAGCATGGCAACAAGTGCCAGAAACACAAAGCATGGCTATTGCACACCAAAGCTCAGTAACAGCTCGTCTGTGCTACTGGGTGAACGGAGATGTCCTGAGAGAATGGTCAGAACGTGTGAAGCCTTCGGAAGGTGTCTGAATGACACGTGACTCTAGAATTAACCGAGAGTCACAGATATGAACTCTACATTTTGTACTTCTAGAACAGGTTAAGACAAATTTTAATGCAAACGGAATTTGATCGCCTGTTTAGACAATATGTATCTGGGATAATCCATTTTTTCAGTTGGGTTTCCCTCAATCTCCAAACATATCAGTTTGTCTTGCGTGCAGTCAGAGCTGATGAGTTAGTCTTGCCAACAAAACGGCATGAGTCCTCCAGCACGCACTTCGAACTTGCCACTAGGCTGCATGTTCTAACATCCAGTTTATTCAATCTCTCAACCCTTTCACAGGGGGCTGCCACAAAATACAGGCCCTGGCAAGCAATCTGCTCTTTGTACTTGACTGTTTGCTGACTAGATTCTGAATTTAATGCTGCAAGGACAACAGCAACAAAAAAAACCAACAAAAGTTAGAACCAAGCTTACTTTCCACAAAGCTGGACTTCCTACGGAGGTGAAGGGGCGATAGATCCAGCCGTTTGGAGTAGTGTTGTCATTAAGATTCTCAAGGGATTTGCGGGCAGGTCGCACAGGCCCTGTGTTATTCCTGAAACAACTCCTGGGGGGTGAGACGATGTTCTGCTTTTGTACAGAGGGACACAGGTGAAGGTGGTGGGGGAGGCGGGTTCATTGTGGTGAGCCTGACAGTCGCCTTGGACACCAGTTCCGTCCTTACAGAAAAGCTAATTAGTATACACCAGACCAGCCGCCTGTTCAATGCCTTGCTGCACAATACCAACCCCCAGGTTGGCACCACATGGGTGCCAATCTGGATGGCAGACAAGGTAGATCAAAGGAAGGAGCGGTGTGGATGGAATGCAGAGACTGGAGCTATATTACAGAGTCAGGGACCTATATACTCTCCCAGAGGCCAAAGCAGCACTCACCTTTCAGGACATCTTGAGTTGAGTGACAGCAGTGCATCATCTACCCTGTATTTCCTTACAGTTCCCCATGGGATGGGGGTGCGGTGACTTACATACATCGTAGAGATTTTGCCCCCAGGCTCACAGTGCACACAGGTCCACTAGCCTCCCGCCTGATCTCCAATGAAAGTGCCAGAGTCGAGTATCGCAGCAAGCACCAATACACAGGGACTGGTACATCAGGAACCATGGCTGCAATTTTGATCCCATCCCTTGACCCATTTTCACCAGGCAGAAGAAATATAAATCACCCCCTGTTCATCTGTGTGAGTTTTTTTTAAATTCATTTCTGGGACGTGGGCGTCACTGGCTGGCCAGCATTTATTGCCCATCCCTAGTTGCCCTTGAGAAGGTGGTAGTGAGCTGCCTTCTTGAATCACTGCAGACCCTGTGCAGGACGGTCCAGGATTTTGACCCAGTGACAGTGAAGGAGCAGTGATATATTTCCAAGTCAGACTGGAGAGTGATTTGCAGGGAAATTTGTAGGTTATGGTGCTCTCAGGTATCTGCTGCTCCTGTCCTTCTAGGTGATAGAGGCCATGGGTTTGGAAGGTGCGATCAAAGTGAGGACTAGTGAATTGCCGCAGTGTTATCTTGCAGATGGTTCACACGGCTGCTACTGTGCCCCTGTGGTAGAAGAAGTTAATGCTTAAGACATTAAGTCCTAAGATGAAGTGCAAATCAAGCATTGCGCTTTGTCCTGGATGGTGTTGAGCTTCTTGAGTGATGTTGGAACTGCACTCATCCAGGCAAATGGAGAACATTCAGTCACATTCCTGACTTGTGCCTTGTAGATGGTGGATAGATATTGGGAAATCAAGAGGTGAGTTACTCACCGGAGAATTCCCAGCCTCTGACCTGTTCTTGTAGCCACAGTGTTAATATACTGGCCCAGTTCCGTTTCTACTCAATGGTAAACCCAAGACTTTGAGTGTGAAATCCAATTGTCTACTGAAGGTGTCAGTCTAGTTAAAGCAAATTAAAAAGTGCCCAAGTCATGAATGGGAGCTGAGGGAATTCATATGAAAGTTTGTAAGTTAACCCTACACAGTGCAATGGCATTTGGTGACATTAATATACTTGCATAAAATTCAACTCTGAGATTTAACCCCTTAATTGCCTTTATTTCAATCATAAATTACTTGATTAAAACTGAACGAAATTTTACAAGAGCAGGGAAACTTAAATATAAATATATTAATAATCTGACAGGAGATAATCAAACCACTTGCATCAAGTTAGACAGTGAGATGGTGGTGAGAGTTTGTGGTGGTGTGAGTCCCATCAGTTCAGTAAGGCAGGGTTTGGAGAGGACTCAAAGAATTGAAGAAGTTTGTGAACCAAAAATTCAAAGACTGGATTTTTATGAAATCCGATTCCAAAGGTTTATTATGCAGAAGAAAAGTCAGTTGGATGAAATTCAGACAGGATTCCAGATCGCGAATGGTGTGAAGTTTGAACAACATTATCACAGTCATCTCTTTTCAGGTTGTAAGTATAGATAATTCTACTTATAGTATTGTCATAAAAAAAATGTTTTCTTTTGCATGTGTATTTATATAGTGTGGATTTGATGAGTCTGCCAACATTACTAATCCAGCATGATCTAGCAATGATGATTTCAAGTGGCCCTTGTAGCAGTCAGTAATTCTGATATACCACTTTGCTGCCAGGTTGGAATTTACAGTGTTGGCTTCAAGCTGCCTGTAACCTAGACAAACAAGACAATCCGCAAGATTAACTGTGGGCGGCACAGTAGCACGGCAGTTAGCACTGCTGCTTCACAGCTCTAGGGACCTGGCTTCGATTCCTGGCTCGGGTCACTGTCTGTGTGGAGTTTGCACATTCTCCTCGTGTCTGCGTGGGTTTCCTCCAGGTGCCCCACTTTCCTCCCACAGTCCAAAGATGTGCGGGTTAGGTTGATTGGTCATGCTAAAATTGCCCCTTAGTGTCCGGAGATGCATAGGTTAGAGGGATTAGAGGGTAAATATGTAGGGATTGGGGAGTAGAGCTTAGGTGGGATTGTGGTCAGTGCAGACTCAATGGGCCAGATAGCCTCTTTCTGCACTGTAGGGTTCTATGATTCTATAATTGTCTAAGAAATTGAAGAACGCTGTAAGAAGGGGACAGAAAGGCCTTCCCTTGGAACTGTTCATTCCAATAGTTTCAAGTGCAAAGCAGCCTTTTCCTATATGAATTTCTACAATCTACAACCTGCATTCACGTGTTCAATCCCCATCCACCAACTATCAAAAGTAATTTGGGCCGAATGGCCTCCTTCTACCCTGTACGTATTCTAGGAATCTTCCTCATTTTGTCCAATCAGATTAATAATCAGGAATTGGGTTGAGCTTACTAGGGCTGTATACCTGGGCTGTTGTGGAGTTGCGGAAGAATTCATAAGCTGATTTAATAGTCTGGCAGGGCACAGCACTTCTTCCAATGGGCTATAATCATCTTCACTCCATCCAGTATTTTGGGGGAATGGAGGGAGGGCAAAGGGAGCTCCCACAACTCATGCAATACCTGAGGATCCCATTGGATGTCAGTCCAAATAAAAAGGGCAGCGCAGTGGCATAGTGTTTAGCACTGCTACCTTACACACCAGGGTCCCAGGTTCGATTCCCGGCTTGGATCACTGCCTGTGTGGAGTTTGCACGTTCTCCCCGTGTGTGCATGGGTTTCCTCCGGGTGGTCCAGTTTCCTCCCACAGTCTGAAAGATGTGCTGGTTGGGTGCATTGGCCGTGCTAAATTCTCCCTCAGTGTACCCGAACAGGCGCGGAGTGTGGCGACCAGGAGAATTTCATAGTAACTTCATTGCAGTATTAATGTGAGCCTACTTGGGACGATAATGAATAAAATTTAACCTTAAACTCCAGAATTCAAAGCCCGGGCATCAATCTCCACCCAGTGGGATGGTCTGGAGTAGGGTTTACAGCCTGCTGTGTGAAGCAGCTAGAAGGTGAAGCAGACCCTAAACCACTTCACAAAAGGTGTTTCCAAAAACCATCATGGGTCCAAAGGAGTAATAGGCGAAGAACCCTCTTCCCGCCCAATGAGAGCCAAGTTTTGATGGACAAGAGAAATGAAATCCACCTTTGTCTTGGATTTCCCACAGGGACTCATTAGTGCCGACACCAGCTGTCAGGCAGCGTCGATCTGGTTGGAGCCTTTAACTGAGTTCCCTTTGACCCCACGAGGAGCAGAACCAAGATCCTGCAATCCGTTCCCCACCCCAAACCGCCTCCTCCCCCAAACCTCGGCTCAGAACTGGGTTAGCTGTCAGAAGATGGGGTTTGATGTTGGAGAGAATCCGATACCTGTGGAACTTCATGAGAAGTGGGAAGAACATTGCAGGAAAACGCAACCTGATTAATTATGTCCCCCGTTCTTTGGCAGATTCCTCATTCAGGAATTATTGACTGTTATTGGGAAGTTGGTGTAGGGGAGAGAATGAACGCTTGGGGAAAGGGCTGATGGTACAGGGCCTAAAGCAGGATGGGAAATAGAGAATGCACTATCGATCGACAGTAGCATCAGACACATCTAAACAATTAAGGCATCACAGTCATTTCTTGGAATCTCAAACCTGTCGTCAGGTCAGCACAAGGGTCAAACTAAATAGAAATTAACCCTCGGGGGAAGAGCTGGATTGACATAATTGAGAAAGAGGAGATGAAATTGGACATGGGGACTGAAGGCCACACTGATTGCCCATTATTTGGGCTGCATGGTGGCACAGTGGTTAGCGTTTCTGTCCCACAGCGCCAGGGGCCTGCGTTCAATTCTGATGGGTTGGTGTAGAGTCTGCACATTCTCCCCATGCCTGCATGGGTTTCCTCCAGGTGCTCCATTTTCCTCCCACAGTTCAAGGATATGTGTATGGTCATGCTAAATTGACCCTTAGTTTCAGGGGACTAGCCAGGGTAAATGCATGGGGTTATGCAAATAGCCCCTGGGTGGGATTGTTGTCAGTGCAGACTTGATGGGCTGAATGGCCTCCTCCTGCACTGTAAGGAAGCTATGATTCTATACCACTTGCACCATAACCAGATCCATGTTGTTATTGGAAATTATTTGTTAACCTACATTCTGCTAGGCTCCAGTTTCACTCCAGTATCTCTTGAAGGGTTTACCATTTTATAGATTTCGATAATTTATTTTGAATTTATTAATTTTAGGAATAGTGATGAGAATATCATTTTCAGTCACAGCCTGAGGCTCAGCAACATATTCATTATTGATGAAGTTCAGTCCAACCTTCCGCCTTCACTCTCAGTCCAAAAGTACATTGAATTGTTTCAATCCATTTTAGCATCTGTTACAACCGCCTTCCCTGGCAACTTATTCAATAAACCGATTACTTTTTGAAAACATTAGTCTCTAATCTTCCTGGAAAGATATCCCATCATCATTTGAACCCAGTTTGATTGTCTCTTACTTAATATTTTATTCCAGAAACCTATTGTCTTCAATTTCCTTCCTCATCACAAACATTCTCATTGGTAAATTGGCCTTTAGGCATTTGAACTCTTCGCCAAAGTAAATCATTTATTTGGAAATACTTTGTCAATCCCCCTCACGGTCTTAAAAACATCAATTAGGTCAGCTCCAAAATTCTTCCTTTTTCCACAGAATCCAAGACCAGTGTTCCTGATCTTCATTAGATTCCAAAACAAAGTGTGGGAAGAAAGGCAGGGGTTGTGGGAAAGCAGGGCGATGGTCTGGTTCTGCTGTATTTTGGGCGGTTGGCGAGAGGTGGTTGTTGAGGTGGTGCACGTTACGGGGAGGGGGTGTGTTAGACTGGGGGTTTATGTGTTTATGGGGGTTGGGGGTGGTGTTGGAGAGTTTTTCTGGCAGGTTTCCTGGCTGGAGGGATTTTGTGTCTGTTGCTGAGTCAGATTCAGGGGGCGGATGGGGGTAGCAGGTGGTCTACAGTGGGGGAGGTCAGGCGTGTGGGGGGGGGGTGGTAAATGTCCTGAGTGTTTCCTGATAGGGATGTTGGTGGGTAGGTTGTGGGTTGAAGGGCACTTTGTTCTCTTCCCATGTCTTGGTGCTTTTGCCTCCTCTGTGTGTCTGTTAGGGTGGTGGGGGAGCGGGGGGGGGTGGGGGAGGGGGGGGGGGGCTGCTCCTGGACCAGGTCTGCCTGAGGTTCATTTCGCGAGGGGTGTAGGGACATCCTCATTTATCCAGATAGTTTATGGGTTTGACACGAGGCAAGGACTTTTGTAGGCAGTGCAGAGACGGCTTCTTTGACCATTTATTTATTAATTAGTGTCCCGAGTAGACTTAAACATGTAATGAGGTTACTGTGGAAGGGTACGCTGAGGAAGAATGTATCATGGCCAATCCATCTACCCTACAAATCTTTGGGGTGTGGGAGGACACCTGAGCACCCGGAGGAAGCCCACGCAGACACAGGGAGAACGTGCAGACTCTGCATAGGTAGTGGTCCAAGTTAGGAATCCAGCCTGGGTCCCTGGTGCTGTGAGGCAGCAGTGCTAACCACTGTGAGACTTTGCCGGCCCATAAATAATGATTTCACATTTATTCTATTATTTTAGAGAGATCCAGGGAGTTAGATGTTGCCCTTCTTAGGAGAGTTTCTTTGTCAGTGATGGTAAATTACTCTGTATCCAGGGTTCTTTCTATTGCTCCAGGGAGTATAGACATTTGCAGTTTTAAGGGAGAGCCCTTTGTAATGATTTAACCCGGTCCAGGCTTCTCGTATTGTTCCTGGTGATCAAATACTTAAAAGATTTGTATTTTACCTAGGCCTGTCTGTGGATTGTACAGAGTCACCACATGGCCAGTGCATCCTCCATTTTATACCTTGCTGGAAAAGTTACAGATCTATACTTTTGTTTTAGGGCTTTACACTTTTCCAAGAGGATTATTTTGACCATTCCAATAGGTTCCTGTGTGTTTCGGATTACCCCCATTGATTAAGGTGAACCTATATCGATCCACGGACCGTGTTCAGGACACTGTCTGAGAGTCTTTATTTTTCTGTGGATGTAAGATATTCACTCACCCTCGAGCTGCTGAAGATCGAGACCAGGTTCGCCTGAGGTTCATTTCGCTCCCGTTCGTCCGGGGCTGGCTGTGGATAGTTCTGGCCAGTCCTGTCTTTCCTCTCCAGTAGAATCCCTACTGGGGTTTAAACTTGCTTATTTGGTTGGATGGGCCAAATGGCCTCCTTCTGCACTGTATGAACCATAAAGCAGGAATGTCCTCTCAGCAGCCCAGCTCTGCTGCATGTGGGTAGACGCTGCCTTCTGTCACATTTCCCACACAATTATAGTACAGTTAAAAAAAATTCTAGGAAATTTAAGGTCATTTTTTTTCTCCATTTATATTATAAACTGCCTTTGTAAACACGTCACACTGTGACTGCAATTTCGCCTGGGCGGTAGAGGGTGTGATGAACAGGAAGCTGTAATTAATGACCTTTAGCAATTTAAATATAGAAATGTATAACTGAAATATAAAATTGAGGGCAGAATATTTTAAAGGGGATATCTAGACAAAGAATCTCCTACTTTCCAACCTTGCTGTACGCAGATGCTAACCTGTCCCTGACTCAGAGGTGGTTAGTGTCAACGCTGATGGAGATTTTAATTCATTTATAGAATGTGGGCACCATTGGAAAAGCCAAAGTTAATTTCCCACTACCATGATAACCAACTTGCTCTGCCAGTTAAAAGCCAACCACATTGCTGTGAGGCTGAAGCTAAATAGACTTGGTGGACTTTCCCCCCAGTGGATATTAATGAACAAAGTAGGTTTTTGTGACAACTTTGTAGATACCCTGCGTATAGGTAAAGTCTCCTTAGTCCCAGGTAACCATAGGCTACTGCTTTATTTATTTAACCTGAGGGTCACCACACCGCAGGGGAGGGGCAAGGTTGAGAAGGCGGGAATAACCTCAGCCACTACGGGAATTGAACCCACGTCACTCTGCATCACTAACCAGCTGTCCGGCCAAAAGATCTAAACCGATCAAAAGAGAAAATGCTGGAAAATCTCAGCAGATCTGGCAGCGTTGGTAAGGACAGGAAAGAGCTGACGTTTTGAGTCCAGATGACCCCTGGAAACTCTTTTCTCTCCTTACAGATGCTGCCAGATGTGCTGAGCGTTTCCAGCATTTTCTCATTTGGTTTCAGATTCCAGTATAATTTGCTTTTATGAACTAAACCAATTCTTTATGTAGATTTAAGGTTGAGATAAGTAGATTTTTGAACATTAAGGGTTGCGGGGAATGGGCAGGATAGTGGACATGAGCAATGATCAGCAATGATCCTACTGATGGCGGAACAGGCTCGAGGGGCTGAATGGCCTCCTCCTTTCCCTATTTCCTCTGGGCTTATGGTCTACAGGGTCACAATTACTGATAATGGCTTTTGATCCCAAATTCATTTAATTAACAGACTTTAAATTCCCCATTTGTCTTTGCATGATTCAGATTCCTGCCTCGAATCATTTCTCCAGGTTTACTGATGAGAGGTCCAGTAACAGAGCCGTTACACTATCATTGCTGTTGATTCAGCCAGTCAGTAACTGGAACACAAATGAAAACATGGCAAGGTGCATAATGGGCAGCAGAATCAATGTTGCTCATTTTATGTTATTGCCCATGGTAATGCCACAGGGCATTGACTGGCACTGCTGTAATTGTAAACATTTATAATGACAAGACTTAAATGGTATTCAATTGCACTAACATCCTTTTAATGGAAAGTTAAATGCAGTCATTAAAAAAATAATCTATACTGAATAATTTACAATGACAAGAACCAATAGTTTCCTAGTAAAATTTCTTAAGAAGGGAAGACTAATAGATTGTGTTTACTTATTTCCATAAAATGTCCTTAAGTATTGAATACTCAATGAACAGAAACCATTTGCTTTGCAAAGCGATCGCAGGAAGTGGCTGTTTCCTCTTTGCCAGTTAGGCTGAACACTGATCGCTGAAGAGAAATGTTGACTGTATCTGTGTGATATTTCAGTTTTATTTCAAATATTAATCCTAATAAACTCACCAAGCAGAATTAACAGTAAGCGGAATGTAGGAACAGGTGGAGACCATTCAGCCTCTCCGATCTGTTTTGCCATTTAATGAGATTACATCTTAACTCCATTCACCTGATCCACAATCATTGATACCTTTACCCAAGAACAATCTGTTAATCCCACTCTTAACATTTCAGTTGACCTCCAAAATGCATAACCTTTCATAAGAAACGTAAGAACATAAGAAATAGGAGCAGGAGTAGGCCATCTAGCCCTTCGAGCCTGCCCCGCCATTCCATAAGATCATGGCTGATCTGAAGTGGATCAGTTCCACTTTCCCGCTTTCTCCCCATAACCCTTAATTCCCCTGTCTATCAGAAACCTATCTACCTGTGACTTAAATATATTTAGCGAGGTAGCCTCCACCACTTCAATGGGCAGAGAATTCCAGAGATTCACCACCCTTTAAGTGAAGTTCCTCCTCAACTCTGATCTAAACTGCAACCCCCCCCCACCCCCTTATCTTGAGGCTGTGCCCTCTAGTCCTGCTATCCTTGCTAAGTGGGAAGAATCTCTCTACCTCTACCCAATCCATCCCCTTCATTATCTTATACGTCTCTATGAGATCCCACCCTCATCTTTCTAAACTCTAACAAGTACAGACCCAGTCTAGGCCAGAGTGCTCCACAGTTTCATTACCCTTTGCTTCTATGCAGCATAGTCCTCACGGCACAGTGGCACAGTGGTCAGCACTGCTGCCTCATAGCTCCAGATACCCAGGTTTGATTCCTGCCTTGGATCAGTGCTTGTGTGGAGTTTGTATGTTCTCCCACATCTGTGTAAGTATCCTTCAGGTGCTCTGACTTCTTCCTAACGTCCAAAGATACACAGATTAGGTTGATTGGCCATGCTAAATTGCCCTTTAGAATTCCATTGTGGGTAGGGTGATTAGTAGGGTAAATATGTGGGGTTATTGGAATCAGGCCTGGGTGCTCTGTCAAAGCAGACCTGATGGACTGAATGGCCTCCTTCTGCACTGTAGAATTCTATTCTAATCCTTTTGACCACAGTATCAAATTGGTAAATCTCTACTGTACTCCCTCTAAGTCTAATAATTCCTTCCCAAAATCTGATGCCTCGAACCATACATAATTTTCTCGATGAGTTCTAACCAACCTTCTGTACAACTGAAGTATCACTTCCTTCCTATTTCCGTTCCAGATCCACAAGATAAAGACCAACATTCCATTAGATTTTTTGAATTGCTTGATCACCTGTACACTAGTTTTCAGTGATTTGTGTACCAGGTCACCCGGATCTCTTTAATCCTCCACCCTCCCCAGTATCTTGCCATTTAAGAATTATTCCGGTTTGTCTTGCTTGGATGACAGCACTTCTGTGCATTGAATTTCAGCTTTCACAGTTTTGCACATTGTGAGAAAACCCATGAAGCCTTCAACTGCTTGATGTTCCATGCAAGTGTTTTTAATTTCAACAGAGATACGAGAAAAGGGGAGTTTACCAATTACAATGGCCCAGCTCTTTAGCTCCAGGTGTTATGTGACTTGTCACAGGTCACACTGACATTTAGTGAGTCCTTAACCAAAATCACTTGACAGATTTTATACATCAGATTACAATATACTGTGCTCTGATCAATCTCCTATCCTACAACAGGGAGTCAACATATGATGGCAGATCTGAGGTGTGTCCATGTGTGTGTGTGTGTGTGTGTGTGCAAGTGAGTGAGTATGTGTGTGTCTTTGTATAATTGTGTGTGAGTGTGTGTTTGTGTTTGTGTGTGTGTATGTCTGTGTGAGTGAGTATGTGTGTATCTGTGTATAATTGTGTGTGAGTGTATGTTTGAGTACGTGTGTGTGTGTGTGTGTGTTTGTGTTTGTGTGTGTTTGTGTTTGTGTGTGTGTGTGTTTGTGTGTGTGTGTCTCTGTGTTAATGTGAGTTCATACGTGTGTATGTGTGCCTGTGTCTATAGCTATTATATGTTACTCACAAGGGACACTGACTTTAGTCATCCAAATATATTACTTGTTTATTTTTATTGTCTTTCTGAATTAGGTTCTGGACTGTTTAATGAATCAAATATTCTTTTAATCTCATTATTTTAAGGAATATTACCACATGAGCAGAATTTGTGTTGGAAAATAGCCTTTGGATGATCAAAGGATCTTTTTACTTACAAGGGCAGTGAATTTTCTGGGGAAACTCCCCCATTCAACCAGAGTTCACACTGAAAGAAGCAAGGGTTTGTGGGGTTGGGTGAATATCTCTCACTGCAAGATTAGGAAAATATTTAAGAGCATAAGTACATAGGAATTAAGAGCAGACATAAGCAAATTCAGCCTTTTGAGTCTGTTCCACCATTCAATCAGATCATGGCTGACCTCTCCCTGATCTCAAATCCACCTCCCCACCCATTCCCCATTACACCTCTTTCCCTTTTTCTAATTTGAAATATATCTTTCTCGTTTCTATTCATTTCACCTGCCTTTTGATTTTTGAATAGTAATAAATCAGCATAATCGGCACAGAAGGTTCAGACTTGAGGGTCACATGGTCTCTTCTTGTGATGTTCTGCTGTTGTGAGCATTTGCAGGCTATTTGACTGTGGAAGCCACCACACGTGAGAATGATGATGCCCTTACCCTAATTTATTACACACTTAAACTTTCCATCAGTGATTGACCTGCGTTCAGGGGTAGGAAGCTTGATTTCCCTCCTGGGGTCAATTGCTGCCTTTCCCTATTGGTAATCCACCCAAGATTCACTAAATAAGAACCTTTGCCCACACTTATAGCTACTTCTCCTTGATGTCTCCTTTGGTTCAGTCTCAACTTTCTTTTGTTAATGTTCCTTTGTCAAGAGCCTGGGAATGAATTACAATGTTTTTTGACTTGATTTTGATTTGATTTCGATTTATTGTCACATGTATTAACATACAGTGAAAAGTATTGTTTCTCACGTGCTATACAGACAAAGCATACCATTCATAGAGAAGGAAAGGAGAGAGGGCAGAATGTAGTGTTACAGCCGTAGCTAGGGTGTAAAGAAAGATCAACTTAATGTGAGGTAGGTCCATTTAAGAGTCTGATAACAGGGTAAAAGCTGTTCTTGAGTCGGTTGGCACGTGTCCTCAGACTTTTGTGTCTTTTTCTTATGGAGGAAGATGGAAGATAGAATGTCCAGGGTGTGGGGGGTTCTTAATTAAGTTGGTTGCTTTGCCGAGGCAGTGGAAATGTAGACAGATTCAATGAATGGGAGGCTGGTTTGCGTGATGGATTGGGTTACATTCACAACCTTTTGTAGTTTCTTGCGGTCTTGGGCAGAGTAGGAGCCCACACCAAGCTGTGATACAACCAGCAAGAATGCTTTCTATGGTACATCTGTAAAAGTTGGTGAGAGTCGTAGCTGACATGCCAAATTTCCTTAGTCTTTTGAGGAAATAGGGGCATTGGTGGGCTTTCTTAACTATAGCATCATTGTGGAGGAACCAAGACAGGTTACTGGTGATCCGGACACCTAAAAACTTGAAGCTTTTGACCATTTCTACTTTGTACCCATCAAAGGCGCTACATCAATGCAGATTGTTGCTGGAGGATCATGTAGATGGAATGTTTCCGGAGTGAAAACTGTAATCAGCTGTAATAATTCACTGACTCCTTTGACATAAACGGACACTTTGTGAATGTTATTGCGTTATGCTATCGCTGCGCATTTCAGAAGCATTAGCCCTTAATGTTTTCATTCATTTTCATGCAATTTCCAGGAAGTCGAGAGTTGATGGGGATTTTGTTCTGCTTTGTGAGTAATAACCACATTGCTCATTCAGGGTAACCTGGGGATATTTGGAGGGATGGGGTTTGAAAACTGATAGACAGAAAAGGATTTTGTTTGCTGTATGTTGTTAGTGAAATCTCCTCAGGCTGGGGAGAAAGTTAAAGTACAAAATACAGCAGAAAGTACAATTTGCAGAACTGTATATAAATCTAGGAGAGCAGTTGAAGATCTTTGAATGATGTTGCTGATAAGGTGTGCCTGATGATAGTGGATGCATATTGATAGGATGTAGGTGTTGTCGACACTATTTGTAATGGTTCAGTTAGAACCTGTGGGCAATACTCCGGCACATCTGTTAACATTCTGATGTCCTGTGCCATGTTATCCGAGAGATTCCCTGTCCTTTCCTATCCTGTGTCATTAGAAGCAGACAGGAAAGATTTCTGGAGTAGTGCTCACCTTCTGCACACAAAGATGGTGCGGTTGGACCCCACTCACTCACAAATTCCAGGCTGACACTTCCAGGGCAGTCAGGGTGTCACCTCAACCTTCAGGTGGGATGTTAGATAGAGGGTCAGTCTGCCCTCTTGGGACATGGGGTGGGTGTGGGAGTGGGGAGGGTGGGTGGAGAAATCCAGTGAAGGGCAGGGGAGTTCTCCCTCCTGGCCACCTTCTATCCTCTAAATGACATCACTAAAGACAGACAGTCTGATCTTTATCACATTGTTGTTTGTGGGAATGTCATAGAGCCATAGAGGTTTACAGCATGGAAACAGGCCCTTCGGCCCAAGTTCCCTAACATCCATTATTTTCTCAACAGTAAATACAGGTGAGAAATATTTATTTAGGATCTCACCCATCTCTTGTGGATCCGCACATGGATGTCCTTGTTGATCCTTAAGAGGCTCTACTCTCTCCCTTGTTACTCTTTTGCCCTTTATCTATTTGTAGAAGTTCTTTGGATTCTCCTTTGCCTTATCTGCCAAAACAGATAACAGAACGTGCGCAAATTGTTTGCTTAATTTCTTTCCTTTTTAGGCAGGCCCTCACAATCGAGGATGACTTTGTTCTACTCCAGCTCCGTTAGGTTCTGGGTGGCTATTAAGTCCAAAGAGTGGTCTGCAGACTCTGCCACATGGAGCATACAGGCTGGAAGGTTGGCAAAGATGAGTTATTTGGAGGTTTGTGCATCCTCTCTGATGCCCCACTCTCAGCCCTGCATTGTCCCGGCAAAGTCTCCCAATGTGTTTGCTGCCTTCCTGAATGAACTTCTCCATTTTGGTTGGTTATAAGGCATAGACTCCCATGAGTCAGCAGGATCTCTTCAGGAATCATTCCTGCAGTATTTTCATTGTTCTCCTTGGATTATCCTGCCGAGGCTGGAGTGGATTCTCTGGGAGCCTGATATCAGACACACGAACCACATACCCTCAGCAATGGAGCTGGTTTTGAGTGATTAGCGCCTCAGTGCTGGGCATGTTGGGAAAGGAGGCTGCTGTTGGATCTCCTCTCATGCCATTGGGTTTGGAGGACCTTGTGAAGGAACCACCGGTGAATCTTCTCCAATGTTTTAAGATGAGGCTGTTGATTGTCCAAGTCTCTGAAGCATATATAAGGAGCACAGGGATCACTGCTGCCCAGGAAACCAGGATCTTTGTCTCAGGTTTCAGATCCTGCTCTTCAAATACTCTTTCGCCTAGTTAGTCAATGGCTGAACTATCACATTGATGATAAATTCTGTCATCTATTTCTGCCATTGCTGACTGGAGGC
Source organism: Carcharhinus amblyrhynchos (assembly GCF_965287045.1). Lineage (NCBI taxonomy): Eukaryota > Metazoa > Chordata > Chondrichthyes > Carcharhiniformes > Carcharhinidae > Carcharhinus > Carcharhinus amblyrhynchos. The sequence goes on from NC_137339.1 coordinate 2,932,759, forward strand.
TCCCAAGCTGTAGAAAATGATCTGCACTTTTGAGGATCTCACTGTTAATATGAAATGACAGGGAAAGTTTCCTGCTGGGGGAACTCATTAGGAGACGACCTTAGTTTCCAGATGTTTGATGGAAATGTCTCCTGTCCACTGAAACTCAGTGACTGAGGTCGGAATGGTTTGGATTTTGGATTGGAGGGCAGGATAGGTTGAACAGTTTTTAACGTTTATTTATTTATTAGTCACAAGTAAGGCTTACATTAACACTGCAATGAAGTTACTGTGAAATTCCTCTCTGTCCTGCAAATTAACTTCAAGACTGTAGGTAATTTTCTGGAGGTGAGGAGCAGTATTGCAATGAGGAAAATGGAGAAGCGAGTTGCTGTCACCTTTGATCTCAGTCTTCACTCAGACAAGCATTTATTTTGGTTCCGTTGTTGAGAATCACAGCTTGCACATCATCGCGGAGGGTTGTGAAAAATTTCTGAGGGCAGAAATTTGAGGAGAGTAGGCCATAAGCCTTCGCAGTTAACAGGGTCAAAAGCCAGATCCTCCCATCCCGCGGCAGTGACCGGAGATTTGGCTGGGTGCCAAATTCTCCGAGTTCGCTGCAGAGGGAGCGTGCCATGAACGGCCAGTAAGATTGCACCCAAAGACTTCTGCGAGGTCGCAAAAGGCCAGGAAAAGTGACTGGTTCTGTTCTGAACATTTTCCTTGAATTTACCATGCAGTGAAGATCACGACTCTCATTGCAGTGGGAGCTTATGTAGATCGGTTGACTCATTTCCTACCTTACAGCAGTGACTACACTTCACTGATATGCAAACATTTTTAGATGCCCTGAGCTGGGAAAGCTTTACAGCAATGCACGTCTTTCTCACACTACACAGGTAGGGAGGGGGATTGGAGGATGATTCAGTTTTGGGCTCCACATCGAAGACTATAAATTCTTCTGAGTGTTGGTACAAAATGTGCAATCATGAATCAGCAATTCAAACCTCCGCTGGATCTAGAAAAGAAAACAAGAGAAACATTTAAAAGAAAGGATTCCAATAAGAGTCTGTAATGATGCACAATCACAAATTTTGTGGGGAACACAAAGGCTGTTTATAAATACAGAAAAACTGCACAGAGGCGGACAGCCCCTGACTGCCCCAGCCCCTACACGTCTTCTATAAGTTTTCAGACTGCCTTTTGCCTAATAGGGGACTCCATCCCGTGGGGTGATTACCTATTCTCAGTCCCAGTTGGTCCTTTCAGTCAGTTTCCCTCAAATGTACATTCACCACATCCCCCCACTTTTTACAGCCTCCAATAACCAAGTAGTCAAAGCCAAATTCTAACTAACCGAGTTGGACAATTATAAATGGAGAGTTGAGGGGGAGTTTTTCGGTTTCTTACAGAGCAGTGTAATTCTGTTGTCTGAGATGCTTCCACAGGATCGACGTCAACAGAAACTGCAGTAGTGGGTACCTCTTCTGGCACAGGCAATTCACCACTATTTGCTTCCATGGAGATATCAGTTACGCCTATAACAGGTCAATCAGGTACTTCAGGGCTTACAGATTTGAAAACATTTCTTAATGTCAACATTGACTGTTGGAGCGGCTCTCTGCTCCTCGAGTGTGCTCACAAATGATCATTCCCTCCATGTCAACTCTGTACAACAGGAATCTGATCTCAGAGACGATAATTCCAGGTGTCTAACTTGATCCGTTACCGAAGCTTCATATTTATGACCTCATTTTGTATGATGTACTGAACAGATTTTTATTATTGCTGTGGTGATGGCTCACTGATGAGATCTTGAGGTTTGTGTGTTTTTAAACATAAAGGGTGAGATCCTCCTGCCTCCCAGCCTCAGGGTTTCCGCTGGCGGGAGGTGGTGTGTTGTTTGGTAGCGGTGGGATTCTCTGGTCCCGTCACTGTCAATGGGAATTCTCATTGACGTCACCCCATGCTGGTGGGAAACCCGCTGCTGGCAGGACTGGAGAATCCCGCCAGTGAGAACAGCCGGAGAATTCCGGCCAAACACTCTTATTGGTAGGCTTTAACTCTGTACAGTTCCCAGTCTGGTCTTGCATGGAGCTGCTCCATGTAGGCTTGCTGTTTCTCCATTTGTGTGACCATTTCAGCAACCTTGTTCTGACATGCAATCCCAGTTTCTTTCTGTGTCTTAATTGCTGATTCTGGGGGAGTTCTTCCATCCTGCCCACCATGGGAATCGTAAACATCACACTGAGTGGCACAGATCTGGACAGGTGAGGGTCGATGTCCTGACCCGTGCTTGAGGGAGTTAAGCCTCGATATTGAATCTTACAGTAAGAAGGTTGATTAAATTCTGAATGGAAACATTTGCCTGCTATTTTAAACCCTCCCTGGACACAGCACTATAATGCATGAGCGCTTTAATCCTTTATATGTTTACGTTATGGTCGGTTACATCTAGCCGTACAGTATAGGAAATAGCCACAGTATAGAAACATAGAAGATAGGAGCAGGAGGAGGCTATTCAGCCCTTTTGAGCCTGCTCCGCCATTCATCACAATCATGGCTGATCATCCAACTCAATAGCCTTGACCTGCTTTTCTCCTAAGTGCTATATCCAGCTGCCTCTTGAATACGTTCAATGTTTTTGGCATCAACTACTTCCTGTGGTAATGAATTCCACAGGCTCACCACTCTTTGGGTGAAGAAATGTCTCCCCACCTCCATCCTAAATGGTCTACCCCAAATCCTTGGACCGTGACCCCCTGGTTTTGGAATCCATCGGGACATCCTCCCTGCATCTACCTCTATATATTAACATTGATCACAGCTAGTATGTGAGGCATTGGCTGGAAGATGTGTACAGATAGGTTCTATTGCCAGAACAGTAACCTGAAGAGACGGAACAAACGTCCCATTGGATTCCAGTTCAAACCTTCACTGATGTCATTTATGAATATGTTGATTTTTCAAAAACTTACTTGCAATAAGAATATGCAGATGTGACCCTGAAGCTGTTGAACTGGAACAAAAGCAAAGACGACTAGTTCAGTGAATGTCCTTCTAAGGTGTCTGGTCTGGTTTATCCATCAAACAGAGAAACATGAAGGGGAGGGGGGTGGTGATCTAACAGCTCGAAAAGCCAGTTTCCTCTCATGATAATATCGGCATAACCAGCACAATTGCTGCCCTTCCTGGGCCTCAGGCTGAATTAAATATTCATTCTCTAATCTTACCACGATTAGTGACCCCAGGACACAATCATCCAGGATCACTTCCACTCACTGGTGAAAGTCCCCACCGGTGAGGATCACATCTGGTCCACAGCAACGGGCACCAGATGTGGTGGCCTTGCCAGTGGGACCGGATGCCATTGAGGCCCTCCCCCCCACTCCGGTAGCGGGAGGCATGGGCTGGGCAAACTCCCTTGGACAGTACTAGCCTGGCACTCTGGTGCTGCCCGCTGGGCACCGGGCACTGCCAAGCAGTGGGGCCTAAGGGGTGGAGGCGGGACTAAGAGGAGGGGGTGGGGACTGAAGGGGGGACAGCACATGGGGAGCTGCACATTCCACAACTGGGGATTGCTGGGGTGGTGATCGATTGGGGTGGGTGAACGGGAACAGCAATCGACTGGGGGGGAGCGGTGAACAAGAGCGGAATCGGCCAGGGAGAGTGAACAGGGCGAGAGGAATTGGGGGAGAGGGTTGCAATCGATGGAGTCTGTGATTGGGGGGGTGATCGGGGGGACAATCAATGGTTGGAGCAGATGATGTCTAGGAGAGTGGGGGAGTGACAATCTCCCAATGCACACTATATACTGTTGTGTTGGGAAATCAGGCGGATGCGCAAAAGAGCCCTCTAACAGTCAGCAGCCAGCTTCCCGACGTGAATTGATTCCATCCACTCACTCTATTAGCAAGAATCTGTTTTTTTTCTACATGTGATAAGGTTGGAACATTCCCCACCAAAGTAATAAATCATTCAGAACTTAGAATTATTTTGGCAAGATCACCCAGAAACCTAGGAACAGGAGGACGTTATTCAGCCTTTCAAATCTACTCTACCGTTCATTACGATCAAGGCTGATCATCCAACTCAACAGCCGGATCCCACCTTCCCCCTTATACCCTTTGATCCCCTTTGCCTCAAATGTTATAGTTGCCTCTCAAAAACATTCAATGTTCTGGCCTCAACTATTTTCTGTGGCAGCAAATTCCACAGGCTAACCACTTTCTGGATGAAGACATTTCTCCTCATCTCTGTCCTAAACCATCGATCCTGAATCCTCAGATTACAACCTCTGGTTCTGGACACCCCCATCATTGGGAACATCCTTCCTTCATCTACCCTATCAAGCCCAGTTAGAATTAATAGGTTGTGAGACCGCACCCCCCCACCCCCATTCTTCTGAACTCCAGTGAATACAATCATATCTAACTCTATTTCTCCTCATACGTCAGTCCTACCGTTCCAGGAATCAGTCTGGCAAAGCTTTGTTGCAGTCTAAAGCAAGAACATCCTTCCTCAGATAAGGAGACCAACATTGCACATAGTGTCCCAGTTCTGGCCTCACCAAGGTCCTGTATAATTGCAGCAAGACATTGCTGCTCCTGTACTCAAATCCTCTTGCTTTGAAGGCCAACATACCATTTGCCTTTTTTTAACAGCTTGCTGCACCTGCGTGCTTACCTTCAGTAACTGGTGTATGAGGACACCCAGGTGTCATTGCACATTCCCCTCTCCTAATTTATGTCCGGATAGTAATCCTTCCTATTTTTGCTATCAATCGCCAGTCCTATATTGATGGTGTCTCGTGGGGTGTGTAAACCCTCTAGAGCAAGTCATCATTACAATGGAGGAAGTGTTAGGTATATTAAAATGTATTAAGTTAGACAAATCCCCAGGGCCAGTTGGCATCTATCCCAGATTACAGAGGGAAGCAAGAGAGGAAATTGCTGGGCCTCTAATAGATATCTTTGTTTCCTCATTGGCCACAGATGAGGTCCTAGAGGATTGGAGGACAGCCAATGTTGTCCTGTTATTTAAGAAGGGTAGCAAGGATAATTATAGGCCTGTGAGCTTGACGTCAGTAATAGTGAAATTGTTGGAGAAGGTTCTTAGGGATAGAATCCATACACATTTGGAACGGAATGGTCTTATTAGTGACAGGCAGCATGGTTTTGTATGAGAGATGCCATGTTTCACTAATTTCATTGAGTTTTTTGAGGAAGTGATAAAAATGATAGATGAGGGAAGGTCTGTGGATGTTGTCTACATGGGCTTTAGTAAAGCATTCACAAGGTGCCTCTTGGCAGACTAGTGCAAAAGATTAAATCTCACAGGATCAGAGGTGAACTAGCTAGATGGATTCAGAACTGGCTAGGTCATAGAAGTCATGATGTGGATATGCCGGTGTTGGACTGGGGTAAACACAGTAAAAAGTCTGACAACACCAGGTTTATACTATCAAATAAATCAGTTGGACTTAAACCTGGTGTTGTCAGACTTTTTACTAGGTCATAGAAGACAGAGGGTAGTGGTGGAAGGGTGTTTTTTTGAATGGAGATCTGTAACTAGTGGTGTTCCACAGGGATCCGTGCTGGGACCTCTGTTGTTTATAAGAAATATAAATGACTTGGAAGAAAACGTAGCTGATCCGATTAGCAAGTTTGTGGATGATACTAAGATTGGTGGAGTTGTGGATAGTGATGAACACTGTCAGAGAATGCAGCAGGGTATAGATAGGCTGGAAAATTGGGCAGAAAAATGGCAGATGGAATTTAATCTGGACTAATGTGAGATGATGCCATTTTGGTAGATCCAGTTCAGGTGGGAGTTACAAAGTAAATGGCAGAACCATCAGGAGCACAGACGCACAGAGAGATCTGGGAGTACAGGACCACAGATCCTTAAAAGTGGCAGCACAGGTGGAGAAGCTGGTGAAGAAAGCATATGGCATGCTTGGCTTTATCGGACAGGGCATTAAGTGTAAAAGTCAGCAAATTATGTTACAGTTGTATAAAATGTTGGTTAGGCCACATTTGGAACACTGTGTCCAATTCTAGTTTCCACACTACCAGAAGGATGTGGAGGCTTTGGAGAGAGTGCAGAAAAGGTTTATCAGGATGTTGCCTGGTATAGAGGGAATTAGCTATGAGGAGAGATTGAATAAACTGGAATTGTTCTCCCTGGAAAGACGGAGGCTGAGGGGCAACCCGGTAGAAGTTTATAAAATTATGAGGGGTGTGGAAAGGGTGAACAGTTGGAAGTTTTTCCCCAGGACAGAAGTGACAATTACAAGGGGGTCACAGGTTCAAGGTAAGCGGCGGGGGGGGAAAGGTTCAGTAAACCAAAAGAGAAAACGCTGGAAAATCTCAGCAGGTCTGGCAGCATCTGTAAGGAGAGAAAAGGGCTGACGTTTCGAGTCCAGATAGCCCTTTGTCAAAACTCAAACCTCAAAGCTCAAAGGTTCAGCAGAGATGCATGGCGGACTTTTTTTTACACAAAAGGTGGTGGCGGGGGGGTCCTTGCTTGCACTGCCAAGTGAGGTGATTGAGGCAAATATGTTAGTCACATTTAAGACTTATCTGGATTGACACATGAACAGACAGAGAATAGAGGGATACAGGTGTTTGGTCTAGATAGGATAACGTGATCAACACAGGCTTGGTGGGCCGAAGGGCCTGTTCCTGTGCTGTACTGTTCCTTGTTCTTTGACTTGCCTTCTGAAATGTTCTAGCAAACCATTCAGTGTACAGGGCAACTTGATGTGGGTAACAAATGCCAGTCTTGCCAGTGACAACCACATCCTGGGAATATTATGAGTTTGACAAGACTGACATCTAACAAGCAGGACAGTGGTCCAGCTGTGATATACCTCGAGGTCAGACAGAGTTCTCTAGGAAACAAGGAATGAGCAACAGTCAGCATTTATAAAGATTACGATGAGTTTAACGTAAGAAAACATCCCAAGGCCCTGCACAGGAGCATTATAAAACAAGATCTGACACAGAGCCACATCAGGAGATATTAGGGACAGGTGACCAAAAGCTTGGTCAAAAAGGTAGGCTTTAAGGAGCATTGTATTGAAAGGGGGGTGTTGGTCAGGTTAGTCAGAGTGCAGAATGATGCCATGGGTTCAATCCCGCCACTGCCTGTGATAGTTCATGTCTAGAGTGAAGGAGAGAGAGGCAAAGAGTTTTAGAGAGAGAATTCCAGAGTTCAGGGCCACCAATGGTACAGGGATCAAAACCTGGGATCCAGAATTGGAGGGAATCTTGGAAGGTTGGAGGACACGGGAAGGGGAGACAGTAAGCTGCTAGAAGACCAACCCAACCCCAGAGAGGAAACTCAATAATGGTGGACTCTACGTGCCACTAAAAACAGTCAGCAGCCCCCTTGGAGCTAACCAATGCCACCAGCTCAACTCACTCAGTCTGTCATCAAAATGCTGTTGACTGCATTTTATTTCAACTCCAATACTTTGCTGAGCGAAACCGTTGGAGATTCTCAAGGAATTCACTTGGGTGATCGATCAGCCTCCCTCATTGAGCAATTGAAGTAGAAACAGAGATGGAGTCATTCTGTGTAAGGCTGGGGTAGGGTGGCAGTTATTGTCCAGATACCTACCTTAGCAACCCCTACTTCTGAGAGTTCAAATCCCACCACTGGCATTTTGTGAAATTGAATTTCACAAATCTACTCATTCATGAGTCACCGCTTGGAGAATGACATGAAGATTAGTTTTTAAAAAAAACTGTTCGTTCAATCTCTTTAAGTGAGAGAGATTTGTAGCCACTCCTCCACACCCCCCACAACCTACGTGTGACTCCAGTCCCTCAATGGAAAGTCAAGTCAGTCACTGCATTGAAGTAGGGGCTTGTTCTGATTGTCATAACCTCCTGCTTCCTACCTCCTCCCCAACCGCCATGCCAGGTGGTCAGTAACCTCCAGCTTCAGAACCGTGTGTGACCACTCAATGGGCTCATTCACAGCTCCCATCACCATGAAGGAAAAAGCCTAAAGCAATTCAGCCCGGTAAGTTTGAGCCAGGGATTCTGTTGCAGGTAGAAAAAGCTGCACTTTACGATTTTAAATAATTATTTTTAATAAGGAACATCAGCAGGTAAATTAAGCTGAGTGGGTATAACTACACCATGCTTATTGTCTGCAATATCGAGGAACAGGTTTTATGGTTGTGGCTGTTGTTGTTTCCAATATAAACGACATGATTAATTATTCTGAACGTTCTATTAAAAGCATTTTTTAATTACGAGAATCAGCTGCTGAAAACATTTCTAAGTATTAAATTTAAAGTTTACTTTAAAGATGATTTTACTGACAAAATTTAGTGAAAGTCAAACTCAATAATTCAGCTGGGTGTACATTAAATTCTCATTTAATTTCTACATAAACTCAATACATCTGTTTTATTTGTTATATACACAAAATATGCATTTCCATCAAAGACACTTGGCAATTATTTGGGTTTAAAAATGTGATTTTATTTGTCTTAATGCTCCTTATTTTGTAAGCAATCATTTTGTAATCAGGTTTAAAAAGGCTTGCTGATCCCCAACCGCTATGATTGATTCTTAACACCCTTTGAGATAGTTAAAGACAGGCCCCTCGAGGTGATAAAGAATTCCTCCTTCTTCCGCCCCACCCCCCCCCCTCCCTCTGCCATTCCCCCAACTGCACATTCTCAGGGCAACCACACACCAGGCAAATCCTGGGTGCAACCGAAACGGAAAAGCATCCACCCTCGAAAGTCATTTATCACTGACAAACTAGTGCAGAGAACCCACTGCCTCATCCCTGAGTACCAGCGCTGTGTTAGAATGCTCTTTCCCCCCCCATCTCTCTCTCCCTCTCTGAGATTTATTATCCAGCCCTTTGCTGTTGCTGGTTTGGAAGATATAAAGTGCAGGGCTGCGATGATGTGTTGACTCATCAAACTGCTGGCGCCTACACAAGGTAAAAGAGAAGCTAATTACTGGAGATTTCATTTGCACTAATGTATTTCAGATCCTCTGTGCTGCCCAGTTTCTGATGTAGATATTTAATGGTGGGGGATTTGCTGACCATGTGAAGTTTGCAAGGAGTGTATGTACAAGATAGCGATTGTAAAACCTTGTGACTGCAGCAAAAGGGAAAACAAAATCCCTTGTACAAATGTAATTAGATGCAGATGTTTTCTATTTGATGTAAACAATTTGCCGTGTATACATTTTGGAAAGGATGTGGCCTGGATTACCATGACACTTTTATATTTTTATCAATAAAGGAGACGCATTCTGCCTGTGTCCCTGTTTCTTTTATTACTTGGTCAGAGCACTAGCAATCAAGCCACAAATAGTTAAAGATCATCCACAGGCTCCATTAACTAACACAGTGAGGCACACACACCCGGTCTGGTGAGTTAGTTTAGCACACACAGCTTGGCTGGTGATCAAGTTTCATTAGACCAGACTCTCTGCACTGGCTTCCATACAGATGGCACGGTGGAACAGTGGTTAGCACTGCTGCCTCACAGCACCAGGGACCCAGGTTCTATTCCCAGCTTGGGTCACTGTCTGTGTGGAGTCTGCACATTCTCCTAGTGTCTGCATGGGTTTCCTCCGCATGCTCCGGTTTCCATGCTGGTTAGGTGCATTGGCCGTGCTAAATTCTCCCTCAGTGTAACCCGAACAGGCGCCGGAGTGTGGCGAGTAGGGGATTTTCACAGTAACTTCATTGCAGTGTTAATGTAAGCCTACTTGTGACACTAATAAATTTTACCTATCTATTTCTTGCCTGAAATACAGGGAGGTGACAGTCTAGTGGTATTATAGTTCAACTATTAACGCAGAAACTCAGCTAACGTGCTGGGGACCCGGGTTCGAATCTCCCCACGGCAGATGGTGGAATTTGAATTTGATAAAAAATATCTGGAATTAAGAATCTAATGATGACCATGGAACCATTGTCAATTGTCGGAAAAAACCCATCTGGTTTCCTAACGTCCTTTAGGGAAGGAAATCTGCCGTCCTTACCTGGTCTGGTCTACATGTGACTCCAGGGCCACAGCAATGTGGTTGACTCTCAATGGTCTAGCCGAGGGAAACTAGGGATGGGCAATAAATGCTGGCCTTCTCAACCTTGTCACTTGCCTGAGGTGTGATAAACTATCACCTTTGAGGGGGAGAGCAGTCTCTGGGACCATGATGACCTTATTTTAATAGAATCTACAATGCAGAAGGAGGACAAGTGGCCATTGAGCCTGCACCGATAACAATCCCACCCAGACCCCATCTCTGTATAACTCCCTGTATTTACAGTCCTAATCTCCCTGACGCTAAGGGGCAATGTAGCATGGCCAATCAACCTAACCTGCGCATCTTTAGACTGTGGGAGGAAACCAGAGCACCCGGAGGAAACCCATGCAAGGCATGGGGAGAATGCACAAACTCCGCCAGTGACCCGAGGCAGGACTTAACCCGGGTTCCAGGCACTGTGAGGCAGCAGTGCTAACCACTGTGCCATCATACTCCCTCAGTACAAGCTTCTCTTGGCACAGTGGCACAGTGGTTGGTGCTGCTGCCTCACAGTGCCAGGGACCGGGGTTCATTTCCCGGCTTGGGTCACTGTCTGTGCTGAGTATGTACATTCTCCCCGTGAGTGCGTGGGTTTCCTCCGGGTGCTCCAGTTTCCTCCCACAGCATGAAAAATGTACTGATCAGGGTGCATTGTCCGTGCTAAATTCTCCCTCAGTGTAACCCGAACAGGCGCCGGAGTGTGGCGACTAGGGGATTTTCACAGTAACTTCATTGCAGTGTTAATGTAAGCCTACTTGTGACACTAATAAATAAACTTAAAACTTTGGTGACCTTCCCTTACTAGCTTCCCTTTACTGGACAGAGTTCTCCAATCTCAGGATTGCCTGCTCTGTTTCAAGTGAGAACGGAGAATTTTGCATTCGGGTCAAAGCTCCATTTCATTTTCAGTGGCATCGGAAAATCCAGCCGTAAACAAGGATGGAGATTCTTGGAGTATCTCTGAAAGATATCACACTGCCTCCCTCTAATGGTGAGACCCAGTAACTCGCTGTAACCATCTCAATAAAGACTTGCATTTCTATAGCACCTTTCATCACCATCAGAAGCCTCAAAGCCTTTCCAGCCAATGAGCTTCAGTCACTGCCACAATGTAAGAAATGCAACAATCAATCAACTCCCAGAAAGAGCAAAGTGATAACCGTGAGGCCATAAAACATAGGAGCAGGATTAGGCCACTCTGCCCATCGAGTCTGCTCTGCCATTCAACCACGGCTGATATTTTTCTCATCCCCATTCTCCTGCCAGATAATCTGCTCTGCGATGATTGTGGGACACTGGGGAGAATTCACCTGCTCTTCTTCCAAAGATTACCATCTTTTGGAACCTCACCAATAGGGGACTTCAGTTTAATAGCTCCTTTGACAGACAGTACACACTGCACTGGCGGATCAGCACTGGGTCTTTTGGAGAGGAATTTGAACACAAGCCTCATGTTGCAGAAACGAGAGTGCTCACAGCCGAACCACCGCTGACACTGAACAACACTGGCGGATTTCTGCACACTCATTCTCAGTAATTACCTGCCCTCCGTTCTGTAGATTGGTGCAGATCCCACAGAGTGAGGTCAGTTCTCCTGGAGATTCTGGCAACCTATTCAGGAGCAGGGAACCACATTGTATGTTCTGTTCCTGGGGACTATCTCCAGCCTGTCTCAGTCTTTTTGTTATTATCGAAATGTTTGACTCTGCCACCTTCTGGTTGGTGTGAAAAAAAGCTTTGTGCACACTCCCAATTTCACTCTCCCCATCTCTCTCTTTCCTTCTCCCAATCTCTCTCTCTCAATATTTCTCTCTTTTAATGTCTCTCTAATTCTTTCTTTCCTTCTTTAGTCAGAGTAGAGAAGGAGGTAGAAGGGGGGGAGGGGTAACATTATTAGTCAAGGACTGTATCACAGTGTCAGAGAGGAAGTTTGATGAGGACTTGTCTGTTGAGGTAGTATGGGCGGAGATTAGAAATAGGAGAGGAGAGGTCACCCAGTTGGGATTCTTTTATAGACCTCCTAAAAGTTCTAGAGAGGTTGAGGAAAGGATTGCGGAGACGATCCTGGTTAGGAGTGAAAGTAATAGGGTAATTGTTATGGGGGACTTTAACTTTACTAATATTGATTGGAATTGCTATAGCTCTAGCTCGTTAGAGGGGTCAGTTTTTGTACAAAGCGTGCAGGAAGGTTTTTTGACTCAGTATGTAGATAGGCCAACTAGAGGTGAGGCTATGTTTGGATTTGGTGCTGGGAAATGAGCCAGACCAGGGGCTAGACTTGGAAGTTGGTGTGCATTTTGGTGATAGTGATCACAATTCAGTTACATTCACCTTAGTGATGGAAAGGGATAGGCATGAACCTCGGGTCAGTAGTTTTAGCTGGGGGAAGGGTAATTATGAGGCTATTAGGAGAGAATTAGGAAGCATAGGTTGGACTAGGAGATTACAGAGACTGGGAACGTCCGAAATGTGGAGTTTTTTCAAGAAGCAGCTACTGCGAGTCTGTGATTGGTATGTCCCTGTCAGGCAAGGAGGAATTGCTAGGGCTAGGGAACCATGGTGCACCAAAAAAGTTGATTCGTTGGTTAAAAAGAAAAAGGAGGCTTATGTTCGGATGAGACTTGAGGGCTCAGATAGTGCACTAGAAAGCTTTAGATTGGCTAGGATGGAGTTGAAGAGTGAGTTAAGAAGGGCTAAAAGAGGACATGAGAAGACTTTGGCTGATAGGATTAAGGAGAATCCTAAGGCGTTCTATAGGTATGTCAAGAACAGAAGGTTGGTTAGGGCAAGATTAGGGCCAGTTACAGACAGCAGAGGGAAGTTATGTGTGGAACCGGAAGAGATTGGAGAGGCATTGAACCAATATTTCTCTTCAGTGTTCACGCAGGGGGACATGGATATAGCTGAGGAGGACACTGGGTTGCAGGGGAGTAGAATTGACAGTGTTACAGTTGATAAGGAGGATGTGCTGGATATTCTGGAGGGTTTGAAAATAGATAAGTCCCCTGGTCCGGATGGGATTTACCCTAGGATTCTCTGGGAGGCAAGAGAAGTGATTGCAGAGCCTCTGGCTCTGATCTTCAGGTCGTCGTTGGCCTCTGGTATAGTACCGGAAGATTGCAGGATAGCGAATGTTGTCCCATTGTTTAAGAAGGGGAACAGAGACTTCCCCGGGAATTATAGACCGGTGAGTCTCACTTCTGTTGTGGGCAAGGTTTTAGAAAAAATTATTAGGGATAGGATTTATAGTTATTTGGAGAGTAATGAATTGATTGGAGATAGTCAGCATGGTTTTGTAGCAGGTAGGTCGTGCCTTACTAACCTTATTGAGTTTTTTGAGAAAGTGACCAAAGAGGTGGATGGGGGTAAGGCAGTTGACGTGGTATACATGGATTTTAGTAAGGCGTTTGATAAGGTTCACCATGGTAGGCTTCTGCAGAAAATGCAGATGTATGGGATTAAGGGTAGTCTAGGAAATTGGATCAGGAATTGGCTAGCAGATAGGAGACAGAGGGTGGTGGTTGATGGTAAATATTCGTCATGGAGTTCGGTTATGAGTGGTGTGCCTCAGGGATCTGTTTTGGGGCCACTGCTGTTTGTAATTTTTATTAATGATCTGGATGAGGGTATAGTTGGGTGGATTAGTAAATTTGCTGATGACACCAAAGTCGGAGGTGTGGTAGATTGTGAGGAAGGGTGTCATAGTTTGCAGGAAGACTTAGACAGGTTGCAGAGCTGGGCCAAGAGGTGGCGGATGGAGTTTAATGCGGAGAAGTGTGAGGTAATTCACTTTGGTAGGAATAACAGATGTGTTGAGTATAGGGCTAACGGGAGGACTCTGAATAGTGTGGATGAGCAGAGGGATCTAGGTGTATGTGTACATAGATCCCTGAAAGTTGGGAATCAAGTAGATAAGGTTGTTAAGAAGGCATACGGTGTCTTGGCGTTTATTGGTAGGGGGATTGAATTTAGGAGTCGCAGCGTCATGTTGCAACTGTACACAACTCTGGTGCGGCCGCACTTGGAGTACTGTGTGCAGTTCTGGTCCCCACATTACAGGAAGGATGTGGAGGCTTTGGAGAGGGTGCAGAGGAGGTTTACCAGGATGTTGCCTGGTATGGAGGGGAGGTCCTATGAGGAGAGACTGAGGGATTTGGGGTTGTTTTCGCTAGAAAGAAGGCGGCTAAGAGGGGGTCTTATTGAAACATATAAGATGATTAGAGGTTTTGATAGGGTGGACAGTGATAGCCTTTTTCCTCGGATGGAGAAAGCTAGCACAAGGGGGCATGGCTTTAAATTAAGGGGGGGTAGTTATAGGATGGATGTCAGGGGTAGGTTCTTTACCCAGAGGGTGGTGAGGGATTGGAATGCCCTGCCTGCTGCAGTTGTAAATGCGCCTAGTTTGGGGGCGTTTCAGAGATCTGTGGATAGGTTCATGGACGAAAAGGGATTGGTTTAGGTTAGAGGGTCATTGTTTTTTAACTGGTCGGCACAACATCGTGGGCCGAAGGGCCTGTTCTGTGCTGTAATGTTCTATGTTCTATGTTCTCCCAATCTCTCTCAATATTTCTCCCCTTTAATCTCTCTCTAATTCTTCTAAACACTCCCTCTCTAATTTTTCTTTCCCAATCTCTTTCTCACAATCTTGTTGTCTCACACTCTGCCTCCCCCACTCTCCCAACCTCTCTCACTCACTAACTCACTCTCCCAATCTCTGTCTCTCTCTCTCTCTCCCGGTTTGTTTTTTCAATGTGATCTTTACAACAGCCTCTCACGGGTAGTCAATATCACGCACTTGACCCACCTTCAACCTCACAGACATTCTGAACAAGACTTTCCGATCTAGCCAATCTTCCAGCGTGCTGTCTTGGGCAGTCAGCTTTGCAGATGCTTTATTGAATTGATATTTTTAAACAGACTCAGATCCTTTACCAGGTAATTAATTAATTGGAACAAATTGTTTTAGTTACTTGAAGCCGTGCACTTTGTACATATACTGGGAAGTCCAATCTCCTTCCCCACTCACTGCTTGTGTATTTTCCAATGAGTCCCCCACAGTGAACAGGGCATCAGAAGCTTTATCATCCCAGCCTTAATCCTGGGCCCACCCTAAGTGTTATCCTACCTGACATTGACTTGTTTGGGACACTGGGGACCTTGTTGGTGACTGTAGGTGACTGGGGTAACGCCAGCATCTCCACATCATGACTGTAGATGATGCAGAGCTTTCACTCCCGGATCACAAAGTCATTCCCCCACCAGCTCCAAGACTGCAAGGTGAGAATCGTTTCAAACCATTGAAAATCAGTGCAGGAATAATAATGCCGCAACATTTTATAAGGTCAGATGGTCGATGGGACTGGTGTCTGCAGCAAGCGTGATGCACAAAGACATGATACAAGGGAGTGGGGTCAAAGTTTTCAACCCAGCGAACATGAGAGAACCAGAGGAGAGAATTCATCAGATTGGCAACCGCATCAAACCTCCATCACAATCCTCTGAAACCTACGGACAGAAGGTTCTGGAATCATCACTGCCCAAAAGGAAGGCCATTCAGCCCAAGAGGCCCCATGTTGTCCCCCCGTAGCCCAAAACCATTGGAGCCATTCCACTCCCCTCAGTGGGTGAGCTGATTGTTTGCTAAAGCTACTTTTGACAAGGAGTATCAGCTAGCAATAGTTATACTTTATTCCAATTCAATCCAATCAAATCAAATCCAATTCAGAGTCCCAACAAGTTGGGACATTCCCAATCCAAGCTGACAGGACAGGGCTCTCACCTCCTGTCTGGGGCTTGATCTACATGATCCAAGCTGATTGGAGTAGGTGTAGCTCCTCCTCCAAGGCTTGATCTCATTTGAAAAAAATTGCTTCAAATAAAATGTAACCTAATGACTTCAGCCAAGTGCAGCATGTCGATACTACACTTGATCTTAGCCAAAAGGCTGAGAAGCTAGCAATAGATTTTTGAGTTTAAATGCCAACCCTCAGGACAGAAGGGAAAAGAGAAAAAGTGAAATCTAAACCTTATCCCAATGCCCAGAATCTTCCTACTGAGCCTTTGGCACCCCATCTACGCCCACCAGCGGTTTAACTAGTTAAAGCAACAAACAGCTCAACCACACAGATGAAGAGTAACTTTGTTTGAGTTAGGTAGCCTACCTCAGCTGCTTTATCAGTGAGTGTTCTACGATGTGTCTCCCTATCATTGGGTTAGGGAGGGGAAGTTTGTAGCTGTATTGTGAGAGGCAAAAATCACACCTGGCTCTGATGGTCACAAACTGTGCTGTCTGTTTATGTCGAGATTGAAACATGAAGAGTTTGGACGGTGGGGAACAATATCCAAAAATGACAGCATTTCACTCCAATAAGCATCATGACAGGGAAAATAATCGTCAAGGAAATAAAGAGGTCCTAATTAGTCAATGTGATAAGACTTGGTAATCAATCCAAGTCAAACATCTCCCTGTATCTTTCTTCACCGACTGTTCCTGTGCTCCATGCTTACCAAGTCCTCTATTCCCATTTCTCCCATTTCTCAAGAAATCTATCTGCAATGTAGCAAACTACAGATGAAATTAGTCAACAGATTCCCCAGTCAACAACAAGCAATCTGCCAACTGGGATAAGCCATGAATAGTCAAAATGAAAAGTATAGACACACAATGCAGAAGGAGACACTTCGGCCCATCTTTCCTGTGCCAACTCTTTGAAAGAGCTACCTCATTTATCCTGCTTGCCTGCTCTATCCTCATGGGCTGGAAAATTTTTCTCCTTCAATATGACCCCAGTTTTCCATTTTGATGGTGATTATTGAATCTGTTTCCACCACCCTTTCTAGACCATAATAATTGACTGCATAAAAATTCTCCTCTGGTTCTTAAACCAATTACCTTCAATCAGTAAGCAAAAGGGAAAACGCTGGAAAATCTCAGCAGGTCTGGCAGCATCTGTCAGGAGAGAAAAGATGTTTCGAGTCCAGATGGTCCTTTGTCGAAGCTTTGTCAAGCCTTCAATCTGTGTTTTCTGGTGACCCATTCTCCCACCAAACCCCCTGGGTTGTGTCCCTTAAACCGTTCATAATTCGGAACATTGTGTTGGTGGAGGAGACTCACGAACTTCAAAAAAAAGGGAAAATCTCAGTTCAAAAGAGAAAATTCTGGAAAATCAAACAGCTTTGACAAAGGGTCATCTGGACTTGAAACATTAGCTCTTTTCTCTCCTCACAGATGCTGCCAGACCTGCTGAGGTTTTCCAGCATTCTGTCTTTTGGTTTCAGATTCCAGCACCCGCAGTAATTTGCTTTTATTTAGAAAATCTCAGTAATTTGCTAGAAGAATGAAATGATAAGATTGCACAGTTTAAAATGGAAGAGATTTTATTATGTAAGAGTCAAACAAGTCAAACACTAAACACTATCTTAATTAACCTGCTCCAACATCTGGAGTCAATATAAGCAAAGCATGAATTAACTAGTAAAGTGCGGTTGATTATAAACTATCAACTGCATCTTAAACTGCAGATACAACAAATACAAATCTTATAGCTTCCCACTGCACTCAGATTTTGGTGATCACAGACAGTCGCAAAGTCCTTCTAAGGTCTGTCTTCCTCATGAAGAATCTCAGCTCCTCTCAGCCTCGGATCCAATATGGTCTCCAGCCGACAGCTGTGCCGATTGAGTTCCAGAGGTTTGGTCTTCACCTCAAAGGGGCACGTCCGCGGTATCTCCTCAGCCCAGCACGGCTGGGATAGACCCATCAATGTTATCCACAAAAAGGAACATATTCACAGCTCCGGGATCCGAACTCGGCCTTCTCCGACTTGCCTGTGCTGTACCATTGTACTCATCAACATGACTGCCCAGCTTGCACTGATCTGGGTCCTTTTATACCTTTTCACCAGGGTCAGTCTGTGCACAGGTTTTGCTTTTGAAAGTTTTGTTTTTTTTTGGGAAGGTCAGTTTCATTTCTTTTCGCCTTTTCAAACCAGTTGCTTTGTTCAGTTGATGGCCGTCTCGACCAATACAAATGATAAGAGCACCAATTCCCTCACAACAATTCTATTAGATTTCCCTTTCCCTGCCCCAACCACAGCTTGTCCAGTCTCTCCACATTTCCCCCATTTACTTTGACAATTCGGACACCATGTTCTCCATTTATTCTGAGAGGCTGTTCCCTGATGTCGTGGAACGTTAGGTGTTTCTCAAGCCAACATTCGGCAATCCCCATTCATTGACGGGACATCTACCCCTACTCCCACCTCCACCCACCCCCCCTCCCCTCACCATGCCACCACTCCCCCTGCACCCCCCTACCCCCCACTGCCCCCACCCCCATGAAACCATTTCAAGATGGCAGCTGCTGCGCTCCAGAGGCCAAGGGCTTCAGTAATTGGAGAGTCTGCCCTCCTCAGGTGAAAGATGAAACTGCAAAGCTGAGCACTTACCCTAAAGGTGCTACAGCACCTGATGCCCACCTTTGTGAAGCCCAGTGTGTTTGCTTCCACTGTCAGGAATCGTTCAGCTCTCTGTGAGGCAGGAGTCAGACACATCGCCTAGGATCAGAGGAGCATCGCTTTGTTTGTGCAGTCTCATCATCATTCTCCCATAGAGTCTACCCAATGGCCTCAGCCCCCTGCCTATGAAGATGCTGAGATGTTATGGTTGGATAATGCTGACACACATTCTTTCTTTGACCTGACATTCACTGGTGCACTGGGGTGGGGGCGGGGAGATGCGGCCTGGGTGCAGGTTACTCAAGAGCATGAGTAACCCCTGAAAGGAGATCTGATAAGTGCCTCCCTTTCTATGCGGCCAATTCTGGCCCTATCCACAGCCACATCTTCCTCCTCCTCCCCTTCCATCTCCTCAGCTTCTCCATGCCCACCTCCCTCCTCAACATCCTCCCATCAAAGGTGATTTGTCATTTCTCCATCTTCTCCGGTTACTGACCCTCTGACAGTGCGGCACTCCCTCAGCACTGACCCTCTGACAGTGCAGCACTCCCTCAGCACTGACCCTCTGACAGTGCAGCGCTCCCTCAGCACTGACCCTCTGACAGTGCGGCACTCTCTCAGCACTGACCCTCTGACAGTGCGGCACTCCCTCAGCACTGACCCTCTGACAGTGCGGCACTCTCTCAGCACTGACCCTCTGACAGTGCGGCACTCCCTCAGCACTGACCCTCTGACAGTGCGGCACTCCCTCAGCACTGACCCTCTGACAGTGCGGCACTCTCTCAGCACTGACCCTCTGACAGTGCGGCACTCCCTCAGCACTGACCCTCTGACAGTGCAGCACTCTCTCAGCACTGACCCTCTGACAGTGCGGCACTCTCTCAGCACTGACCCTCTGACAGTGCAGCACTCTCTCAGCACTGACCCTCTGACAGTGCGGCACTCTCTCAGCACTGACCCTCTGACAGTGCGGCACTCCCTCAGCACTGACCCTCTGACAGTGCGGCACTCTCTCAGCACTGACCCTCTGGCAGTGCAGCACTCTCTCAGCACTGACCCTCTGACAGTGCGGCACTCCCTCAGCACTGACCCTCTGACAGTGCGGCACTCCCTCAGTACTGACCCTCTGACAGTTCGGCACTCTCTCAGCACTGACCCTCTGACAGTGCGGCACTCCCTCAGTACTGACCCTCTGACAGTGCGGCACTCTCTCAGCACTGACCCTCTGACAGTGCGGCACTCCCTCAGCACTGACCCTCTGACAGTGCGGCACTCCCTCAGCACTGACCCTCTGACAGTGCGGCACTCCCTCAGTACTGACCCTCTGACAGTGCGGCACTCCCTCAGCACTGACCCTCTGACAGTGCGGCACTCCCTCAGCACTGACCCTCTGACAGTGCAGCACTTGCTCAGCACTGACCCTCTGACAGTGCGGCACTCTCTCAGCACTGACCCTCTGACAGTGCAGCACTCTCTCAGCACTGACCCTCTGACAGTGCAGCACTCTCTCAGCACTGACCCTCTGACAGTGCGGCACTCCCTCAGCACTGACCCTCTGACAGTGCGGCACTCTCTCAGCACTGACCCTCTGACAGTGCAACACTCTCTCAGCACTGACCCTCTGACAGTGCAGCACTCTCTCAGCACTGACCCTCTGACAGTGCGGCACTCTCTCAGCACTGACCCTCTGGCAGTGCAGCACTCTCTCAGTACTGACCCTCTGACAGTGCGGCACTCACTCAGCACTGACCCTCTGACAGTGTGGCACTCCCTCAGTACTGACCCTCTGACAGTGCGGCACTCCCTCAGCACTGACCCTCTGACAGTGCGGCACTCCCTCAGCACTGACCCTCTGACAGTGCGGCACTCCCTCAGCGCTGACCCCCTGACAGTGCGGCACTCCCTCAGCACTGACCCCCTGACAGTGCGGCACTCCCTCAGCACTGACCCTCTGACAGTGCGGCACTCCCTCAGCACTGACCCCCTGACAGTGCGGCACTCCCTCAGCACTGACCCTCTGACAGTGCGGCACTCCCTCAGTACTGACCCTCTGACAGTGCGGCACTCCCTCAGCACTGACCCTCTGACAGTGCGGCACTCCCTCAGCACTGACCCTCTGACAGTGCAGCACTTGCTCAGCACTGACCCTCTGACAGTGCGGCACTCTCTCAGCACTGACCCTCTGACAGTGCAGCACTCTCTCAGCACTGACCCTCTGACAGTGCAGCACTCTCTCAGCACTGACCCTCTGACAGTGCGGCACTCCCTCAGCACTGACCCTCTGACAGTGCGGCACTCTCTCAGCACTGACCCTCTGACAGTGCAACACTCTCTCAGCACTGACCCTCTGACAGTGCAGCACTCTCTCAGCACTGACCCTCTGACAGTGCGGCACTCTCTCAGCACTGACCCTCTGGCAGTGCAGCACTCTCTCAGTACTGACCCTCTGACAGTGCGGCACTCACTCAGCACTGACCCTCTGACAGTGTGGCACTCCCTCAGTACTGACCCTCTGACAGTGCGGCACTCCCTCAGCACTGACCCTCTGACAGTGCGGCACTCCCTCAGCACTGACCCTCTGACAGTGCGGCACTCCCTCAGCGCTGACCCCCTGACAGTGCGGCACTCCCTCAGCACTGACCCCCTGACAGTGCGGCACTCCCTCAGCACTGACCCTCTGACAGTGCGGCACTCCCTCAGCACTGACCCCCTGACAGTGCGGCGCTCCCTCAGCACTGACCCTCTGACAGTGCGGCACTCCCTCAACACTGACCCTCTGACAGTGCGGCACTCCCTCAGCACTGACCCCCTGACAGTGCGGCACTCCCTCAGCACTGACCCTCTGACAGTGCGGCACTCCCTCAGCACTGACCCTCTGACAGTGCGGCACTCCCTCAGCACTGACCCTCTGACAGTGCGGCGCTCCCTCAGCACTGACCCTCTGACAGTGCGGCACTCTCTCAGCACTGACCCTCTGACAGTGCAACACTCCCTCAGCACTGACCCTCTGACAGTGCGGCACTCCCTCAGCACTGACCCTCTGACAGTGCGGCACTCTCTCAGCACTGACCCTCTGACAGTGCAACACTCCCTCAGCACTGACCCTCTGACAGTGCGGCACTCCCTCAGCACTGACCCTCTGACAGTGCGGCGCTCCCTCAGCACTGACCCTCTGACAGTGCGGCACTCCCTCAGCACTCACCCTCTGACAGTGCGGCACTCCCTCAGCACTCACCCTCTGACAGTGCGGCACTCCCTCAGCACTCACCCTCTGACAGTGCGGCCCTCCCCAATACCGTGCTTGCGTGGCTGAATTAGTTTTAACAGTTCCTCATGGTGACTCGCTGATTTATTTATTACGCAATCGGAAATGTCAATCCCCTGACTGGAAAGTGAGAATATTAAACTGGACACAGTCACAAAGTTTAATCATTCAATTTATTTTGCAAAATATTCAGATTGGATAAACACTTTTTCCAGTTTTTACAAATAGGTGTAAAAGGCCTTGTCACAACAGGCCTCCTGAACTAAATAAAAACATCACACCAAAGCATTTATCTGGAAAAAAAGTTTCTTTTGCCATTTTAATGTTTGCATCAAACTGCAATTGCCATCCATCACTTTGTCTCAAACTGGATTAGTGAGTGATATTGCAGAGCTGTGGTTGACTGCCTTACTGATTCATACCTACAGGATTGACCAGAGCTACCCACACCAAATTCGACTATTATACATCACTACTAAAACATTACGTTTGACATCAAGGTCCCTTTGGTGTTTGATATGTTCAGAGTTGTTCAACAAGGGCACTGGGGTCAGAGGTTGTGGGTGATACAAATGTTAACTCACAAAACACTCTCAGAGTCAAACTTGTCAATACTGAGGGAACGGCAGTTTTTTTTAACGTAAGGCGCGATTCTAGAATTGTTCTGCTCGGATGTCATCTTCCTACACAAAATCCACTAAAATAATTTACAGTCGGAAAGACGAGTTAACTTAGCTTCTTTAACCGTAAGACAAGGGGGAGTATTTATTTCCAAACACGAAGTACTTTCCTCCCAGGTCTGGCCTTCTGTTAATTTTAGCTCCTTCCAGGGGCTTTGACACGGGATGCTGCCCCAGGGTTATCCACAAACCCCCCCCCCCGAGTTCACCGAGGCAATTAGACAAAGACAGATCGTTTGCCACAAAGTACCTTCTTGATGATGAATGACAGCTTGTCACCGAGTGGTGGGACCAACTCTGATGTTCATGAGATGGCATCAACTCTCCTTTCCCACTGCACAAATAATCTCAGCTATAATATCTCAGTTATTTGTTCGTTTCACGGATATACACACTGCTTTTGGGAGATTGTTATAATCATTTCCCCATCATATTTATCAAGATGTGGTACAATCGAGTAATCCACTTGGGAAAACATTGTGCTATAAAAGGATTATTTGTCTGGGAGATATTTCAACTCTTAGGGATCCTGAATAGTGTCCTCTTAGTGATTTAATTCAATGTGGCAAAAATGCATTTGATAGAACATTTACGTAGTAACTCTGTACAGGAGAGCACCAAAAGTTCTGGATTGGAGCTATTTGCTTATTTCTGCTTTCTATTTTCCAACTCTAGGTTTTATCTGTTCACTTACATGTTGAAAATTACATATCACTCACAGTACAGGAAAAGGCCATTCAGCCCATCTGACCCATGCTGGTGTGTCTGCTCCACATGAACCACATTACTCCATCTCACCCTTTCAACATATCCTGCCTAATCCCTCATCTGTGCATCTAGTTTCATATTAAATGTATCAGTATTATTTACCACAGTCACTCTCTGTGGTGTAGCAAGTTCCACATTCTCATCACTCTCTGGGTAAGGAGGTTTCTCCTGAATACCCTACTGGATTTATTTGTGACTACCTTGTGTTTAAAACCTACAGTTTTAACCTCACCACATGTGGGAACATCTGCTCTATGTCTATCCCTTCAGAAGCTCTTCATTATTTTAAAGAGCTTAACGTTAAGAAAACACAACATGTCCATGTTTGAGTGAAGTGTGAATATTTAAGTGACATTTCAATGAAAAGCCATTGACCACATCACACAACATCTAATGAATCTGTTCTCAGTGAGATTCTTGAAGCCCAGCAGGTTAGAAAGAAAGCCCTTCTCGTTATGACTGTGTCACTGGTTATCTGACAGATTGAGTGGGCACGGTATTGGCAGAGATCAAAGACTGATCAGTGTGCTAGGGTCAAACCCTCGTGCCTGTATCGTCATCATCAGAGTGGATCCAAGTACAAGGGATCCCAAAAAGAATCCTTTCACTGAAAGATATTTACAGTTGGATTCTTGGCAAAAACAGTATTTGTTAAGTTAGTCAGCGCAGGGGTTAGCTCATCAGCTGTGCAATGCCCCTGGGTACTTTGCTTATGTTGTGTGAATGAGGGTGATTAAGTCCATCAAACTAAACCTGCTGCTCATGGCCGAGCATCTGTCACCATTTCCGATGAACCTTGTCATTTCCACGTGCTGTGCCATTTTCCATGCATCCCGCCACTGGTTTCCATGTAACTTGTAATTTACCATGCGCGATTCGATTTTTCATGCATCCCGCCATTATTTTCCTTGTGTCCTACCATGCGGTTAGTCATGCACTCCATTAATCACCATTCATCTAGCCAGTGCTCATGCATCCCACTACAATTCCCTTGCGTCCCGCCATCGTTTTCCATTCATCCTCCATTTCCTGTGCACTCTTTCTGTTTGGCAATGATCTTCAAACCCTGTTTCATAGCTGCAGAAAATCTCACTGAGAAACAGACGTAGGAACAGAAAGGGGGGACCATGCAATCCAGCTCCAACATTCAATTAGTATGGCTATCTATATATGTTTGTATGTTCATATTTATATCGACATGTATTTATATAAGTATGTAAATTCAGCTATTAAAGTAGGAAGTTGTTGGGGTAAGGAACCAGACTTCAGAACAATTATTTTCTGGACTATGTCAGCTGGATTTGTATCTTAGGTCTTCCTGAATGAAACTTGCACCTTTGTTGTAAAGCCAGTTTGTCTTGTGACATGCTATTAAGTAAATCAATAACAAGGCATTCATGGACCCACTTACTAGATACATCTAAAGACACCAGGCCCAAAATTCAGACAGAAAAGGCAATGCTGCAGAATATTGGCAAAAGCCAATAAAAGCCAATGGGATACTGCAGCCTAAAATACTGGATTAGTAACCCAGAGTTTCTGTGTTCAAATCCCACCAGGGCCACTTATGAAATTGAATTCACGGATTGGTGGGCTGTATCTGGAAATTACCATTAAAACTAGTTTACTGAGGTCCTGCAGGAAAATGAACCTACCACTGCAAACTGGTATGGCCCACACGTGACTTAAATTATTAATTATCTCTATTGATTTATGGGATGTGGGCATCGTTAGCTAAATCAACATTTATTGTCCAATGCTTGTTGCCCTTAGGAAGGTGTTGGTGAGCTTCCTTCTTGAACCGCTGCAGTCCTGAGGTATAGGTACACCCAAATCACAGTTCAGGAGGGAACTCTAGGACTTTGACCCAGAAACAATGAAGGACCAAACTAATTTCGCTCTATCTCATAAAACAGAAACATCTTTCTGAACTGCACTTCTCACTAGCAATGCAGGTCCCCAGTTCTTTAGTGAAGTCAGCCCACTTGCAGTTCCATGATCTTACCTTTCCAGCTCTTAAGTCAACATGATTCCAACATTTTAATTACAGTAGGCTCCAAATGTGCTTTGATTTCATTTACCCCAATTTCTACAGTTAAAAATTTAATTCCTAAAACTAAGATTACACAGTAAAGCACAGAATCCATCAACTAAATATTTGCAACGACCCTGCAGCAGAAAAAAGAAATTGATGAATTTGGCGATGGGGAATCTTTGTTTAAAAGGATATTTTCAAGTTAAGATGGTGACTTGGAGGGCAACCTTCAGATGGTAGTGTTCTGAGGTTTCTGCTGTTCCTGTCCTTCTAGATGGGAGTGGTCATGGGTTTGGAAGGTGCAGCCAGAGGAACCTTGGTATGTTCCTGTGCATCTTGTATGCTACACAAGGCTATTGAAAAAGAACATGGGCAGTGGGACGAATTGGATAGCATTTTCAAAGAGCTAGCACAAGCACGATGGGCCAATAGGTGTCCTTCTATGCTACATGAATTGAGTCAGAGATTGTAATGTCAAGTGAGAAATGGCTGAGGTTTACTTCACTAAATAAAGGGGAATTTTGTGCCAATAACATCATTGTAATGTGGAACCTATAGAGTTAATTATCTATGGTTTGAAGCTACCTTCACCCCTTGTGAGTTCAGTTGAGTGACTGCCAGACTTACTACATGAAGGATCAGTCAGTATCTCAAACTCAGGTTTTACAGCCAAATTAAACCTCAATTCTGGGGAATGTGTATTAGTTTCCTTTCAAACATTCATTTCAGAAGCTCCAGCAAGAGGACAAAATATTCCCAGGAGCCTTTCAACACGGACTCCCCATCACCAAATTCATCAATTTCTTTTTTCTGCTGCAGGGTCATTGCAAATATTTAGTTGATGGATTCTGTGCTTTACTGTGTAGTCTTAGTTTTAGGAATTAAAATTTTAACTGTAGAAAATGGGATAAATGAAATCAAAGCACATTTGGAGCCTACTGTAATTAAAATGTTGGGACCATGTTGACTTAACAGCTGGAAAGATAGAACTATAGCTGGGCTGACTTTGCTAAAGAACTGGAGACCTGATATCTGCATTGCTTGTGAGAAATGCAGTTCAGAAAGATGCTTCTGTTTTATGAGATAGAGTTAAATTAGTTTAAAACATTCAGTGATCTCTTAAAGGTTGTAAAACCCAATTATTTCATCAGATCAAGTTAAAAAAAAATTATAAATGAGGGACAGTTAATCTAAAGTTTGGTTTGAGAACAGCCCAAAGCAGACTACATTGTTATGGAGATGGGTGGAGTTTAGGGATGTTCTTCAGCTTCAATATACCTGCGTGCTTTTGCAAGTAGAGTTAGTTATAATTTGGACTCCACACAGTTTGCAGCTCACTTAGATAAGACAACCAAAACAAATGACAGTTAGATAGAACTGCACTATGAACTGAATAAAAAACTAATTACATCATTAATCATGTGGAAGGTGGGTGAGGCTTTCAGTTTAAATTTTGTGAGGTAACAGAAGCTGGAAGGTTGCTCCGTTAAAATTAGTAGACAAACCTACAGTGGTCCTCACAGAATCTTGTGCCAAAGAAAGTGAATAGAATTATCTTGGAAGTATTAAAAGGTAACACAAACAAGGGACTTGAAGTCACTACTGTCAAGAGAGGGTAAATTAATGTTTAACCTCTGAGAGTAACTGGAATTGAGGAGAATTCTCCAGAGGACTGTGGAGAAGACTATGAGTAGTCTCTACGGAAGTAAGTTACTTTAAGATTGAATTGATTTATAAGAGAAATCTTAAGGGAAGTAAGAAATAAATTTGACTGCATATCATTCAGTTTTAAATCACATTGTCAATACTGCTTGTTTTTTTAAGTTGTTTATATGCAAAATAAAACTCGTTTCATTTTAAAGGAGTGAAATCTTGCATTGTGTTTTGATTGGTCAAAATGAGATGTTCAGAATTTTAGAAAAATTTTAGTGGTCCCTAACTGAATGGTAACAGGGTGCAGTGAAAAAATGTGACCCTTCTTATTGTTTCTACAACAATATTCCAGTTCAGAATGTTAGATTGTAACTGGTGACAACTTTGCATTGGATGCAATGTGACCAATGGGAACAAAATGTAAGGGTCAGCTGGCCCAGTTAACCATGGAACCAATTACAGAGTGTTGCAATAGTCAGCTGACCAGCTGATTCACTATAAATAAGGAATTATATAGAATTGGAGAGATTGAGGCTCCAAGTTTGGAGTGATGATGTCTCTTTATTAAATCTGATCTTGGATCTAGAAGTTGGAGTAAGTTTTGTTATATTTTCAATAGCTGTGTTTTGAAGAGTTCCTTCTGAAGGAACACAGAACACTAGAAATTGGAGAAGATCAGTGTGTTACCACAATCTGCTACAAAATAAGATTGTGGCTGGTCTTGCAACTCAACACTTGCTTTCTTAACTATTCCTGTAAATATCCAGAAAGTTGTAGATGAGTTTAGCAATGCCAAGGATACACTATCCTGCAAAGGTTGTCCTGGACAATATAACACTTCCAAATTGAATTATAACATTAATATTAATCAGCTGCTAAAATATCTGTGCTTCACTGTACAATGGACATATATCAAAACATTCTATGGTTCAATCACAAATACTACTAATGGATTTTACTGCTCAAATATCATAACCATATTTCCCAGACTTGGAAGCTACCTTCTGGACCTGCCACTAATGCCTCGAGAATGTAGTGAATTATTCACAGGTTGTTGCTTTGACTTACTGTGGTGAGAATGTGGAACTTGCTACCACAGGGTGTGGTTAAGGGAAGTGGCATGAGTCCATTTAAAATGAAACTAGATAACCACAAGGGGGAGAGACAAAGTAATAGAAGGGTATGCTGCTAGGATGAGATGAAGAGGAAGTTCCTTGAGAAGCATGAACACTAGCATAGGCTAGTTGGGCCAAATGGCCTGCTTCTATGCTGGACATCCTAAATAATGCTTACTGTTCTGAGGATTAGAGATCCTCAGAAGGAAACAGATTTTTGACAAGCTAACCCTTGTGAACTGGCCTCTAATCCATCACCCTCTGTACTTGAGCACTGAAATTATTTTTAAAAACTCGGGTTTTCAATAAAAAACTGTCTTCAAAGGCCTTTCCAATATTACCAGCAAGTCACAAGATGAAGGTAGGGACAGGGAACAGAATCTGCTTGATCAGAGGAAATCAGACACTCAGGAGATACAAGCATGAACAAGAACAATAAGAGGGGAGGCACAAAGAGACTTTACAATAAATAGTTTCCAGACTTAAAGTGACACCTGGCAACGGGTTCAATGGCTCCAAGGAGCAGCAAAATGGGAAATCTACTCATTTCCTAAATAATCCTTTGAACCTTATTGAAGGTTCTTGTATTAAATACAATTACACATTTCCACCTTAAGTAAGAAGATTACAAATAGGTAGAAGGGACCATTCAGCCCCTCGAGCCTTTTCAATCATGTTTGATATTCTACATTGACTCTACCTCTCTACACTATCCCCATATTCCATAATTCCACCCAAAAAATGCAATCAACCTCCATTTGAAATATTCTCAGTAACTGAGCATCCAGAATTCACTGGGATAGAGAATTCCAAAAACAAAATGACAATTACCTGAGCAAAGAAGTCTCTCCTCACCTCAGTCCTAAATGATCAACCTCTTATCCCGTGTCTACATGTTCTATCTTCACCCCCACCCCCACTCTCCCCCCCACTACCCCCTCCCCACCCCTGTAGCCTGGGAAAACAAATTTGGATGTCAATTCCTTAAGAATATATTTCAGTTAGATTACCTCGCATTCTTCTAAACGCCAGGAAGTATAAATCCAGTTCAATCACTCCTCAATGGACAATATCTAAACTCCCAGCAGCCAATCCAGTTGTATTTTTTATATTGTACAGTAAGTGCCTTGGGAGATGAGATTGATCCCAGGACATTGTACTCAGCCATGTTAACTCCTACCCTTCCCACTCTCAGTAACTGAAGATAAACATCAAACACAGGGAGAATGTGCAAACCCCACACAGACAGTCACCCAAAGCCAGAATCGAACTCAGGGCCCTGCGGCTGTGAGGCAGCAGTGCTAACCACTGTGCCACCCCTGCTGCCCTTTGAAGGTGAGTATCAAGTGTATAATAAAATGAGCTGCGATTGGCTATCCTGTTTTGAACTAAGGCCCAAGTCTAAATTCACCTTCCTGCTTCATCCACTCCATTGGGTATGAGAGCAAGGGAGAGGAAAGCTTTGCTGTGCTTTACAGAAAAATACACAGTGAGCTTTATTGCTGTCACAGTGTGTGACCTTGGCAATGGGAAATGGAACACTTTTCATTTCAGTAACCCTGGTAAATCAATCACTCCCACATACAGCAATTCCTAAACAGAGAGTGAAGCTCTCTCTGCACTCCACGCACTTTAGCAGAACACCCCTTACATCATTTTGATGTTGCTTTACCACTTCACAGTATGTGGCCACTTTGACTGAGGTAGCCAATTCTGGTGCCGGATTATTTTAAGAATTCATTTGAGAATGGACAAGGCCAGTAATTATTGTCTGATATCCCAAATTGCCTTGGGTGCGCTACAGTCCATGTGGGGCAGGACACCCACAGTTCTGTGAAGAAGGGATTTCCAGGATCTTGACCCAGTGACTCTGAAGAAACAGCTGTTTAGTTTCAAGTCTGAATGATGTGTGGCTCAGAGGTGAACCTGCAGATGGTGGTGTCCCCATGCACCTGCCGCCCTTGTGATTCTAAGTGGGTTTAGAAGGTGCTGTCGAAGGAGCTTTGGTGATTTGCAGCACTGTAATGTGTTAATGGTACACACGGCTGTGTGTCAGTGATGGAGAGAGTGAAAGTCTAATGGATGGATTGCCATTAAAGCAGACTGATTTGTCCTGGATAATTAAGGAGTTTTGTACTAGGTATTCCAGGAACAATGATTAAGATTGCTCAAACACATCTCATTCTACAGTCAGCAATTGGAGATTGTCATTTAATTTGTCACAATAGTAAAGCAAAACTAAGACACTGAACACACTGAGTTGGAAAATATTTCATTGTCTCATCCAATGCCCCAGTTTCCCCCCTATTTTACATAGATTGTGCAGGCCATTCAGACCAACTGGCCCATGCTGGCTCCAGAAGAACTTCCCCTCTTCATTTCACTCCGCTCCCACATTCTTCTATTTTCCCACTTCCACCTATCTAGCTTTGTTTGAATTTCAGCTTGATAACCCCCTCTGGCAGTGAGCTGCAGTTCTATAGAAGGGTCATATGGATTTGAAGCATTAGGTGTGTCCTTCTCACTCTCTCTCCACAGACCAGCTGAGTATATCCAGCATTTTCTGTTTTTATTCCATATTACATCCACAACTTCCACCCTCCCACCTACTGACCCCCCCCCCCCACCCCCAGCCACTTTCTGGATGAAGAAATTTCTAGATACAGTCATATAATAAAGGTTTACAGCATGGAAACAGGCCCTTCGGCCCAACTTGTCCATGCCGTCCTTTTTTTTAAACCTCAAAGGTGGTCCCAGTTGCCCACATTTGGCCCATATCCGTCTGTACCCATGTAATTGTCTAAACACTTTTTAAAAGACAAAATTGTACCCGCCTCCACTACTGCCTCTGGCAGCTTGTTCCAGACACTCACCACCCTCTGTGTGAAAAAATTGTCCCTCTGGGCCCTTTTGTATCTCTCCCCTCTCACCTTAAACCTATGCCCTCTAGTGTTAAACTTGCCTACCTTTGGGAAAGGATATCGACTATCTAGCTGATCTATGCCTCTCATTATTTTATAGAGTTCTGTAAGATCACCCCTCAGCCTCCTACGCTCCAGAGAAAAACATCCCAGTCTATCCAGCCTGTCCTTATAACTCAAACCATCAAATCCTGGTAACATCCTAGTAAATCTCTTCTGCATTCTTTCTAGTCTAATAATACCCTTTCTATAATAGGGTGACCAGAATTGCACACAGTATTCCAAGTGTGGCCTTACTAATGTCTTGTACAACTTCAACAAGACGTCCCAACTCCTGTATTCAATGTTCTGACTGATGAAACCAAGCATGCAGAAAGCCTTCTTCACCACTCTGTCCACCTGTGACTCCACTTTCAAGAGGTTATGAACCTGTACCCCTAGATCTCTTTGTTCTGTAACTCTCCCCAGTGCCCTACCATTAACTGAGTAAGTCCTGCCCTGGTTCAATCCACCAAAATGCATCACCTCGCATTTGTCTAAATTAAACTCCATCCACCATTTGTCAGCACACTGCTCAATTGATCCAAGATCCTGTTGTAATTGGAGATAACTTTCTCTGTTGGATTTATAATTTGGGTTTATGTGGCTTTCAGTGTTGGCCAGCCTACGGGTAGAAATGTCAGGCATGATCTTATCGGCCGTTCACGCCTCGTGCCTGCTGCAGTGAGGTCGGAGAATTTGGTGTCCAGCCAATCTCCATTCACTGCAGCGAGATAGGAATATCCAACACCCCACCCCTCCCCGGCGTGAGTGGCCGTAACACTCAGCCATCTTCTTCATGTTTATCCTATCAGAAGCTTTCATAATTTACAAATTTTGATCAGGTCAGTTCTCCATCTGTTCTGGTCCAGAGAATGTTCCCTGATAGTTTTGGTTCCATTCCCACTTTCTGCACTGCTTCCATATCCTATTTTGTGGCGTTATAAAGCGGTTTGATCGGCTGGATGTTCTCAGTCATTGATGAGACCATATCTAGGGTCTCCAAATATGCAAAAGTCACTAATAAATCCAACAGGGAATTCAGGAGAAATAGCTTTACTCTGTGAGAACAAGAAGAGAATGTGGAATGCGTTACCACGGGGAGCGGTTGAGGTCAATGACACTGATGTATTTAAGGCAAAACTGGATAAACACATGAGGGAGAGAGGAATAAGAGAGAGTATTGAGATGAAGGCAATGAGGGGGCTTGTGGCGGCTGGGATCAATGGCCCGTGTCTGTACTGTACGCCGTAATATAATGACCACACAGCGCTCAAAATGCATTCATTCCACGGGATAGAGATGGTACAGGATAAGCAACAGAAAACATTGCTTTAACCTGCCCCAAATATTAACCTTGCCCTCTTGCAATCAATAGAATCACACAAACTAGAAGCAGGAGGAGGCCAATTGACCCTTTGAGCCTGTTCCACCATTCATTATGATCACGGCCGATCATTAAATTCAACATCCTGATCCCCTCTTCTCCCCAGATCTCTCTAGATCTCAACAACTACATCTAATTTCTTCTTGAAATCTTGCAAAAAATTGTTTGTTTGATTAAAGTGCAGTTTTCTGTAATCCAGGGGAGCTCGACTAATTCAGAAGAAAAACCTGCAATTTATCAAAATAAACTCCATACCAGCAACTTGCTGAACACAGCACCAGATAGCACCTCACTCTGAGTGTGCGATCACCAGAGTGAGGAAGGGGAGGGTAGAGGGCTGAAAGGGGTGGGGGTTCTGGACGAGGAATATCGAGAGAGAGGGAGGAGAGAGAATGGAAACAGGGAGACGGAGTAACAGGAGAGGTAGAGGGGTGAGAATCGATGAGGGCTGGTTCTAGCTGTGTAGCTGTGCCCGGCACTACTGTGGAGCTGGGCTGTGGGTGTCCCGGCTCCCACCAGCTCTACACAAATGGAAACTGATATGAAATTGATCTTAGATTTTACTGCCTGCCTCTGACTGCCTCGTTAGGAAGCACTGAGCAGCTTAAGAGATCAAAAACCTGAACAAGACATTTCCGGCTGTATTCAATCCTAGTAAATTTCAGGAAAACATTCTGGAACAAGTTTCTGCCTGAACACTGGCCTCCTGTAGTAGCACAGGATATCTAAACCCAATCTGGCCTGTTATGGCGTGCAATGCACTTGAGGCAGCTGTGAATACAAGTAGCAGGACCTGTAAATTGGTTCTTTTTGTCCCTGTCAGTGTCTGAAATACAACAACAGGCCCAATTTCTTCCTTGGTGTTTAGTTGTAAGCTCTTCAATGTACAGAACTTAGAAATTGAGAACTCCAACAGAAGCTCCAGGAAAGATAATTAAATGAAAGGGACCCAAAATTTAGCAGCAATATCACCATCTGTACAGATTAAACCTAACCCATCCCACGTTTAAATTAATTGCTTTGAATATCAGAAACAAGAACAGGAACACTCTATTCAGATCCTTGAGTCTTCACCACTATTCAATAAGATCATAGCTGACTTTCTGTGTCAACTCCACTCTCCTACCCTATCCCGGTATCCCTTAGAATCCTAGAATCCACAGCACAGTGACAGGCCCTTCAGCCCAATCTGGTCCATGCTGACCAAAATGCCATCTAAACTAACCCCATTTGCCTGCATTCGGCCCAAATCCCTCTAAACCTTTCCTATCCATGTATCTGTCCAAAAGGCTCAAAAAGTAATCCAGGAAATTATAGGCCGGTAAGTTTGACATCAGCAGTAGGTAAATTATTGGAAGGAGTACTAAGAGACAGGATCTTCAAATGCTTGGATGGACAGGGACTTATTAGGGAGAGTCAACATGGCTTTGTGCATGGTAGGTCATGTTTAACAATTCTATTAAAGTTTCACAAGGAGGTTACCAGGAAAGTGGATGAAGGGAAGGCAGTGGATGTTGTCTACGTGGACTTCAATAAGGCCTTTGACAAGGTCCCTCATGGGAGGTTAGTGGCTAGGTATACATGGAGAGGTAGTAAATTGGATTAGACATTGGCTCAATGGAAGAAGCCAGCGAGTGGTAGTGGACGATTGTTCAGGGAACATGTTACAGCAGTACTCAGGCAGGGTAGATTAGGGAGCTTGTCTACAGAGGCCCTATGGGTGGAGCTGAGAAACAGGAAAGGTATGACCACATTAATGGGGTTGTATTATAGACCACCCAATAGTCAGTGAGAATTGGAGGAGCAAATCAGCAGAGAGATAGCTGACAACTGCAGGAAACAGAAAGTTGTGATTGTTCTCTGGAGCAGTGTACCTGGTGGCTTTGGTGAGTGTTGGATTTACTTGGAATCACTTTCTGACTGCACTTCCGGTTCGCGGGGTTTCTGTGTACCGGATAACCCTGGTAATTATAGACCAGTGAGTTTGACATCGGTGGTAGGAAAATTATTAGAAAAAATTCTTAGGGATAGGGTGTATGAGCATTTGGAGCGTTGTGATCTGATTAGTGATATGCAACATGGCTTTGTTCGGGGGAGGTCTTGCCTTACGAATCTGGTGGAATTCTTTGAGGAGGTGACAAAAACGGTTGACGATGAGCGAGCCGTTGATGTCATCGATAAGGATTTCAGTAAGGTGTTTGACAAAGTCCCTCACGGTAGGCTGGTAGAAAAGGTTAAGGCACATGGGATACCAGGACAGGTAGCTAGGTGGGTCAAAAACTGGCTGGGAAATAGGAGACAGAGAGTAGTTGTCGAGAGGACCTTTTCTGGCTGGAGGCCAGTCACCAGTGGTGTGCCGCTGGGCTCAGTACTGGGACCTCTCCTCTTTGTAGTATATATAAACGACTTGGAAGAGGGTGTACGCGGTGTGATCAGCAAATTTGCAGATGACACCAAGATGGCAGGATTGGCAGATACCGAGGAGGACTGTCAGGTGACACAGCAGGATATAGATAGGTTGGTATATTGGGCAGATAGATGGCAGATGGAATTTAATCCTGACAAATGCGAGGTGATGCATTTTGGAAGGAATAATGCAGGGAGGAGTTATGTGATAAAAGGTAGACCGATTAAGAGTATAGAGATACAGAGGGACCTGGGAGTGCAGGTGCACAACTCTCTGAAGGTGTCGACACAGGTAGAGAAGGTTGTGAAGAAAGCTTATGGAATGCTAGCCTTTATAGGAAGGGGTATAGAGTATAAGAGCTGCCGTCTAATGCTTCAGTTGTACAGAACGTTGGTTAGACCGCATTTGGAGTACTGCGTCCAGTTCTGGTCACCTTACTACCGGAAGGATGTGGAGACCCTGGAGAGGGTGCAGAGGAGGTTTACCGGGATGTTGCCTGGCATGGAAGGACTGAGTTACGAGGGAAGGTTGGAGAAACTGGGACTCTTCTCCTTAGAAAGACGGAGATTAAGGGGGGGGATATGATAGAGGTACATAAAATACTGAAGGGAATAGATAGAGTAAACAGTGGTAGGCTTTTCCCTAGATTGGGGACAATTACGAGAGGTCATGATCTAAGGGTGAGGGGGGAGAAGTATAATTTGGATATGAGAGGAAGGTTTTTCACGCAGAGGGTCGTAGGGGTATGGAACGCGCTACCGAGTAGGGTGGTGGAGGCAGGCACGTTGGACTTGTTTAAGGTTTACTTAGACAGACACATGAGCGAAGCAAGGATGGAGGGTTATAGTAGAGGGTATTAAATAGGGTCAGAGCCTCAGGACGACACCGGAAATGTAGTTTTATATGTTAACGTATTGTCTTTTTATTCCACAGGGTCGGTCCACCTGGTTGTCAAACGAGGGGCGTGCACACGGTGGGTCGTGCGTGGGCTGCTCTTGGAGGTTCCGGGAGTGGCCTAGTACTTCGTGTCGTTGTGTGTGCTTAATCCTGGACCAGCAGATGGGCACCGCAACAGCTCGGTGACTATCACTGCTAGCTGTGCAGATACATGGATTTGGGCCTGTGTCTGTGGGAGTTTGTGCATTCTCCCTGTGGTTGCGTGGGTTTCCTCCGGGCGCTCCGGTTTCCTCCCACACCCCAAAGATGTGCTCTTAGGCTGATTGGTTTACCAAATTGACACTATTCTCCCCTGAATCTGGCTACATTAGGGGTTCCACTCACATACACACAGGGCGGGGTAGGTGTAGGGTGATGCGGCGGCGCGGGCTCGTTGGGCCGAAGGGCCTGTTTCCCGTGCTGGGATGTTCTTTGTTCTTTGTTCTTTGTTAGGGGATTTTAATTTTCCACATATAGATTGGGACTCGCATACTGTTAAAGGTTTAGGTGGGATAGAGTTTGTAAAATGTATTCAGGAGAATTTTCTACATCAGTATATAGAGGTGCCAACTAGAGAGGATGCGATACTGGATCTCCTATTGGGAAATGAGTTAGGGCAGGTGATGGATGTCAGTGTGAGGGAACACTTCGGATCCAGTGATCATAATGCCATTAGTTTCAACCTGATCATGGATAAGTCCTCGGGTCCTCGGGTTGGAGTTCTGAACTGGAAAAAGGCCAAATTTGTTGAAATGAGAAGGGATTTGGGAAGTGTGGATTGGCACAGGCTGTTCTCTGCTAAGGATGTAAATGGAAAGTGGGAGACCTTCAAAGGAGAAATTTTGAGAGTGCAGAGTTTGTGTGTTCCTGTCAGGATTAAAGGCAACGTAAATAGGGATAAGGAGCCTTGGTTCTCGAGGGAGATTGTAACACTGATTAAGGGGAAGAGAGAGTTGTATGAAATGTACAGACAGCAAGGAACAGATCAGATGCTCGAGGAGTATAAAAAAATGCAAGACGCTACGTAAGAGGGAAATCAGGAGGGCTAAAAGAAGACATGAGGTTGCTTTGGCAAACAGAGTGAAGGAAAATCCAAAGAGCTTCTATAGGTCTGTTAGGAGCAAAAGGATAGTCCTTTGTATGGAACCAAAAGAGATGGGGGAGATACTAAATGGGTTTTTTGCATCTACTGAGATTTACTGAGGAAACAGACGTGGAGTCTACGGAAATTGGGCAAACAGGTAGGGAGGTCATGGAACCTTTACAGATTAAAGAGGAGGAAGAGGTGCTGGCTGTCTTGAGGCAAATCAGAGTGGATAAATCCCCAGGACTGGACAGGATATTCCCACGGACCTTGAGGGAGGCTGGTGTTGAACTTGCAGGGACCCCGGCAGACATATTTAAAATGTCAGTGTGCACAGGGGAGGTGCCGGATGATTGGAGGGTGGCTCATGTTGTTCCGTTGTTTAAAAAAGGTTCCAAAAGAAATCTGGGAAATTATAGGCCAGTAAGTTCAAAGTCAGTGGTGGGCAAGTTATTGGAAGGTGTGATAAGGGATAGGATCTACAAATATTTGGGTAGACAGGGACTTATTAGGGAGAGTCAACATGGCTTTGTGCATGGTAGGTCATGTTTGACCAATCTGTTAGAGTTTTTCAAGGAGGTTACCAGGAAAGTGGGTGAAGGGAAGGCAGTGGATGTTGTCGACCTGGATTTTAGCAAAGCTTTCGATAAAGTCCCTCATGGGACGTTAGTTAGGAAGGTTCAGTCGCTAGGTAAAGATGGGGAGGTTGTAAATTGGATTAGACACTGGCTCAACAGAAGAAGCCAGAGAGTGGTTGTGGAGGATTGCTTCTCTGAGTGGAGGCCTGTGACTAGTGGAGTGCCGCAGGGAGGTCCATTGTTGTTTGTCATCTATATCAATGATCTGGATGATAATGTGGTAAATTGGATCAGCAAATT
This sequence comes from Carcharhinus amblyrhynchos, assembly GCF_965287045.1. Classification (NCBI taxonomy): domain Eukaryota; kingdom Metazoa; phylum Chordata; class Chondrichthyes; order Carcharhiniformes; family Carcharhinidae; genus Carcharhinus; species Carcharhinus amblyrhynchos. The sequence goes on from NC_137339.1 coordinate 2,970,435, forward strand.
TGCTGATGATACAAAGATTGGAGGTGTAGTGGACAGCGAGGAAGGTTTTCAAAGCTTGCAGAGGGACTTGGACCAACCAGAAAAATGGGCTGAAAAATGGCAAATGGAGTTTAATGCAGACAAGTGTGAGGTATTGCACTTTGGAAGGATAAACCAAAGAATGTACAGGCTAAGTGGTAGGACTCTGAAGAATGCAGTTGAACAGAAGGATCTGGGAATACAGGTACAGAATTCCCTAAAAGTGATGTCACAGGTGGATAGGGTTGTAAAGAGTGCTTTTGGTACATTGGCCTTTATAATCGGAGCATCGAGTATAAAAGTTGGAGTGTTACGGTAAAGTTATATAAGGCATTGGTGAGGCCAAATTGTACAGTTTTGGTCACCTAGTTACAGGAAGGATGTAAATAAGGTTGAAAGAGTGCAGAGAAGGCTCACAAAGATGTTGCCGGGACTTGAGAAGCTGAGCTACAGAGAGAGATTGAATAGGTTAGGACTTTATTCCCTGGAGCATGGAAGAATGAGGGGAGATCTGACAGAGGTGTATAAGATTTTGATGGGTATACATAGAGTGAATGCAAGCAGGCTTTTTCCACTGAGGCTAGGGGAGAAAAAAACCAAAGGGTATGGGTTAAGGGTGAAAGGAGAAAAGTTTAAAGGGAATATTAGAGGGAGCTCTTCACACAGAGTGGTGGGAGTGTGGAATGAGCTGCCGATAAAGTGGTAAATGCGGGGTCACTTTTAACATTTAAGAAAAACTTGGACGGGTTCATGGATGAGAGGGGTGTGGAGGGATACGGTCCAAGTGCAGGTCAGTGAGACTAAGCAAAAAAATGGTTCAGCACAGACAAGAAGGGCCAAAGGGCCTGTTTCTGAGCTGTAATTTTCCATGTTAGCAAGTGTGAGGTTATCCACTTTGGCAGGAATAATAGTAGGAGGGATTACTATTTAAAAGGCGAAAAGCTGCAGCATGCTACGGTGCAGAGGGACCTGGGGGTCCTTGCGCATGAGTCGCAAAAACCCAGTCTGCAGGTGCAGCAGGTGATCAAGAAGGCGAATGGGATGCTGGCCTTCATAGCGAGGGGGATAGAATATAAAAGCAGGGAGGTCTTGCTGCAACTGTACAGGGCACTGGTGAGGCCACAGCTGGAGTACTGTGTGCAGTTTTGGTCGCCGCCCTTACGCAAGGATATTTTGGCCTTGGAGGGAGTGCAGAGGAGGTTCATTAGGCTGATACCGGAGATGAGGGGGTTGGACTATGAAGAGAGACTAAATAGACTGGGTCTGTACTCGTTAGACTTTAGAAGGATGAGGGGGTATCTTATAGTGACGTATAAGATAATGAAGGGGATGGATAGGGTAGAGGTAGAGAGATTCTTCCCGCTTAGAAAGGACAGCAGGACTAGAGGGCATAGCCTCAAGATAAGAGGGGGGCAGTTCAGAATGGAGTTGAGGAGGAACTTCTTTACTCAAAGGGTGGTGAATCTCTGGAATTCTCTGCCCGTTGAAGTGGTGGAGGCTGCCTCGCTAAATATATTTAAGACACAGGTAGATAGGTTTTTGGTAGGCAAGGGAATTAAGGGTTATGGGGAGAAAGCGGGAAAGTGGAACTGAGCCACTTCAGATCAGCCATGATCTTATTGAATGGCGGGGCAGGCTCGAAGGGCTAGATGGCCTACTCCTGCTCCTATTTCTTATGTTCTTATGTTATGTTCTTATGGTTGCTATGGTTTTCTATGATTGCTTCTCTGAGTGGAGGCCTGTGACTAGTGGAGTGCCGCAGGGATCGGTGTTGGGTCCATTGTTGTTTGTCATCTACATCAATGATCTGGATGATAATGTGGTAAATTGGATCAGCAAATTTGCTGATGATACAAAGATTGGAGGTGTAGTGGATAGTGAGGAAGGTTTTCGAAGCTTGCAGAGGGATTTGGACCAACTAGAAAAATGGGCTGAAAAATGGCAAATAGAGTTTAATGTGTGAGGTATTGCACTTTGGAAGGACAAACCAAGGTGGAACATACAGGGTAAATGATAGAACTCTGAAGAGTGCAGTAGAACAGAGGGATCTGGGGATACAGTTACATAATTCCCTAAAAGTGGCATCACAGGTAGATAGGGTTGTAAAGAATGCTTTTGGTACATTGGCCTTTATAAATCGAAGTATTAAGTATAAGAGTTGGAATGTCATGGTGAGGTTGTATAATTTCGATCCCACTGAGGTGTATGGTGTACTGGCCTTTATCAATCGAGGGATTGAGTTTAGGAGTTGGGAGATAATGCTGCAGCTTTATAAGACCCTAGTCAGGCCCCACTTGGAGTACTGTGCGCAGTTCTGGTCACCTCATTACAAGAAAGATATGGAAGCTATTGAAAGGGTGCAGAGGAGATTTACAAGGATGTTGCCTGGATTGGGTGGCATGCCTTATGAGGATAGGTTGAGGGAGCTGGGTCTCTTCTCCCTGGAGAGACGAAGGCTGAGAGGCAACCTGATAGAAGTTTATAAGATGCTGAGAGGTATAGATAGGGTGGATTCTTGGAGGCTATTTCCCAGGGCTGAAATGGTCGCTACGAGAGGACACAGATTTAAGGCGCTGGGGAGTAGGGACAGAGGAGATGTCAGGAGTAAGTTTTTCACTCAGAGGGTGGTGAGTGAGTGGAATCGGCTGCCGTCAGTGGTGGTGGAGGTGAACTTGCTGGGGTCTTTTAAGTGACTTCTGGATGAGTACATGGGATTTAATGGGATTGAGGGTTATAGATAGGCCTAGTAGGTAGGGATATGATCAGCGCAATTTGTGGGTTGAAGGGCCTGTTTGTGCTGTAGTTTTTCTATGTTCTATGTTCTAAGATATTGATGAGGTCAAATTTAGAGTGTGCAGTTTTGGTCACCTAATTACAGGAAGGATATTAATAAGATTGAAAGAGTGCAGAGAAGGTTTACAAGGATGTTGCTGGGACTTAAGAAACTGAGTTACAGAGAAAAGTTTAATAGGTCACAACTTTATTCCCTGGAGCGTAGAAGAATGAGGGGAGATTTGATAGAGGTGTATAAAATTATGATAGGTATAGATAGAGTGAATGCAAGCAGGCTTTTTTCGCTGAGGCTAGGAGAGAAAAAAACTAGAGGACATGGGTTAAGGGTGAAGGGGGAAAAGTTTAAAGGGAATATTAGGGGGGGCTTCTTCACACAGAGAGTGGTGGGAGTGTGGAATGAGCCGCCAGATGAAGTGGTAAATGCAGGCTCACTTTTAATGTTTAAGAAAAACTTGGACAGGTACGTGGATGAGAGGGGTATGGAGGGATACGGTCCAGGTGCAGGTCAGTGAGACTAGGCAGAAAAATGGTTCAGCACAGACAAGAAGGGCCAAAAGGCCTGTTAGAACATAGAAACATAGGACATAGAAAAACTACAGCACAAACAAGCCCTTCGGCCCACAAGTTGTGCTGAACATTTTCTGTGCTGTAATGTTCTATGGTTCTATAGAATCTACGGGCTTTGCGTCCAAAATTCTTTCGGTCACGGTTGTCAATATACGCAATAACTGAGTATTCTCAGCCCACTCCTCAGACTCCTAACTCCCATTCACCCTCCCTCTCTGACCCCCTGCCCTTTCTTCTACCTCTTCCCCAAACCCCTCTCCCATCCATTACCCAGCTTCCCCCTGAATCCCAATCTCCTCCACATTCCCATTCTCCAGCCTTCCACTTCCTGATCACCACACCAACCAACCACCCCTCCTCCCCACCTCTCCCTGCCTGCCACTGCCCGCCTCCTAGCTCAGAAGAGGCTCATTAACTCTCACTGGCCACTTTGCGCCAGTCCTTGCCTATGAAATGGGTACAACGGAGACCAGTTTAAGCTCAGAGCTTAGTTGAGGAACAGATGAAAGAGGAAATGGCCCATATTACCAGGAACATCACCCTAATCTTCCACCCCCCGAACCCCACCTACCCTCAGTCACCCTGTCCAGGGTGCTTTGGTTCCAGTAATGCACAGGAAATTCAAGATTGCAAATTCCAATAAGATAGAGATATTTCTGTGTAATTCTAACCAGGTAATGGGAAACACTATATTCACCTGTCGCATTTCTTCCTTTCTGCTGGAATAATTATTGGGATAATTGGAGTTAAAAATTCCTTGAATAGATTATGAAAAGAATGTTTAAATTGCAATACTGTACTGAGTTAAGGTGAAAAGTGGACCTTGCTCCTTGAAGTAGAGAGGTGTTCAAATTATGGGACTATAGATGTTTGTTGAAAACTAATTGAGCCCGAGCTTACGACAGTTTCTTTGAACAGCCACAGTCAAATAGTCACTTCATGGGACAGACCTTGAATAGTTGAGGGATATGGGCCGTGTAGAGGCAAAACAATATTAGATTAGAGAGGCATTTGTGTCAGTACAGACTGGATGGGCTGAAGGGCCTGTTCCTGTGCTGTACTGTTCTTTTTTTTTGCTCTTTGTTCTACATTATTGAAAAAAGACTCATGCTGCTGAAGATTTTCATCATGGAGTCATCAGGACAAGCATAAGAATGCCAAATTTCAAACAATTGCAACAACTTATACTGTAGGAAAAAAGTGTGCTGACTGCCTGGCAAGTCAACTTTGATTGGAAGAGACATTGCCATAGAGAAAGCAACATGGAACTATGGGTTATAGCATTTGTTTGAAATTTGGCATTCTTGCATTTGTCCTAATGAGCGTAAGAAGAAAACTTTAGCAACACGTCGCCCTTTTCAGCACAGTGGCACAGTGATTAGTACTGCTGCCTCACAGTCTCAGGGACCCAAGTTCAATTCTGGCTTTGGGTGACTGTCTGTGTGGAGTTTGCACATTCTCCCCTTGTCGTAGAAACTAGGCACAGGAGTAGGCCATTTGGCCCTTTGAGCCTGTTTCACCATTCATTATGATCATGGCTGATCATCAAATTCAATGTCCTGATTTGGCCTTCCCTCCATATCCCCTGATCCCGTCAACCCCAAGAGCAAAATCTAATTCCTTCTCGAAATTGAGATGTTTTGCGTCGGCATGGGATTCCTTTGGGTGCTCCGGCTTCCTCCCACAGTCCAAAAATGTGCAGGTTAGGTGGATTGACCATGGTAAATGCGCAGGGTTATGGGAATAGTGCCTGGGGGTGGGGGGCCTGGTTAGGATGCTCTTTTGGAGAGTCAGTGCAGACTGGATGGTCTGAATGGCCCCAATCTGCACTGTAGGGATTCTATGGCTCTATAGAAATGCAGGGAAGAGATAAATGGGAAGAGTCACAGATGCTTCGCTTTCCACTGAGAAGTGTTTTAAGCACCTTAACAAGAACTGGAACCCAATATCAATCCATTAATTCTAATTTACTTATCCATTGCACTAAAATATCTACAGTTTGTGCAGAACAAGTGAACATTTTTTAAAAAAAGCATGCAGTCCCATCCAATCCATTCCAATCCCAAAGAAAGGTTTTATAACTGACTGGATGAAAGGAATGTGACTGATGATTTGATAAGACAGGAGAGAGAAATTCATTACAATCTTCATCACCTGAGTGTACAACATCACTCAAATAGCAGCATTTAAATTCATCAAAGTGAAATCAGAGGTGATGTCAGGAGGGTGAGTTCTGCAATAAATGTCTTATCAGTGTTCACGCCGGGGCAGGGGGGGCCCCGGGGTACGGTTTCCCATCCCGCTGCGGTGAACGGAGCTTTGGCTGGGTGCCGCGTTCTCCAACCTCGCTGCAGCGGGAGTGAGGTGTGAACGGTCGGTAAGATCACACCCGTGATGTTTCCAGCCTGATTTCCCTCTCTACACTACAGCCAGGCAAGGCTTCGCACTCCGGTACTAAAAATGTGTCCCGTAATGCTTAACAATCACTGCTGGCGCTCTCAAAACCCCCCATTGCTTTTAAAGAACAGTAAAGGAAGGTTCAGGCACCGTGAAACATTCTAATCAATGCTTCCCAGCCTGGATTCCAATAAAATCTCCCTTTTAAAAATTTAACAAGATTAGCATTTTAACATGAAGTCATTTCGGTGCCTGTAACACCCCCAGTGGTTGGTGGGAGATAGGCAACCATTGGAAAGGCAGCCCCCAGCCCCCCTCTTGTCAAACAACTTTGAACCCAAACATTACACAGTTCCTTCTAGAAAGACCTTTACACAATTCTGAAGGTTTTAAACATGTTCAAAAGTTCAATATTCATATATATTTAAAATTAACATTAACAGGCTCTCATAGTTAGATTAAAACAATCAAAGAAAATGTGTCAGATTATACAATGTACCTATATATGAATTCTATTTTCACATTTATCAGTCTTTTCCTCGATTATAATTGATAAAACTGCCTGTGGTTTTACGGTAATTTTAAACCCTGTTCTTATTATTTATTACTAATATCTATAGTAAGTCTACTTTGTCAATAAAATTTATTACATTTTCCAACATATATTGAGAAAAGAAGTTCTACGTGGCTAAGTCCAGCCCACTCCTAAGCTGCTACATGTGCTGCACCTAGAGACCTTAGTAATGACGGAGCAGTATCGAAATACTGAAAAGTGCCAAAATTTAGAGATGTGCTTTGTTTTTAAGTTACTACAGGACTAACATTAACCCAAGCATGCAGATAGCGACGTCTTCATCAAATTAATCTAACTGCTAAATACATAAATCTATTGTAAAAGCAACCTGCCCACCTTTGCATTCTTCTTCTTAAACTCTCTTCGTCATAAATATAGGACAAGTCACACCTCCTGGCACCATTAAAGAAGATAAAATTGCCATTTTTCTCCTTGAGGTTGCTGTATTCTAAGCAAGAAAATTGGGTTAACTGGAGTAATATGAGCTTTTTTAATTAATTATATTAACAATAGGTATTGTAACTTTGCGACTAGGCTGGTGTGAATTGATAAACAGTCAGGACAGGTTAGAAGGGAACGGTCTGCAGTCATTTTCTTCCTATTTTTATTGCTTTGAAGGGATTAACTGCTGTTGACAAATTCTTCTGCATCGTACATTAGCCAAAATTGAACTGGATTTCTTACTTTAACATGGGTAATTATTTCAATTAGTAAATTTCAAAATTGACGCAAAGGAAGTGATTCTTTGACAAATTTATGGCTGGATTTAATTCAATAAAACAGCTATTAAAAAAAATCTGAATGGGAATCTCCGCAGAATAGTCAGAAATTTAAATGCAAATGCTGAAGTTTAAGATTGGATTGATTTTTGCTGATAGATTCAAAGAAAGATTTAATTTGGGATATGAACAAAAGTTTTAACGAGGATTCTTCATTACTTCAATTAGACTGAAGATCTCTCCCTTCCAACCTTGCCAGCCTTGCTCATCTTTTCCTTTGACTGCAGCGAGGACAAGGCTGGCACAGTTCTGAACACATTCACTCCTTGCTAAATCCCACAGCCTTAATCTAAAATACTACCCTTGCATGCTGCAATCTACAACTATTGCATCCTCTCTTAATACACAGAGAATGTCTAAAGGTTTCAAAATTATTCTTAATTAAAGAGAATTACAGTTTTTGTTTTAAATATTCAGTAAGCACCCTTGTGCTGCTGCACTAACTCCATATTCCACAAACTCTTTTCTTACCCTCTCTTGCATGCTCTCTTCAAGTAAGTTGATATCCTTAATTCACGTCCATTAAACTGACCCTCACTCTTGATCAACATTCAAAGTTGACATGTTTCCCACCTTGCAAGACAAATTATTGCCAAAAAATGTTCTGCTATTTTTTTAAACCAGTGCGTTAAGTGGCGAAATAGATTAAAGTAGCACTGAGAAATACTCTTTGTTTATTCATCTATCAGTGTAAAATCTAATGATAGCAAATTGTCACGGAGTATATGTTGGAAGCATGTATTGACATAACTTAAGTGCAATGCCAAGACAATGGAATGTCAGTGATGAACTATCCATGGAAATTGCTTTTCCACCTCTCAGGAATGGTGGATTTTCTCTGGAACTAAAGGACTAAGATGTGCTGTTTTGCCCTACCAGCTACCAACACCTCCATTGTGCATTGGTGCATGGAACTCACAATTGGGATCTACATTTTTTCAAGACAACTTTGCATCTTTGGTGCAAGTGGTCAAAGCACGTTGGCTTGCGTTCTCAGCAGCTGGGCCCTTCAAACGGTTGGGGTTTTTAGCGGACGTTTCGAAATGTGCTGGCTCACAGAATGAGAATCTAAGAAACCACCAAAAGAATCGTAAACCGCGCTTGGCACATTGACTAGATGGTGAGGTAATAGAAGTCTATAAAAAACTGAGCATGGGTTTTAGACAACTGCCGCGTGAAACAATGCAAATATGACCGGCCCACACTGGGGTGGGACCACACACGGGGTGGGGGGAGTGGGAATTACCTGCTCCCCTCTTTGACATCATTGCTAGTCACTCCGTTATCCTTTCGCCGAAAGAGACTCCAGGGGGAATGACCGAGTCAAACATGCATCGCGTGGAAGGACACCCCCCTCTCTTCAAGGGGTCCCCACAGCCTGTGCGCTCAGCCTTAAATAAATACTGAGAGGTTCCACGGTTGTTAGGATCGGTCACAGCAGGGTCCGACGGTGCTCTCCAGGGAGAGCTGGGAGGCGTTGCGTAGGAGCGGGGCCAAGGGCGGATCCACCATGGAGCAGGTGGGAAAGAGCTTGTACCATCCAACCGCAGTGCTCGAGAGATCCAGCTCCTCCAACAGTACCTGGGCCACGCCCATGAAGTATTTCCGATCCATTCGGCCGTAATTACCCCACACAATCACCTTGCGGGATAGAGAGAGAGAGAGAGAGAGAAAATAAATGTGCTGAAATCCACCAAAGATCCTGAGACAGCACCTTCCAAACCCACAACCACTTCCATCTAGAAGGACAAGGGCAGCAGATACATGGGGACCTGCAAGTTCCCCTCCAAGCCAATCACCATCCTGACTTGGAAATGTATCGGCCATTCCTTCACAGTCGCTGGGTCAAAATCCTGGAATTCCCTCCCTAACGGCATTGAGGGTCAACCCACAGAACATGGACTGCAGCGATTCAAGAAGGCAGCTCACCCCCACCTTCTCAAGGGCAACTAGAGATGGGTAATAAATGCTGGCCCAGCCAGCGACACCCATGTCCCACCACTGAATTAAAAATAAATCACACTGACAGATTTTAATCACACCATCATTGTAAAAACACTTTTGTATTTTAAAATATGCCGAGGTGATAGAAATCGCTGGTGGTTGTACATATCCTGCAGGGAAAGGACTAAACGCCAATCGAATCAGAGGCCCCAATGCCATATTGACCCTGTTTCTTTCTGGGCTCCGACTGCCCATTCCCCATAACCCTGCCGTGTTTTTCTCCTTCAAGTGTTCAATCCAATCCCCTCTCGAAAGCTACAATTGCATCTGTTTCCACAGAAACCAAGTAAATAAAACAGCGAGACAGCAGATCTCCTGCAAAGTAAGGAGCTTGCTACAAATCACTGTTGGAATGTCGAAAACACAGCGGCCGATTTGTGCACAGCAAGATCCCACAATTCTAATGATGAAATCATGCGTTTGAGTGATATTTTTGAGGGAGAGGCATTGGGCAGTGCCCGAGCACCTCGGTTTAACATTTTATCCAGGGTGGTGCCTCTGGCAGTGCTGCACTGCACCGGCACTGGAGGAGTGGGGTATTGTCTCTGTAATGAGGTTCTACAGTTATCCACTGTTACTCAGGAATCAACTGGAGCAGAGAAAGAAGGGGGGCGGACTTGTCATTTTCCCAGTGAAATTCAGCGGGCAGGGTGTGTCCCGGACACCCTGTACATACATTTATGAATGGACCTCAATCATAAGGCTTGAATATTTAATTGTAAAAGTAATCAGTTACCATTGATGGAGGCAGATAATCGACTGCTGAAACCTGAAAAATCCTTTGAGAACAGGAGTTAACTTATACAATAAACATAAAACTGAACCACTAACACGGGTGTAAATCACCATCGCTGTCATTCACCTTGTGAGGCAGGTCCACTTATACACCTCAATCTACGGCACCTGCCATTGCAATTCAGAATCATCAAGATCGAGATCAAATGTCATTTATTTAGTGCCGTTAACATAGATTTAACAACAGAACTAATCACACACACACACTCACACACACACTCACACACACACACTCTCTCTCACACACACACACACACACTCACACACTCTCACACACACACACACTCTCACACACACACACTCTCACACACACACACTCACACACACACACACACACTCTCTCTCACACACACACTCTCTCACACTCACACACACTCTCTCACACTCACACTCTCTCACACTCACACACACTCCCTCACACACACACTCTCTCACACACACACACTCTCTCACACTCACACACACTCTCTCACACTCACACTCTCTCACACACACACACACACACTCTCACACTCACACACTCACTCTCTCTCACACACACACACACACACTCTCACACTCACACACACTCACACACACACTCTCTCACACACACACACTCTCTCTCAGACACACACACTCTCTCTCACACACACACACACTCTCTCACACTCACACACACACTCACACACACACTCTCTCACACTCACACACTCTCTCTCACACACACACTCTCACACTCACACACACACTCTCTCTCACACACACACACACTCTCTCTCTCACACTCACACACTCTCTCACACTCACACACACTCTCACACTCTCTCTCACACACACACACTCTCTCACACACACATTACACATACATACTCACACACAATCATACAGATACACTCACCCATATTCAGACGTAGATTCACACACACTCACACTAATGTACTGATTAACGCCTGCAATACTCTGTGAAGTTAGTACCAGTCGATCTGGAGGCTATTATTTGTCCAGTCCAGTGAGGTGTGGTTGCTAAGGTACGAGCAATGCTCACTCCATCCCTCAATTTAAACATTGTCACCTGCTCTGTACTGACCTGCAGGATTTTTCCCTGCGGATTCTCGGTGAAGATTAGGATCTGCTGGTACAGCGGATCCAGAGATTTCCGAGCCATCTTTGTTTTCTTTTTTGCAATACAAGTTCCGTTCTCCAACAGGTAGAGTTTAATATAAGCAGCTGAAATGGGGAAAGGAGACAGATTACAGACCCCAAGCTGAGAGTTTACTCCATCCTGTAAATAATTCTCCCCTCGCTGTTAAATGACTGATCAGAACTGCCGAGGTCCACCAGAGAAAGGGGTGAACCCTCAGCTGCTCTGTAGGGCTGAGAAGTTCACTCTGAACAAGGCCAGGCCACAGAGACTCACACACCTTCCTGACTCCACTGACACGGCTATAGTGGGAAACTCCCGAGTAATCCCATCCTGATATAACTAATTCACTGAGGGAGCCGGGAGAGACAGAACATTGAGGAGGGAATAGATGGTCGAGGGGCATGTGGATAGTCAGGATGGGGAGGTGGATGATTGAGGGGCAAAGTGGGTGGTCGGGGTGGGGGAGCGCACCGTCGGGGAGAAATGGATGGTTGGGGGTGGGTGAGTAGTCGAGGGGGGAGTGGGTGGTTGAGGATGGGAATGGATGATTGGAGGGTGTGGATAGTCAAGGGGAGGGTTGATGATTGGGGGGGGGGTTGAGTAGTTGAGGAGCGAGTGAATAGTTGAGGGGGGGAATGGATGGTCTGGGGAGAGGAGATGATTGGGAGGGTGGACAGCAGAGGGTGAGGAGTGGGTGATTCAGGCCTGAGCTGTTTCCTGAGGGGCTGGTCGAGGGGATATGGGCAGCGATGCATTACCTGGTGGAGACTTGGTCCCTGGTTTCGGGGTAAGTCCACGAGCTTGAATCACCTCCACCTCAAGCTGGCCATTCCTCTCCAAAATTCCAATTTCCACATCACCTAAATTGGAAAAAACAATCTCCTGAGGTTTCTTATTCAGTCCCTGTTAACCCGACACACCTCAACCTGACATGAATAAAAGACTGAATGGAATTTCCCTCGGGTGGCTGTAGCTGTTACTGGGGGGCATAAATATCAGGTTCATGGTGGAGATACAGGAGGGATGTCCGAGGGAGCTTCTTCACTCAGAGAGTGGTTGGGGTGTGGAATAGACTGCCTGCTGTGATAGTGGAGTCGGACACTTTAGGAACTTTCAAGTGGTTATTGGATAGGCACATGGAGCACTCCAGAATGATAGGGAGTGGGATAGACTGATCTTGGCACAACACCGAGCGCTGAAGGCCTGTACTGTGCTGTAATGTTCTATGGAAGGAGTGGAGAGAAAAGCTTTCATTTGTACCAAACCAATGAATTGAAGAAGTCAGAATCCTGGAAGAGAAATAATAAGTGCTGGATATTTATGTTACATATAGTATATGTGTGTATTTATGTATATCATTATATATATAAATAATATTATACATAGTGTATTTTTTTCATGTTTCGGGAGAATGTTTTAAAGTTAGCTTTTTTTTACAGTCAGTCAGTATGTCTGATGGCAATATAGCTCAGATGCTGGGACAACAGGATAATTACTTATTTCAACATTGTATATAGTAATTTTCATAGGGCTATAGATCAGACAATCTCTACAGAACAGAAGAGGCCATTCGGCCCAGCAAGTCTGCATCAACTTTCTGACAGAGTATCTTACCCAGGCACTCTCCACTTTCCCTGTAACCCCACACAAATTTTCCATGGCCAGTCCATCTAGCCTGCATATCTTTGGAGTGTGGGAGGAAACTAGAGCACCTGACAGAAACCCACACAGACATGGGGGGAATGTGCAAGCTCCACACAGACAATCACTCAAGGAATCAAATCTTGATCACTGACACTCTGACACAGCAGTGCTAACACTGCACCACCCTGCTGCTGTGATAAGTACAGTTAATTGACTTTTGTTTACTTAGGTTCCCTTGGACTACTGATTAGAGTGATTGACAATCATGTGATGATGTAGTTTATGTGCGATCTTGGATCTGTAGCAGAGAAAGAAACAGGCTTTAGCAGAAAGGTATTGGAGTTTTGTTGTTCTAGTTGGAGTCAGGCTTCTGAAAGCTCTATATCTCTCCGAAACATCCAAGGCTGTCTACACTCATTATAGAGTGTATATTTGTGATCACTAACTATATTTAAGATGGTGATTAAGTCTGTAAGACAAGTGTTGTTTATTTGGAACTGATATAGTGAGAAGTTATAAATTAGAGTTATTTCTTTTCACGCTTAAAGATTGTTCAGCTGCTTCATTTTGTTAAAGTTATATTTAAACTGTGTTAGGAATAATGCTTGTTTTGATTAAAATGATCCTTAATTTGACAGTGGAATTACTCCTGAAGTGAAATATCCTTTCCTTACATTTATGCCAAAATAGAAAAATTGTTGGAGTCTCGGCTGGCTTCATACTATACCTTCTGATTCTAACACAAGAGAAAATCTAACCATTCCCCAAAAATTTCAATAATATTAACATCACTGAATCCCCCACTATTGACATCCTGGGAGTTATCATTGACCACAAACTGAACTGGACCAGCCATATAAATACTGTGTCGACAAGAGTAAATCAGAGGGTGGGAATCCTACAGTGAGTAACTCACCTCCCGACCCCCCCCAAAGCCTGTCCATCATCTACAAGGCACAAGTTAGGAGTGTGATGGAATACTCCCCACTTGCCTGGATGAGTGCGGCTCAAACAACACTCAAGAAACTTGACGCCATCTGGAAAAAGCAGTTCATTTGATCAACAGCCCATCCAGCACCTTAAACATTCACTCCCTCCTTCACCAACGCTCAGTGTGTACCATCTACGAGATGGACTGCAGAAACTCACCAAGGCTCCTTCAGCAGCGCCTTCCAAACCTGAGATCGCTACCTTCTAGAAGGACAAGGGACAGCAGATACACGGGGACACCGCCACCTGCAAGTTCCCCTCCAAGCCACTCACCATCCAGACTTGGAAATATATCACCACTCTTGCCCTGTCACTGGGTGAAAATGGTGGAACTCCCTCCCTAAGAGCACAGTGGGTGTACCTACATGGACAGTAGCGGTTCCGGAAGGCAGCTCGCCACCACCTTCTCAAGGGCGATTAGGGATGGGCAATAAATTCTGGCCTAGCCAGCAACATCCACATCCTGAGAATTAATAACATGAATGTCCTGACAGAGCGGATGAGGTTTTCTGTTTAACTTTCACCCAAAGCTTCCAAACATACAAGACTTATTTCCACCCCGCCCGGCAGTGTGCATCAGCCTGGATTCTGAGTATTGAGACAAGGACATGACCTTCAGACCCTGAGCTGCCAGTGTTATCGCCCCAGCCACAGCCGGTGCCCAGGGTGATGGAGAAAACGATCCTGTCCTTCACCATCCAGTCACAAGTCGCAAACTCAGTGTAATTTCTGGATGGAGAACCGTGAGAGTAGGAAAGCTGTCATTTAATTAAAGGCTGGAATCACATCACAATCCACCGCACCGAGCCTGGGCTGCACTGCTCAGTACACTGCCTGAGTCCGGGGAATTCAGTCACATACCATTCACTCACCGTCTGTTACCATCAGACTGACAACCTTCTCAGGAAGCCTCTACATCATATTCATTGATAGCTGGAAACCGGATGAAGACGTGTCGGTTGGTCGGGTCTGAGAGTGCAGTCAGGGATTAGGGCTTTGTTTCTAAGGAATTCTCTGCAGGCATTTTATTATTCTCAACTGTCCACAAGAAGCATCCTGTTCGATTGGTTAGATAGGCTGAAGAAAAGTGGGAAATGGGGATATTGCAGAAGGCGGAGCCACGGGATTAGAATGTTGCTTATGTGCAAAATAGACATTAACAGCGAATGTTTGTGAAAATGACCCTTTTTGATATAACCTGTATGTGAGCAACTCAGCAACGTTACTAAATAGTTTTAATTAGAAGCTTTAGTATATGGTGTTACACTGACCCCATGTGGCAGAAAGGCTGAATTGATTCAGGGTCCTGAGGGTAAGGAGCCCGTTAGTTATTGACTCATAGAATCTCTACAGCACAGAGCAAGGACATTCAGCCCATCGAGTTTACGCCCACCACAATCCCACCCTTCCCCTGTAACCCCACATATTCACCCTGCTAATCCCCCTGACACGCAGTGATTAGCACTGCTGTCTCACAGCGCCAGGGACCCGGGTTCAATTCCCGGCTTGGGTTACTGCCTGTGTGGAGTCTGCACATTCTCCTCGTGTCTGTGTGGGCTTCTTCTGGGTGCTCCAGTTTCCTCCCACAGTCCAAAGATGTGTGTGTTATCCTGATTGCCCCTTAATGTCCTGAGATGCGTGGATTAGTGGGTAAATGTGTAGGGTTATGGGGATAGGGCCTGGGTGGGATTGAGGTCAGTGCAGACTCAATGGGCCAAATGGCCTCTTTTTGCGCTGTAGGATTTCTATGATTCATTAACTTTAGATTGACTTTGACAATGATGTATCTGTTACCAGTCTTATAAAAGAATTAAAGGCCATATTGTATCCCTATTAAGAGATTTTTCTGCTTTAACAGATGGGGGAACAGTAGGTGTCGGAGTACAGACCGGATGGACAATGGGCAGCTCCTCTTTTCCCAGAGAGCTGTGAGTTTCGGGAATGTGCTCACTGCTGGTGTTCTGAGCCCGGGTTTCTTGCCCTCTACAGGGAGCTGATCCAGGTCTCAACTGGCTCCGAGTTGGAGAGACCAGACTTCAACGGATACCACCTGCTGCCTGAGATCTCCGAGTTTTGATCGGAGAAGAATTTCGCAGAGTATTTTTTCCCTTATTGGCCCTGGAATTTTCTTTTGGGTTTCCTGGGAGATTGTACGAGAGGGGGAAGGAAAAAGAAAGACTTGCACTTCTATAGCACCTTTCCTGTCCACAAGATTTCCCAAGGTGCTTCACAGCTTATGAAATATTGATGCGTAGTCACTGTTGTGATGTGGGAAATGATGCAGCCAATTAGCACACAGCAAGATCCCACATACACCAATGACCAGACCAACTATTTGAGTGATGTTGATTGAGGGGTAAATATCTGTCAGGAAACGGGAGGGGGGGTGGATATTCCCCTGCTCAGTTTCAAACCTGTGCCTCGGGGGCTTTTACATCCACCTGAGAGTGCAGACAAGGGCCTCAGTTTAATTCTGAGGTGAAGGAGGCGCCTCCGACAGTGCAGCACTCCCTCAATATCTCACTGGAGTGCCACCTTTGACAGTTCCAGGCTCCTGGGTCCCACACCCTCCGATACAGAAGCAAGTGTGCTCCAACCTGAACCACAGCTGAATGAGCCAATGGGAGTGTCAGTCATGAGATCATAGAATCCCCACCATGTAGGAGGAGGCCACTCAGCCCATTGAGTCTACACCGACTCTCCAACAGAGCATCCCAGCCTGGTCCATCTCCTGCCCCATTCCTGCAACCTTTTAACCTTAAGCTGCACATCTTGGGACATTAAGGGGCAATTTATCACGGCCAATCCACCTAACCTGCATATCTTTGGACTGGGATGAAACCGGAGCACCCGAAGGAAACCCACGCAGACATGGGGAGAATGTACAAACTCCACACAGACAGTGACCCGAGCTGGGAATTGAACCTGGGTCCCTGGGGCCATGAGGCAGCAGCGCTAACCACTGTGCCACCCGGTGTCAAATAGTCTCGATGGATGAGCTGTTCTTTACCTTTCTGCTAATGTTGTGAGTCTCAGATCACCCTGAGACTGCAGTAATCTTCCTAGAATCATAAAACCCCTACAGTGCAGAAGGAGGCCATTTGGCCCATCGAGTCTGCACCGACCACAATCCCACCCAAGCCATATCCCCATTACCCCATGCATTTACTTTAGCTAGTCCCCCCGGCACTAAGGGGCAATTTAGCACGGCCAATCCACCCGCACGTCTGGAAGGAAACTGGAGCACCTGGACGAAACCCATGCAGACACAGGGAGGGTGTGCAAATTCCACACAGACAGTGACCCAAGCCAGGAATCGAACTCGGGTCTGTGGCGCTGTGGTGCCACTGTGTCACCCTACTTAATTGTATAAATTACACCCTCACAGTGATTTCACTGAGGTTTGATGCCATTTGGCTATAGGTTTGTCGCTCGTAATTGGAGTAATAATGAACAAAAATGGAAAGTAAGGTTTTGAAAATTGGCTGAACTCAGTGGCCATGAAGCAATGAAAATGTTCAGGAATAGGGGGTGGGATAAAGTAATCGTTCCAGGAAGGGGAATGAAACCAATTGTGAATAAAGGGGGTATTTCAGATTGTAAATCCTTTAATGAGAATGTCATTGAAACTAGATCATCGGTAGCGTAAATTCCAGCAGGATTCTAAAAGCACATTGTTCTAAATAACCGAGAAAAGAATATTGGTAAATACATTCGCAAATTTATCATTCACATCACAATGCCTTTTCAACCACAATGGCTGTCATCCTGGAGAAGGCAATGGCCTAGTGGTATTATTGCTGGGCTATTAACCCAGAAACTCAGTTTATGTTCTAGGGACCCAGGTTCGAATCCCACCACAGCAGATGGTGCAATTTGAATTTAATATTAAAAACAAATCTGGAATTATGAATCTACTGATGATCATGAAACCATTGTCGATTATTGGAAAAAAACCCATCTGGTTCACTAATGTCCTTTAGGGAAGGAAATCTGCTCCCCTTACCTGATCCAGGATATCAGGGCTGGGATCTAAATATCCAAGGATACGTGTCCTATCGGAAAGACAGGCAGATGGGCAAAGGGTGCGGGATTGCATTGTTAGTAAGGAATGAAGTTAAATCGATAGCAAGAAGTGATATGGGATCAGAAGTGTGTGAGTGTGTGTGTCTGCTGTAGGGAGGGATGGAGGCAACTCATATTGGGAGCCTGATTTGAGTGGGACAGTTGTAGTCAGATTTCCCAGGATCTGAGAAGCCCAGGAGTGAACCGAAGGAATGAGCTGGCAGTTCCAGCAGGAATAGGGCTTTTCCTGGGAATGAGGAGGACTCTCGCTATCCCTCGCGCAGGGCCAGTGCTGAAGTTCGAGTTGAGGTAACAGGAGTCTCTTACCCATCGATGGTGTGGCCAGTGTCTGACGCCCTACAAACTGGGCAGGACCCATTCCATCCAGGAAGTCCCTGAACAGTCCGTCAGAGGCCAGGCAAACTCCGCTGTAGTTCAGGCTGAAGAGAGAATAAGTATCCAGTTATTGGTAAAACAAGCTGAATCTGACAGAGAGAACATGGTGGCAGTGTAATCTTTTCATTCTGTTAAACCGAGTCTGGGCACAAACAATGTCAATGAGCAGGAGACATAACGGATAGAAACATAACCTTCATCAATGCTGCACATCCTGAGTCTCTCCATGATTGAGGGAAGCTCCCAGCCTCTGTCAGTCTTTAATCACACACAATCTGAGATAATTCATACAATCACAGAATCCCTACAGTGCAGAAGGAGGCCAATCAGCCCATTGAGTCTGCACTGGCCACAATCCCACCCAGGTCCTATCCCCATAACCCCATACATTTACCCTCCTAGTCCCCCTGACACTAAGGGGGAATTTAACATGACCAATCAACCTAACTGCACATCTTTTGGACTGTGGGAGGAAACCGGACCATCCGGAGGAAACCCACGCAGATACGGGGAGAATGTGCAAACTCCACACAGACAGTGACCCGAGCTGGGAATCGAACCCAGGTCCCTGGTGCTGTGAGGCAGCCGCACTAACCACTGTGTCGCCGTGCCAGCCCAACTAACAGTTACAACAGAAATTAGGTGATTTTTACAAAGTACCACAGGTGGGGTGGGGCGAGGGATTTTCTGACCACACCAGCCCAGCACACATTGTACCGATCCCGGAAAACAACCTAAAAATCAGGTCCACATCAGCACCAAATGGTTTGTAATCGCCCCAGCCCTCTTTAATGATGCCACACACCAGAACACACCCAGAAAATCATTCGGGGGGCCCTCTGGGAGGGGTGTGGGCCCCGTGTCGGGAGGGTGGGGATCAATACGCCATCAACGAGGGGAAGTCCTGATGTTCTCTGGGGAAAGAGAGGTGGACCCCCAGTGCACCGTGAGACCAGGGCACCCTTGTGAAATGATGCCTGAGATCTCTGCTGCTTCCAGGCTCACTGGTGTGTTTGGGCTCCGCTCCTCTCCCCCCCCTCTCAAACCCATCCCACCCCATACCCCACTCCCCCAACCCCCTCCCCTCCCGTCCCACTCCCCAATCCCACTCCCCAATCCCACACCCTCCCGCCACTCCCCCAAAGAGCGACAGGGGGCGCTCTGCTAGTCTCACCATTATGACACTGAGGGCAGAATTTTATAAAGGAGATTCTCCGTGTCGAATGAGTAAAAAAATGCAATCTAATGGCACCCAGTGGAAGAAAAGTGCCAGGGTGTAATTCCCGTCATCAGGGTGGGGCGGTGGGGGGGAGCGGAGGAGCCTGTGCTCACTGGGGAAGCGACTGGTGATCTCTAGGGGTGCCAATATGACAGCCACCCCAATCTCCCAGCGTATCTGATATTCTTCCTCAAAACCAAAGATGTGCAGGTTAGGTGGATTGGTCAGGCTGAATTGCCTCTTAGTGTCAGGGAGATTAGCTAACATAATGCATGGGGTTATGGGGGTAGGGCCTGGGTGGGATTGTGGTCGGTGCAGACTCGATGGGCCAAATGGCCTCCTTCTGCACTGTAGGGTTTCTATGATTCTGTGAACATTGTGTCCCTGGAGAATATTTTGAATAAAATGAGCCCACATTAAGCCCGGCACCTGTCTTTGTAGTGAACCAGATCATGACCACACGCTATCCACCCCCCCAACGCCACCCTCCCCATCCACACTGCCCCCCCCCCCCTCCGCACCCCCCCCCCTCCACACACACACACACACACACACACACACCCCCCCCCCCCATAGTCATCATTAATATTTTATTCAACTTCCCACACTTTCTGGGCGCAAACCTGATCTTGCCGGTACAACTGGGGGAGAAGAAAAACTGGATGCAAACCGGATTTTCCACCTCCTGCCCAAGTTCTCTTCTCCGAGTGTCAGGCGGGATGTGGCTGTAAGATCGTGCCCTTAGTTTCTTTCTCGGGAAAATTCCACCCCACGTGTTCACCATCCCGGTGTCTCGATCACGTCTCAGCTAAAGACTACTTGTCTACCTGACTAATGTCGAGAAGTACATGGAGGAGACAGGATTGGTGGACCTGTAGTTTCTCATTCTGAGTTCCTTACTTATCGTGGACACGGCAGCTGCAGCTTTCCTGATGGGATAGTGTGGATTTCCGCATCAGGTGACAGATTGTTGGTGAGTGTGCAGCCTAGATATGTAAAACTATCTAGGGTCAGTGAGGATAGGTGGCCACATCCTGGTGCATAGTCCTCACCTTTCTGATGCAGAATCTTTATGAACCTGGGTCAGTCCGTTTGTTGCTGAAGATATCCCTGTTATGGAAATGTTAACAGAGCGTTGAGTAACTCTCTGAGGAGCAACTTGGTCATCATTAGTTTTGGTTCTCAGCCAGGTAATCTTGAAAGTTGTCCCTTTGTTCAGGAATGGAAATTGATTTCCTCTGTGGATAAACTGAAAGCCTGAACCTCGCTGCCACTCCCAATCTGGAGACTCTCCTTAAACTCCACAGCCAGAATTATCCGACTGTTCACACCCCACCTCCACACCCAGTGAGGACGGAGAGTTTGGAGATCAGTCAAATCTCCGTTTACTGCAGCGGGACTAGAGAATCCAGCCTATCTCTGACCAAGCTTTTAGTCTCCTGTCTTAGTATCCCCTCATGTTGCTCATGTTTTTGGTAAGCCTCCTGTGAAGCCCTTTAGGACATTTTACCACATTGGAAGTCCTACAGATAATACACCTTGTAAGAACAAAGAACTAAGAAAATTACAGCACAGGAACAGGCCCTTTGGCCCTCCAAGCCTGCACTGACCATGCTGCCTGACTGAACTAAACCCCCCTACTCTTCTGGGGGACCATATCCCTCTATTCCCATCCTATTCATGTATTTGTCAAAATACCCCTTAAAACTCACTATTGTATCCGCTTCCACTACCTCCCCTGGCAGTGAGTTCCAGACACCCCCACCCTCTGTGTAAAAAAACATGCCTCGTACATCTCCTTTAAACCTTGCCCCTCGCACCTTAAACCTGTGTCCCCGAGTAATTGACTCTTCCACCCTGGGAAAAGCTTCTGACTATCCACTCTGCCTCTCATAATCTTGTAGACTTCTATCGGGTCTCCCCTCAACCTCCGTTGTTCCAGTGAGAACAAACCAAGTTCCTCCAGCCTCTCCTTGTAGCTAATGCCCTGCGTACCAGGGCAACACCCTGGTAAATCTTTTCTGAATCCTCTCCAAAGCCTCCACATCCTTCCAGTAGTGTGGTGACCAGAATTGAACACTATATTCCAAGTGCAGCCTAACTAGGTATCTATAAAGCTGTTGTATCATCCATCATGACTCAGAGTTCAGCAGGCAGGAAACCTATTTTTAGAGGCAGCTTACATTAATTTTATTCAATCTGGATTTGAAGCATTTATTTAGCAGCACCATGAAAACAATTTCCAACTGGGTCGGAGCCATCGCTGCGTCCCACCTATCACTTTGACTGAACTTTGCATCTAGATTGATTACTAAGAAACTTCTTTGAGTAAAGGCGCAGAAGAATACGGCATTAAGTCGTATACAGCAGAAGATCACCTCCTGGTCTCTATCGAGTCTGGGTGCCGGGCATCACAAAGGATTTCCAATCATTCTCGGTTCCCTGAGTTAGTTCAAGAAGAGGTTTAGAAAGAGTTGCTGGAGGCTGGAACTATACATTGCTGCAATGGGCCTCCCTCTGCTGAGACTGTACGATCAATTCCACAATTAGGGAATAGGGTGGAGTGGGTGAGGGTGAGTAACTGTGGCAGGTCCCACTGACTCCACATTTTACTAACATTCAGCATGAGAAATGGGTAAATAAACAGTGCAAATCAAATCCTGTAGGCTTATAACGGAAATATATCTCTGGAATAGTTCACAATCTCTCTTGCTCTGTTTCTCCTTCTGCCTCTTCCTTTCAGTTTGATTTTCTTTATTAGTGTCACAAGTGGGTTTCCATTAACACTGCAATGAAGTTGTTGTGAAAATCCCCTAATCGCCACACTCTAGAGCCTGTTCAGTTACACTGAGGGAGAATTTAGCATGGCCAATGCATCTAACCAACACATTTTTTGGACTGTGGGAGGAAACCAGAGCACCCAGAGGAAACCCATACACACACAGGACAATGTGCAATCTCCATACACAGACACACAGACACACACACACACACATACACACACACACACACACACATACACACACACACACACACACACACATACACACACACACACAGAGTCACCCAAGGCTGGAATTGAACTCAGGTGGCACGGTGGCACAGTGGTTAGCGCTGCTGCCTCATAGAGCCAGGGACCCAAGTTCGATTCCGGCCTCGGGTCACTGTCTGTGTGGAGTTTGCACATTCTCCCTGTGTCTGCATGGGTTTTCCCCAGATGCTCTGGTTTCCTCCCACACTCTAAATACGTGGGGTTTAGGTTGATTGGCCATGCTAAATTGCCCTTTAGTGTCAGGGGGACTAGCAGGGTAAATATGCAGAGCTGTGGGGATAGGGCCTGGGTGGGATTGTGGTTGGTGCAGACTCAATGGGCCGAATGGTCTCCTTCTGCACTGTAGGGATTCTATATTGTCCTGGGCACTGTGAGGCAGCAGTGCTAACTATTGTGCACTGTACAGGCCATAGGCAGAAGACAGCATAATTAAGTAGTCCATGATAACTATATCACCATACACAGGGCTGGATAAACGGTAAAACACGCTGCAATTTGATTGCTGAATGGAAAAATGACACTTTAGCTGGTAAGAGCTATCGCAATTAGCCAAAAATGCAGAGAAAATGTAACTCAAGTTTGAAGGTTTTACTTATCTTTTCAAACATTTCTCTAAAGTGATGTCACATGCATTTTGACAACATATATTTATAAAAGGTAACTATTATTCAAGGTTCTGGGATTTAATGGGATAGATCACCAATGTTGAACAGCATCAGTTGTCAAAACAAGGACAACTGGAACAGATCTGTCAGTGAGAATGTCTTCTTGTCTGAAACTGCAGACAGTGGGAATCACAAAGCTTGAGTGCCTTTAATTTTATGGTTTGGAGGTAACTGGGACCCCACCATTAAATTTCTGTGGAGCAACATCAGCCCAGATTGTCCTGTCAAAGTATCATACTTATCCGTATGCAAATGGACGACAATTTACCCAAAGTGGATACGTGGTTAAACTTGGATATTCCAAGGTTATGCTGTTCCAATGTCAGCTTTGCAAAATCTACCGCTATCACTCACCGCACGCCTGGACTCACCATTGGAATGCCGTGAGCAATGTGACAAAGTTCAATTTGTACGTTTCCGTTTTGCTACACTTGCCGAATGTCATATGTCGCCTTTTCGTTTCAGAAATTAAATTTTATATGTAAGTTCAGTGGGAAAAAAACCCTCAGCAAACATCTAAAGGCCCGCAAATCTCACAGAATTAAGGTACTTACAATTCAAAAGGTAAATTGCTTTTACTGGATAAAGTCAACAGATGGCAGGCAAGTTTACTTAAGTTTAACTTTATTTATTATTGTCACAAGTGGGCTTACATTAACCCTGCAATGAAGTTACTGTGAGAATCCCCAAGTCACCACACTCTGGCACCTGTGTGGGTACACTGAGGGAGAATTTAGCATGGCCAATCCACTTAACCAGCATGTCTTTCAGACTGTGGGAGGAAACCGGAGGAAACCCACGCAGACACGGTGAGAACATGCAGACTCCACATAGACAGTGACCTGAGACCAGGATCGAATCCAGGTCCCTGGAGCTGTGAGGTAGCAGCGCTAATCACTGTGCCTCCGTGCCACGAGAATGAAGTACATTTTGCCTTGGCAGCAGGAAGAAATCAAGACTGCCTTGAACAGAAGAATGGAATTACAGAAGAACAAAGTCGCAGAGACACTGGTGAATTCAAAGAAAACTCCAGATGAAGCAGTTGAGCTTTGCAAAGGACAGGAAAGCTTGTTGAAAGACCTTCACACACTAGAAGATCCCTGAAGTCAAAATTTGTTCCTCTGGAAAATTACAAAGGGAAGCAAAGTGAATTTAATGTCACTCTAAACAAAGTGCTTGGCAGAGAAGAGCCAGCAATGTTTAATGTTTCAGGAGGAAGCCAGGAGGCACAAGACAGAGACTAATGAGCTGGAGAACCAGCTGAACGGAAAGGAGGAGACATTGAAAGGAGAGGTCATAGATCCTTTGAAATTGCGAGTGGATAATGAAGCTGTGAGTAGGGCAGTTACAGAACTGAAACAAGTTCAGACTTCACAGGGGGGCAGACATGGCCAAGAGTGAGACCAAAGTGAAGGACAAGGACAAAGATCTGCTGCAGACAGAGAGAGAAAAGACAGAAATAAGGTCAGAAAATTCAAGCCCAATGCTGAACCTTTGGAATGCATCTCCTGCTGGAACTAACAGGAAAAGCACAGGATTTCTCAAACTCACCGAGAATCACGGGATTGGTGAAAAATGAGATGGCTGAAATGAAAATCAAACCTCCAAAAAGTTGAACAATGGCAAAAGAAAGAAGTTTTTACAAAGGAACAGGAGTCTCAGAAACAATTGACAGGTGTGAAGTTTTTAAAAAGTGATTTGGTTTGATTTATTATTGCCACATGTATTAACATACACTGAAAAGTATTGTTCCTTGCACACTATTCAGACAGAGCATACCGTTCATAGATAAGGAAATGAGAGGGTGCAGAATGTAGTGTTGCAGTAGTAGCTAAGGTATAGAAAAAGATCAACTTAGTGCGAGGTAGGTCCATCCAAAAGTCTGACAGCAGCAGGAAGAAGCTGTTCTTGAAGGATAGTAAGAACTCATCAGGTTAAAGTCCAACAGGTTTATTTGGTAGCACAAGCCACTAGCTTTCGGAGCACTGCTCCTTCATCAGGTGAATGGGAGTGCTGATCACAAACAGGGCATATAAAGACACAAACTCAAGTTACAAAGTAACAGTTGGAATGTGAGTCTTTACAGGTAATCAAGTCTTAAAGGTACAGAAAACATGAGTGCAGGCAGGGTTAAGCACAGATTAAAGAGATGTGTATTGTCTCCAGCCAGGACAGTTAGTGAGATTTTGCAAGCTCAGGCAAGTCATGGGGATTACAGATCGTGTGACATGAATCCAAGATCCAGGTTGAGGCCGTCCTCGTGTATGCAGAACTTGGCTATCAGTCTCTGCTCAGCGTGAAGGCCGCCTTGGAGAACGTTTACCCGAAGATCAGAGGCCGAATGCCCGTGTCTGCTAAAGTGTTCCCCAACAGGAAGAGAACACTCCTGCCTGGTGATTGTCGAGCGGTGTTCATTCATCCGTTGTTGTAGCGTCTGCATGGTCTCCCCAATGTACCATGCCTCGGGACATCCTTTCCTGCAGAGTATCAGGTAGACAATGTTGGCCGAGTTGCAAGAGTATTTACCGTTTACCTGGTGGATGATGTTCTCATGTGGAGATGATGGTATCCGTGTCGATGATCCGGCATGTCTTGCAGAGGTTGCTGTGGCAGGGTTGTGTGGTGTTGTGGTCACTGTTCTCCTGAAGGCTGGGTAGTTTGCTGCAGACAATGGTCTGTTTGAGGTTGCGCGATTGTTTGAAGGCAAGAAGTGGGGGTGTGGGGATGGCCTTGGCGAGATGTTCGTCTTCATCAATGACATTCTTTATCGGAGAAAATGTCATAGCTTCTCCGCTCCGGGGAATACTGGACAACGATTATTTTGTAAATTGAGTTTGTATCTGTATATGCCCCTTTTGTGAACATGACTCCCACTCACCTGATGAAAGAGCAGCGCTCCGAAAGCTTGTGGCTTGCGCTACCAAATAAACCTGTTGGACTTTAACCTGATGTTGTGAGACTTCTTACTGTGCCCATCACAGTCCAACGCTGGCATCTCCACATCTTGAAGAATAGCATAGAGAAATTACACTCTGTCAAGGAAAAGCTGTTCAATGCAGAGATGCAACTTTCACATTCAGGAGATGAATTTGCTGATGAAAAGTTAGAACATGGTGACACTGAGTGAAATTATTTCACCTCATCTTCTCCTTAGATCGAATGGTTTTTTTGGTTTACCAGTTCACCACCAGAGGGAGTAATCTTTCCTATTTATTCTATCAAAACCCCTCAGCATCTTGGAAAGCTTGAATAGATCATCCCATAATTTTGTCTCTGCTCCGAGAAGAAGAACACAAATGTTTGCACTCTTTGTTTGTAACTGAAGCCCTTTATCCTGGGTAACATCCTCATAAGTTTCTTGTGTATTCCGTCTAATATGTTAGGTGAGAAAGGAATTTTTAATAAATTTGTGGGGCATAAGTGTCGCTGACTGGGCAGCTTTTATTGCCCATCCTTAGTTGCCCTTGGAGGGCAGTTGGAATTCAACCACATTGCTGCGGCTCTGGAGCCATGTGTAGGCCAGACCAGGTAAGGACGGCAGATTTCCTTCCCTAAGAGACTCCTTACTGTGCTCATCCCAATCCAACGCCGGCATCTCCACCTCACCCCTAAAGGACATTAGTGAACCAGGTGGGTCTTTCCAACAATGGGCAACAGTTTCATGGTCATCGGTAATTCCAGATATTTTTTACTGTTTGAATACAAACTCCACCAGCTGCTGTGGCAGGGTTCAAAGCCAGCTCCCCAGGACATGAGCTGAGTTTCTGGATTAATAGTCTAGTGATAACACCACTAACCCATTGCCTGCCCTTGTCCTCTTCACCCCAATCCTACAGGCTCAGTTTTTCTCACTGAGACATTAGTAGCTCTCGCTGCCAGTAACAGGCCGTGGA
Organism: Carcharhinus amblyrhynchos; assembly: GCF_965287045.1. Taxonomy (NCBI): domain Eukaryota; kingdom Metazoa; phylum Chordata; class Chondrichthyes; order Carcharhiniformes; family Carcharhinidae; genus Carcharhinus; species Carcharhinus amblyrhynchos. The sequence continues at coordinate 2,997,412 of NC_137339.1, forward strand.
GAAAAGATACAACCCTAAATAGGCTGAGCAAAGGAGAAAAGTTATTCAATGCCCTGTTCCAGCAAAGTACACCCTTGTTTAAGAAATAATCCCACTGGTTGGATTCCAAAGGACGAATTTAAAGTTTCTGACTGAAAGTAATGACATTTGCTGGGATGGAGAGGCATTGGAACTGAATCCATTTGGGGTTCAATGTAACCGGGTGAATATGGAAGAGGTTTGTTAATTGAAATTCTTTCTTGGAAAGTCAATGGAGAATGGTTTCACTGATATAAACTTTGCACAATGAAGGACAAGGGGTTTCCCATTGAAATTCTACACAATGGACAGTGACACTAAAAGGAGTTTGTCATGGGAATGAGTGAGGAAGGGTGGGATTTGAAACACAGGCAGTGAACAGGGAAATGGCTGTGCCCATGAGAGTTTCAGATACAAGGTCTGCCCGTTAGTGACCGTACAATGGGCACAGTGAGGGGCTGATTATGGGACTGGGTTAACAGAGGTGTTGAATTTAAATTTTCGTTGTATTGTGTGAAATGAGAAGGAAGTCAAACTCAATTTCCAGATCTGTCTTACACAGAACTCTCATCCACGATGCCAGACAACGAAAGTAGCCACAATAAACATTCCCCAAACGAATGCAAAAATATCCATTGGGATTCTACGTGGTCCCAATAAACAGCTAGGAGTTGGATTATTTGGAATGATACACAAAGGAAATGATGGGAAAAAAGGTACAATCCTAAACACGCAAAGGAGCAAATCTAACAAATGACAAAGGCTATTAGATGTCCTGTTCCAGCAAAATACACCCAACATGTGCTATGTAATGAGGCGGGTAGAATTAGGGACCTTGCGGTGAAGGATCCTCCTGGGGAGAGTGATCATTGTATGGTGGAGTTTCTGGTGCAGATGGAGGAGGAGAAAGTGGGTTCCCGGACACGCGTACTTTGTTTGAATAGAGGGGAGTACGGTAGGATGAGAGAAGAATTGGCGAATGTGGACTGGGGGAGCGCGTTGGAGGGAGGGTCTGCTGAGGAGCAGTGGGGGATCTTTAAGGAGATCTTTCTTGGTGCTCAGCGGAAATTTATTCCGATGGTCAAAAAGGACCGTAGGAGGAGAGGTAATAAGCCGTGGATAACGAAGGAGGTGAAGGAAAGTGTTAAATTAAAAGCGGAGGAATTTAGAGTAGCTAAGAGTGCTGGGCGAGAAGAGGATTGGGAGAGGTTTAAATGTCAACAAAGATTGACAAAGAAGTTGATAAAGAAGGGTAGGAGAAACTATGAAGCTGGGCTAGTGCTTAATATAAAAAAGGATAGCAAGAGTTTTTATAAATATATAAAAAGGAAGAAGCTGGCTAGGGTGAACGTTGGTCCTTTAGAGGATGAGAAAGGGGAGCTAGTGGTAGGGGATGGGGATATGGCTCAGGTATTGAATAACTTTTTCGTTTCTGTCTTCACGGAGGAGGACGTGAATAATTTGCCGGGTGTTAGAGATGGAAAGGTGGTAGGACTGGAGGGTCTTAATGACATTACTGTTACTAGAAAGGCGGTGCTCGACAGACTGGAGGGGCTGATTGTGGACAAGTCCCCAGGACCGGATGGAATGCATCCGAGGGTTCTAAAAGAAACGGCGGAGGTGATAGTGGATGCCTTGGTGGTTATTTTCCAGACGTCGCTGGATTCCGGGGAAGCGCCGGATGATTGGAAAACGGCTAATGTTACGCCGTTGTTTAAGAAGGGTGCCAGGCAAAAGGCGGGGAATTATAGGCCGGTTAGTTTAACGTCTGTGGTAGGTAAAATGTTAGAATCTGTCATTAAGGAGGAAATTGCAAGGCATCTTGAAGGGAATTGCTTGATAGAGCAGACGCAGCACGGTTTCATTAAAGGGAAGTCGTGTCTGACAAATTTACTGGAGTTCTATGAGGATGTGTCTAGGGCGGTGGATAGAAGAGAGCCGGTGGATGTGGTCTTTCTAGATTTTCAGAAGGCGTTTGACAAAGTACCTCACAAGAGGTTATTGCAGAAGGTCGAGGGACATGGAGTTGGGGGTAGGGTGTTAGCGTGGATAGAGGATTGGTTGTCAAATAGGAGGCAGAGAGTGGGGGTCAACGGGTGCTATTCGGATTGGCAGATGGTGACTAGTGGAGTGCCCCAGGGGTCGGTGCTGGGGCCTCAGCTTTTTACCATTTATATAGATGATCTGGAGGAGGGAACCAAGTGTAGGGTGTCGAAATTTGCTGATGACACCAAGACTGGGGGAACGGCAAATTGTGCGGAGGGTGTGGAGAGTCTGCAGAAGGATCTAGATAGGCTGGGTGAATGGGCCAGGAAATGGCAAATGGAATTTAATGTTGGCAAGTGTGAGGTGGTCCACTTTGGTAGGAAGAATGGTAAGAAGGACTATTACTTACGTGGCGAAAAACTGCAGCAGGCGACGGTGCAGAGGGACCTCGGGGTCCTTGTGCATGAGTCGCAAAAACCCAGCTTGCAGGTGCAGCAGGTGGTCAGGAAGGCAAATGGGATGCTGGCCTTCATCGCGAGGGGGATTGAATATAAAAGTAGGGAGGTCTTGCTGCAGCTGTATAGGGCATTGGTGAGTCCGCAGCTGGAGTACTGTGTGCAGTTTTGGGCGCCGCACCTGCGCAAAGATATTTTGGCCTTGGAGGGAGTGCAGAGGAGGTTTACTAGGCTGATACCGGAGTTGAGGGGGTTGAGCTATGAGGAGAGGCTGAATAAACTAGGCTTGTACTCGTTAGAGTTTAGAAGAATGAGGGAAGATCTCATTGAGACGTATAAGATGATGAATGGGATGGATAGGATAGAGGTGGAGGGACTCTTCCCACTCAAAAAAGACAGTAGGACTAGGGGGCACAGCCTCAAGATAAAGGGGGGGCGGTTTAGAACGGAGTTGAGGAGGAACTTCTTCACTCAAAGGGTGGTGAATCTCTGGAATTCTCTGCCCGTTGAAGTGGTGGAGGCTGCCTCGCTAAATATTTTTAAGACGCGGGTTGATGGGTTTTTGATAAGAGAGGGGATTAAGGGTTATGGGGAGAGGGCGGGAATGTGGAACTGAGCCACGACAGATCAGCCATGATCTTATTGAATGGCGGGGCAGGCTCGAAGGGCTGGATGGCCTACTCCTGCTCCTATTTCTTATGTTCTTATGTTTAGGAAATAATCCCATTGACTGGATTCCAAAGAATAAATTCAAACGTTCTGACTGCAGGTAATAAGATTTTACGATATGATATGGAAATTTACCTCGTCACGGGCGGCATGGTAGCACAGTGGTTATCGTTGCTGCGTCACAGCGCCAGGGACCAGGGTTTGATCCTGGCCTTGCTCACTATCAGCGTGGAGTTTACACGTTCTCCTCGTGTCTGCGTGGATTTCCTCCGGGTGCTCCAGTTCCCTCCCACACTTCAAAGATATATGGATTAGGTGGATTGGCCATGCTTAATTGCGCCTTAATGTCCTGGGATATGTAGATTAGAGGTATTAGCGGGATAAATATGTGGATTTACAGAGATAGGGCCTGGGTAGGATCGGTGCAAACTCGATGGGCCGAGTGGCCTCCTTCTGCATTGTAGCGACACTAATGAATGGGATTAATTGGAAAAGATTTGTTGGTCCTCTGGAATTCCCAATGGAGAAATGGTTACTCCATTGGAATTCTGCTCATAGGAAGTGTATGAATATGGTTCATCCATTGGAATTCTATTCTATAGAAGTGGGAGGAAAGAGGAACAGCCGCTGAGTTTCCATGGAATGACAGAGAGTAGAAAAAGTCTTGTCATTGGGAACAAGAGTGGGAATGGGTTTTGTCCTTTGTGATGTTACACAATTGGCCATCAGAATGCATCTCCTGGATCAGCGCACTTTGATAAAAATAATCAAACGAAGCATAATCAGCGAAAAATCTTCCGCTGGTCATTCCAGTAATATCAAACCTATCTGCACAATTAGCGTAAGTGGATGGCCGCGATGTCTCAGCACAAAGTTTAAATAAATCCTGTTCAACTACTTAACGAAACAAATGCACTCAATTAACATCATTAAGGAAGGATTTATTGATGATTTCCCCAAACAGTGAACTGTTTGGCACAGATTTCACTGCGGGGGAGAGGGAGTGGGGGGGGGTGAGGGGACGTGCTGACTCAGTGACTGCACTGTGTGGAGTGGACAATATCCAATATCCAATGGGTCAACACTCCCCATTTTTCCCTTCAAATTTTCTTGATTAAATAGAAGATTTGTTCAGGGCAAGTGGTGTTTAACTAATTTAATAGAGTTATGCAGTGTTTGATAAAGTGCCAACTAACTGACTTGTCAGCAAAGTTAAAGCCCATGGAATAGAAGAGAGACTAGCTCCAAGAATGCAACGTTGGTCAAGTGACAAGGAACAGGCAGCAGCGGCGAACAGTTCGACTTTGGGCTGGAGGGAGATCTTCACTGAAGTTCCCCAGAGGCTCACCAAGACCACTGCTTTTCTCCACCGACCCCAGACTGGGGTCTTCAGGACAATTACAACATTTGCTGCTGACGGCACAACACTTGTGAATTAAAGATAAAGTTACCATCATTCCAGGTGACCAGAGGCCCTTCGCCCCTTTGAGGAGTGGAGCTGACTGGTGGTGAATGAACCTGAGGGTCAGCACACCTCAGGGAGGTTGAGAAGGTGGGGCTGGTACGGGAGTTGAACCCAGGCTGTTGGTGATTCATCGACACCCCCCACACCCACTGTGAATGATGAGCAGAGTGATAGATTTCACCAGGATATAGACAGCCTGGTAGAATAGGCAGATCCATGAAATTTAATACAGGGAAATATAGAGTGATACATTTTGGTAGAAAATGTGAAGGAATGCAATCTAATTCCAAAGGGGGTGCAGGAACAGAGCAACATTGGGGAGAATGTACACAAATCATTGAAAGTGGCAAAACAGATTGAGAAAGGGGTTCTGAAGGCATCTGAGATCCGGGACACAGAGTATTAAAGCAAAGAGCTTGTGGTAGACCGGGATTAAAAACACTGGTTCACATCAACTAGAGCACTGTCTCTGATTCTGGGCATCACACTTCAGGAAGGGTGTGAAGGCATTAGAGAGGATACAAAAACCATTTACAGGAATGCTACCAGGAACGAGAAACTTTGGTTACGTTTATAGATTGGCAAAACTGGAGCTGTTCTCCTTGAAGAAGGGAAAATTAAGAGAATGTCCAATATCATGTCCAATACAGAGATGTCTCTGTCCAATACAGAGATGCCCAATATCATGAAGGGTCACACGAGGGTAGATGGGGAGAAACTGTTTCCATTGCAAAAGGGTTGAAAACAAGACAAAACCAATTTGAAGTTATGGACAAAAAATGGGACATGACATGAGGGATTTTATTTAATGCAGCGAGTGAGTAGGAATTGGAATGTACTGCTGCAGAACATTCAGTCATGGCTTTTATAGAGAATTTAACAATTATTTGACGTGAGAAAACATTGCAGAGCTACAGGGCAAAAGGTGAGGCCAGTAGAACAGACCGAATTGCTCGTGCAGAGGGCTAGCACAGACACAACTGGCCAAATGGCCTCCACTGCTCTATACACATTCTATTATTCTATTAATGCTAGCAGTGTTGGAGTGGGAAAGGAAGGGATGGGAGAAGGGACTTTTCACTGCCCTTCACTCGAGTTGGTAGCAGGAGTGGACAAATAAGACCAAGTTCCATCACACAGAACCTTCTCCCACTTTAGCTCACAGCCCCTTTGCCAGACCCAGTTCCAGGAAGGAGATGTAGGGAGGTTATTCTTCTGTTGTGCAGGACATTGGTGAGAACACACCTGGAGTATTGTGCACAATATTTTTTAAGGAAAGATGTAAATGCAGTTCCCGAGAAGGTTTAGTAGAGCAACACCAAGTTGTCTTAAGAGGAAAGGTTGCCTTGTATCCACAAGGAGTTTAGAAGAGTAAGAAGAGTTTAGAAGAGTAACATGGTTGAAATCCCTAAATCCTGAGGGGTATTGACAGGGTGAATGTGGAGAGGATGTTCCCTCTTGTGTCAGTGTTTGAAAAGAAGAGGTCAATCATTGAAGACAAAAATGAAGAGAATTTTTTTCTCTCAGAGGGTTGAGAGTCTCTGGAACATTCTTCCTCAAGATGGAGTGGAAGCAGAGTCTTGGAATATTTTTAAGGCAGATCTGAGATAGATTCTTGATGAACAAAGGGGGTGAAAAGTTATCAGGGGTAGGCAGGAATGTGGGGTTGAGGTAACAATCTGATCAGCTTGGAGGTTACAGACCACCTTCTCCACACATACTCTATAGCACAGACCCTTCATTGTAAAGACCTTTAATGGGTCACATTCTCCTTTGTGGAGAGTTAACGAAGGATACTTCCCACTCCTTATCTCAGTTCATAAAAACATGGGCGACGTTGCAGCAGCAGTGTTGTTTGGTAGTATCTTCCCTCTTCCTGGTCCACAGGAACAGGAGGAGTAAGTGGTAGCACAGTGGTAATGTCACTGGACTAACCTCGGCTCAGTACTTGAGTTCAATTCCCACCATGGCATCAGAGGAATTTAAATTCAGTAAAGAAACATGGATTGAAAAGGTTGTTAGACTATCAGAAATGGAGACTGTTGTTGTAAAGCCCAGTTTAATCATTAGTGTCTCTCAGGAAAAGAATGCTGATGTCTTTAACTGACATTTACTGATTTGCTGATGTCTTTAACTGACTTTTATACAACTCCAATGTGGTCGTCTCTGAATAGTCTAACAAGCCATTCAGTTAAAGATAATTAAAGAACAAAAAAAAACCTTCTGCCCTCACTCATTCCGTATCCCTCTATTCGCTCCCTATTCATCTACCCATCCAGATGCTTCCTAAATGTTGCTAATGTGCTGCTTCCACCACCTCTTCTGGCCGCGCGTTCTAGGCACCCACCACTCTCTGCGTGAAAAACTTATCCCACACATCTCCCTCAAATTTGTTCCCCTCCCACCTTGAACTTGTGCGCCTTTGGAATTGACACTTCCACCCTGGGAAAAAGCCTCTGCCTTTCCACCCTGTTTGTGCTTCTCATAATTTTGTGGACCTCCGTCAGGTCTCTTGAGGGGATTAAGGATGGATAATAGAAGTTGGTAGGAAGAATGGTAGGAAGGACTATTACTTAAGTGGCGAAAAACTGCAGCAGGCGACGGTGCAGAGGGACCTCGGGGTCCTTGTGCATGAGTCGCAAAAACCCAGCTTGCAGGTGCAGCAGGTGGTCAGGAAGGCGAATGGGATGCTGGCCTTCATAGCGAGGGGGATTGAATATAAAAGTAGGGAGGTCTTGCTGCAGCTGTATAGGGCATTGGTGAGGCCGCAGCTGGAGTACTGTGTGCAGTTTTGGGCGCCGCACCTGCGCAAGGATATTTTGGCCCTGGAGGGAGTGCAGAGGAGGTTTACTAGGCTGATACCGGAGTTGAGGGGATTGAGCTATGAGGAGAGGCTGAATAAACTAGGCTTGTACTCGTTAGAGTTTAGAAGAATGAGGGGAGATCTCATTGAGACGTATAAGATGATGAATGGGATGGATAGGATAGAGGTGGAGAGACTCTTCCCGCTCAAAAAAGACAGTAGGACTAGGGGGCACAGCCTCAAGATAAAGGGGAGGCGGTTTAGAACGGAGTTGAGGAGGAACTTCTTCACTCAAAGGGTGGTGAATCTCTGGAATTCTCTGCCCGTTGAAGTGGTGGAGGCTGCCTCGCTAAATATTTTTAAGAAGCGGGTTGATGGGTTCTTGATAAGAGAGGGGATTAAGGGTTATGGGGAGAGGGCGGGAAAGTGGAACTGAGTCACAACAGATCAGCCATGATCTTATTGAATGGCGGGGCAGGCTCGAAGGGCTAGATGGCCTACTCCTGCTCCTATTTCTTATGTTCTTATGTTCTTATGTAGATACTGACCCTGCCAGTGATGCCCAAATCCTGTGAATATATATTTTTAAAAAGCTATTTAATAAGATCATGACAGTTCTATATCAAGTTCCACGGGCAGCAGTCATGATCAACCCCACCCAGGGATAATCTGTCATGTGTGGCTATGGTTAGTGAGTGCTCCCAGCCCATGGAATCTTCTCCTCTTTGTCAATTCCCTCCTCATCTGCAACAATTTCTTTGGAAGTCCCTCGGGATTGATGATAAGCGGATCCCACTCCGGTTTTCTGGAGTTTGGGATGTCTGTAGTGCACTATAAACTCTGCCTTGTGTACAGGTAGTGGCTCAGCAGTTGGATGGATGAGATTTTGCGAGGTTACAAAGAACAAAGAACAAAGAACAACCCAGCACGGGAAACAGGCCCTTCGGCCCAACGAGCCCGTGCCGCCGCATCACCCTACACCTACCCTGCCCTGTGTGTATGTGAGTGGAGCCCCTAATGTAGCCAGATTCAGGGGAGAATAGTGTCAATTTGGTAAACCAATCAGCCTAAGAGCATATCTTTGGGGTGTGGGAGGAAACCGGAGCGCCCGGAGGAAACCCACGCAACCACAGGGAGAATGCGCAAACTCCCACAGACACCGGCCCAAATCCATGTATCTGCACAGCTAGCAGTGATAGTCACTGAGCTGTTGCGGTGCCCGTCTGCTGGAGGTTGAAATGCTCCCTCCAATGTCTCAATTTCCTGCTCCACATTCCTTAAGAAAACCTCCCACTGTGTTTGGTGCTTTCCCAAATAAGACTTCTCCATTTTGATTGGTCATAACCCTCAGTCTCCCACGACTAGGTGGGGATGTTTGACCCTTTCAGGAATGCCTTGAGCACATCCCTAAAGTGTTTCCATTGTCTTCCTGAGAGTGTCCCATCATGAGTTCTGAGTGGGATAGGTGCTTGGGGAGTCAGGAGTCGGGCATCTGAACACCACATCCTTTCCCATTGGAGCTGGTTTAGAGTGGTTAGCCTGGATGCTGGGCTTATTGGCCTGGGAAAGGACTCTGCTCTTGGATGGCCTTTCTGGCCACCTGACTTGGATGATCTGGTGGTATTCTCAGCTCACAGTTCCTCTGGACACAGCTATTCTTTCCTGGTCTCTCTACTCCCGGCTTCTCATTTAAATTGCTCCTTTGAATTTCTCTCTGTAATGAAGCTATCCTAATATCTCCTTGACTTTCCAGTTTGACCAATAACCCTCCTGTAAAGCACCTTGAGCTGTTTTGCGCTGTTAAAGAAGATAAATAACTACAAGCTGTGTTGTCTCATTTTGTATTGCACCATTAATTCCTTTTGTTATTTAATCATTCCCACTCTATCACAAGCCTTTCGTTCACTCCCTCCCTCCTTGTCCCTTTTGCTGGTCTAAATATTAGTTAAAAACTCTTCACCCTCAAAGACAAAGCAAGAATGAGTTACCAGAGGCTCACATAGAAACATAGAAGACAGGAACAAGATGAGGCCATTCGGCCCTTTGAACCTGTTCCACCATTCATCACGATCATGGCTGATTGTCCAACTCTATAGCCTAATCCTGCTTTCTCCACAATCGCCCCAAGTGCTATATCCAGCTGCCCCTTGAATATATCCAATGTTTTGGCACCAACTACTTCCTGTGGGAATGAATTCCACAGGCTCACCACTCTTTGAGTGAAGAAATGTCTCCTCACCTCCGTCCTAAATGGTCTACCCTCAATCCTCAGACTGTGACCCCTGGCTCTGGACTCCCCCCACCATCGGGAACATCCTCCCTCCATCTACCCTGTCCAGTCCTGTTAGAACCTCATTTATCTGACCTCCAGTGAAAACAATCCTAACCCAGTCAATCCCTCCTCATACATCAGTCCCACCATCCCCGGAATCAGCCTGGTAAACCTTCACTGCTCTCCCTCGAGACCAAGAACATCCTTCCTCAGGAAAGGAGACCAAAACTGTACACAATACTCTAGGTGTGGCCTCACCAAGGCCCTATACAATTGCACTGACACATCCCTGCTCCTGTACTCGAAACCTCTCGCAATGAAGGCCAACATACCATTTACCTTCTTTACCGCCTGCTGCACCTGCATGCTTACCTTCAGTGACTGGTGCACAAGGACACCCAGATCCTTCTGCACACTCCCCTCTCCCAATGTACAGCCATTCAGGTAGTAATCTGCCTTCTTGTTTTTGCTTCCAAGGTGAAAAACCTCACATTTACCCAAATTATACTGCATCTGCCATTGATTTACCCACTCACCCAACCTGTCCAGATCATTCTGAAGGATTTCTGCATCCTCATCACAGTTCACCCTCCCACCCAACTTGGTATCATCTGCAAACTTTGAGATGTTACATTTTGTTCCCTTTTCCAAATCATTAACATATATTGTGAATAGCTGGGGTTCCATCATCAGTCCCTGTGGCACTCCACTCATTATTGCCTGCCAATTTGAAAAGGACCCATTAATTCCTCTCTGCCTACCGGTTTTCTACCCATTCCAATACACTTTCCCCAATCCCATGTGCTTTAACCTTGCACAATAATCTCTTAGCGGGATTTTGTCAAATACTTTCTGAAAGTCCAAACATACCACACTGACTGGTTCCCCCTTGTCAATTCTACTGGTTACATCTGCAAACAATTCTAAAAGATTTGTCAAGCATGATTTCCCCTTCATAAATCCATGCCGATTCTGTCTGATCCTGCCACTGCTTTCTAAATGCTCCTCTATAAAGTCCTTGATAATGGATTCGAGAATTTTCCCCACTACCCAGTCTCTATCCCCACACTCTAACCAGGCTCTATCCCCATAACCCCATGGCTCTATCCCCATAACCCCATGTATTTACCCTGCTAACCCCCTAACTTACCCATCTTGAGACACTAAGGGACAGTCTTGCATGGCCAGACCACCGAACCTGCACACCTTTGGACTGTGGGAGGAAACCAGAGCAGCCCCAGAGGAAACCCACGCCGATATGGGGAGAACATGCAGAACATGCATCCCAGTCCGTGGCCACTGTGCTGCCCCAGGCAAGATAAAAATCATAAAATTACATTCATATTAATAGATTGCACTTCATCACGGGTTAGACAACAGCAACTGTGACTTCTATTTGTATAACTTGTATAGCTGGGCAGCACGGTGGCACCGTGGTTAGCACTGCTGCCTCACAGCACCAGAGACCCGGGTTTGATTCCCGGCTCAGGTCACTGCCTGTGTAGAGTTTGCACATTCTCCTCGTGTCTGCGTGGGTTTCCTCCGGGTACCCCGGTTTCCTCCAACAGTCCAAAGATGTGTGTGTTAGGTTGATTGGCCTTGCCAACATTGCCCCTTAGTGTCCTGAGATGTGTAGGTTAGAGGGATTAATAGGTAAATATGTAGGGATATGGAGGTAGGGTCTGGGTGGGATTGTGGCCAGTGCAGACACGATGGGCCGAATGGCCTCTTTCTGCACTGTAGGGTTTCTATGAGCCAATGAAATGAGTAACATCAGCAGACAATATTTGATACTGAGCCACACAAAGGACAGATGACCAAAAACATGGTCAAAGAGGTCAGTTTTAAGGAGAAGCTTAGAAGTGGGTAGAGAGGCAGAGAGGTTCATGGGGAAAATCTCAGAACTTAGAACACAAATAGTTCCAAACATAGTCAATGATTCATCAGCTCAGAATGGCTCATGAAAGATGTGTTGAGTCCTCATCACCATTGGCAACGGGCCTAACAAGTGTTGCAAGAAGAGCTGCATTCTCGCCCAAGCCAACCCACATCATATCAGTGCTTCTTCCTCCCAATTTTGCACCTGAGGTAAATAAACAGGGGCCCCAATTTCTCTCCAACATCCCTACCAGCAGCACACAACCCGTTTGAATTCATTTCCTTTATTCTTTCTGTCCAGCCAATCTGTGGTTTAAAAGTCAATTGTTCCCAAAAGGCAGGAAGGTTCTGTCTGTTATCAAAAGCAACCATCGCTGCAGCAGTGATTTGGGGTCAGGCGGTGAGTGGTGACAGGCACACAAAGAGAGGAATCGGCCTGGATTACAGAGAGCCGTGTTGATTGGAGCAGGCTTGGGGAAGAGGACCCCAGTGTCAAACCAGAGGCCTGATTTGACAGGCTGATGAGACAGGCAGTGTATACAAGAGGAACTTCAGACAGAAACAGAAGGTGAGGTCGCAATGGAGCAGACACAACAAGAAAAATGTTAATTATGGGGTGAACTCATTGACACAGCAACGACATCCAAGGAATATCAATGTGAGTGTGAGGGAAGGCACACAGGCCGGGGCAACTTTTCTCCAGCAAGGAGACATAACCTGATGGAGTCTGTTAACTCTGTAGGGAATCTATAAGTTGCTATGGGGATGATTGATGTTTCCGCTTAAGGGGGTAGTCCAAAGGCGAGGGAACATAAAACAAAAAGATAATCGCTAGTAAACGAGAAAGGGAATTGACAGCGAACCTCTTTACCCAGTGACTGGAGAGGTGCAGGACAGATTTACTCAGATTATACTGAGGGAAGAAAGATTACATTATAAAACCTATTAGCATAATCCATGTTTGTATTCCTAGGAGACTAAAGGGTGATAGAGATCAGGATGATTAAAGGATTTGATTGGCTGGATTAAAGAGAAACTATTTCCTCTGTCATAATAAATCTTCAATTTACCTCCATATTGTTCAGAAAATACTCTTTCAAACTAACGGTTGGAATCTGGAACTCTCTCCCACAAAAGAGCTTTTGAGCCTGGGATCATTGGAAATTTCAAAACCGACGCTGATTTTGTTCTGATGTGGAGATGCCGGCGTTGGACCAGGGTAAACACAGTAAGAAGTCTCACAACACCAGGTTAAAGTCCAACAGGTTTATTTGGTAGTGGTGTTTGATACCAAATAAACCTGTTGGACCTTAATCTGGTGTTGCGAGACTTCTTACTGATTTTGTTAGGCAGGGGTATTCAGGGTTACAAAACCAAGATAAGGAAATGGAGTAAAGATATAGCTCAACAATGATCTAGTGTTGTGGGGGTAATGGCCTAGTGGTATTATCACTAGACTATTAATCCAGGAACTCAGCTAATGTTCTGGGGACCTGGGTTCAAATCCTGCTGCGGCAGATGGTGAGGTTTGAATTTAATTTTATCTGGAATTAAGGATCTACTGATACCATGGAACCATTGTCGATTGTCAGAAAAACCCATCTGGTTCACTAATGTCCTTTGGGGAAGGAAATAACTCGGTGTGGAATACACTGCCTGCTGTGATAGTGGAGTCTTTAGGAACTTTCAAGCGGCTATTAGATAGGCACATGGAGCACACCAGAATGTAACAATCATACAGTAACATACATGGACAAACAAATTCATTGGGCAACAAGGAGGTGGGTGTGTTGTAAAGATAAAATTGAATTAACAATCACTCAGCACTGACCCTCTGACAGTGCGGCACTCCCTCAGCACTGACCCTCTGACAGTGCGGCACTCCCTCAGCACTGACCCTCTGACAGTGCGGCACTCCCTCAGCACTGCAGTGGAAGCATCAAACTGGAGCAGGAGTTACCCCACACGTTGCTGCCCCTGTGGAGGGTAGAGGTACCATTGAACTCTGGCTGACCCCTCCTCTGCCATTCCCACAGTGAACCAGCCTTGCCTTATGCAGTAATGGAAGGTGATATTCCTGAATCCTGCACTCTATCCCACTCACTCCACAGTGCGTGGGTTGCTGGGAGGAAAGGGGAGAAGCTAATTATACTTGGAGATAATTTTATTGTAAATCCTGTATCTTTTTTTGCTTTTATGCTGCTTTGCATATTTATTTCCCCTGTGTGCAGTTCGAAGCCAGCTTCATTTTGCAATAAGCCTGCTTAGCTGTTGACATGGCCATGCTCTGGGGGAGCTAATTCACTGGTGATGACATAATCCTTGAGAAATATGGGGGGTAAAAACCCCATAAGAGGCAAAACGAAATGGGTGACAGCAAGTCAGCCGAGTCCCACTCCACCCAATCCCTTGGAGTGTTGACCTCAATGGACCAATGGTGGAAAGTTCCGGTCCCGTTGCAGTGGGGGGGAGCGGAGGGGGTGCTGGAAAGTGTAGCAAGATGTTTAAATTCACTTCAGCAAGACTGGAATTTCCACAAAATGAGGAGCCGTAAAATTTCACCCAAAGGGCAATTCGAAGATTCAATTACTTACGCACGGTGGCACAGTGGTTAGCAGTGCTGCCTCACAGCACCACGGACCCCAGTTCCATTCTCGGTTCCATTCCCACTGTCTGTATGGAGTCTGCACATTCTCCCCATGTCTGCATGGGTTTCCTCCGGGTGCTCCGGTTTCCACCCACAGTCCAAAAGACTTGCTAGTTAGCTGGATTGGCCGTGGTAAATTCTCCCTCAGTGTACCCGAATAGGCACTGGACTGTGGCGACCAGGGGAATTTCACAGTAACTTCATTGCAGTGTTAATGTAAACCTACTTGTGACCAATAAATAAACCTAAAAACTTTATTCATTCTCAGCCTCGACCAGTTGCACCTTTGCTGCTTCCTTTACTTTCGAAGTATTATTCCGGTTTTGTGCAGGGAAACACCTTCATTATCCAAACTTGTCTTTAACTCCCTGCAGTTTCATTCTGAGCGCAATCTTTGAAATTCTCAAATATTCGACAGGTTAATTTGATCTATTTCCTCTCGTGGAGGAATCCATATCCAGGGATATGCGGCAAAGGCAAATAGAAGTTGATCTACCATGATCTGTTTGAATGACGGAATGGAGCTGAGGGGCCCGAATGGCCTCCTGTTCCTGAGGTCCTGGCTCTTTCTTGAAGGAATTGAACGATCAGCATCCACTGCTGTGATATCAACTTGTTCCACGGGTCCATGGGCAGCTTGGGGGAAATTAGCTCAATTGGTCGAGCGCTCACCTAGCGTGCAAGAGGTAGTGGGATCGATGCCCATATTCTGACAGCATGGTGGCACAGTGATTAGCGCTGCTGCCTCACAGTGCCAGGGTCCCGGGTTCGATTCCGACTTCGGGGCACTGTCTTATGTGGAGCTTGCACATTCTCCCCGTGTCTGCATGGGTTTCCCCTGGGTGCTCCAATTTCCTCCCACAGTCCAAAGATGTGCGGGTTAGGTGGATTGGCCATGATAAATTAACCCTAGTGTCAGGGGATTACCATGCTAAATATGTGGGGTTACAGGAATGGGGTCAGGGTGGGATTGTGGTCGGTGCAGACTCAATGACCTCGTGGCCTCCTTCTGTGCGGTAGGGATTCTACGATTGGATGATTCCATCCTGGGGGTAAGAAACACCGCGGTCTGGACCTCCTGGCCAGGATTAGTTTATGGAAGCCACTTTCCAATGAGCATGCTGGGTAATGTAGCGGTATTTTAATTTCACACTCTGTGAGTTTCAGGGAAGGCAAACTGGTTTGGGGAATATCCCTCTTGCGTTCCAGATAACCAACAGGTAAAGGATAGAACCAGAGCCAACCTTCAGGTTTAGCTCAGAGATACACGTTACACATGAACACCTTATAACCCAATCACCATGCTTTCAATCAGTGTCTATTTATGCGATTTAGTGTAACCAATTAAACTGAATTCAGACTAACAAACAACTCAAGAGAGCAACCACTTAAAGAGAACCTGCATCAATAAAATCCTGGACCCACATCCCTGCAAATTCAATAGCTGGGGGTCCGGGATGGGGGGAGGCTGGAGGAAGGCAACTATTACTAACATCATCATCAACATCCTGGATTTTCACAGTAACCTCATTGCAGTGTTAATGTAAGCCTACTTGTGACACTAATAATAAATAATCCTTAAAAAATTGACCATAAACTGAACTCAACTAGCCACGCAAATATTGTGGCTACCCCAGAGCAGGTCAAAGGTTGGGAATCCTGCAGTGAGTAACTCACCTCCGGACACCCACATGTCTGTCCATCATCTCCAAGTCAGCAGTATGATGGATTACTCTCCACTTGCCTGGATGGGTGCAGCTCCAACACTCGCTCAACACCATCCAGGACAAATCAACCTCTTGATCAATATCCCATCAGCCGCCTCAAACATCCACTCCCTCCACCACCGACACACAGTGGCAGCCACGTGTACCATCTACCAGATGCACTGCAGCAACTCACCAAGGCTCAAAGAACAAAGAAAAGTCCAGCACAGGAACAGGCCCTTCGGCCCCTCAAACCCATGCTGATCATGATACCCTAACTAAACTAAAAAAAATCTTCAGCCCTGTCTTGGTCCATATTCCTCTATCCCCTCCCTATTCATGTCCCCATCTAGATACCTATTAAATGTTGCTAATGTGCCTGCTTGCACTATCTCCTCTGGCAGCGCGTTCCAGGCACCTACCACTCTCTGCATGAAAAACGTCCCCACACACCTCCCTCTCACCTTGACCCTGTGCCCCCTTTGTATTTGACCATTCCCCCCTGGGAAAAAGCCTCTGACTATCCACCCTACGCCCCTCATAATTTTGGAGACCTCGAACAAGTCGACCCTCAGCCTCCGTCTTTCCAATGAAAACAATCTGAGTTTATTCAACCTCTCCTCATAGCCAACACCCTCGAAGAAACATCCTGACGAACCTTCTTTGCATCCTCTCCAGAGTTTCCACAACCTTCTGGTAGTGTGGTGACCAGAACTGCACGGAATATTCCAAATGTGGAAAAAAAACTCATTAAGCTCAACACCATCCAGGCCAAAGTCATCCATCCGATGGCACTCCATCCACCACCACGGACATTCACTCCCTCCACCACCAATGCACAGTACAGCAGTGTGTACCATCTACATGATTCACTGCAGTTCTTCACCAAGGATTCTTCAACAGCTCCTTCCAAACCTGTGATCTCTACCCCTGGGAGGTTAAGGGCAGAAGGTGCACGAACACCACCAGCTGCAAGTCCCCATCCAAGTTACACACCATCCTCCCTTGAAGCAATAGCACCGTTCCTTCACTGCTGTTGGATCAGAATCCTGGAACTCCCTTCCTAACAGCACTGTGGGTGTACCTACACCTCAGCGTTTCAAGAAGCAGCTCACCGCCCACCTTGGCAAGGGCAATAAGGGATGAGCAATGAATGCTGGCCCAGCCATCAACGCCTACATTCCAAGAATGAGTGAAATGAAATATCTTGTCATGATGCTCGTGTAGGGTGTGTGGGGAAGGTGGGGACAGAGCAGCATGTCTCCTTCATGCCATGAATTTCCGATGTTTGGAAGAGTCAGAATTACCTCAAAGGGTGAATTTTGTGAGAACGTTAGAATCAGAAAAGTAATAATTACACAATGCTTGATAGTAGATTTGTGATACTGGCAAATGGCCCCATCATCATTGGTGCATTCGATATCCCAGCTACTGCGATATCAGAGATTTGAGAGTTTGGGCTCACTGGGAGTGAAGATGCTTTTGGGCAGGTGAGAACGTCCTGTCCGATTTACACTTTTTCCACTTCCCTTTCCCGCCAACCTCAGTTTCAACCCCCTTCTTTCCTGGGAATGATAGGGTAACACAGATTCCTCACATTACCCACTCGCCACATTGGAAAGCCAACACCCTCAGCTGGGCACATCCCTCATTTTACCACTTACTTCCCTTCAGATCCATAGCTGTTCATGCTTTCCTCAATGGACTCATGGCTGGCTTGACGCACCGTTCTACTTGGCATCTCGACGGCAAGTCCTGTCTCCGTGCTGCGTTGGATTGCCCCTCGTAGTTTCCGACCATCTCCATCTATAAGAAGAAGATGAATTGATTAGGTAATGCTGGAGCTTCACCCTCATAGAATCATAAAATCCCTACAGTGTAGAAGGCAGCCATTTGGCCCATTGAGTCTGCACTGACTCTCCGATAGAACATCTTACCCAGTCCTATCCCAGTAATGCTGCACCTTTGGACACCAAGGGGAAATTTAGCATGGCCAATCTACCTAACCTGCACATTGTTGGAGTGTGGGAGCAAACTGGAGCACCCAGATGAAACCCACACAGACACAGGGAGAATGTGCAAACTTCACACAGACAGACACTAAAGTTTGGAATTGAACCAAGTCCCTGGCACTGTGAGGCAGTCGTGCTAACCACTGTGCCACCTCAGCATTACTCAGCACTAAATCCTCCTTCCAGATTGCTCTTTCCAAGATAAGCAGCAGAACTGGAGAATGTCCTAGTCAGGAATTTCATGCAGGAAGTGTTGGTCTAATGGTGTTATTGCTAGACCATTAATCGAGAAACTCAGCTGATGTCCTGGGGACCAGGGTTCAAATCCTGCAATGGCAGATGGTGGAATTTGAATTCAATAAAAAAATTTGTAAGTAAGAGCCTACAGATGTCCATGAAACTATTGTTGATTGTCATAAAAAAACCCATCTGGTTCACTAATGTTCTTGAGGGAAGAAAATCTGCTGCCCTTACTTGGTCTGGCCTACATGTGACTCCAGAGCCACAGCAATGATTCTGAAATGGCCTAGCCAAGGGCAAGTAGGAATAAGTAGTAAATGCTGGCCAGCCAGCGACACCCATGCCCCATGAATGAATGAATAAAAATGATACAAGTGGTGTGGCTGATGCTGCTGGACTCCCACCCTCTGATAGGTTGGCAGCTTTTGGAGGTGGGCACTCCTCTTGAGCTGCCCTCCCCACCATTCCCACCAGCTTATGGGCTCCTGAAGTTGCCATAGGCCCTCCCTCCCAACACAAACAACTTAAAGCATCAGAACATTGTTAAATAATTGAAAGTTCAGAGTTCACCTTGGACAAGTAAGAAGTACGTGGAAAAGTCAGACCAGTGGACTGCCCCATGGCTCAGTGCTGGCTCCAGCCTCGTTTAACCTGGACACAAATGATCTTCCCAAAAACTCCTCTACGCCAAGGACATCTGCCTCACAACTCAAACCGCAACTTTATTTATCACTGTGAACCGTACCCTAAACGAGGACGTGTCAAACTGTGAAGAATACTGCGACACACGGCAACCCGAGTAAAGCACTGCAAAAACAGCTCATTCAATCTCCACAAAGGCAATAAAGAGCTCAACCAGAGTTCACCAGGCACTCTCACTGTGCACCGTACACCGTCACTGGTAAAACACGGCGACCACTCCACGCTCCATCAGCAGGGTGTTGGCTTTGAGGAGAGATTGAACAAACTCAGGTTGTTTTCACTGGAAAGACGGGAGACCTGATTGAGGTCTACAAAATGCTGAGAGGCCCAGACAGGGTGGATAGTCAGAGGCTTTTTCCTAGGGTGGAAGTATCAATTACAAGGTTCAAGGTGGGAGGGGAGAAGTTTCTCACGCAGGGAATGGTGGGTGCCTGGAGCGCACACTGCCAGAGGAGGTGGTGGAAGCAGGCACATTAGCAACATTTAGGAAGCATCTGGATGGGTACGTGAATAGGGAGGGAATAGAGGGATATGCACCGAGTGAGGACAGAAGGTTTATTTTTGTTTAGTTAGAGCATCGTGAACAGCACAGGCTTGGAGGGCCGAAAGGCCTGTGTTGTGCTTTTCTCTGTTCATTGTTCATTCAGCCAGTGTCACAGCCAGTCCCTCAAGGACCAATAATATCCCGTACTGATTAGTCAACAACTCCATTATCCCTGTTTCATGTGATTATCGGAATAGCTTAAGGAGAACTCGACAGCCTTTTATTTCTCAGTGAGTTGCATGTATCTGGGACTCTAAACTGTTAGATAGAAACAATGACAAACAAACAGAATCCAGACACATGACACCATCCTGTAGCAACCTTATTTCATTTGACCCTGGGGGCTTGTGATTCCGTAATATTTATCCATTTTCATTTACATCCCATCTACCAGATTAAAAATCCTGGTCATAAAAATGATTTGAGAAATGAAAGTAATTATAGTTCCATCTCCAAATGACTCATAACAATTATATCACTGATTTGTTGAAAATCAGCCACTAATTCAACAGAGTCCCAGTATCTGCAGAAACAGAACCATCCGAGCTTTAATAGTTTGGATAGAATGGTTCCTGTCACAGATGAGATATTATGGTTAGGGAGTGAGACTGGGACGATCTCCACTGGCAAAGCCAAGAGGATCATCGGTGAACTTTTATTTAGAATTCTGAGTGGTTTTGGAATAATGAGAAGGTATAAAGTACCCTGCCAGTGGAAGCGATTGACGTTTATTTATTCATTTATTAGTATCACAAGGCGGCTTACATTAACAATGCTATGAAGTTACTCTGAAAATCCCCTAGTCGTCACACTCCAGTGCCTGTTTGGGTACACTGAGGGAGAATTTATCATGGCCAATACACATCTTTGGACTGTGAGAGGAAACCGGAGCACCTGGGGGAAACCCACGCAGACACTGAGAGAATGTGCAAACTCCACACAGACAGTGGCCAAAGCCAGGAATCAAACCTGGATCTCTGGTGCTGTGAGGCAGCAGTGCTAACCACTGTGCCACTGTGAAGTAAAGCTTACATCAGGCACAGTGTGAGCTGTGACTCAGTTGATGGCACTCTTTCTGTTTGATCATGAATGTCAAGTTGAGGTTTGAGGACAGAAGTTCAGGTTGAGCCTTTGGTGCGGTACTGAGAGAGTACTCAAGGGTCAGAGGTGTCGTCTTTTTGGATGAGATGTTAAACTGAGACCCCAATTTGAGTCGTGGTTGGCCGTGAATGTACTGTGCTGCTATTCTGAGGAAGGAGATGAGCGTTCTCCCCAGAATCCTGGCTGAAATTCTATCAACATCACAAAAAGAAACAGATCATCTAGTCATCATCATATTGGTGCTTGTGGGATCTTTCTATGCACAAAGTAGCAGTTGCGTTTCCAACCTGACAGCAGTGGCTACTCTTCAGCAGTACTTCAAAGCACTTGATAGATAAGAAGTGATTGTGAAAGGCACTATATCAATGCAAAGTTCCTTTAAATTTCACAACCTTAGGAATGGAAGATTGGAAGGAATTTCCAACTGTTCATTCCCAGCCAGGATTCTTCGGGTTTCCCAGCAGTGTGAGGTGGCCTCAGTGGGAATTCCCACTGATAGATCCACCACCAGCAAACAGCCCACCACCAAGAAAAACACGGAGCGGAGGCCAGAGAATCTATTTCACAGGAATCCTGACTAACATCTTCACACCGAGAGTTTTGGAATTCTGTTTTAAGGTTAATGGTTGAGACAGAAGCTGTATCAAGACTGGATTAGATTGTTGGATGAAGGAAAAGATGATGAAGGGGTATAGGAACTGGGTGAGCAAATGTAATTTGGACTATTAGCCTCGGGGTGTTTGAGCGAAGACCTGGACTGATTGGACCCAGTGATGGTCTCACATACTGACACAATATGAACCTGTCTGTTCAAACCATAATCCCACAATTCATCAGTGTCCCTCAGAACCTCATTGGATTGTTCACATTCTTGTTCTGAATGTGGCAAAGGGAAGCTCACAGCTACTGTCCACACAGATCCACTTTCCAATGCTGATCACTGGCTTGTGATAAGAACATAAGAACTAGGAGCGGGAGGAGGCCATCTGACCCCTCGAGCCTTCTCCCCGCTTCAATAAGACCATGGCTGATCTTTTTGTGGACTCAGCTTCACTTACCCGCCCGTTCACCGGAACCCTTAATTCCCTTACTGTTCAAAAATTTATCTATCCTTGCCTTAAGAACATTGAATGAGGTAGCCTCAACTGCTTCACTGGGCAGGGAATTCCACAGATTCACAACCCTAAAGGGTTTAAACTAGTTTGGCAGGGGGTTGGGATCCAAAACAGTAGGGGGACAGAAGAGGAGTGTGAGGATGCCGCGGAACTTAAAGAGAGCACATTAAGTCGTAAAGGCAGTATCAGTAACCCCAGTACCAGACAGATCAGGCAAAAGCAAGACTGAGAGCAAGGGAAGTCCAGACTAAACTGTATTTATTTCAATATAAGAGGCCTGACGGGCAAGGCAGATGAACTCAGGGCATGGATGGGTACATGGGACAGGGATATTATAGCAATTACTGAAACACGGCTAAGGGAGGGACAGGACTGGCAGCTCAATGTTCCAGGGTATGGATGCTACAGGAAAGATAGAACAGGAGGGGAAGTTGCACTTTTGATCAGAGAAAGCATCACAGCTGTACAGAGATGGGATACATCCAAGGGTTCGGCCACTGCGTCTATTTGGGTAGAACTGAGAAATAAGAAAGAGGAAATCACTTTGATAGGGTCGTACTATTGGCCCCCAAATCAATGCAGGAAATTGAGGAGCAAATATGTAAGGAGATTACAGATAGCTCCAAGAAAAATAGGGTGATAATAGTCGGAGATTTTAACTTCCCCAACATTGACTGGGACAGCCATAGTATTAGAGGGCTGGATGGAGAGAAATTTGTTGAGTGTATTCAGGAGGAATTTCTCATTCAGTATGTGAATGGCCTGACTAGAGAGGGGGCAAAACTTGACCTCCTCCTGGGAAATAAGGAAGGACAGGTGACAGAATTGTTAGTGAGGGATCACTTTGGGGCCAGTGATCATAATTCCATTCATTTTAAGATAGCTATGAAGAATGAGAAGTCTGGCCCAAAAGTTAAAATTCTAATTTGGAGCAAGGCCAATTTTGATGGTATCAGGCAGGAACTTTCAAAAGTTAATTGGGGGGGGTCTGTGGGAAGGCAAAGGAACGTTTGGTAAGTGGCACGGTTTTAAAAGAGTGTTAACCAGGGTTCAGGGTAAACTCATTCCTCTTAGAGTGAAGGGCAAGGCTGGCAGAAGTAGGGAACCCTGGATGACTCGTGATATTGAGGTCCTGGTCAAGAAGAAGAAAGAGGCACATGGCATGCACAGGCAGCTGGGATCAAGTGAATCCCTTGAAGAGTATAGGGGGTATAGGAGTAGAATTGATGTTGTCTACATGGACTTTAGCAAGGCTTTTGACAAGGTATCGCATGGTGGGTTGCTGCATAAGATTAAATCTCACGGGATCCAGGGTGAGGTATCTAAATGGATATAAAGTTGGCTTCTTGACAGAAGCCAGAGGGTGGCTGTACAGAATTATTTTTCAAACTGGAGGCCTGTGACCAGTGGTGTGCCTCAGGGATCAGTGCTGGGCCCACTGTTATTTGTCATTTATATTAATGATTTGGATGAGAATATAGGGGGCATGGTTAGTAAGTCTGCAGATGACACCAAGATTGGTGGCAAAGTGGACAGTGAAGAAAGTTATCTCCAATTGCAATGGGATCTTGATCAATTGGGCCAGTGGGCTGACAAATGGCAGATTGGAGTTTAATTTATACAAATGCGAGGTGATGCATTTTGGTAGATTGAACCAGGGCAGGACTTACTCAGTTAATGGTAGGGCGTTGGGGAGAGTTACAGAACAAAGAGATCTAGGGGTACATGTTCATAGCTCCTTGAAAGTGGAGTCATAAGTGGACAGAGTGGTGAAGAAGGCATTCGGCATGCTTGGTTTCATTGGTCAGAACATTGAATACCGGAGTTGGAATGTCTTGTTGAAGTTGTACAATGTGTACTGTGTGCAATTCTGGTCACCCTGTTATAGAAAGGATATTATTAAATGAGAAAGAATGCAGAAAAGATTTACTAGGATACTACCACGTCTTGAGGGATTGAGTTATAAAGAGAGGTTGGATAGACTGGGACTTTTTTCCCTGAGAGATGATCTTATTGAGGTTTACAAAATAATGAGGGGCATAGATCAGATAGATAGTAATTATCATTTCCAAAAGGTAGGGGAGTCTAAAACTAGAGGGCATAGGTTTAAGGTGAGAGGGGAAAGATACAAAAGTGTCCAAAGGGACAATTTTTTCACACAGAGAGTGGTGAGTGTCTGAAAAAAGCTGCCAGAGGTGGTAGTAGAAATGGGTACAATTTTGTCTTTTAAAAAGCATTTAGATAGTTACTTGGGTATGATGGGTATAGAGGGATATGAGCCAAATATGGGCAATTGGGATTAGTTTAGTGGTTTAAAAAAAAGGGCAGCAAAGACAAGTTGGGCCGAAGGGCCTGTTTCCGTGCTGTAAACCTCTATGACTCTATCCCATCATGTAATCAGAATTAAATTAGTAGACGAGATGCCAACCGTGATTCCTAGACTCCACAAGATGTGACCAGAATATTTATTCAGACTATCCACCCTGAATAATCCTAAACTTCAGTGTTTCATTTTATCCAACCTTCAGAAATATACTATGAGCCCTCATGTTAAGAAACACATCACCAGTTTCTTATTTTAGAGGCTCTCTCACTCATTGTGTCTCTACTCAAGGATCATTAATAATCCCTCCAGCTGCGACCTGAAGGTAAATTGGGCAAAGTTTTTATTTGGAAAAAAATCTCCATTGGAGCCACAAGGAGCAGGAAAGCAGGAGCAAGACCCCAATACTGTCCTCTAACCCTCCCCCCTCCGCAAACCTCCCCCCCCCCACAAACTCTGCCCCACTGTCCCATTCCCCGAACCCCAATCTCAGGCCCAAACTCATCTCCAGAAGTGATTTCAATTCCTATCGGTCCTCAAGCCCAGTGATATTTTGCTGGACACAAAGCAGGGATGAGGATCAGAAAAATGTCTCCAGACTAATCTCCACTGCCAATCTTACATAAAAGATGCCCCTGGCACCCAGCTGCCCTGCATCACTCTCTGTGTTCCATAGGAGTCTCTGCCCACACAGAATGATCACCGACACGGGTATAAGATAGTCACAAATAAAACTTCACTCAGTCACTTATAGGAGAAAACAGTTACAAACTGGGAGTCAGTAGTTTGAAACAGCGATTTATTCTATGAGATGTTTGGAGGTCACACCCAGAAGCAGGAAGAGTGTGTAAATCAACAACAAATAGTGTGTAAATCAACAACAAATAGTGTGTAAATCTTCACTCAGTGGGTGTTGGGTGCATGGAATCGGCTGCCAGCTGATTCAATAAGGTCTTTTAAGGGTCTTTTGGTTGAGTACGTGGGACTACGTAAGCCTAGTAGGTAGGGATATGTTCAGCGCAACTTGTGGGCCGAAGGGCCTGTTTGTGCTGTAGTTTTTCTATGTTCAATGTTCTAAATCAATGGCAAATAGTGTGTAAACGAACAACAAATAGTGTGTAAATCAATGCCGCTAGTGTGATCAGAAGTTTAATTTAAGAATGTGAGCCTGAGGGATAGCACAGAGGAATTAGACTGTGCCAAGTGCAGATAATGAACTTTCACATATGGAAGATGAGTCTGTTAATGAAGATTTGGAACTTGATGAAATTCAAGCATCAGAATTCTCTTGACAAAATGCCTGGAGAAGGAATCACTAATGAACCAGAACATCTGGCCAAATGCCGAATTAACAACCAAAAAAGAGTGAAATGCTGGAACACCATCATGAAAAGAGCAATGAATTGATCCAATCTGAAGCAGAGAAAAGTTGCTCATCTTCCTGCATCCACTCAATAGATATGGAGTAAGGGGTGAGCGAGGGCTCAGTTGGATGAGGGTTGTGTGAGGTAGGGGTGAGGGGGTGAGTTAGGTATTATTATGATGCAGAGGTTAATTTCCTTTAGCTCGCTACGTAATCTGGTAAAAGTATTTGGGAAGATGTTCTACATTAATGTCTAGAGGTTCATTAACAGAAATACCTGACACTCACTTTAAGTGAATAATTAACAAATTATTTTATTTAACCAAACTAAATAAGCAAAATTTTAAATAAAGTAGGGTTTGACTGAAATGCTGTTCAAGAAAATACATGGACCATTCTGTACCAAAACAGTAATAACAGAATTTTAATCACTCTCAAAATACATATATATAACCAGGCCAGATGGCTTTAGGAAGCTTTTGGAACTTTTTCTGGTGATTTCTCTGTCTGTAAGGACTTTCTGACTTGATATCCTGTTGTTAGATAGATGGAGAATTCTCTTAGAGATTGTTCTTTAGCTGACAAGGTGGAGAACTGCTCTAGAGATGCCTGTCTGTTCTGGCTGACTCTCAGGTGAACTCAACTGAATTCCAATCAGGCAGTTGGGTTCGTGTTTGTCCTCCTGACGACCTATCTTTTCCCTGTACCAGGATTGGCCTGAGGTTGACAACAACAGCAAATTCAAATTTCATAGGTTCTTGTAAGCTGAGTGTTTTCTTTAAATTCATTTGCTGTCAGAATGCAAAAACCTGCAAAGTCTGCTACCAAGACAACCCTAGTGTTTTGATCCCTGACAACAAATGTTGCCATCTATGTACTCTGTATGCCTGCATTTTAAACATCCCGGCATTGAATCCAAAACCAGTTTTAAAGGGACCATTCACTGTTTTTTTTCTAACAGTTTTTAGAATTATTTTTCATCTTTACAAACTCGACTTCACAACAGTATGGAGGAGATGGAGGGGAGGGTTTGAGGACTAGGTTGAGTGTGAAGGGAGTGAAGGGGATAAAGTGAGGGGTAAGTTGAGCTGGGGGAATGAAGAGGAAGGAGATGGAGGGTGGTGGGGGGATGATCTGGATGACTGTGCCATCCACTGTGGCCCTGAGCTCCTCAGAGCGAGCAGATCCTCGCTCCATTGCTGCAGGCCACCTCAGGCTGGCTGTACCTTGAGCCAAGATGGAGGAGACAAATCCAGCCACTATCATCACGATCGCTGGGCATCATCAGTCAATCCTACTGGGCCAGATGGTGTGAAAACACACACCCCTCCCCATTCCCCCACCCCCTCATGTGAAACAGGAAACTATTACCCATTGGTTGCACTCCAGGATAGCGAGGCAGCAACCTTGACAAGGCGGAGCAGAGCACTTTTGAATTGTGTCGGAGAAGGCGAGGGAAATCTTTTAAGGAGGAGAAAGATTGTTCAGTGCCTTGTAGAACTCCGTGCTGTTTGACACTCAGAGTCTTTCACTGATCGATTCCCAGCCAAGGTGTAGGCCAGATACACATGACATAATTTTTGACAAAAAGGAACTGAGAAATTATTTCGATAGCTTTCAAATTGCCAGCACGAATTAGGCCGCTTTTAAAATGTAGCTTGTTCCTGACACATTAATATTGGTCAGAGGGATTGCAGTAGTAAAGCATCGCAGCTGAACCAGCGACCAACAGAGTTATAGACTGGGCTCAGTACTCAGCAGACAATGTGGTGATTAATCTGTTCCATTCTAATGACATCATTTCTTGAAGAAGTAAAGTAGTTTATTCATTAGTCACAAGTAAGGCTTACATTAACACTGCAATGAAGTTACTGTAAAATTCTCCTAGTCGCCACAGTCCGGTGTCTGTTCGGGTCATGGCGCCCTAACCAGCACGTCTTTCAGACTGTGGGAGGAAACCAGAGCACTCGGAGGAAACCCACGCAGACACGGGGAGAAGGTGCAGACTCTGCACAGACAGTGACCCAAGCTGGGAAACGAACCTGGGTCCCTGGCTCCGTGAGGCAGCAATGCTAACCACTGTGCCACCGTGCCACCCCAAGAAGGAAAAGGTTGGGTGACTGGTAACGAACCTCCTGGGGGAAAGCAGGGACTATGTTCCAATTATCTGGGCCAATATGTATGCCTCAATCCATGAAGAAACAAATTTGTGGGATCTTACTGTGTCTGTGTCAGCTGCTGTGCTGACTTTACATCAACGGTCAGCTTCACGGATGATTTCATTCACTGCACGGCGCTTTGGGACATCCTGACTTCATGGACAGTGCAACAGAAACACAAGTTTTTATTTTGTTTAAAAATAAAGCCCAGCAGTCAGCAGATCGGGCAACTCTTCCACATTTACCCCAGCCATCTGCAGTTTCACTCTTGGTAAGAAGATTTTTATAGGAACCTCCCAGCACAGGTGCTGTCACATCCTTGCACCCAACCTGCAATCTCTCACTTAACTGAGAATTATTTATGAATCATTGGTGTATGTTGCATTATTATTCCAGAACAGAAACAGGCCACTTTACCCAATAGAGCCATCCCAGTATTTCTGCATTGTTCACGACTTTATCTCACTCATTAAGGTTTCCTCCTACATTCTCCTTTCTGCGTGTTTATTGAGCTTAAATTCAACATAATCTCCCTCAATTCATCAGAATATTAACAATGCGCTACAGAAACATGAATCAGAGAGATGGTGATGCTGTGGGCTAGTAGTCCAGAGGCAAACGTTCTGGGCACATGAGTTCAAATCCCACAACAGCATCTGGTTGAACTTAAATTCAATTAATAAATCAGGAATATAAAGCTAGTCTTAATAACCTGAACATGGCAACAATCAAAGCTCACTAACTTTACATAAATTCGTTAATTAAGCATTTTTATAGATTTCGTCCTTGATGCTCTGTAAATACAAAGCTGAAGAAAAAAGAAATATTTTTTATTAAGAGCATCCATCTTCCTGAGGAGGCTTTAGGACAACACACATCCAACAACCTGCTCCAAAAACTCTGCTCATGCTTTGACAGCAGTGAAGGCAAACAACAACATTCTAAATAACACAACCCACAAAACTCAAAAGAAAAAGTCAAGTTGACATACTTCCCAATGTTAATAAATCCTTTAAAAAATTCCAGGATCTGGATCCAGATCCCTATTGTCACCAGAAACATTGACATTCCACGGCATTATTTTGAGTTCTCCCCTTGACATCCAAAGTTAGAACATAGAACATAGAACACTACAACACAAACGGGCCCTTCAGCCCACAAGTTGCGCCGATCATATCCATACCTACCAGGCCTATCTATAACCCTCAATCCCATTAAATCCTATGTATTCATCTAGGAGTCTCTTAAAAGACCCTAATGAGTTCGCCCCCACCGCCACCGACGGCAGCCGATTCCACTCACTCACCACCCTCTGAGTGAAAAACTTTCCCCTGACATCTCCTCTGTACCTACTGCCCAGCACCTTAAACCTGTGTCCTCTCGTAGCGACCATTTCAGCCCTGGGAAAAAGCCCCTGAGAATCCACCAGATCTATACCTCTCAACATCTTATAAACCTCTATCAGGTCACCTCTCATCCTTCGTCTCTCCAGGAAGAAAAGACCGAGTTTCCTCAACCTATCCTCATAAGACATGCCTCCCAATCCAGGCAACATAGAACATGAACGCATAGAACACAGTTCTCTGGGCTTGTTGGTCCCGTTCTTCATTTCTACAGGAACATGCTGGAATCGTACTTTGTCTATTTCCTTTCTGAATGACTCTCACTGCTCTGATGCGGATTTTCCAACAAGTCGCTGCTTTCAGTCTACTCTGGCCAGATCCTGTCTTGTTCTATTAAAATCAGCCTTCCCCAATCAATAGCTTTCTGGTCCATCTTTGCCCTTGTCCATAATTACCTTAAATCTACCTTAAATCGCATTATCATCAAGATGTTCCCCCACTGACACGTCTACCACCTCTGCCTGGCTTCATCCCCAAAAACTAGGTCCAGTACCGTCCTGCCTCTTGTAGGACTTTCTACCTATTGGCTCAAAAAGTTCTTCTGAATGCACTTTAAGAATTCTGCCCCCCTCTAAGTTTTTCGTGCTTTGCCTATCCCGGGCAATATTGGAGAAATTGCAATCTTCTATTATTGTCACCCAATTATTTTTACACTTCTCTGAGATGGCCACCAGATGTCGCAAAGCGATTATAGCCAATGAAGTAGACGTTGAAGTGTGGTCATGTAGGAATATCAGCAACCAAATTGCACACAGCAAGATCCCACAAACAGCAATAAGATAATGACCAGGTAATCTGTTTCAGTGATGTTGATTAGGGATAACTATTGGCTAGGATACCACAGAGAAATTCCCTGTCCTTTTTTAAAATAGTGCCATGGGATCTTTTATATCCATCTTAGCAGGCAGACAAGACCTCAATTTAACACCTCATCTGAAAGACAGTATCTCCAAAACTGTATTAGAGTTCAGACTGCCATTCTTAAACTCCGAAGAGGGGTTTGAACCCACAACTTTGGGAACCCAGGCTGTGAGGTCCAGGATTAGTGGTAGAACTCTCCATGCTGTCCATGCTTGATTTACTCTGTTGGTTGACTCCATAGTTAGAGGGCATGGATTAAAATCACTGCCAAAAGATCCAGAGGAAGATGAAACTCGAAGAGTTGTTGGGATCTGGGATGTTCTAGCTGAAAAGGTGATGGAAGCTGATTTGATGAATTGTATGTGGGTGTTGGATAGATATTCGCAGATGTGGAGCGTACAGGGTTATGGACAAAATGCAAGGGAACAGGAACAAGCACCAACAGCTCTTTCAAAGAGCCAGAATGGTCTGATGGGCCAAACAGCCTCCTTCTGAACCTGGAAACAGATTCTGCTGGCAACAAGCAGCCTACAGTCCAATGTCCAGGCTCGAACCTCTGCTGCACAACAACGAGTACCAATCCACCAGATTGTGTTGTGGGTGACACTGGCAAGGCCAGCATTTGCTGCCATCCCTAATTACCCTCCAGCTGCCATTGCAGAGGGAAGTTACAGGTCAACACATGTGGACTAGACCAACCACAGAGCCAGGCGCATTGCTGTGGGTCTGGAGTCACACGTAGGCTGGGTAAGGACGGCAGGTTTCCTTCCCTAAAGCACATCAGTGAACCAGATGGGTTTTTACAGCAATTGATTATATTTGTCATGGACTAGCTTTATATCATGGATTTTTGTTAATTGAATCAGAGAGATGGTGATGCAGTGGATCAGTAATCCAGAGGCAAATGCTGTGAGGACATGGGTTCAAATCCCCATCACAACAGCCTGCGAAATTTAAATTCAATTCATAAATCTGGAATATAAAGCTAGCCTCAATAATGGTGAACTTTTCTTTTATTCATTCATAGGACATGGGCATCGCTGGTTGGCTTGCATTTATTGCCCATCTCTAGTTGCCCTTGTTCAGAGGGCAGTTCATAGTCAACCACATTGCTGTGCCTCTAGGGTTACGTGTAGGCCAGACCGGGTAAGGACAGCAGATTTCCTTCCCTAAGGGACATGAGTGAACCAGATGGGGTTTTCTGACAATTGACAATGGCTTCATGGTCATCCGTAGACTTTAAATCCAGACTTTTTTTGAATTGAACCCATCTGGTTCACTAATATCCTTTAGGAAAGGAAATCGGCATTCCTTACCTGGTCTGGCCTACATGTAAGTCCAGAGTCACAGTAATGCGGTGACTCTTAACCACCCTTTGAAATGACCCAACAAGCCACCCGGTACAAGGGCAACTAGAAAGGGGAAATAAATACTGGTCTTGCCAGTGACGCCCACATCCTATGAAAGAGTAAAGAAAATGGCAGGGTGGGGTTGGAAGTACAGTATCCAGAGTGTTAGCCTGGGTTCCTGAGTTACTAACCCAGCGATGTTACCACCACATCATCAACCCCGCGCCCCAGTCCAGACTCGCAGTCAGATGTGGGAGAGCTGCCAAAAGTGATTCCTACAAATGTGACTGGAATGTATAGCAACAACACAACCCTGACTAATCCCAGGTTCCAGAGTTTTATTTCATTCAAGCTTCAAAAACATCTTACAAGCCCTGGCATTAGCAAATGCGTCACTCTGGGGACAGTTATTTATTTCAGAGTCTATCCCACCCACCACATCCTGTAGCTAAATTTGGGTGTAACTCCAGTTATAAGCGACACACACCGCTAAGCTTTTACATTTCAGAAAATAAATTATTACAGACATTGCAGCATTGGAGAAACACTGCCCTAAATACTGCAGTATAAAAGAATGCTATAACAGACAGATCTAACGCATATTGAAGCATTAAAGAGTGGTGTTGTTGCCCTGTAAATAGCAATGTTCCATTATTGTTACATACACTGCAGTATGAAGCAACTCTCTTAAATACTGATGTTCTATACTTTACAGTGTTAAATCACACCATTACGAACTTTTACCCTGGACACTGAGACGGTAAATGAAGCTGCTTTATACAGGAAATAACAGCAGGAGTCAGTCACTCAAATCCACAACTCTACTCCACAATTCAACATGATTTTCTTCAGGCTTCACCTCCCCTCACTATCCCTCACATCCCATAACCCCCTCAAGCACCCCAAAAACTATCCACCTCGGTCCTGAACCTACTCAATGACTGAGCGACTCCAGCTCTTTGGGGTTGGAGAATTCCAAAGATTCATCCGAATTAGACCGGATGCAGCTTGGATTTTCCATCCCCATCCTTTTCCGGCAGCTTTGGTGACGGGAGTGGAAAATGTCACGCGAGGTCCCAAATGGTGCCGTGTGTCGGTGGGAGGTCTCGCCATGATTGTCCCCGTCGCCCCCTCGCCAGTGACAGAACAGA
Source organism: Carcharhinus amblyrhynchos (assembly GCF_965287045.1). Classification (NCBI taxonomy): domain Eukaryota; kingdom Metazoa; phylum Chordata; class Chondrichthyes; order Carcharhiniformes; family Carcharhinidae; genus Carcharhinus; species Carcharhinus amblyrhynchos. The sequence goes on from NC_137339.1 coordinate 3,029,634, forward strand.
ATTCCCAACTTTCAGTTTGGGAAACGTCATTATAATCATTTCAAATCTCATTATCAGGTCAATACCCCTGATCATTCCCCCCCAACCACCACCCCCCCACCCCCCAACCCCCCTCCCCTTCCCAAACACCACCCCACCCCACCCCGCACCCCCCTCCACCCCAAGGTAATCCAGTCGTCAGAATGAATTACGACTGGTCTCCCATGTACCTAGTGAGTAGACCAGCCAAATGGCCTCAGGTGAGTGTATCACCCTTGTGGGGGGGTAATATGGTCATGCCTGGGCAGTACCTGGGCACTGCCCTCTGGCACTGCCCCCTAGCACCACCCTGGCACTGCCCCCTGGTACCTCCCCCTGGCACTGCTCTCTGGCACTTCCCACTGGCACTGCCCCCTGCCACCACTCCACCCTGGCACTCCCCCCCCGGCACTGCTCCCTGGCACCGTCCCCTTGCACTGCCTCTTGGCACTGACCCCAGACACTGACCCTAGTCACTGCCCCCCCGGAAGTGGCCCCTGGCACTGTCCCTGTCCTGGTGGTGACACGGAGCTGTGCCCAGGAGCAGTTACATGGGGGAGGGTCTGGTTCCACTTTGACTTCTGAGTAACTGAGCAGCTTTTAGAAAGGACACCCTGATCTTAAAGAAACAAAGTTGCTGGCAGATTGGCTCAATCAGAAACTGGGGACCAGTGTGATCCCCTGGGACCTGCCCCGTGTGATCCCCTGGGACCTGCCCCGTGTGATCCCCTGGGACCTGCCCCGTGTGATCCCCTGGGACCTGCCCCCTGTGGTGTTGGGCAGCATGATCCTAACAGCGGAGAGAGCCACAGTCAGCTCCAACACCACTTCTCCCAACTACTGTCACAGTCTGTGAACCAAAGGCAAAATTCCACCCTGCATCTACTGGTGTGTTCATTCACACAGCTTTGTATCCTGTCCCATACAGGAGCAGACTGCTGCTGCACTATCTCAGTTATATACTGATTCTATATTACAAGTTTGAAAATTGACAAAAATTGAATTATGGGGAGAGGGCGGGAAAGTGGAACTGATCCACTTCAGATCAGCCATGGTCTTATTGAATGGCGGGGCAGGCTCGAGGGGCTGGATGGCCTACTCCTGCTCCTATTTCCTATGTTCTTATGTAGATTGTAGGGCAGAAATGTCACCGTTAAAACGCTGTGTTAACAAATCGTATCTGCTTGCGTCAAGACTCTACAGAATCATGTGGATGTGGACTGTTTCACTATAAACTGCATTGAATCATTCTGTTAGATTCTGCTGCCCTACACGCTGCAGCGCCAATTAAACTTCCCTTCAGTTCACATATAAACTTGTGCATTTTACAATTTGGTGCTGATGCCTTAGGAATGAGCAGCAAGAGTTGTCCCATGAATTTGAAACCCAAATTGTTAATACGTGTTCTCAATTGTAAAGTTTCCCAGAACCATAGAAACAGTTCAGAAGGAGGCCATTCAGCCCATCTTATCCGTCCCAGCCTGAGGACACACAAGTGCTCTTTCTCATCCCACTTTCCTGCACACAGGACATAAGAACATAAGAGTCGGCCATCTGACCCCTCGAGCCTGCTCCGCCATTCAATAAGATCATGACTGATCTTTTGTGGACTCTGTTCCATTTACCCGCCCGCTCACCATAATCCTTAATTCCTTTACTGTTCAAACATTATCTATCCTTGCCTTAAAAACATTCAATGAGGTAGCCTCAACTGCTTCACTGGGCAGGGAATTCCACAGATTCACAACCCTTTGTGTGAAGAAGTTCCTCCTCAACTCAGTCCGAAATCTGCTTCCCCTTATTTTGAGGCCATGCCCCCTAGTTCTAGTCTCACCCCCCCCAGTGGAAACAATTTCTCTGCTTCTAACTTATCTATTCCCTTCATAATCTTATATGTTTCTATAAGATCCCCCCTCATTCTCCTGAATTCCAATGAGTATATCCCCAATCTACTCAGTCTCTCTTCATAAGCCAACCCTCTCAACTCCGGAACAACCTAGTGAATCTCCTCTGCACCCCCTCCAGTGCCAGTATATCCTTTCTCAAGTAAGGAGACCAAAACTGTACACAGTACTCCAGGTGTGGCCTCACCAGCACCTTATACAGCTGTAACATAACCTCGTTGTTTTTAAACTCCATCACTCAAAATTCCATTTGCCTTCATAATTACCTGCTGCATCTGCAAACCAACTCCTTGAGATTCCTGCACAAAGACACCCAGGTCCCTCTGCACAGCAGCATGCTGCAATTTTTTACTATTTAAATAATAGTCCGTTTTGTTGTTATTCCTACCAAAATGGATGACCTCACATTTCCCAACATTGTACTCCATCTGCCAGACCCTCACCCACTGACTTAGACGATCTACATCCCTTTGTAGACTTTCAACATGCTCTGCGCTCTTTGCTCTTCCACCCATCTTAGTGTCATCTGTGAATTTTGACACACTACACTTGGTCCCCATCTCCAAATCACCTATGTAAATCATAAATAATTGCAGTCCCAGCACTGATCCCTGAGGCACACCACTAGTCACTGATCGCCAACCAGAAAAACACCCATTTACCCCCACTCTTTGCTTTCTGTTGGTTAACCAATCCTCTATCCATGCTTATGCATTACCAGTAACACCGTGCACCTTTATCTTATGTAGCAGTCTCTGGTGTGGTACCTTGTCAAATGTCTTCTGGAAATCCAGATACACCACATCCACAGGTTCCCCATTGTCCACTGCACACGTAATGTTCTCAAAGAATTCCATCAAATTAGTCAAACATGACCTGTCCTTCATGAACCCATGCTGCGTCTTACCATTGGGACAATTTATATCCAGATGTCCCACTTTTTTCTTCTTGATGATAGATTCAAGCATTTTCCCTACTACAGAAGTTAAGCTAACTGGCCTATAGTTACCTACCTTTTACAGCCCATAATCCTGTAGCCTACAGCACATAGGGTGCAGATCCAGGTACTTTTTAAAAGAGTTTAGGATCTCTGCCTCCACCACCAACTCTGGCAGCGAATTCCAGACACCCACCACCCTCTGTGTAACAAAAGTTCTTCCTCATGTCCCCTCTACACCTGCTGCCGCTTATCTTGAATCTATGTCCCAGTTCAAGAATTCTCCACTAAGGGAAATAATTTTATCCCGTCCATTCCATCTCTTCCCCTCATAATTTTATACACCTCAATCTGGTTACCCCCTCAGCCTTCATTGTTCCAAGGGAAATAACCTGTGGTACATGAAGGTAAAGACTAGAACTAATGATACACGTACACTAGAGGCTGTCTCACAAACCTTTCATAATCCTCCCCTCTTCATAAGAATATATCATCTGTTAGCTGTGTCTCAGTAGCACAATTTCTTCTCCGATGGAAGGACATGGGTTTAAATACTGCCCCAGAGATACGCATGCAGAATCTAAGACAGAACTGATGGAGTGCAGCATTGTCAGAGATGCTACGCTCAGGAGAGGTGAAACTGAGACACTGCCTAATCTCTGAAGTGGGTGTGAAAGATGTCATGGCCACTATTCCACAGCGAGTTCCCCCGAGAGCCTTTATCAATTTCAATCTCTCAACCAGCACCAATCATGGAACGATACAGCTCAGGAAGAGGCTGTGGAACTTGGCATCTTTCTAAAGCGCCATGCCCAGAACTGGGCACAACCAACTAGATGCCACACAGCCCTGTCACATTGGGAACCGAGACAGTCAGGCCCACTTAACCATGGGACAGTCCACACACGGCAGCAGGAGAATGTTCCCGATTGAAGCTGGAGAGCTGAAGGGGAATGACAAAAGATTCTGGGACTATGGCAGGAGGTTAATTGGGTTCCTCGATGAGCCAGCTGACAGCTGCTACCCGCGAGCCCACCACATATTTAGCGGTGGCTCAAGAATTAAGAGGGGGGCATAGTCGTTTCCCTTGGAAAACCACCCAGCAAAAACCAATGTATTTCTATAAACAGCAGGTAGAGAGAGACTTGGGCGTTTAAACAGTTGAAGATGGAAGGGCAAGTTAACCATTGCCCACACTTCCCTCCAACACCCCTCCCCTTCCCCATCCTGACCTCCAAGCTGCCCTGAGATCCCACAATGCCCCTGGGGCTCAGGTGAGTGCAATGCAACCAATAGACACCGCTCACACTGAAGCTCCCGGCTTCAGATTGGGCAGCAGCCTTTGGTGGGCGGGACTTTTTTATTCATTCATGGGATGTGGGTATCAGTGGCTGGGCCAACGTTTAATCCCCATCCTTAATTGTCCGTGGACTGAGTGGCTTACTAGGCCGTTTCAGGGGGTCTGGAGTCACATGTAGGCCAGACTGGGTAAGGACGGCAGATTTCCTTCCCTAAAGGATGTTAGTGAACCAGATGGGTTTTTCTGACAATCGACATGGTCACCATAAGACTTTTTTTAATTCCAGATTTTTATTAAATTCAAATGGCACCATTCAAACCTGGGTCCCCAGAGTATTGGGCTCTGACAAAGGGCTATTCAGGCTTGAAACGTTGGATCTTTCTCTGTCCACAGATACGGTCAGACCTGCTGAGATTTTCCAGCATTTTCTGTTTTTGTTTCAAATTCCAGCATCTGCAGTAATTTGCCTTTACCCCAGAGTATTACCCTGGAATACTAAACCTCTGGATTACTAGTCTAGCATTAATACCACTGCAGCGATACAGTGGCACAGTGGTTGGCACTGCTGCCTCACATCACCAGGGACCCGGGTTCGATTCCTGGCTTGGGTCACTGTCTGCGCGGAGTCTGCATGTTCTCCCCGTGTCTGTGTGGGTTTCCTTGGATGCTCTGGTTTCCTCCCGCTGTCCAAAAGGCTTCTGGTTAGGGTACATTGGCCATGCTAAATTCTTCCTCGGTGTACCTGAACAGGTGCCAGAGTGTGGCACCAAGGGGATTTTCACAGTAACTTCATTGCAGTGTTAATGTAAGCCTACTTGTGACACTGATAAATAAATGTAAACACTACTGTCTCCCCCTTATGAGTGATGAAGGCCCTGTGGGGGCCACTGATGTGCCTGGTGGTGGTCAAACTAACCCCAGTGGAACCATTTGGGGATCTCCGCCAGTTCGCCAACCAGTGAGTGAGACCCCCATTAGCCCAACGTAATTCCAGGTCTGTACTCCAGGTGGGAGTCTGTTTCTGCGTGTCTTTAACATTGTACCGTTTAGTTTCCAAAGTCTCTGCTTGTTCTTCCAACAAAATGAATCACTTCACACTCCTCTACATTAAATTCCATCAGCCATCTGTCCACCCATTTCACCAGTCTGTCTCCGTCCTTCTGGAGTTTGTTACGATCCTTCCTTGCTTAGTATATTTCCGAATTTCATATCATCAGTAGCACATCCCAGCTGATAACAACTTGCTGTGTTTAAAACAAAATCTGTCCTCATCTCCCCTTTCGATCTTTTACCGATCCCATTAAAACTGCCTCTTCTCACTGACCCTGATGTTAACAGGATCAGTCTTTCCTTATTTACTCAAGAAAGTCCTTTATAATTTTGAACATCTCTATTGAATCCACATCTCTCCCAACCCTCACCGTAACTGCCAGATCCACCCTGTCCAGGATTAAAACAACAACAGAACTTCCAGATATGCTTCGGGGATCACTGGGATAGGGAACAGGTTGATTGGCAGGAATAGAGTTGGGAACTCTATGGAGCATGGTTGCTCCAGGTATCAGGAAATTAGAACCAACCCAACACATTGTCAGAAAAACCAGGAATTCAATTCAAAAGGTCAGGTCATTAAGAAGGCAAATGGAATTTTGTCCTTCATTGCTAGAGGGATGGAGTTTTAAAACAGCGAGGTTATGTTACAGCTGTATAAGGTGCTGGTGAAGCTACGCCTGGAGTACTGTGTACAGTTTTGGTCTCCTTACTTGAGAAAGGATATACTGGCACTGGAGGGGGTGCAGAGGGGATTCACTAGGTTGGTTCTGGAGTTGAGAGGGTTGGCTTATGAAGAGAGACTGAGTAGTCTGGGACTATACTCATTGGAATTCAGAAGAATGAGGGGAGATCCTATAGAAACATTTAAGATTATGAAGGGAATAGATAAGATAGAAGCAGGGAAGTTGTTTCCACTGGCGGTTGAAACTGGAACTAGGGGGCATGGCCTCAAAATAAGGGGAAGCAGATTTAGGACTGAGTTGAGGAGAAACTTCTTCACACAAAGGGTTGTGAATCTGTGGAATTCCCTGCCCAGTGAAGCAGTTGAGGCTCCCTCATAGAATGTTTTTTAAGGCAAGGATAGATAAATTTTTGAACAGTAAAGGAATTAAGGGTTATGGAGAGTGGGCGGGTGAGTGGAGCTGAGTCCACAAAGAGATCAGCCACGATCTTATTGAATGGCAGAGCAGGCTCGAGAGGCCAGATGGCCTATCCCTGCTCCTAGTTCTTATGTTATTATGTTCTTACGTAACTTCAGACAGAATCTCTGGAAGCTACATCAAGAACGCTGGAAAATAATTGGGAATTTTATTACAGGAAATTTTTCAGGATTCACAATAAGTGACATTCGTTGGAACCTTATCAGGAATCTCACTGGGAATGCAAGAGGCACAACCTCCAGGAGAAACACATCAGGAAATTGATCAGGAACTAAATCAGGAATTTCATTGGTCACGTTGTTAGGAAAAATTCAATGAGCTGAAGAGCCTTTTCTGCACCGTACAACCCTATCACTGGAGTTCTACTGCCCCATCCACCATGGAGTCGGAGCGGGCAAGGGGCAGATAATGAAGATGTACGTTGACCTTGGGCAGGTTTATCCGGTCTTGGACCAAGCGAGGCTGTAAAGTCCCATCGTATGACTCTATAGCAAGAGCCATGAGGGAATTCCTTCTGCTATCTCATCAGCTTCACAGGAAGGATGCTGGAAATTCCATGCAGAAGCACTTCAGGAAGGTTAGAACTTTGTGGGGAAACTTATCAGGAATTCCATCAAAAGCCCCTTCAGAAACATCACCAAGAACCTCTCTGAGACCACCATCAGTGAGCTTGTCTGGAGAAGAGCAAGGATTCTTGTTGGAAACACACTGGGAAGATTTGCCGGAACAAATCTGGAAAACGGATCTTGGCTTGAAGCAATTTATAAGTTTGAATCTACGTAAGGAAAGCGACCTTCCCTGATGAGTCAATATAGCACATCACAGGAGCCTGTTACTCCGGGTGGGATTTTCCGCCATCCCCCCCCAAGCTTCCCCCCCCCCCTCCCCCTGCCCCACCCCCCTAATCCCCCCCCGGCCCAGAGTTCAGAGCTCACCATTAGCCGCCAGCAGGGACTTCCAGTCCCGCTAATGACTTTGCCAGTTTTACATAGTTCATCCATCCTACCACCAGGGGACCCATCACAGTGCGGGTGTGGGGGGGTTGCGGGAGAAGTGGGGAAGGGGGCATCACCTTTAGCAGGACTGCAATATCCCAGTATCCCACTGGCGGGAAGGAGTAGAAAATCCCGCCTTCTAACTTATTTACGCAATAGATCCAGAATCTAACCAATTCCATGTGGAGGTGCCTACTGAGCTCTCAGAGTTTTTGGGGAAATTTTTAATCCCCCTGGAATCCAATTTAAACAGTTGTGACCCGTTTTTATAAGGATGTAAATGGTATCAATCACTCAGACAGGATTGTGTAAACACGTTGTGAGTTCATTCATCCCTAATAGGCACATGAGAGCAATTATCCATCGATAAAACACTCAAAAACATTGGCTGCAGAGCTGTGTTCTACTCCATGGCAAAAGTAAAACTGAGACTGGATCAGCTGACACACTTCCCTTCCACTGGTGTCATGCTGGAGTCGCTTAAAGGCATTTTACAAGTTAGACAAAAGCAGGCTAGCCTTTGGAATATGTCTTAGACGGAGCCTATGACAGCCTCCTCCTCAAACATTGACAGAGGTTTTGATTGAGCTCAAATTATTTCAATAAGGCTTCCGGGGAACAAGGAGAACAAACTACTCTGAATTTGAGAAAATTGGCACAAGACCAACAATCTCGTTAGTAATTGGCTTGAGGATATCAGAGAGCTACAGTTTTACAAGAGAACTTTCAACATGGGAATGTCAAAAAGGAAAGAACTTGTATTTACAAATCGCATTTCACAACTTCAGGATGGATCAAAGAGCTTCACAACCCATAACATTTCTGAAGTGTAATCACTGTTGTAATGTAGGAAATGTAGCAGCCAATTTACACACAGCAAGATCCCATACACAGCAATGAGAAAATGGGCAACAGCAAAAAGTATCTGTTTATTAAGTCTTTTAACATCATAAAATGCCCCAAGGTGCTTCACAGGAGTGTTACAAATTAACATTCGACACCAATCCCCCTCCAGACAATCTGAGGGCTGTTTGTCAAATGCTTGGTCAAGGAAGTGGAGCAGGACGGTAGCACAGTGGTTAGCACTGCTGTCTCACAGCTCCAGTGGCCTGAGTTCAATTCCTAGCTTGGGTCACAGTCCGTGTGGAGTTTCCAGGCTCTCCTTGTGTCTGTGTGGGTTTTCTCCCACAGTCCAAAAAAAGTGCTAGTTAGGGTGCATTGGCCATGCTAAATTCTCCCTCAGTGTGCCTGAACAGGTGCCGGAGTGTGGTGACTAGGGGATTTTCACAGTCATTTCACTGTTGTGTTGATGTAAGCCTACTTGGGACTAATAAATAAACTCTAAAAGTGGGCTTTAGAGAATGTCAATTGACCAAATAATTTATTTTGGTGATGTTGGTTAAGAGATAAATAATGGCCAGAACACCGGAGAGAATATGCCCACTCTTCCTTGAAATGGGAACCCTTTATGTCTTCCTGAGAAGGCAGACTGGCTGGCACAGTGGCCCAGTGGTTAGCACTGCTGCCTCCCAGCTCCAGGGACACGGGTTCAATTCCGGCCTCGGGTCACTGTCTGTGTGGAGTTTGCACGGTTTTCCCATGTCTGTGTGGGTTTCCTCCAGGTGCTCCGGTTTCCTCCCACAGTCCAAAGATAGGTAGATTGACCATGCCAAATTGCCCCTTAGTGCCTCAAAAAGTGTAGGTCAGAGAGATTATTAGGGTAAATACATGGGGTTATAGACAGGGCAAGATGCTCTATTGGAGAGTCGGTATAGACTCAATGGGCCATTTGCCTCCTTCTGTACTGTAAGAATCGTATGAATTCTCTGTGTCAATCCTCAAGTCTCTGGAGTAGGAGACAATATAACAACCCTCTGACTCAGGGGTACACCGACACTATAGTTAAGATGTCCAGATCATCAATAACCTGTCCTGCTCCCCCCATGCTGACACATGTTAAGAAAGCCCACCAATGCCCTTAATTTCTCAGAAAACTAAGGAAATTTGGCATTCTAGCTATGACTCTCACCGACTTTTACAGATGCACCATAGAAAACACTCTTTCTGGTTGTACAACAGCTTGGTATGGGCTCCTGCTCTGCCCAAAACTACAAGGAATTCCAAAAGGTCATGAATGTAGCCCAATCCATCACGCAAACTAGAAAACTTTACTAGAAAACTTGCACTAGAAAACTTTAGATTGGCTAGGAGGGAGTTGAAGAGTGAGCTAAGAAGGGCTAAAAGAGGACATGAGAAGACTTTGGCTGATAGGGTTAAGGAGAATCCTAAGGCGTTCTATAGGTATGTCAAGAACAGAAGGTTGGTTAGGGCAAGATTAGGGCCAGTTATAGACAGCAGAGGGAAGTTATGTGTGGAACCGGAGGAGATTGGAGAGGCATTGAACCAATATTTCTCTTCGGTGTTCACGCAGGGGGACATGGATATAGCTGAGGAGGACACTGGGTTGCAGGGGAGTAGAATTGACAGTGTTACAGTTGAAAAGGAGGATGTGCTGGATATTCTGGAGGGTCTGAAAATAGATAAGTCCCCTGGTCCGGATGGGATTTACCCCAGGATTCTCTGGGAGGCAAGAGAGGTGATTGCGGAGCCTCTGGCTCTGATCTTCAGGTCGTCGTTGGCCTCTGGTATAGTACCGGAAGATTGGAGGTTAGCGAATGTTGTCCCATTGTTTAAGAAGGGGAACAGAGACTTCCCCGGGAATTATAGACCGGTGAGTCTCACTTCTGTTGTGGGCAAGGTTTAAGAAAAAATTATTAGGGATAGGATTTATAGTTATTTGGAGAGTAATGAATTGATTGGAGATAGTCAGCATGGTTTTGTGGCAGGTAGGTCGTGCCTTACTAACCTTATTGAGTTTTTTGAGAAAGTGACCAAAGAGGTGGATGGGGGTAAGGCAGTGGACATGGTGTATATGGATTTTAGTAAGGCGTTTGATAAGGTTCACCATGGTAGGCTTCTGCAGAAAATGCAGATGTATGGGATTGGGGGAGATCTAGGGAATTGGATCAGGAATTGGCTAGCGGATAGGAGACAGAGGGTGGTGGTTGATGGTAAATATTCATCATGGAGTTCGGTTACGAGTGGTGTGCCTCAGGGATCTGTTTTGGGGCCACTGCTGTTTGTAATTTTTATTAATGATCTGGATGAGGGTATAGTTGGGTGGATTAGTAAATTTGCTGATGACACCAAAGTCGGAGGTGTGGTAGATTGTGAGGAAGGGTGTCATAGTTTGCAGGAAGACTTAGACAGGTTGCAGAGCTGGGCCGAGAGGTGGCGGATGGAGTTTAATGCGGAGAAGTGTGAGGTAATTCACTTTGGTAGGAATAACAGGTGTGTCGAGTATAGGGCTAACAGGAGGACTTTGAATAGTGTGGATGAGCAGAGGGATCTAGGTGTATGTGTACATAGATCCCTGAAAGTTGGGAATCAAGTAGATAAGGTTGTTAAGAAGACATACGGTGTCTTGGCGTTTATTGGTAGGGGGATTGAATTTAGGAGTCGCAGCGTTATGTTGCAACTGTACACAACTCTGGTGCGGCCGCACTTGGAGTACTGTGTGCAGTTCTGGTCCCCACATTACAGGAAGGATGTGGAGGCTTTGGAGAGGGTGCAGAGGAGGTTTACCAGGATGTTGCCTGGTATGGAGGGGAGGTCCTATGAGGAGAGGCTGAGGGATTTGGGGTTGTTTTCGCTGGAAAGAAGGCGGCTAAGAGGGGATCTTATTGAAACATATAAGATGATTAGAGGTTTAGATAGGGTGGATAGTGATAGCCTTTTTCCTCTGATGGAGAAATCTAGCACGAGGGGGTATGGCTTTAAATTAAGGGGGGGTAGTTATAGGACGGATGTCAGGGGTAGGTTCTTTACCCAGAGGGTGGTGAGGGATTGGAATGCCCTGCCTGCTGCAGTTGTAAATGCGCCTAGTTTGGGGGCGTTTAAGAGATCCGTGGATAGGTTTATGGATGAAAAGGGATTGGTTTAGGTTAGTGGGTCATTGTTTTGTAACTGGTCAGCGCAACATCGTGGGCCGAAGGGCCTGTTCTGCGCTGTAATGTTCTATGTTCTATGTTAAACCAGCCTCCCATCCATTGACTCTGTCTACACTTCCTGCTGCCTCAGCAAAGCAGCCAGCATAATTAAGGACCCCACACACCCCGGACATTCTCTCTTCCACCTTCTTCCGTTGGGAAAAAGATACAAAAGTCTGACGTCACGTACCAACCGACTCAAGAACAACCTCTTCCCTGCTGCTGTCAGATTCTTGAATGGACCTACCTCGCATTAAGTTGATCTTTCTCTACACCCCAGCCATGACTGTAACACTACATTCTGCACTCTCATTTCCTTCTCTATGAACGGTATGCTCTGTCTGCATAGCGTGCAAGAAACAATACTTTTCACTGTATGTTAATACATGTGACAATAATAAATCAAATCAAATCAAAGAGTGTTAGCCAGCTGAGTCACAGACGAGATGGAAGACTGTCCCACATCCTGCATCTGCTCTGAGAACTGTCAAGCGTCTTTGGTTTCAGCACAGAATGGATGAAAGACTCCCCCTTTTCCAGAGCCGTCTTCTGTCACCTTGACAAGAAGCACAGAAATATCTCCGCCGCATGTGGTCCCAGCCCCTGTGAGGCGGGCAGCTGAGAGGCTGGGCTCTGGAGAGAGCCTCGAATCAGGCTGTCTACTCCAGATGGCGTTTTCAGGGCAAAGTAAGAGTAGCAGCTGTGCGATCAAACACGTCTCCCTGATCATTCACTTTCCCTGTTCTGTGATTCTTTACACATCACAGGAAGCAGGAGCTTCACAGGTGAAAATTCTCGTCATTTGTTTTTTGACCTGCTGTTGGTTTTCGGCACTGAGCTGATCCCTGCTTCTGTTTCACTGACGTGACGGTGAGATCCAGTTATCGAGGAGCTGAGGGGGTGACCTGATAGAGGTGTTTAAAATTCTGGAGGAGTTTGGTGGGGTTTGAGCAGAAACTAGGATTTCAGATAGACATCCACAAATCCAATAATGAATTCAGGAGGAACCTTTTTAGCCAGGGGGTGGTGAGAGTGTGGAATTCGTTACCACAGGGGGTGGTGAATTTTCATAGAGTCCCAACAGTGCAGAGGGAGGTCATTCGGCCCATCGAGTCTGCACTGACCACAATCCCACCTAGGCCTTATCCCCGTAACCCCACATATTTACCCTGCTAATCCCTCTTACCTACACATCCTGGGACACTGAAGGGAAATTTAGCATGGCCAATGCAGCTAACCCACATGTCTTTGGACTGTAGGAGGAAACCGGAGCACCCGGAAGAAACCCACACAGACTCCGCACAGACAGTGACCAAAGCCGGGAATCGAACCTGTGTCCCTGGCACTGTGAGGCAGCAGCGCTAACCACTGTGCTGCCCGGCGGTAGTAGATGTAGCTCCCTGGTGGAGGGTCAGTGGCTAGAACCAGGGGGTGAAATTTCCAAGTACGGGGGAGGTCAGGACGAAGATGAGGAGCAATCACAGGAAAGCTGTATTACTACATGGGAAGGAAAGGAATCGAAGGCCGTGGTGACAGGATGGGATGAAATGGAATAGGAGGAGATTCACACGGAGCAGAAACACCAGCACAGAGCATTTGGGCCGAATGGTCTATTTACTTGAGGTTTAAACTCAGTGGGTGGGAGTTTACAGTTCCCGCCTGTGGCCAATGGATATTTCCATGGTCCATTCCTCAGTCATTCCGATTCCATGGTAGGTGGGGAGGTGGAATTCCGGTAAATCTATTCCTGTGACATTCCCCGTGGAGCTCAAAAACAGCCCCAGAATCAATGTTCATTCTGTAGCCCCCTGAGGTACAGCTCACATATTTATAAACCTTCACCCTGGTGATGTACTCAGCAAACCTGTAGATGTCTATCTGAAATCTACAGCAGCGCAGTGATTATGCTGCTGAACCCCTCAGCAAGGTGAGTTCAAATCCTGACAGTTTCAGAGTTTGAATTTGTTTTTTTTTTAAATTGAAACCAAAAGGCTGATATCGGGAAAATGACCATGGAAGCTGTCGGATTGTTCTAAAATCCAAACTGATTCACGAGTGTCCTTTAGGGAAGGAAATCGATCACCCTTACCCAAGTCTGGGCCTGTATGTGAATCTAATCCCACATTAATGTAGTTCTACTATATAAAACAGGGATGCATCACACAGCTACAAGGAAGCCAGTTCTAAAGGGAAACCAACTACCAACTTCTGAGGGAGAACTTGGGATGGGCAATAAATACCGACTTTGTTTACAATGCCCCCACCCTGATAAAGAGCAGGATACGTGTTTCTCCCTGGGGTATTTTAAAGTAAGAAGTCTCACAACACCAGGTTAAAGACCAACAGGTTTATTTGGTAACACAAGCTTTCTAAAGTGCTATTCAGGAAGGAAAAGACCAGATAGTGGGATAACTATGCGATGGAAAGATCAAAAATAGCAGTTCAATTAAAACAGTGAAGGAAGCTTACATCCAAGATGTTCAACATTTCAATAACATACAGGGGCATTAAGCTTTAAATGTCAATCTAACTCAATTGCCTACTTGAACTCTGGAGGTTCTGGTCCTTCACCAGGGCTTGAGATCAGAATCTAGGCTGCCACTGCCTTACAGTATGGAAGAATGTCACAGTGTCATTCTGAAACTCATGCCACACATTGCCAGGCAGTGAACATCTACCGGTGCTGTCCCTGTGTTGGGAAGTTTTGATGGGGATGGTGTAGAGGGAGCTTTACTCTGTATCTAACCCCGTGCTGTCCCTGTCCTGGGAGTGTTTGGTGGGGACAGTGTAGAGGCAGCTTTACTCTGTATCTAACCCCATGCTGTACGTGTCCTGGGAGTGTTTGATGGGGGACAGTATAGAAGGAGCTTCACTCTGTATATAACCCCATGCTGTTCCTGTCCCAGGAATGTTTGATGGGGGACAGTGTAGAGGGAGCTTTATTGTGTAGCTAACCCCGTGCAGTATCTATTCTGGGTGTGTTTGATGGGGGACAGTGCAGAAGGAGCATTACTCTGTAGCTAACCCCGTACAGTATCTGTCCTGGAATAATCAGTGGAATAATTTAGAGGGAGTTGTACTCTGTATTTGCTCTGGAAATGCTGATATTGATGGAAGTTGCAAAAAATGAACATGTTTGGTTTGTCCATCATTGAAGCCCACTTTTCACTGAGCACAAGAAATTTCATCAAGGGAGTGTTAAAGTGTTTAAGCTTGTTAGAGCCCTGTGGTCTATGATATATCTAAGGCAGGGTCAGAAAGGAGAAGGAGTTTCAATTGTGAATTATGGCACATTAATGTGGTGTGAAAAATTAATTTTAGACAACAGAAATTATTCCGATTCCTGTGATAGCAACTGCGAGGGCTCACACAGGCAATGTAGTTGCTATGACTCCAGTTGAAATTATGAATGAAAATATCTAGAGGAAGAGTTACACAGTCTGCGAATAGCTACACGGGAAAAGCAGTCACAAAGGCTTCCTTTGGTTTGATGCTTCAAAGGGTGCATTCGTGATTTTACTATAGGTTGCAATTTGAACAATTACTGTCATCTCACATTTCAACTGAAATCTCTTTCAGTGAGTATGATGTGTTTATATAATGCATTGTGCAAAGTAAAATGGATATCCAGGCTGCCTTCAGTATCGAGTGCATTCATTGTGTCTTTCTGTCACTTTCATTGACTCACAGAATCATCGAATGATACAGAATGAAAAGAGGCCATTTGGCCCATCTTGCCCTGTGTCAGCTCTTTGGAGAAGCTGGCAAATCTTTTCCGCCGTGTACATTGAGTATTTATCCCATTCCTTTCTGCCCTTTCACCGCCCTTTCAAACAATGCTTTTCAAATCATAACAACCCAAGTTATAAAAATAATTCTTTCGTTCATTCGCCAACCCAATAAAGCTCTATCCTCTGCTGACTGTTCCTCCTTTTTATTTATTCTTTCACGGGGATGTGGACCAGCATTTGGTGTCCATCCCTAATTGTTCCTGAACTGAGTGGCTAGCTCAGCCATTTCAGAACACATTCAAACACCAGACAAATTGCTGTGGATCTGGAGTCACATGTAGGCCAGACTAAGTAAGGACAGCAGATTTCCTTCCCTAAAGAACATTAATGAACCAGATTTTTATGGCCAGCATCAACAATCGCAGTCACTATCACTGAGATTAACTTGTAATCAGAAGTTTCATGGATTGAATTTAAATTCCACCAGCAATCATGGTAGAATTGAAACCTGTGTCCCCAGAGCGTTAGTCTGGGTCTCTGGATTGTTGTCCAGTGACATTACACAGTAATGAGGAGTCCAGTGACATTACCCCATCACCCACCCTACCACTGGGAAAAAAAATCTTTACCTACCCTATCAGAACATCTCATAATTACGAACCGTGCTATCTATCTGTATATTAAAGTGGTTCCCCTCACTTTAACTGCAACGATAAAAGAATGAAAAGTTTCCCATATATTGGGTTAAATAGCCAGTTGGTGAAGCTTTATTACAATGGTATTGCTGCTTACAGTCCAGGATAGAAGAGGGAAAATCTCCCTAATACCTCTGATAATGTCATCACATTATCATGTAACACGCTACACTGGTTAACAATACATAACATCCTTCCCCCTTTCCTCCAGCAGTACAGCAACTAATATTAACTTTAACTCTTACTCACTATGAACCATAATTATTAACACTTACTGATATACGTCATACCCCTCACTGTAACACTTGATATACCCCATGCTGCCTCACTGTAACTCCCTGATATACCCCACGCCCCTCACTGAAACACTCTGATATATCCTACACCCCTCGCTGTAACACTCATTGATATACCTCACACCCTTCACTGTAACACTCGCTGATATGCCCTACATCTTTCACTGTAACACATTGATATACCCCACACTCTTCACTATAACACTTGCTGATATACCCCACACACCACAGTAACACTCTGTCATATACTTGTGATGATCGTGTGCTAATTTCTACTTTTCTGTTTGAGTGGAATGTTTTAAAATTCAGCGTTTTCTTTCCAGTAGTTCATATGTCTGGTGGGAATACAACTCAGATGCTATTTAGACATGATAATTACTCATTTTAGCCATGAGGTGGAGATGCCAGCATTGGACTGGAGTGGGCACAGTAAGAAGTCTCACAACACCAGATTAAAATCCAACAGGTTTATTTGGCAGAACAAGCTTTCAGAGCACTGCTCCTTCATCAGGTGTTGTAGTGTTTAGTAATATAGAACAAATGGCCTTTTGTTTATAAAAACAGGTCCCCTGGGGCTTTTGATTAAAGGAATGGAAGGTAGGTTTGGATTGATAGGGTCATGTGATAATGTAATTAATAGGAGGAGCCAGGGATATAGCAGAGAGCACGCTGGTCGGGGTTTGTTTAAAGATAGAGATCTGCAAGCTGCTCCCTCCACAAAATCTCCCTGAAAGCTTCAAGGCTAATTACATCTCTTTTAGCAAGTACATTTATGATTGGTAACTGCATTTAAAGTGGCTTTTGGGCCTGCAAGAATGTTGCTTACTTGGAACTGAAACAATGGTAAGTTAGAAATTAGAGTTGTTTCTTTTCACGTGTAAATATTATTCAACGGGTAATAGTTAAGTTGCTTCATCTGTCAGAGTTATAATTAAACTGTGTTACTAAATGAAGTTTGCTTTACTATAAAAGATCCCTAACTTGTCCTGGAGAGAAACACTCATTCTCACACTTATGCCAAAATAGAAAAATTGTTGAGGTCTGGTTTGGCTCCTCGTGTAATTTGGGATCTTTATCCAGAGCATAATCTTGCTCCACAGTTGTTAGTAGTAGAGGCGGGTACAATTTTGTCTTTTAAGAAGCATTTAGACAATTACATGAGTAAGATGGGTATAGAGAGATATGAACTGAACGCGGGCAACTGGGACTATCTTAGTGGTAAAAACTGGGCGGCATGGATAAATTGGGCCAAAGATCTTGTTTCCATGCTATAGACCTCTGTGACTCTATGATATCAAGCCACATGCATTGAACTCCATAAATTGTCAACATTGAGATCATTCGACCCTCAGTGTTGGTGCTGTCCCTTTGCTGGAATAATCTAATATTAATCCCACTCTCCCATCTCTCCTATGGCCCTGCATCTTCCTCTGCTCCAAGTTCCCACGTTCCTTTAAAAGATGCAATAACTTCTGTATCAAAGCTTTCCAGTCTCCAAACATTCAATACTCCAATAATTGGGAAGATATTTCTCTTCACCTGTCTCTACATTCTTACACTGAGAAGTTTAAATTGATGACCCCTTATTACTGGTTTCCCAACTAACTGAAATGATAATTTTCAAATCTCTCTCTCAAAATCCTACGGAATATAAACTGAGATTCATTCCAGGTAAGGAAGGGGCTTTTAGGCTACTCTCTGTTCTGTAAACTAACCACTCCTGATATTGTATTATTTTAGTTGTAATTTTTTTTGTATTTTCTGGGGTAGTATTGCACAATCTGTCTGGATCATCCAACGGGAATTGAAAAACTCTGCACCCAACACACATTCTTCCCAATGACCAGCTCAATCTAGTCGAGAAATGTCTTTGCATTTCCTTAGCACCTCTTCCGGAAGCTGGCTCTACGATAGGCAGGAGGACAGTGTACCTGTCCACCTATCCAATAACTCTTTAAGTGTTACACTTTTACTCTCAACAACATTGAGTCCAGGCTCGATGGGCCAAAGGGCCTTTTCTGCACTGTATGACTCCGTTAGACAGCAAAATACTGCAGAAATCAGATATAAAAACAGAAGGTGCTGGAAAAACTCAGCAGGTCTGGCAGCATCCATGAGGAGAGACACAGGGTTAACAGAGTTAAGAGGGTGGCCTGGTGGCACAGTGGTTAGCACTGCTGTCTCACAACACCCTGCACCTCGGTTCAATTCCCAGCTTGGCTGACTGTCTGTGTGGAGTTTGTATGTTCTCCCCGTGTCTGCTTGGTTTCTTCCAGGTGCTCCAGTTTCCTGCCACACTCTGAAGATGTACAGGTTACGTAGATTGGCCATGCTAACTTGCCCCTTAGTGTCTCAAGATGTGGAGGTGGGGGGTGGTTATCCACTTTGGTAGAAATAATAGTAGGAGGGATTATTATTTAAAAGGTGAAAAGCTGCAGCATGCTACGGCGCAGAGGGACCTGGGGGTCCTTATGCACAAATCGCAAAAACCCAGTCTGCAGGTGCAGCAGGTGGTCAGGAAGGCGAATGGGATGCTGGCCTTTATAGCGAGGGGGATAGAATATAAAAGTAGGGAGGTCTTGCTGCAACTGTACAGGGCACTGGTGAGGCCGCAGCTGGAGTACTGTGTGCAGTTTTGGGCGCCGCACTTGCGCAAGGATATTTTGGTCTTGGAGGGAGTGCAGAGGAGGTTCACCAGGCTGATACCGGAGATGAGGGGGTTAGCCTATGAAGAGAGACTAAATAGACTGGGTCTGTACTCGTTTGAGTTTAGAAGGCTGAGGGGGGATCTTATAGAAACATATAAGATAATGAAGGGGATGGATAGGGTAGAGGTAGAGAGATTCTTCCTGCTTAGAAAGGACAGCAGGACTAGAGGGCACAGCCTCAAGATAAGGGGGGGTGCAGTTTAGATCGGAGTTGAGGAGGATCTTCTTCACTCAAAGGGTGGTGAATCTCTGGAATTCTCTGCCCATTGAAGTGGTGGAGGCTGCCTCGCTAAATATATTTAAGTCACGAGTAGATAGGTTTTTGACAGACAAGAGAATTAAGGGTTATGGGGAGAAAGCGGGAAAGTGGAACTGATCCAGATCAGCCATGATCTTATTGAATGGCGGGGCAGGCTCGAAGGGCTAGATGGCCTACTCCTGCTCCTATTTCGTATGTTCTTATGGAGGATTAGCAGGATAAATATGTGAGGTTATAGGGATTGGATGGGGGAACAGGCCTGGCTAAGATACTCAGACAGAGTCAGTGCCGGCATGACGGGCTGAATGGTCTCTTTCTGCACTGTAGGGATTTTGTGATATGACAGTCATACTGGACTTGAAACGTTAACACTGCTTCTCTCCGCACAGAGCAGCTGAGTTTTTCCAGTGTTTTCTGTTTTTATTCCATTTACATAGCGCCTGTAATTTAATTAAAAGTTGCAAGTCACTTCACAGGGAACAATTATCAAACAAAATTCAACACTGAACCGCAGAAAGACAATGGACAGGACTTTCCGGCCTCTCCCACCAGCGAGATGTCCCAGCCCTGCCGACAGCGACCCCACGGCACGGGTTCCCGGTGGCAGGAGAACCGGGCAATGACAGGCCACCTCTGCCACCGTAAAACATGGCCCGGGGGGCGGGGCAGAGAACCCCACCCAGTAGAGCAAGTGGACAAAAGGTTAGTCAGACAGGTACATCTTAGGAAGCTTCTCAAAGGAGAAACAGCAGCTCAGAAAAACACGAGAGAGAGAGAGGAAAGAGCGGCGGCAGAGAGAAGGAAATTTCAGAGCTAAGGGCCCCGACCGCTGAAGGTACAACCACCAGTGATGGAGTAATTAAAATTGGGGATGGCCAAGGGACTAGAATTGGTGGGACATCAATCTCTTAGGAGGCAATGGGGCTACAGGAGGTTACGGAGATCAGCAGGAATGGGAGCACAGCGGGATTTGAGAACAAGGATAAGAATTTTAAAATTATTGCACTGCTGCTCCGTGTTCCAATGTAGGTCAGGCGTGCTGCTGTGGGAATGTGCTGCGGTCAAGTTCACGTGGACTGTCAGCGAGTCCCGATGATGAGACTCAGAGATGGAGTGGTGTGGCTCCGGGTATCCGACTCGACAGAATCAGTTCCAGCGAGCTACTTTGAGTCCGTCAGTGCCAACGAGAGGGCAAGTGGAATTACACCAGATCACAAGAGTCAGCAGAAATGGGGAGGAACGCAGGGAGGGAAAAGGGTAAAGTGAAGCAAGCTGTCTCCCGCACTCCAGAATGGCTAACAGCTTGCTTTCAACTCCTGTCGGCTCCCCCAGTGGGACAGAGGAAATTGGGGATGAGCAGCTAATCCCATTCCTCACTCTGGGAGAAGATGCAGTCGGAGAAGGTTGGGAGAAGGAACAGTGAGAATATGCAATGAGAGACAATGGACCCGGTTCAGCCTTTATTGTCTTGACAAAGGAAAATCTCTCACACCAACCACTTCTCAATTACACTGAGGCAGCCAATAATCCTGGAGCTGCTAACAGTGACCCAAGCCCACAATCACCTCTCCTGCCATTAAACTTCATCACCTTCACCAAACCTTCGAATGCAAACAACAAGATAGACCTGCTACCCCTTCATCAGCTTTCTCTCTGACCCTGCTACCCTTTGTTAATCTCTCTCACACATTTTTTCCCTCTGCCTCCCTCTATCTTTTTAGTGAGAATCACCCAGCTTGGTCCGTTCTGTTGCCTGGAGAAGCCTCTTTTCTTCCTCTCTCTCTCCCTCTATCTTGGGTGAAATGCTCCATCCTGTAAGAACCCACCCTGACCTGATTCCACATCCCGTCTGCCTATTGTATGTGATGAGGAGAGAGAGGAAGCTGCTTTAGGCAAACTGTTCTATCAGATAATCACAGAGATTCAGAATCAATCTGCACTCTGAATACTTCCTCACATTCGTTTGGAGAGATGGAGGTTAGTGACAGCGTTTCTAAGTTTGATCCCTTGCTGTCACACTCACTCTTTTGTGTCTATTTCCCTGTCATTTCCAGTGCCACTCTTCCTCATCGACTCTCTCTCTTACCCTCTCTCTCATGCTGCCTTCCTGTAAATCATTTCTACACACTCTCTCTCTTTCTCTCTCTCATTGATTCTTGCCCTCCCATTCTTTCTTTCGCACGTTGTCTTTCTCTCTGCTATTCCTCTCTCTCTCCCTCTCTCTCTCCCTCTTTCTCTCTCGTCCTCTCTCTCTGGACCTCAGCTCTCTGCAGGTTAAGGTAACCTTCCCTCGCGAGCTCCTTTATTTCCTCGACCAAGTTCAGATTCACACCATCAACCCCCCGAAACACCATCCAGGGAAACCCACGAGGCGACCAACCCACCGCTCGGCTTACCAGCATCATCCTCGTCGAAGGAGTTCATACAGGGGAAGTAGATGGCCAGAGCCTCGAAGGAGGCGGACAAACTGATCCTGCTCTGCGACCTCTCGATGTTAAATCCCGCTGGACCCAGGTCGGAGGTGGGCGCTGGCTTTGGCGCTCTTGGGGGCGCATTTTTCACTCGGAGCACTGCACGCGGCGTCTTGGCAGTTTGATAGGGTCCGGCAGCTAAAAAGAAACTTATGCCCTTGGAGCCTCCACCCCCCCCCACACACGTTTGTTTTCGGAGGGCTAACTCTCTTCACTCGAGTTCTCCACCTCCCTCTCAATGTTCCCGACTGCCACAATCTCTCCTTTCTTCGAAATGGAATTGCACAGCAGACTCCAGCCAGAGGGATTCTGTCGATGTCTTTACGAGAAACCTTTGTTCGTTCTCCCCCACAGTGAATAATTCTCACCGTTTCTCACGCTGCACAATGACATTTCTTAGCTGGTGGTTTCACTCACACAGACCATCAGCTACAGCACTTCCCCGCTCCAATCTGATACACTGAGTGTTTGAAGGTGGGGAGGGGAGTGAGTTACAGAGGGAGGGGTGGGATTGAACTCGCATCTGACGTCTTAATCCACCAATCTGTGACTGGGGTGGGCACTGGGGCGTGGAGCCACTCGGTGGAGGAAAGACTGAAGAGAATGAATTAAAGATCAAAGCAGGCGGCAGTTCAGCATCTCACTGCCATTTTCTATCCTCCCCTGAATTACCTGTCAATGTGTCTGTCTGTCTGTGTTTGTCTGCCTGTCTGTATCTGTCAATATGCCAATATGTCTGTGTGTTTCTATGTGTGATTGTATGTATCTTGTCTTTGCATTTGCATCTGTCTGTTTGGCTGTGTGTGTTTTTGTATGTGTATTTTTGTATGTTGTGTGTATTTTGTATGTGTGTCTGTGCTTTTGTATGCATGTGTGTGCATGTTTTTGTATGTGCATGCAATTGTGCACATATGTGCGTGTGTGTGTATACATTTTTGTATGTTTGTGTGTTTGTATGTGTGTCCATGTATGCCAAACATTTGTCCCTATGTTTATATGGATGCATATGCATTTTTGTGTATAAATCGTATTTAAGTGTACCTGTGAGTGTGCTTGGCTGTTTACTTGTATCTCTTTGTTGTGTATATGTGCAGAAAGCACGCAAGGGATAACTGTAGCAGAAAGGGGCAGTTGTCAGTCTTAAGGCAGGGTGGGCAACTTTTAATCACATTCCCAGGTCATCAATAATTGTAAGTCCAGGTTCCCCATACAGTGGTCTATGCAGCTGGTTGGAGTGTTCAGTTTCGATGAGCTAGGTGTCTTCAGGACAGGAAATTGTCACCAAAATAGGAAAGGTGAGTCACTTCTGACAAGATGTACAATTGATGGAATCCATGCCCTTAAACTCCAGACAGAAACATTGCAGAAACCAGTTGAGAATTGCTCTCTGCCTCTGGATTAGGCAGGACTTGAAGTTGTATTTACATCTCTGGTAAACAGATAAAAAAAATGAACAAGAATTTATACATTGTTAAACTGATACAAAGGTGCCAATTAAACATAAGCTTTCGCTTTCATTCCAACTAAATGTGCTGTTTTTGATTGGAAGATGTGTAAAATTATATAGGGTTGAATGAGGCTATTTGGCCCATTATGCCTGTGCTAGCCCTTTGGAAGAGTTACCCAATCACACCTACATTTCCCCTTAGGTTTTTTTTTGTTGCTTTTCATGTGTTTATATGAAGAGATCAAAGCATTTAACCCATATCCATTACTGAATCAGAAAGGTTAATGGAACGCTGACCTCGTTCTCAGGGGAGTTGGAATTCAACAGTAAGGACGCGATACCTCAGTTATACGGAGCCTCAGTTAGATCCTAACTGGACATCACATCTCAGGAAGGGTATGTTGTCCTCAGAGAGGGTTCAGCACAGACTCAGCAGAATGACAAAGCGGTAAGTTACGAGGAAACATTGCAGGAATGTTTCATGTAGTCCTTCAGATTCAGAAGGCTGGGAATGATCTCACTGAGGTGTTTAAAATGATGCAGACGGAGACAGCAGATGCAGAGAGACCATTTTCTCTCTCGAAACAAAAGGGCACGATCTTAAAATTAAAACCAGGACCTTCAAGAGCAAAAGCAGCAAGAACTTGTTCACACAAAGGATAGTGAAAATCTGGCTGTCCCTCCATAAAAAGGCCTCACAATTCAAGGGCAGCAGAAATCGTCATGACTGCAATTGATAGATGGTTAATTGGATGTGGATATTCAGGGAATATGGAGTGTACTTCTGACTTGCACCTTGTCGAAGGTGGATAGGCTTTGGGGAGTCAGCAGGTGAGTCACTTGCCGCAGTATTCCTAGACATTTCAGAGTGAAGAGGACCCCAACAGGCTCGGAATTGGGACAACTGGAAAAAAAAAGTTTAACAAGATACAGAACTACTCCACGATTCACAAGGACAGTACACTCGTTTATCCAGTAGGATCTAACACTGACGACGTGAGGGGGTTGGTGGGACTTCATCATTTTATGAAGTGCTGCAGGATTTTCCATCTTAATTCAGTTTCTCTCAAAAGCTAATAATAGAAACAGCTAAGTTAAAGAAAAGGCAGCAAAGATCAGGTGAAACCGTAGACCCGCTCTCTATAGACTGACAGGAAACTTGTAATTATGGAATCTTCAAGGCGGAGTTGCTCCTGACAGGATACTAGTCAAGGTCCCAGACGAAGCATTATCTGACAGACAAGGGAGAGTTTAACGCAAGTTAAAGCAACGCAGGTTCTGAGGCAAATGGAACTCATGAAATAGAATCAGGTGTGGAGATCGTCAAGTGAGGCCATTCCGTTTGTAGAACATTAAAGAGAAAGCACGCCAGAGTCTGGGCCTGTCAAAATGGGGGAAAAGCCATGCTTTTGGAATGGCTGGAATAAACTGTGCAGCCAAGAAGAATGAGCAGACTGGGGGCGGGGGGAGGTGCACAGTGTGTAAAAAGAGAGAGAAAATTTTAAAACAGAGTGACATACAAAAAGTGGAAGAACCACAAACAAAGGAATTAACCTTCCTGGGGGAGTTACATGATACTCAAAACAAGCATTGGGATATTAATCTCAGAGTGGTCATCACGGCGGTACAGGGGTAGCAACACCAGGGACCCAGGTTCAATTCTGGTCTTGGGTAACTATTTGTGCAGAGTTTGCACATTCTCCCCGTGCCGGCATGGGTTTCCTCCGGGTGCTCTGGTTTCCTCCCACGCTCCAAAGATATGCAGGTTAGGTGGATTTGCCATGCTAAATATCCACTTGGCGTCGGGGGATTAACAGGGTAAATATGTACAGTTACAGGGATGGGTCTTGGGTGGGATTGTTGTCGGTGCAGGCTCAATGGACTAAATGGCCTCTTTCTGTACAGATCCTATGATGCTAAAGTGGATTAATACCTCACAGTGTTTAACACTAGACACAGGAGCAGGTGTTTCCATTTTATCAGTGAAGCCAAACGGCTCAAACAGATTACATTTCAATGTTCATCTTGGACTTGGAGGATAACTTTGAAAGTGAGACTCCAACTCATGACAAAGCTGAATTATTAAATCATCAAACCTCTCACTGTTATTCAAAATCAAGAGTGCTCACAACTAGTAGAAAGGCATGTTTAACACTGAAATTACTCTATAGAGGGGATGAAGTTGGTGATGAGAACAGTGGATTTTGACAATTGCCTCTGTTTAAAGAATCCAGCATGTTGAGCACATTTAGAACACCCTTTGGTCAATATTGTTTCAATAGATCCCCGTTTGGAGTAGTGTCCACTCCTAAAATGTTCCAGAGAACAATGTCTCACACTCCACACTGCGTAGAAGGAGTAACACACCAAATGGACAACATGCTTACACATGGCTGCATTAGAGAATCGCATTTATTCATTTATCAGTGTCACAAGTAGGCTTACATTAACACAGCAGTGAAGTTACTGTGAAAATCCCCTAGTTGCCACAGACCAGCGCCTGTTCGGGTACACTGAGGGAGAATTTAGCATGAGCAATCCACCTAACCAGCACATCTTTCAGACTGTGGGAGGAATCTGGAGCAACCGGACGAAACATATGCAGACACAAGGAGAATGTGCAGACTCCGCACAGACAGTGACCCAAGCTGGGAATTGAACCCGGGTCCCTGGCCCTGTGAGGCAGCAGCGCTAACCACTGTGCCACCGTGCCACGCACAGGCGCAGAATCAGAGCAATCCTGAGAGTCTTACGGGATCAAGGCCTAAGATCGAAAGAGAAATGTGAGTTTGTCAATCTTTTGATCCAATTTCTAGGCCACGTAGCACAACTGGAATCACAGTTAATCCACAAAAAACAGAAGTAATCGGAGAATTTCCACAATGCAGAAATATAACTGAATGTCAAAGATACTTTGAGATGATCAATCAAGCAGGAAGGTTCCTACCTAATTTAGCAGAGGTCAATGAGCCCTTGAATCAGCCATTGAGATAAGGTCAACCGTGCCGCTGGAACATGGAACAGCAAAGTACTTTCGAGAGAATTCAACAACTTTTAATCTTTCCTGAACTTGGCACATTCTGACCCAGAGTACCGAAAATATCAACATCAGATGCATCGTCTACAGATCAGGGGGCAGTTTCATTTCAAGTGTAGTAGGACAGAAAGTGCAGACAGATCTACTGTGCCTCTAGGTCACTAACAGAAACAGAACATCGTTACACCACAATAAAAAAAAAGCATTGGCAGCAACAAGGACATGTAAACAACTTTCAGACTGCATTTTGAGATTTTGTTTCAAAATCAGAACAGACCATAAACCGTGAGTCAGCCTTCTGAAGATTAAAGCAATTATAATGATGCCACCCAGACTCCAATGCTTCAGACTAAAATTGATGAGAAGTGACTCCATAACAGAGTATGTGCGAGGCAGTATCAAGCAATGGAGGACACACTTTCACAAATGTCATCAGAAGGAACCAAGCAAGGAAATTCACATTGCATTGAACTGGTTCAAACACATTCATCCTTAATCTCTCAGCTACTGCTAAAATGTTGCAGGAAATAAAACAAGCCCAACAACAAAATGAAGAATTCTCCAGGTCCAAACTTATTGTCTGAAAGTATATCTGGGCTACCTCCCCGCTAGTCCAATATTATGGCAGTAAATTGAACAAAGCAAACACCTCACAGTCACTGATGGCTTATTAATCTTCAATGGGAGAATATTCAGACAGAGAACACTCCAGGTTGATATCCTTCACCAAGGCCAACTAGGAACAACAAACTGTCATGTGAGAGTCTGGTGGCCAGGCTTTACCCACTTTATAGAAGAAATCATTTCTAACTGACTTACAGTAAGCAGCCAAGAACAAAAAAAGCCACTATTACTTTCTACTTTGTTATAAAGATTGTGAGACTGCCTTTGGTGCCATGGTGGCACAGTGGTTAGCACTGCTGCCTCACAGTGCTAGGGACCCAGGTTCAACTCCAGCCTTGAATGACAGTCTGTGTGGAGTTTGCACATTCTCCCCATGTCTGGGTTGGTTTCCTCCCACAGTCCAAAGATGTGCAAATGAGGTTGATTGACCATGTTCGTGTCAGACGGATTAGCAAGCTAAGTATGTGGGATTACAGGGAAAGGGCCTGGGTGGGATTGCTGGCCATGCAGGCTCAATGGGCTGAATGGCCTTCTCCCACACTGTAGTGATTTTATTAAAAGATGGATTTGGATTTAAGGGGAAAACCTTCTGCTTGTTGATTACTATTGGATTGAAGTTAAGATCAGAGCAGAGGCAGTTACATCTCGTTCTTGGGATGTGAGCATTGCTGGAAAATCCAGCATTTATTGCCCATCCCTGATTGTGAAGGTAGTGGTGAGCTGCTTGAACTAGTGCTGTCCACGTGTGGAGAGAAACCCATAGGGCTGTTATGGAGGGAGGAGCACGGAGATTTTGGAGGGTTGCGGGGTTGGAGGAGGTAGCAGGGACACGGTGGAGGAAGGCAATGGAGGGATTTGACAACAAGGCATTGTCAGACTGTGAGTCAAGTTAGAAGAGCCGGCATCAGGGCTGACTGGTGAACGGGGTTGGTGCAGGTTCGGATACAGGCAGCAGAGTTTTGCACGTGTTGAACTTTACAGAGAATGGAAGATGGAAAACCATCCAGGAGAGCACTGGAATATTTGAGTTGAAAGCCTTTATTGCATTGGTCTGAATAATCGAGAGATTCTCCAACTGAGCCTTGAATCATATAGAACATAGACGATCATAGAACCCTACAGTGCAGAAAGAGACCCTTCGGCCCATCGAGTCTGCACCAAACACAATCCCACCCAGGCCCTATCCCCGTATACTACATTTTATACCCACTAATCCCTCTAACCTATGCATCCCTGGACACTAAGGGGCAATTCCTTAGCATGGTCAATCAACCTAACCCACACATCTTTGGACTGTGGGAGGAAACCGGAGCACATGTGAGCTGTGAAGAAGCAGTGCTAACCCACTGTGCTACTGTGCTGCCCATAGAACATTGAAAAACTACAGCACAAACAGGCCCTTCAGCCCACAAGTTGCGCTGATCATATCCCTACCTACTAGACTTACCAATAACCCTCAATCCTATTAATTCCCATGTACACCGGAGCACCGGTGTACATAGATCCCTGAAAGTTGGGAATCAAGTAGATAAGGTTGTCAAGAAGGCGTGCGGTGTCCTGGCGTTTATTGGTAGGGGGATTGAATTTAGGAGTCGCAGTGTAATGTTGCAACTGTACACTACTCTAGTGCGGCCGCACTTGGAGTACTGTGTGCAGTTCTGGTCCCCGCATTACAAGAAGGATGTGGAGGCGTTGGAGAGGGTGCAGAGGAGGTTTACTAGGATGTTGCCTGGTATGGTGGGGAGGTCCTATGAGGAGAGACTGAGGGATTTGGGGTTGTTTTCGTTGGAAAGAAGGCGGCTAAGAGGGGATCTTATTGAAACATATAAGATGATTAGAGGTTTAGATAGGGTGGATAGTGATAGCCTTTTTCCTCGGATGGAGAAAGCTAGCACGAGGGGGCATGGCTTTAAATTAAGGGGGGGTAGCTACAGGACGGATGTCAGGGGTAGGTTCTTTACCCAGCGGGTGGTGAGGGATTGGAATGCCCTGCCTGCTGCAGTTGTAAATGCGTCTAGTTTGGGGGCGTTTAAGAGATCTCTGGATAGGTTTATGGATGAAAAGGGATTGGTATAGGCTAGTGGGTCATTGTTTTTGTAACTGGTCGGCGCAACATCGTGGGCCGAAGGGCCTGTTCTGCGCTGTAATGTTCTATGTTCTATGTTCTATGTTCACCCGGAGGAAACCCATGCAGACACGAGGAGAATGTGCAAACTCCACACAGACGGTGACCCGAGCCGGAAATCGAACCCAGGACCCTGGAGCTGTGAAGAAGCAGTGCTAACCCACTGTGCTACTGTGCTGCCCATAGAACATTGAAAAACTACAGCACAAACAGGCCCTTCAGCCCACAAGTTGCGCTGATCATATCCCTACCTACTAGACTTACCAATAACCCTCAATCCTATTAATTCCCATGTACTCATCCAGAAGTCTCTTAAAAGACCCTAACGAGTTCGCCTCCACCACCACCGACAGCAGCCGATTCCACTCACTCACCGCCCTCTGAGTGAAAAATCACAGACGCTACAAACTCAGCTGCGGATGCCACACCAACAGTGCACTCTGCAACTCTGCTAATGAACTGATAAAAGAAAGGTGTGGAATTTTTATGGCCCCCTTCGTGACCTTGAGGCGTTCCTAACTGCATGACTTTCCCAATGCCATCACTGTCACCCTGTTGGAAGCTCAGCCGCCAATCTTGTGCACAGCACCATCCCACGATCAGCACCTTGACAATGAGCAAATTGTCTGTTTATGGTGTTGATTCAGGGACGGATATCCTTTCTGGACACCAGGGAGGAACCCCCTGCTCCTCTTCAAATATTGCCTTTGACATCCACCTGAAACGATAGACAGCACCTCTGACAGTGCAGCACCACCTCGGTCCTGTATGTCCGGGCTACAGGTGGTGTTTGATCGCGATACCTATTCCATTTAGCTGCTTCTTGGCACTCCAATTAGTCAAGTAAGCTTTAAAAAGTCTCCACTCAGCCCACACACATCCATTAATGTTTCACTGTATCCAATTATGAATTCTATAAATAATGATAGGGATTCAGAATATTTAGTGATCTCAATACCTCGTTTGTATTAATAGAAAGCTGGGTTGTATTTCTGAAAGTGTGTCATAATCAGAAATAACTTTCTCTCATTCACTGTTCACAGCCTCAAATGATTAAGTATTGAAAAATTACAGTTGTTGAGTGAATCACTGGCTCAGTGGCAAAAGTGATAACCTAGTACTCAAATCTGACTGATAAGCAAGATCTCAGGCTTAATTGGTGCTTTACGGTGAGTGACAGTAATAGCAATACAACTACTGGCCTCAGTCCAACAGATCTGAGAAATTCGACTTCTATTCCAGGAACGTGAGCACAAAATCTAGCCTAGCACTCCCACTGCATTACTGAGAGAGTGCTGCACTGTTGGAGGTGCAGATGAGATGTTAGGTTGCAGCCTGCTCTGTCCTCTGAGGTGGAACTAAGAGATTCCTGAGTGCCATTTTGAAGAACATAAGAAATAGGAGCAGGAGTAGGCCATCTAGCCCTCCGAGCCTGCCCCGCCATTCAATAAGATCATGGCTGATCTGAAGTGGATCAGTTCCACTTTCCCGCTTTCTCCCCATAACCCTTAATTCCCCTGTCTATCAGAAACCTATCTACCCGTGTCTTAAATATATTTAGCGAGGTAGCCTCCACCACTTCAACGGGCAGAGAATTCCAGAGATTCACCACCCTTTGAGTGAAGAAGTTCCTCCTCAACTCCGTTCTAAACTGCCCCCCCCTTTATTTTGGGGCTGTGTCCCCTCTGGTTCTGAAGAACAACAAGAAGACTTTCCCCATTGTTCTGACCAATCGTTATCTCTCAGCCAATGTTATTAAAACAAATAACCTGTATGACGTGGTGTCGCGGTGGAACAGTGGGTTAGCACTGCTGCCTCACAGCGCCAGGGACCCAGGTTTGATTCCCGGCTTGGGTCACTGTCTGTGCAGAATCTGCACATTCTCCCCGTGTCTGCGTGGGCTCCCTCCGGGTGCTCCAGTTTCTTCCCACAGTCCAACTATACGTGGGTTAGGTGCATTGGCCATGCTAAATTCTCCCTCGGTGAACCCGAACATGCTCCAGAGTGTGGCGGCGATGTGATTTTCACAGTAACTTCATTACAGTGTTAATGTAAGCCTACTTGTGACACTAATGAATAAACTTTAAAAAAAACTTTGAACAACAGGAAACAAAGAGAAGTACAGCGCAGGAACAGGCCCTTCGGCCCTCCAAGCCTGTACCAATCATGATGCCCTAACTAAGCTAACAAAAAAAAACCTTCTGCCCTTACTCAGTCCACATCCCTGTGTACACTCCCTATTCATGAACCCATTCAGATGCTTCTTAAATGTTGCAGATGTGCCTGCTTCCACCACCACCTCTGGCACCGTGTGTTATTCTGATTTGTGGGAGCTTGCTGTGCACAAATTGTCTGCTACAGTTCCGATATTGCGACAGTGAATACACCTGTATTTTGTTGGCTCTGATGTGTTCTGGAACGTGTGGAAGTCGTGGAAGGCGCTATATAAATGCACGTTTGTTGTTGTTTGAACGTTCCCCTCACGCACTTGCGTCTAAAGTGCACCAATCAGCAATCAGGGAACTGAGTCCCAGGGAACGGCCATTGCCCTGACTGGGATCCAACGCGATGTGGAGATGCTGGTGTCAGACTGGGGTAAACACAGTAAACACCAGTCCAAGTACTCCCCACTCACCTGACAAAGGGGCAGAGCCCCGAAAGCTAGTGGCGTTTGCTACCAAATAAACCTGTTGGACTTTAACCTGGCGTTGTGAGACTTCTTACTGAGATCCAACACTTCAGTACGG